>NW_027206268.1:2421014-3100259 GCF_024711535.1 Dipodomys merriami | reverse complement strand
CTCCCCCTCCTCCCCCACTCCCCCTCATCCCTCACTCTCCCCCCTCTTGCCTTCCTCCTTCTTCCTACACATACATTCTCACCCTGTTTCTGTGACAGCATCTGAGCTCATATACAACCAAAGGTAGCTGATGATGCCTGAGGATCTCTTCTCTTTCGTCTACTTTGTGACTTCCTCATGAGCAGTACACGTGTGCTCTAGGCACGTGGGCAGATCACTGATTGTACACCGCTTTCGAATGGAGGTATCCTCAGGGCTGGACCTCAGACATTCGTACAAGAGGCTGGCTGGCTGGCCTGGCCTGTACCATGAGGCCAGCCGGGCCTCCAGACCTCCAGCTCCTGTGGCAACCACTTCCTCCCTTTGCTACCGCTTCCTCTGTATCCTGCCTTAGGAGAGCTTCTTGTCTGACTGAAGTCAATGTCAGAAAATGTTTCACAGCTCTCCTCTAACTAGATGAAACTGAGCTTCAGACGTCTCAGCTGCATCCAGAGCGACAGCATATTTGACTACTGGGAGGACAGATGCCGGCTCAAGTGTCTGATGAAGACACTTAAGCTTTATTGTTATTTGACATTCATGAGGGAATCGTCTTCCGTCCGCAAAACGCGAGCCATTTCTTTAGACAGGAGCCATAAAAGGACTAATGATGGGTCATAGGCCAGATGGTATGGAAACAAGCTAAACCAAGCCCCCGGGCCAGACCCAGCTTGGTCCTAGGCCGCCTGGAAGGAATGTGGAGGGGAAAGAAACAAACATGATTCCCGTGTATGGGAAACATGACACTGAGGTGTCATTGAGCAAAGACACGGCCACCAACGCCCTGTGGGGCCCCAAGTCCTTTCCCAGCAGAGGCTCTCTGGGAATTGCTTTCCTGAATTAATGATTCTGTTGTCTCTACCACCACAGGGACTTAGCTGAACTATTACTCTATCAGAAAACTTACTGGATTCTCACCTAAGGAAGGGACGATTGCTTATAGCTCCAGCCTGGTTTCTACATGGCAGAAAGATGAAGCAGAGGGAAATGAGTTTTACCAAGGATCCTGGCTCTTCTGTGTTGTGGATAGGGCTCGAGCCCAGGGTTGATTGAGTGTCAAGGCCCTAATTCCCAAATCCAACTTGAACTCTGGGCCTGGGCGCTGTCCCTCAGCTCTTCAGCTCAAGCCGAGCGCTCTACCACTTGAGCCACAGCACCACTTCCGGTTTTCTGAGTGGTTCATTAGAGATAAGAGTCTCGGGAGCTTTCCTACCTGAGCTGGCTTTGAATCGTGATCCTCAGATCTCAGCCTCCTGAGTAGCTAGGATTCTAGGCGTGAGCCACCAGCACCCGGCTCAGAGGAATAGTTTGAATGCCAGTACTAGGCTTGAATGCAGGATCTGGATGCTGTCTGTCAGAGTTGGTACCCTACCACTTACGCCATAGTTCCACTTCTAGCTCTTTCCAGGTTATCTTGAGGTAAGAGTCTCATGGACTCCCTCCCCCGCCCCTCCCCCCCCCCCCTCCCCTGGCTGGCTTTGCACCAACTGTGATCCTTAGATCTCAGCCTCCTGTGTAGCTAGGATTATAGACATGAGCAACCAGTGACTAACTTCAGAGGATCTTTCTTCTTTTTTTAATTAGACAAGTAAGGATTGACAGAATTCCTTCTTGATTAAATGTGTTTGGTTCCTTGAATGCCGTCTATATACCAAACGAGGAGAATACCTATTTGTCAGGCTCATGGGACCGGGTGGGTGGGGAGGGAATTGTACCTCGAAGGCAAGGGGTTTCCAGATGTCTCTAGACATGTTTCTGCAGAAATGCTAATATTCCCTGTACCAGTTTGGGCACTATCTAACCATACTGTGTTGCTGCTTGTTTTCATCTTTTCCTTCTCTTCTTTTGTTTTTCCCTTCTTCTCAGCCCTTGTTCCTACATCCCAAACTTACTAAATGCCGCCATCTTTTCTCTTTGTGAAGACTGTCTTTACCTTCTCTCTCTGTTGAGAATTTCAAGTCGTTAAAGCCAATCTATTTCCTTCCTTGGGAAAGAAGTGAAGGAAGTCCCACCTTCCTGGTACTCTGTCAGAGATGAGGTGGCTCTAATTCTTCCTCAGACACATTTAACTCCAATTGGACAGTATGTCTTGATGAGTCTTTTTTTTTTTTTCCCTCCCCAAGAGTAAGTATTACCTTGATGCTGCTGAGGGGTTCCTTGTGTTTTAGGGGGTTACAGACTTGTGTCATCGAATGTAGGGGATCACCTGCTGCTCTCTGCCCATAAAACCATGTTGTCAAATTAAGGCAATAAGCAAAGCAGATGTGAGTGAACCCACAACCCCAGCATGGTTTCATTTTAATGCTAACTGTCCTATTTGGAGCAAGAGTAATTAGAGAAATCAGCAGCAAGTTAGGGGGAAAAAATTGCTGAGCGCTATAATTACTCGGGGGGTAGAAAAAGAAACTAGGATCCGTTCACTGAAAGACTCATTAAGTTCTCCATTAAAGTCAAGATGTCTCCTTCAAAGACTGGCGGGGGCAGCTGGGAAGAAAGCCAGGATGGGTCCTGAGCTCACCTTTGCCTGGCCAAAGGAAGCCTTAGACTCTTTGTGTCTTTCCTAGGTGTTGCTGGCCAGGGACAGAGAAGATTCAGGCTAATTAGTTCTGTTCTTTGTCCTGTCTACCTCTCATTCTCCTTTCCTCTCTCCCAAATCATAACTAATAGACATACACTCATTTTTCCCCCTCTTCTCTATTGTTCTTCTCTATTGTTTTGTATGTTTTCTGGACTTGGACATCTGGGTCTCTCCTTGGGTCCTTGTGATCCAACATCCTTTCTATATACATCCTGTTTCAGGTTGAATCATGCCCGCCCCTCCGGCCCACCTCTACAATGCTATGTTGAAGTCAGATAGGTCTTGTGCTTTTGCCCTTGGCCAGCCTTGGACTGCTATCCTCCTACTGGATGTGGCCACATCCAGTTTGTTTGTTGAGATACGGGTCTCACGGACTTGTCACTCCAACTGTGATCTTCCTGCTCTCTCCTTCCCTGGTAGCTAGGATTACAAGTATGAACCACTGTACCTTGCCATGTATAATGCTAAGATCCTACCGTATCGGCATGGATCCTAACCCAATATGGCGTCCTTTTATGACGCGTCGCAGCCACAGGAGGAGAGGGTGCCCTATAGTAATTGTCTCAGAGGTAGAAATGCTCAGCTGCAAGCCAAGGAGCAGCAAGGATTTCTAACAACTATCAGAAAGTAAGAAGCAAGGAAAGAAGGTTTCCTATCGGCTTCAGCACAGAGAGAGCCCTGCCAACACCGTGATTTGGTGTTTTTTTGTGTGTTTTTTTTTTTCTGATTCCCAGCCTCCAGAAATTGAGGCAATAAATTTCTGTTGTTTTGAGCCGCCTGGCGTCTGGTAAGTTGTTGCAATAGCTTGAGGACGCTAACGCACATCCTTCATGACAAACACCCAGGAGAGCACTTGGCAGGCTCAGTGGGAATATTATTTGAGCCTGAGAGTTCACAAGCAACCTAGGCAATATAGTAGGACCCTGTCTCGTGAGAAGGGGAAAGAGAGAGGGGGAGAGAGAGAAAGAAGAGATCATCAGAGTTGTCAGATACTGCTCAACAGTTGTGAGAAGAACACTGGAAATGTTTCTGGGATTTAGCACCATGGCAACTTGTGCTGGCCTTCATGATAGCAGTTTCTTCTGCTTCTACTCCATCCTACATTTTATTTTATCCTGATTAGTGTTTATTTGGGGTTTGGTGCATATGCAGTCTACATGGGGTACTTGCGAATAAGTGCTGGACTTGGAATTGGAATCTAGGACTTCTTATGTTCATTCCAAAAGTTTAAGTAGTTGTGCAAAGGAGTTTGAATCCGACGTGTCACTTTATCAATAAAATACATCTTGGTCACTGTTCCCCCACCCCTTGATGATTCCTCCCCCCATCTGTCCCAGCCCCGTCTACCCTCCCAAGTTACATATGTACGTTGAATATTACGATTGATTGTATCTGCCCACCCTTCCTATCTCCATTTGTCTGAATCTCGGACTTCTTGACTTTACACTATGCTGCCCACAGCCTGAGGTCATGGTTATAGCATGGACTTGAATTGGGCTCCTCAATTTTGATTTCCCCAGTGTTGATAGGATTGTCGAAGCCCCACCTCTACCTGCTATGCAGGAAGAATAGGACTCTGTCTTTACCATTCTCCAAATGAGCAGCCCTTCTCCTCATTCATATGGGCAAATCCTTTGTCTGCTTTCTTTCTCCACTTTATCTGACTACATTAGTAGATGTCCCCTCCATTTGCCTTGCCTGTTATCTATGAGCTCATGTCTCCTCCTAGCCTACCCACCTCATAGTCTAGTTGAGACTGCTCATTACAGCTCCTATTGACTTAAGATCATCTCTAAGTTCTTTTTCTTTCATCTTTACTCTGAGCTCCTTGAAAAAAAAATCTGGAACTTTGGTGGTGGTTTGATGCTTTTTTTTCCCCCAAAAGGCTGCCCAAGTTTTTTTTTTTTCCTCCCTAGGATTTTCAGACTCATTCAATTAGAGCTAAGGATTCAGTCAGCTGTCTCATTTCTGATTTGAGGTCACTCAGCATGTACATGGAGATTATTATTATTTTTTTTAATCAGTCTTGGGGCTTAAACTCTGGGCCTGGGTGCTGTCCCTCAGTTCTTCAGCTCAAGCTCTACCACTTGTGCCACAGTGCCACTTCTGGCCTTTTCTGCTTATGTGGTGCCGACGAATCGAACCCAGGGCCTCATGCACGCAAGGCAAGCACTCCACCACTGAGCCACCTTCCCAGCCCCACATGTAGATTCTTAACTCACATATTTCTTTACTCTTGGTTTATTAAGTCTACTTGCCTTTAAAACAGCCTTTAATTGTTTTGTGCAAAAAAAAAATGACATCTTTAACTAGAATTATGGGTGAGAATTCTCTGAGACTTACAATGAGAAAGGAGTCTAGGCGGTTCTATTTGTCAGACTTTGCATTGCTGTGAGAAATAAGCAGAATGGCTTATTGTGGATCCTGGTCTCAGCGCATCATAGTGGGGTGTGCATGGCAGATCAGAGCAACTCATATCACAGTGGACAGGAAGCAAAAAGAGAAGGAGGGCAGAAGAAGGAAGGAACCCGAGAACCAGGCATCATCTTCAGCAGGAGATTTAGGAGGCTCCTCCCTCCTAAGGTTTCCAGAACCTTCCTAAATATCATCACCAGCTGGAGACCCAGTGTTCAACACAGAACTCTTGCATTGCAACCCTGTCAAGTAATTTGGGTGCCTATGACATCCTCACTGGCTCTGATGCTAGCTGGGCCTCATGGGAAAGGAAAGATGGAAAGTAGAGGCTCCGGCATGTACACGGTCTTTGTGACTCTTTTTTCCTTTTTCTTTTTCTCTCTGCTCCTTCTTTATTATTATTTATTTATTTTGTCGGTCCTGGGGCTTGAACTCTGGGCCTGGGCACTCAGCTCTTCAGCTCAAGGCGAGCGCTCTACCACTTGAGCCACAGCACCACTTCTGGTTCTCTGCGTGGTTTATTGGGGATAAGAGTCTCACGGACTTTCCTACCTGGGCTGGCTGTGAACCGTGATCCTCAGATCTCAGCCTCCTGAGTAGCTAGGATGACAGGCGTGAGCTACCGGCGCCCAGCTTGCTCCTTCTTTTTGCTCCTTCTTCTTCCTTTCGGGGTTTTTCCCAATGTTCAACCCACTTTTCGAGTCCTTCTCGATCCTCACCCTTTCATAGAGTCATCCAAATGAGTTGTACAATGCCAGTAGTGAACTTGGGTTCAGTTAGATTGATGGAAGGGGAAAAGAATGAAATTCTGCACAGGGCCAAATTCTTTCCTTCACTCCCCTCCCTTCACATTGAAGAGAAAATAGATGCTGCCAGTTCTATAAGGAGCCATTTCTTTCGGAAACCTTTCCCCGACCTTCTTGGGTCTCCCTGAAAGAAATTCAGGTTCTGTCCATTAACCTGAATTTGGTTACACTTCTTGCCAACCAATACCCTGTTCTTAGTATGCTAATAGTGTTTTGCCCTTTCGCTGTCTGGATTATGTCACGGAAAATTCTGCATGAACTTGACAAGAAAGAGTGTAGGGTCTGGATTCGCTTCTCCCTCGGTCCCGGATGGAGTTGTGGGGAGCGCATAATGGAGTTTCATTTTATCACGCTGCATAATTCAAATGAAGTTGGTGTACGTACAATGAAATCATTGCAGATAACACGCTGTGGGTGCCAGGCCTGTGATAGATAATGAGGACTTAGGAAAGAGATCCCGGCTCTGTGGAAGAAGCTGGCTATGCTGGAAAAACAAGGCGAAAACAAAAGCTGTTGGAGCTCCCAGCAGGCTCTGCATGGAGGTTCAGAAGGACCGGCCCACAGGACTGGGAAACCGTCCACAATCCATTTCTCTCCTCTGATTTGCATATGACCCAGAAGCACAGAGCTTGAATCATGTCCATAGTTAGGGCTTCAAACATGTGCACACATGCTTATTTGGGCCTCAGTGGGTGCCAGGTGTATAGACAACAAACCCTCTGAGTGAGGAGGCAATGCCTTACTTGAACCGATCCCAACCTACTCCCTGTCAGTAGGGGGCGCTGTGGTAAATCAATTATGTAGTAAGCGATGTCCATGACAGGTAAACTGAACATTTGAGCACATAGGAGGATCAATAGTAATGAACTTGGCAAGGTGAGGGAGGTGAAGCACTCGATCTCAACCAAAACAATGGAAGTGAAATAGATGAGTGGGAAAAACGGGGGGGGGGGAGGGGAAAATGCAGTGCCTGATATGAGTGACAGATGCTGACATAGGAGAATGGCAGTTCAAAGCCAGCCTGGACAGAAAAGTCAGGAGTGGAGCTGAGGCTCAAGTGGTAGAGTGCCAGCACTGAGTGCAAAAGCCAAAGGGACAAAGTGGTTATCAGCACAGTCCGAGATAGGTTACTTCTCTGTCAGAAATATTAGAGAACTCAGGATAACGGATTCATTTGTAAAAGGCTCAAGTGGACAAAGTAGACAAGCAAAGAGAAGGGAACTGTGAGTGGACATCTCACCAAAGAAGGTACACGGATGGCAAAGCACAGACTGAAATATGCTCAATACCACTTCTTACTGGGGAACTGTAAATACAACCAACAGTGAGAAATCCCTGTGTACGTCTTAGAATAGCTAAACTTCAAACTACTGAAAATTTTTGATGAGGATGTTGAGCAATACCAGCTCTCATTCATCGATGATGTGAATATAAAATGGTACATCCATATTGTAAGACAACTTGGCAATTTTGTACAAATCTGAACAGGCTTGCCACAGAGATGAAAGATGATACTCCTTGGTTTGGTTTTGTTTTTTTGGCGGGGGAGGTCCGGTCGTGGGGTCTGAACTCTGGGCCTGGGCGCTGTCCCTCAGCTCTTCAGCTCAAGGCTAGCTCTCTATAACTTGAGCCACAGCGCCACTTCCGGCTTTTTTTCTTTTTGCTTACGTAGTGCTGAGGAATCGAACCCAGGGCCTCAGGCATGCAAGGCAAGTACTCTACCACTGAGCCACCTTCCGAGCCCCCTTGGTTATTTTTTTTAAGCCCAGCTGATTTCAAAACTTAAATCCACACGAAAACCCTGCACACAATTATTTACTGTGGCCTTATTCATAATTGTCTCAAACAAGAAGTTACCAAGATGACGTTGGGTAAATGAAAGTACAACACATTCTGGTACTTTTTTTTTTTTTTTTGTCGGTTGTGGGGCTTGAACTCTGGGCCTGGGTGCTGTCGTTCAGCTCTTCAGCTCAACACTAGCACCTTACCCCTTGAGTCACAGTGCCGCTTTCCATCTTTTTCTGCTTATGTAGTGCTGAGGAATTGAACCCAGGGCCTCGTGCATGCGAGGCAAACACTCTACCACTGAGCCGCCTTCCCAGCCCCCATTCTGGTACTCTTAATGCAAGGAATGTCATTCAGTGGCAGAAAGGAGTGGTCTTTGAAGCTGTGAAATACATGATATAAGAGAATCTCATATGCGTATTGTGAGGTGAAAGAAGCCAGTCTGAAAAATACTGTAAGATCCCAATTATATTATGTTTTGGAAAAAGCAAAACCAGGGTCAATAAACAGACTATGGTTGTCAGGGAGGAAAAGTGGTCGGGGAGGATGCTTAAAAATTGGCATGACTCACGGGATTGTTTGAAGGTGATTAAACTGTTTACTGAGATGATGTAATGGTGTATACATGACACAAGGCATTTACTAGAGCCCCAAAGAGTGTCACAAAGAGTGAACCTTGATTTCCAGAGGTCACGATGATTCCAACATTGGATGTAATCTTACTGCCTTATAAATGCCAGAAATGGCAACATTGAAGGGAACGAGAGAAGATGCTGACCTACATAATCTTGGAAACAGATGAAGGCTGTAAGGCAGAAATACCAGGCTGTAGCTGGTAGAATAGTTTTTTTTTCCCCAATGAAAATTCAAGTGAACAGTTCTGAAACCGCTGTATACTGTACAGTGGAATGGAAGAATCAGGCGAGCGGATAGTGGCTGGGGGGAAGGAGGTTTCTCACCGGTACTGTGGAAGATAGAGATAAGCCAGGGAAAGAGGGTCCAGCGATTTGAATGGGATTGGGTAAGGGGAAGGAGGCACTGAGCTGTGAACTCACACTTGGCTTCATGTAGAAACGGCCCGACACATATGAAATATGTTTAGATATGTATCTCTAAGTGGCTTCGTCTACATGGATATTTCCTTCTGCTGTGGGCCGAGGACAGGTATCCACAGTGTCACGCCGATAACCACACGATCCCCCGCGCAAACGCTGGTTTTCCTTCCTCCTGTCCCTTTCCTTATGTCCTTTCCCATCCCTTTCCTCACTTCTTGTTTCGTGGTTCTGGGATTTGAATCATGGCCCCATGCTCGGCCACTGCAGCTGTGACCCCCACCCCTTCTTTGCCTCAGTTTTTTCCAGTAGGGTTTTTTGGTTTGGTTTTTTTTAGCCTTTTGGTTAAGGTTTTGCATTTTGGCCACAGGTTAGCCTCAGACCAAGGTCCTTCTATCTGTGTTTCTAACCCAGCTAGTTGGCAGCACAGATGTGCACCAACCACACCTGGATTCTTGCTCGAGAGGGAGTCTTTTATTTAAAAATACTGTTACCCGCTTATAGTTGTACAAAAGGGCTGCTATTCAAAAAATCAGCCTAAGTAGCCTGCGTCTTGATCAGTATCACTCCTTTCATGAGATACGGGATCTTGCTAACTCCCCTCCCCCCACTTCTTTTCCCCAGCCTGGGCTGATTTCAAATCATAATCCCTCCCACTTCTGATCTCTGCCTCCTGAATATCTGGGATGGTGGACATAAGCTATTAAGCCCAATACCAAATCGTTGTTGCTAATATCATTCTCTAATATAAAGAACCAGAGGTCCCACAGCCGTGATTTACTATAGGGACGAGGCAGAGAATATACAGTACGATCTTGGAACATCATTTAGCATCATTATGTTAGAAAAGTACTCGGCACACTGTGATGGGAGAAAATCAAAGGGACAGAGGGGCCAGCTGAAATAACTCTCAATGACGAAAGCGGGAACAAATTGAGTAAGAAGCTAAAGTAATATTGGATTATGACTTGAAGCATGAAGTAGATATCTAAGAATCCATATTGAGCTATAAACAAATGATTGAGTAAATACACACGCAGAGAATAAAAGACGCATCTCTCGCAGAATTCTCAATAATTCACATCACTGTTCTCCCTGTAAGCTCGGGTGACAGCGGCACAGGATGGAAAGGGGGAAGAAATGATTTGGCTGCAGAAAAAAATCTTGACAGGGGCTGGGAAGGTGGCTCAGTGGTAGAGCGCTTGCCTCACACACATGAGACCCTGGATTCGATTCCTCAGCACCACATAAGAAAAAAGAAAGCCGGTAGTGGCGCTGTGGTTCAAGTGGTAAAGTGCTAGCCTTGAACAGAAAGAAGCTCAGGGACAGCGCCCAGGCCCTGAGTTCAAGCCCCATGACTGACAAAAAAAAAGACAAAAAAACCAATGAGAACCCATATCAACAACATCACCAGGAAGCTGGGTGTTTATGTGGCACATGCCTGTGATCCTAGATACTTAGGAGGTAGAGGTAGGATGAAATCCAAGGACTTCAGAACCTGCACTGCTTAGTAGGCTTCATTCCCTCTGACAGAGCTCAGGAAGCTCCCACTCAAGAGCATCTGTGACCCAAGTCTAGACAATGGCCTGCTAGAATGTGTCCTACAACTTTGCTCAAAGAGCTCATCGCTCATCTCCAAGATGGGGAGGGACAAGGAGTCAGTCCTGTTCTGTGGGCCCACAGCCTGCTGGCGGTTAAGGCCAGCTTAGGTCGCAAAAGATTCATTGCAACCCGGAGACGTTATTGCTCTTCCTCGTGAAACACGACCACAAAGGAGTGGTGGGGCTTAAATGGTAAGCCGTGGCGATGGTGTGTTTAATACAGGGATTTTCCTGGACAACTTAGACCACTTAGTGGTTGGTAGCCTGTTGATCCTCTGGATTTTGGAGGAAAAAGAGAGACTGGAGTGGATGGATTAGAGAGGAAATGTTCTTACTTGCAGGGGAAAGACAGAACAGGGCCACAGCCGTTGAGGAAGGAAGACTGAGATGGTTCTGCTTGGGGTAAAACCTGTTTTGGCTGTTGAGGCGATGAGAAATCAAGTAATAGAAAAACATTTTTGGGCTGGGAAGGTGGCTCAGTGGTACAGTGCTCGCCTAGCATGCATGAAGCTCTGGGTTCGATTCCTCGGTACCACAGACGCAGAAAAAGCTGGAAGTGGCGCTGAGGCTCAAGTTGGTAGAGTGCTAGCCTTCAGCGCCCAGGCCCTGAGTTCAAGCCCCAGGACCGGCAAAAAAATAAAAATAAAAATAGAAAAACATTGTTGGCCTACGTTTTGGAGATACACTCTGGAGAGAAAGAGATAGAAATAGATTTTTTATTTTTCCTGTATCCATGAGGAATGGGCTTTGGAAGGAGACGGAATAGAGTATTAAATTTTATGAGCCAGCTTGGGGACATTCTATTGTGTAGACACAGTGTTCTCTGGGCTATGTAGCTATCATCTGCCGCATATTGTTGAGCACTGTCTGGCAAGCTTGGTTGACAATGTAGCTGGGCATTATTTAAGACGGGAAATAGGATAGCAGTGACTCCTTGGCCTCCTGCCTGATGGAGTGTAGCTGACATTCCAGATATATCTTGGCATGACTGGCAAATGGGAGAGCTCTTCTGCCAGATTGCTGTGTTTAATGGAGACTGATGAGAGCCTCCTAGGTGAACGTACCCCACTGGGAGCAGGAGCCAGGCACAGGCACAATCCATGTGTCCAGGACAAACAGCCTTGGTTGGTGACGGTGAGTCGCCATGGTTGTATTTTTTTTTTTAAACTTCCTTTAGCCAGTCCTCATTGGATACATCCCTTTATCCAGAGCTCGTTTGCTGAGATACTTAATATGCAACAGTTACCGTGTTGTGTGTAGAACTGCCAACGGCGATCAGGACAGAAAACAGTGGGTTTTGGACACCCTACGGATGCCGGGTAGCCGAGAGCAAATCGGAAAAGGGCGCTGGTGCTGTACGCGATCTGGAGAGACGCTGGAGCAAACACGGTTCCTGCCCTCCATGGAGAACGGCCCACCCCACCATTCAGAGATGACCGTATTGGCACTCGAATGCCAAAGCAGACTCTGGGATGTTGGTTATTCATGATGAGGGAGATGATGTCCAATAGAACACTCATCTCTGGGCCCAGGAGAGCAGAAGCTGAGGCAGAATTACCTTGCAGGACAATGACCAAGAAAAATCACACTGTTCAGCAGAGGTGAAGATGGTAACAAGCCCAGCAGGGTGGGAATGGGGAAGAGGCAGGTTCTGCGATGCCCCGAGGGTCGTGGTTGCACGAGTAGGATGTACAGAGCAGGAGCAATCAAGCTAGGAAGGTTTATTTTTTGTGGGTGATGGGGCTTGAGGTCTGGCTCTGGGCACTGTCCCTGAGCTCGAGGCGAGTGCTCTTCCGCTTGAGCCACAGCGCCACTTCCGGTTTTCTGGTGGTTCATGGGAGATAAGAGTCTCATGGACTTTCCTGCCCGGGCTGGCTTTGAACTGCGATCCTCAGATCTCAGCCTCCTGAGCAGCTAGAATGACATGCATGAGCCACTGGTGGCCCGGAAGGTAAATGCCTCCTGGAGAGGTTTTTCTGGACAGAAATCTTTCACTTTGCATTTTGTATATTCAGCGTGGTGTTAAATATGACAATTGTTAAGACAACATCAACAACAATATACCTCCCACCATAATCATGGCCATCTTTTGAGTACTTAACAGCTCTGGTCCAGGCACTGGGCTGTGAGCTCTAACTATCCAATTAGTTATAATGGGAAGGATTTCACGGGACTTCCACTTCAGGACAAGATGAAGTAGCAGGGACCAGATTGATGACATAACCAAACATGAACCTGATACATGAGATAATTTTTTTTTTTTTAAATACATGGATGGCAGAGGACAGGGCGCCGGAAAGATGAGCATTGTTTCTTTTTGGGTGTCTCTGATGACGCGTCACAATGGAGGATAGCAGAGCCTGAGTTGAGTAGGCTGAGAATATGAGGAAACCAGAACAAGCAGAGTTTGTAGAAGATTCCTAATACAGACCCGGGGGGTGGGGGTGGGCACAGAGAAAATCTGTGCGAGATCTATAGGGAGATCTAGTAAAGGTCCTCTCAACGACTTCTCTGAGTACTGGTGAGTATACAAGAGTGAGGATAAGATCAAGACTAAGGGCTGGGAAGGTGGCTCAGTGTAGAGTGCTTGCCTCGCCTGCATGAGGCCCTGGGTTCGATTCCTCAGCACCATCTAAGCAGAAAAAAGCCGGAAGTGGCGCTGTGGCTCAAGTGCCTTGAGCTGAAGAGCTGAGGGACAGCGCCCAGACCCAGAGTGCTGACCCCACGACTGACCAAAAAAAAAAAAAACCAAGGATAAGAGCTACCCAAGAGGAAGAGAGGCTACCGTGCCAGGTGCTTACACATGGCTGGGGTGTGCCTTGTTCCTAGCAGGCAGCATATACACCACCATGTCAAGGGGGCCGCGTAAGAATTTCTGTGCTTAGAACAATTAGACTGAGGCCCCTATGATTTTATGTCACCTTTAGAATTACAGCTCAAAGGGCCAAGCTCTAAATAACTTAGCAAATGTCAAGAATATTTACAAAAATACAAAAATATCCAGCACTCAAGAAGGTACAATGAACATGCCATAGAAAGTAACCAACATTTCAGTGGTAGAATACTTAACCATGTGTCAGGCCCTGGATTCAATCTCCTGCTCTATTTAGAGAGAGAGAGAGAGAGAGAGAGAGAGGAGTGTGTGTGTGTGTGTGTGTGTGTGTGTGTGTGTGTGTGTGTGTGTGTGTGTGTGTGTGTGTGTGTGTGTGTGTGTGTGTGTGTGTGTGTGTGTGTGTGTGTGTGTGTGTGTGTGTCCATCTATCTTCCACACATTAGATAAGACAAATAAGCAGGAAAATAAAAACTGACAATGAAGAGGATATTGAATCAGTTAAAACCAATTCAGAGCCAACACAGACAAGTACATTATAAATAGTCCTTCTAAATGTATTTCCTATCTTTAAAAAGCAAAGTAGAAGCATAGAATATTCAAAGATCAAAACAATTAAAAAAAATCGGTACAGTAGGTGCAATGTACAATATACACTGGATGGACATGACAGAAAAAAAATAGCTAGAGATGATCTAAAATGAGACAGAGACTATTGAAATATGACATTATTTTATCTATACAGCTTGATGGATCACAAAGTAATTGGGCTAAATGAAAAAAAATTATACGTGCACATAAGTCCATATATATATACATATATATAATTCTCATATAAAATTCTGAAAGGTGTTAAATAACCAAGAGCAATAGGAGATCTGTTGTTGGCTCAGAAGAGTAGGGGATCAAAGGGTGGGAGGGAGGGATTAAGATGGAGAGGTAATGGGTCTGCTCATTATCCTGATTTTTGTCACAGCTTTGTGAGTATAAACATCTGTCAAAACTTACCACATTGTGTGCTTTTCAGGCTTAAAATTTGTTATATGCAAATTAAACCCAGATAAAGCTATAATTTTTTTAAGCGCTAGAAAGGTAATAATACCATGCATATTTAAAAAATGCAAAAACTGACATTCTGGATTTTTTTTCCCATCACCTAAGAACAAACAGATTCTAACAGATGATGCGGGATGCTTTATTCTGTATGCCTTTTGGTGGCATACACCAGAGCTCATATCCCTTGAACAAAGCTTGTATTTAAGAAAAAAATCTCTCTAGCAAACAGTGAGTATTTGTTGATGAATTCTTTCCCCTAATGTGTACAATATTTACCACCCCTTGACATATACTATAAATCTATTAATTTGGGTGATAAATGTCAGTCTCTCTTCCTCTTCCCGGCCAATAGGAAGTAAGCTCAGGAGAATAGGGATTTCGTTTTGGAGACTGTTTGAATGGGATTTTCTCTTACCTACCACCTCTGTACCTCTTTATCTTTTGTTCTAACTGACAATCTGTTGTCTAAATATGCATGAATTCCAGTGGATTTTATGGAGATGTAACCTGAGGCTGCGTATGTTGGACATACTTGTAATCTCAGGACTTGGCAGGCTGAGGGAGGAGGTTGATGGTTTCAGGCCAGCCTAGGCTATGTTGTGATACCATGTCTCAAACAAAAAAAACAAAACACCCCAAAAAACCAACCAACTTGTTAACTGCCTGCCCAAGGCCTGCATCTAGTGCTTCTTGACTCCTAACCCAAGTCTTTATTCTCAGTGCTCCTACAAGACCTCATTCAAACAACACACACTACTTGGAAGTGCAGGTTTCCCTCATGAAGTGAACCTTTTCTTTCTTTTTTTTTTTTTTATGGGTCATGGGGCTTGAACTCTGGGCCTGGGTGCCGTCCCTGAGCTCTTTGGCTCAAGGCGAGCGCTCTCCCACTTGAGCCACAGAGCCACTTCTGGTTTTCTGGTAGTTCGTTAGCAGAAAGAGACTCACGGACACTCCTGCCTGGGCTGGCTTTGAACCACGATCCTCAGATCTCAAAGCCTCCTGACTAGCTAGGATGACAGGCAAGAGCCACCAGCGCCCCGGAAGGTAAAACTTTTCTAATAGGAGATATGATCCAGTGGAGAAACCCTGCCTCTTTGCTGTCCATTAGCTTTTGTATTCAAGTCTGATCTTCGACGACTTGAGCCACAGCTCCACTTCTGGCTTTTTGATGGTTAATTGGTGAGTAGAGTCTCATAGACTTTTCTTCTGGGGGTGGCTTTGAACCGTGATTCTTCAGATCTCAGACTCCTGAATAGCTAGGACTACAGAAATGAGCCCTGCCCCCCGTGCCTGGCAGCATTTCCTTGGACTTCTGATTATTTCCTGTTTCCCTGATACCTGCATCTGTATGCGAGAGGGAGTGAGGAGAAGTTATCAGGACTTCATTATTGTCTCTATGTTGATATTGTCTCAGCCTCTGTGTATTTAGACTCCAGCAAACAAGACAAATAGAAAAGTCAGAGAACTTTTTTTTTTTCAATTGGGAGGCCAGTCACTTCCAGAGTATAAAAGCTCTTGGGAGAATATTGTGAATTCCTGGCTATAAACCAGTGCATGGACTGAGCTGTTCTGTTATTCCACCAGGAGCCACCTCATTAACAGGTGGTTTTGTTTTTGTCACCTTTTGACTCCTGTGCATTGACCTGTGTCCTGTGCAAAGATCTATTCAAGCCCTCACTCCCTTACTTGGCAGTTTGTAACTTATCTATAAATAGTCTTTGCAGATGTCTTCTAGATAAAAGAAAGGTCATACTTGATTAAGATCATCCTTGATCTAACATACAAAGAGAGGGAAATGAGGACGTAGACACAGGGAGAAAAATCACGTGACTGAGGAGGGTGGGCCTACGAGCCAAGGAATGGGAAGATGATAGCCACTCAAGAAAGAGGAAAGGAAGGCTCCTCCCTGCAGGAGATTTGGACATGAGCCTTGCTCATTCATACCCTGGTTTGGGGCTTCAGGACTCCAGAAATAGGACAAAACAAATTTCTGTCGCTTAGTATCACAAGTGTATAAGTCATTTGCTACAGAAGCTCAAAAAAAAAAAACCCACCCCAAAACATGTCTTTTAAGATTTAGTCTGGTTTCAGATTTACAATCCCCATCCCTCAATACAAGTACAAGAACCACACCAGCACCATCCAGAGACTCTTTGAAACTGAAGTGAGACAGATGTGGAAAATCAAGGGAGACAGAGGGATGGAAGAGGAACCTCTTGTGTATAAAAGATGAGGAAGATGGGCAATGTTCTTTTTTTATCAAGCTGCCTTACGGTGCACTAGGCAGGCCTGGTAAGAGGCAAAGGAAAATTCAACTTCAATTCCCAGGGAAAAATAAGGATGGCTTGATAACCCTTCTATTCTGTCAGCCCATCACCAAAATAAGAGATGGGGGTGGGGATAATAGAAACGACAGTGATGATATAAAACGGGCCCCAGATATTGGAACCCAGCTGGATTAACTCCAGCCGTATTTGTATATGTTGTCATGTCAATAACATTACCGAAATTGAAACCTGAAATTGAACAAGAGTGTAAAAAGAAAGAAGATATTACCCCAGGGACCTAGGCAGTAAATATTCCCATTAAGAGGAGGTGATCTCATGGAAAGTTTCTGTGCTTTTGTGATATCATGTAAAGTCCAAACAAAAGCAGGGGGGGAGAGAGGGGGAGGCAGGGAGTATGTGTAGTGTGTGTGTGTGTGTGTGTGTGTGTGTGTGTGTGTGTGTGTGTGTGTGTGTGTGTGTGTGTGTGTGTGTGTGTGTGTGTGTGTGTGTGTGTGTGTGTGTGTGTGTGTGTGTGTGTGTGTGTGTGTGTGTGTGTGTGTGTGTGTGTGTGTGTGTGTGTGTGTGTGTGTGTGTGTGTGTGTGTGTTGGGGGGGTTGAGTATAATTTCATTATTTCCCCTCCGTGGTGCTTTCTGTGGTGTGGAACAGTTGGTTGTCATAAAATGGGGCTTCTGGGACGTGAAATCCAAAGTTCAGAGATGCTGTCAGTAGGACGGAGTGCGTGTTCATTTGTTCCTCAAGCCCAGTGGGGCTGCACGCTCTCTCTCTCCTTCTCTCCTTCTCTCCTTCTCTCCTTCTCTGCTTCTCTCCCTCTCTCATCTCTCTCTCATCTCTCTCTCTCTCTCTCTCTCTCTCTCTCTCTCTCTCTCTCTCTCTCTCTCTCTCTCTCTCTCTCTCTCTCTCTCTCTCTCTTCTCTCCTTGCTTTGTCTGTCAGTATGAATCTTCCTGTGAAGAACAGGCTGGCGATTTCCCTCCCCCCCACTTCCCTCCCACCTTGGACAAGGCAGGAAGCTGATACCAAAAGGGGCTAGAAAACCACCCCTGCTTCCCCCCTACCGGCTCCATGGCAGAGCAATTGCCTTTTGCTCTTTAGTCTTAGGCAAAATCCAGGGTACACCAATGTTTTACCCTAGGGATTCCCCCCCCCCCATCACTCGTGGAACTTGAACTCTGGGCCTGGGCGCTGTCCCCTGAGCTCTTCAGCTCAAGGTGAGCACTCTACCACTTGAGCCACAGCACCATTTCCGGTTTTCTGGTGGTTTATGGGAGATTAAGAGTCTCACGGCCTTCCCTGCCTGGGCTGGCTTTGAACCGTGATCCTCAGCTCTCAGCCTCCTGAGTAGCTAGGATGACAGGCGTGAGCCACTGGTACCTAGTGGGGATTATTGTTCATTGAAAGAATTTTGCAGCCTGCTTTAAAGTCCTTGCATTCTGAGGAAAGCAAATCCAAAAGGAGACAATGGCATCTAATTCATCATTAGGTGCCTTCCATCAAGGCTTTCCTAGAGTTGTCAAATTGGCAGTAGAGTCCTAATTTTTTTTTTTGTCTTTCCCGGGGATGTGATTAATATGTCAAGAGGAAGATAATTTGATTGAATGTTTTGTTTTTTGTTTTTTTACAAAGCCATAGGAGGGAGTTTCTATTACCAGCTTTAACTTTATAAGTGGGAACTGAGCTTATGGGATGCTACAATGTATGCCAAGTTTACAGGGAGTTAGCACTAAAATGGAGGTGTTTCATTTCTCCAAAACCAGGTGGTTGTGAGTACCACTCTGGCACTTTGCCATTCCATGATCTGCTTTCTGAGAAGCACAGAATGTCAGGTCTGCATGACTGACTGCCTTAGCCTTTCCGAACTGCTATAACAAAATACCGCAGACTCGGGTAGCTTATCAAAAAGGCAAGTTTATTTCTTCTCATGGGGCTGGACAATCGGAGGCAACAGTGGTAGAAGATTGAGTGTTTAAGTGAGAACCCGTGTCCTGGTTCATAGAAACTGCCTTCTTGTTGTTCTTAAACTGTGCTTTTGTGATAAAAGGGAATGGCAGCTCTGTTTTGTTGTTGGTGGTGGTATTACTATGTTAGAATTTGAACTCAGAGCTTGGCACCTGGCTAGGCAGGTCCTGGACCTCTGATCCACACCACCATTCTCTGCACTTGCAGGTAGGTTCTTGTTTCTTGTCCGGATGTGTGTTTGGACTGCGATCCACCTGTTTGAGGCTCCCATATAGTAGCTACAATGACGGGCACATGCAACCTTGCCAAGCTTTCTTATGGAGATGGACTCTCCAGAACTTTTTCTGCCTGGCTTAGCCTTGACCTGTAGGTAGGATTACAGGTATGAGCCATGAGGCCCTCGACTCTCAGGATGCCCTTTTACACAGGGGCATCCATCCCATTCCTGAGAGTTCTGCCCACATGTCCTAACCATTCCTGCACCCTCCCCCCCACCCCCATCTCTTTAGGTTTTATTTGTTTTTTTGGGGGGTCCGGTCATGGGGCCTGAACTCTGGGCCTGGGCGCTGTCCCTCAGCTCTTCAGCTCAAGGCTAGCGCTCTACCACTTGAGCCACAGCGCCACTTCTGGCTTTTTCCTTTTTGCTTATGTGGTGCTAAGGAATCGAACCCAGGGCCTCATGCCTACAAAGCAAGCGCTCTACCACTGAGCCACCTTCCCAGCCCACCCCCATCTCTTTAGAACAATCAACTTTGTGGCTAGTCAAAAT
This sequence comes from Dipodomys merriami, assembly GCF_024711535.1. Classification (NCBI taxonomy): domain Eukaryota; kingdom Metazoa; phylum Chordata; class Mammalia; order Rodentia; family Heteromyidae; genus Dipodomys; species Dipodomys merriami. The sequence continues at coordinate 3,081,083 of NW_027206268.1, read as the reverse complement.
TTGAACTGGTGGAAGACAAAACTTGCAGGCAATAGGAGTGTGTGTTATCGGAGCAATTCTCGGGCTTGTCCATAAGCCCCGTGCCCAGTGATGAGGAGAGAGGTAGCCTAAGTTCTGCCAGTTCACTGTCAGTGTCACACACATCCGCCAGCTCTTTGGAGATCGCATGCCCCATCAGACCCCATTCCACGTCAGACCTAAGCCCCATTGAAAGCACTTGGTAATTTGGGGTTGGCCCAGGTATAACCTCTACCTGTTGATTCTAGCTCTTTCTTTGGGGACCGCACAAGTAATCGTCGTGTTCGCTCAGTGTGAGTGGCACCTCCAAGGACAGACTTTGCCCTTCTTTAATTCTTTTTACTCTGCACTCAGTCTTCAAACAAGAGGGAAGCCATAATGTTTCCCCAGGAACTTTGAGGTCCTTAGAACCTATTAGGGGTTTGTTAAAGTCCCTTTTGTATTTGTGGAGAAATAGAATTCAGACCTCATATTCCAGAAGAGGTTTGGCCAGAGACCAGCACAGTAAAACTCTTGCAGTCTGTCTCTCCTCCCCCCCCCCCAACCCCCTTGGATCCTGGGAAACACTGTGGTATTGGCTGAGGTTTCACACAAGATTAAGTTGGACTCTGATCTGATCGAATTTGTGATGACCCACACGTACTTTTACACTAGCCATGAATAGAACAATTTTATGAGCACCGTCCATGGTGAAACAAAAACAAACAACAAACCAACCACCCAGCCCTTCGTACAGCTCATTGACCAACCTTTGTAAAGGCATAAATACAGTCCTTGGTTCGAATTGAGCTCATTAAAAACCCAACATCCCAATTGGTGTTATAAATGTTGCTGTCTCGGCACTTCTCCCACGGTGATTTGCCAGGGATCTTCGTATAAATCTACAGACAGGATGAGTTTTTATACATTGCAACGCACTGGTTAGGGCAGGCATTGTAGAGACGGTAGATGCATTTGGGACACAGGATTGAGTTTTCTATGAATCATTCAGTTTAGGGCCAAGAAGCTCAGACATCCGCAAGAACAATGTTGGCTCCAATTGGGTTTCTCCTTCATCTCCTTCCAAATGGCTACGAACTCTTCCCTTGGAGTCAGCAAGATGGTATCTTTTCGGTCATTGCCTCCATCTGCTATTCTGGGTGGACTTGCTTTGGAAATACAACGTCATCCCAGAGAAATACAGTGACGTCACTGGCTAGACAACACAGCGATGTCACCTAGCAACACACTGACCAGCCATCTAAGTCTCTTTTCCCAACTTTTTCCCTTCCAGCTCCCTTTCTTTCTTCCTCCTTCCTTTCCTGTATAATTTCGATGTTGAAGAAACAGGGTTGTTTTTCCTAAATACTGTCTGGATTTTGTTAATTGGATCCCAGGGTGTCATTTAATGAGTTCCTCTAAATTGGTAGAGCTAGGAGCTTGATTAGATTCAGATTTGAGTTTTGTTTTTCTTTTTTTCAACACCAATTCACGGATGGAATTGTGTACTTGCATTTGGGCAGCCCTGACATCTGGGGTGTGTGAGGAGAACTGTCTTTCTTGTGGTCTTAGCCAAGTTCATGACCATTGTCTCCATCCATCAGTTCATTTGTGATTACCAAATACCAAGTTTCTAATTCCATATATATATTTTTTTCTTCACATGGAATTTTCTCTGATACTATAGAAAAAACTTGTCACATCACCATTCTGATGACTCTGAAGTATAGCTCTTACAAGACCAGTTTGCTTGATATTTTCCCTGTATTGACCAGTTTTCAGAAGAATCAATTAGATTTCCAAGTTTTCATCAGATTTTTTTAGCTGTGTGTGTATGCGCATGCACATGTGCATATTTGTGTGTGCACACGTGTGCACTGTGACCACGCCTTGGATTTAGGGCCTCATTGATCACTGGGCTTGCTGGCTTGATGGTGGTCAGCCACATGAGCCATGCCTCCAACTGAGCTCTTTACCTAGTTAATTGGAGGTGGAGTCCTCAGGACTTTTCTGCCCAGTCTGGCTTCAAACTACTATCCTCCAGGTCTCAGTCTCTTGAAGAACTAGGATTCCAGACATGCGCCGCTGATGCCTGGGTTTTTATTTCTTCAGTCTCATTTTTGGGATAATGGATTCCAATCTATCTGATTTGGTATCAATCCATCGAAATTTATCCCTACCAAGTAGCAACTTATCCAACTTGTGGATAATGGGTGCTTTGTCTTTTCGAGAAAAACCAAAAACAACCTAGTAACCTAGTTAGTTGCTTTCTTGATTTTGAGTCTAATGAAATCATCTTAACTTGCTTCCTGTCTAGAACTGGAATAAGTCATTTCCTCAAGGAGAGTCCTTGTCAGTCAGCGTTTCTGTAATTTTCATTTTATAGAGCCAGGAAATATTTACATTTTCAAAAGAAAAAAATACAATTAATTTAAGTTCAAGGTTATGGGATTTCAATTTAATCCATTTATATTTATACCTATGGGTTCTCTGATATTAAAATCTCAGTTGTTAAAAATGTCAATGTAAGTATTAATTTTATCCTACAATCACACAAAACGGTCTCAGAATATCATAACTACCAATGAATGTAGCAACAGTATGATTCTTGGAGACACACAGTGTATAATGTTTTCATAGTTCTTTTTTTTTTAGCTTAGGGTATAAAGTTGATTGATGGGTTTTAAAATATTTTGGGATAGTTATGGTTATGCCAGTGACTTAAGTTTGTTTGTTTCAGTTTGCTTTACATTTCCAGAGAATTCCTTTTTAAAATTTAATTTGAGTTTATACCAGTGTCTCAGCCAATTTGAGCTACAGTGATATAGTGCCATAGACTGGATAGTTTATAAAAACCATCTGAAACTATTTCTCACTGCACTGGAGATTGGGAAGTTCAAGATTGGAGTGTCAGCCTGACGGAGTCTGGTTTTTTTAAGTGAGCCCTCCTGCAAGGTGGGGGACAGAATTCCTCGGTCCTCAGGGGAGTTCTGGGGGCCATGTTATAGGACTGCCAGTCCCACCCCATGATCTGACTACTTCTCCAAAGCCCCTGCTCCAAATACCACCGCACGGAGGGTTCAGATTTAATGAATGATGATGTCTGCTCGGTGCCTTTGCTTACTTGGACCACCATTAATTTCCCGTAAGTCTTTTCTTGCAGCTGAAGAGCTACCCCATTTCTTAAATCTACCTTAACTTAGTACTAATATATTTTATATGCATGGGAGACTTCTACTTAAGGGCTGTCTGTGGATAACAGGTAGGGTTTATAGGCAATCATTTAAAATTGAGTATCCATCATTATACTCCAAAATTAGCCAACTCCCCATAGGCTTGGCCTACTGCCATCTGTCTTCCTTTGGAGCCTTATTCTATTTTTTTTTTCTGGCTCCCAAGATGCAGACTACTAACTTTTGGTGATTCGTTTTTGTTTTATTTATTTTTGGACCTCCAGAAGAAATAATTTGATTCGGATTCTTATCTGGAGCAAGAAAGTTGAACTTGAGATATCACAGGTTGAGGAATGTAGATATAATTTGATCTGCAGGTATCCTTGTTAGACAAATGCAGATAGGTATAGCTATCACGGCCCTCCAGCAGACTGTAGTAAGTGCAGGCAATCCAGAAAACTCTTCTGGGAAGACAGTTTTCCCAACCTCTAGCTCCACTACCATTTTCAAACAATAGAACAATGTTTGTAAGTATGCCTTCATCATTTCTTCCTCCACTGGTACAAACAGCAGGAAAGATCATGTTGTGTTCATCTGAAATTGATCTTCCACATCCAGGCTCAAAGGGGTTTCTTGTTTTGCAAAGTCGCCGACCCTCTGTATATTTCTTTTGAGTTAATTTTTTTTTAATTGTTATAATGGAGGTGGAATATAGAGGTGTCACAATTACATAAGTCAGGAAATGAGTACGTTTCTTTTTGGACAGTGACCTTAGAAGCTATCAGGCAACTGAGACTGAAGAGGACAACTTCCTGGCTTTGCGGGGAGGGGGAATCCAGCAACAGAGCACTTGATTAGCAGGTGCAGGTCTCTGAATTTAAACTCCATTTCTACCTCTCTCTCCCCCCCCCCCCCAAATAAATCCACAGAAAACAAAACTGACTTGAAAACAGTATAGAAATGGAGACTATGCTCAGGGAGTGATTGTAGTCCACCTGGTTTCCCAGAAATATTCATTCCATTGCGTGTAGACTTGATGGTTAATGACATCAGCGTCCTCTTTAGTCCTGCCTGTGCCCTTTCCTTCCTTTGGATGTACGTATGTCCCGCCCACAAGACTCCTGACCATCTAAGTACTGCTCTTGAGTTTGGCTCAAGGTTCCTGAGACTCCTTGCCTAACTCAGTTGCTTTATTGCGTTCGTTGTTGTTGTTGGGATCATTTGTTTCACTTTACCTCCTCAAGTTTGTTATTGTTGTTGGTAGTGGTTGTGGGGCTTGAACTCTGGACCTGGGCGCTGCCCCTCAACTCTACCACTTGAGCCATAGCACCACTTACAGTTTTCTGAGTAGGTTCATTGGAGATCAGATTCTCATGGACTTTCTTGCCCGGGCTGGCTTTGAACCATGATCCTCAGATCTCAGCCTCCTGAGTAGCTAGGATGACAGGTGTGAGCCACTGGTGCCCAGCTCAAGTTTTTCATTCTTCTAGTAAATGTATTTTGAGGACACCCCCTTCAAATCAGAGTAAATATCTGGATGTGTGTATAAGTGAACTCGTGAGAGCTATCCCATACAGTATTTCAAATCAACTGGAGGATTTATGTGGCAAATGCCCCGTCATGCCAACTCACAAATTCAGCATTGGAGCTCTTTGCCACTGTGGCCATTCAGACTTCTGGAAAGCTGAATGAGATGGTCACTTCTGGGCCTCCCGCAGTTAACAGCCGGTCAGATGACCACGGTCGCTTCCTCCCAGTAACCAAAGATACTTGTATAGAATAGCCCTTGATGGGCTCCTCAACTTGAACAAATCCATGCTGTTATCAGCTCTGCTTTGCCTGTATCTGTCTGTTCTCCCATATGCACTCAAAAAAATCCAGAGCCCAAGGCTTCTGGACCCTACCCCTGCCACTCATCGAAAGATAAAGCACTTCTCCTGCCGGGCACTCGGGGCTCACATCTGTCATCCAAGCTACTCAGGAGGCTGAGATCTGAGGATCGCAGTTCAAAGCCAGCCAGGGCAAGGAAAGGCCGTGAGACTCTTCTCTCCAGTAAACCACTCAGAAAAATGGAAGTGGCGCTGTGGCTCAAGTGGTAGAGCTCTAGCCTTGAGCTGAAGAGCTGAGGGACAGCGCCCAGGCCCAGAGTTCAAGACCCATGACTGACCAAAAAAGAAAAAAAAAAAAAGCATTCTCTTAAGTCAGATGCAAGCGATGGACAAAGTCCTTATTGGAGGAAATGATGTTCCAGAATTCACCCCCCCCCTGCGCGCGCGCGCATGTGTGTGTGTGTGTTTCTTAAAGGAGCTTTGCACTTCATTCGTAGGAGCAACGTTTACAGGATTAGCATGGTAGCTGACCATTTAGTGGGGAAATAAAAGCAATTAGAATTCCGATCTCTAGAACGTAAAGAGTTGTCACACACTTCCGGGCAAGACAAATGCTATTAAAGCATTTTTAGAGGGGATACAGGAGGCAGTGTCCTTGATACGGAACTGGAACCAGAGCGCAGAGGCCTTTGTTGTGAAATTTCCAGGGAATTGATTTGCAGATGAAAGCTCTGAGATGCACAATCTGGTGACAAATCTGGGGGGGGGGGCGGGAGGAGAGGAAGGGGAAGAAAGCATCCTCTAAGCATCATTTATCAGGAACTCCCAGGGTACATTCTGATGTGAGAGGCACAGTTTCACTTGGCAATATCCTATGTCCTATGAGAGCCTGTCCCTAGTAGCTGCTCCCTTCCTTCCTCCCAGGCCACCGGGGTTTCCTGCTCTGGGAATTTGTGGCTTCTGGGATTCTGGTCAGAATCAAGAAACTCAAGACTTGGCCTCAAGGAGAAGCGCAATGCTTGTCTGGATTTACGCTGCTCAGCACTGGCTTTGCTTTCAGTGCTGTCATTGCCCGGCCCATCATGGAGGAATGATAGCACCACATAGGCCAGGCCCTGGCAAGTTAAACACACCGTACCTCTGGGATACAGAATGAGAGTCTGGACTTTACCCGGACCACAGGTGGAATCCATACAGCTTGCATCTCTTCTGGGAAACACCAGCTCGGTCTCTTAAGGACCATGTCTGCGTGAGCCCTGGGGCGGGAAGAAGTGAGCAAAGAGAGGTCATTTGCAATCCTGTCATTCATAAATTTGCTGCAACCATTTTTTTTTGGAAGCCATTTCCTGCCAGCACCTCCTTTTGGGGGTGATGAATTCCAATAAGTTTCAATCCCTTTATTACTCACTGTGAGAGAAATTGCTTCCTTTTATGTCTGGAACTAAACCTGGCTTGCATTTCACAGGATGGCCTCCCCGGTCGCTGAGTTTTAGAATGGGCTAAGTCAGTGACCTGCAGCAACTCAGAGTTTCAGAGTTCTTGGGGTTTGTAGGCTCTGGTTCCCCCCCCCCCCCCGGCCTTTAGACACCAGATGTCACCTTTCAGCATGTCTGATATTACTGTTTAATACATGTTTCTCACAAGCTTTACTCGTTGGACCTTTCTGGGTAGAAGTGGCCAGAATATCTTTCAGTCATCTTGGTTTTTTGCTGTTGTTTGTTTTTTTTTTTTTCTGGGGGTGGTGGTGGCAGATTGTGGGGCTTGAACTTGGGCCTGGGTGCTGTCTCTTAGCTCTTGTGCTCAAGGCTAGCACTCTCCTACTTGAGCCATGTCTTGTGGCATCTTGGTGTTTAATTGGAGACGAGAGACTCAAAGACTTTCCTGCCCGGGCTGGCTTCGACCCACCATCCTCAGATCTTAACCTCCTGAGTAGCTAGGATGACAGGCATGAGCCACTGGTACACCCGGTTATCATCTTGTCCCATAGTAAACTAGAAAGGCTGTCAGGGAAGGAGGTATAAGTGCTGTTTCTCATCTCAAAGCAGAACATGGATTGTGCTCTCATCTCTCTTTCTAATGGACTCTAGTTCCCTCATCTCCCCCGACTTGGAACTCTGTACCCTTCAACTCCCCAAGTTCACAGGGCTCAGCCTAGCATCTCTTGTCTTTTTTTTTTTTTTTTTGCTCCGTGATCTGGAACTGTCCTCAGGGCAGCAAAATCTGCAGCAATCATAACGCTCTTCTCGTCTGTTCCTCGCCTCCCACTGTCTCTTGTCAAATTCAATAGCCAGGATCTTGGAAACTGTTCTTTCATGTATTTTTAAAGCCCCCTTTTAGTTTGTTTATTTTGGACGAGAGGGGCAAAGTCCCAACTCCTGCTAGTCCATCTTAGCCAGATGTGGAAAAACTATAAATAATGTTCGGTTCAATTGAATTTTGACAGCCTTCTTCCTGATAGCATCAATCTGCTGCGTTTCAGTGTTTTAAATAAGAGGGAGACGATTCTCATCCAGGTTAAAAGAAATCGATTTCACCAAGGAAGACGCTACATGCACAAATGCTAATTGCCAACTTTAATGGATTTTGACAATGACGTGGCTAGTGGTGAACACTATTTGAGCTAAACATTCACATCACCCATTCAAGTTCTGTTCATCGATGTCTTGTTCGTTTGGTTTGGTTTAGCTCAGACAGGTCTAGAACTTGTGATCCTCCTGATCACATCCTCCTGAGCGCTGAGATTATAGGTACGTCACCATGCCTGGCTTCAGTGAGGTTTTTGTTGTTGTTGCCAGTCCTGGGGCTTGAACTCAGAGTCTGTGCACTGTCTCTAAGCTCTTTCACTCAAAGCTAGCACTCTACCACAGCTCCACTTCTGGCTTATTTTTTGGTGGTTCATTGGAGATAAGAGGCTCGCAGAATTTCCTGCTTGGGCTGGTTTTGAACTACAATTCTTAGATCTCAGCCTCCTGAATAGCTGGGATGACAGGCGTGAGCTACTGGTACCTGGCTTTCTGATGAGATTTTGATGTGTAATATTGAAGAATCAGCTGGACTCAATGAATCATTCTCTGAGCTAGGAAAGGGTCTCTTCCCCCTACCTCTCTCTCTCTAGCTGGCTGGCTGCCTTTCTTGCTGTAGTTCTGGACTGCACTTTAATCTTACACGTTTTTGGTCAGAAGCACGTGTGACTCCATGCAGGGCCTTGGTATCAGGGTTCCTTGTATAAGTAGCCAGAACTTGAGGACAAAGCATGGTTTTGGGGGAACTCAGTGCCCTAAGCAGTACATAAAGTTCCCATGTTGGATCTTTGGGGACTTCCTTTTCTGAGATTTTTAAAGTTTATTTTTTTGTTACACACCGCTGTTTCTACAATAACTGTTACATGGTGCTTAGTAGATATTACTATGTTTACATACATTTATACAGCATGAATGCTTGCCAAATTAAATATTATTTTTAACTTTTGAAAGCTTAACACACAAAGTCCTATTTTTGCGATTGCTCTGTTGTTCATGACCATCCCTGAACTTTGGAGGAACCCATACGCCATGTTGGTACCTGATTTCCCTTCTGGTGGGAACCCTAGAGGAAATTCTACAGCAGCTGCTAGTTGAAGAAGCCAAAAACCTAACGTCGTCCGTGTTATTTTGCTTTGATTCCTCCTACATTTATAGTTTTATATTTCAGATGCACCGTTTTTGTTTGTTTGGAACTGGGGGTTTGAACCAGGGTCTGTGCTTTTGGAGCTTGGCTTGCTTAGCTGGTACTCTACCACCTGAGCCATACCTTCAGCCTTGGGGTTTTTTTTTTTGTTAATTTTGAGGTAGTGTTTCATGGCTTTTTCTTCTGGGGCTCGCTTGAAACCATTAATCCTCTAGATTTCAGCCTCCTGAGTAGCTAGGATTATAAATGTGAGTCACTGGGCCTGCCTAGGTTTACTGTTGAATTATGAGCCAGGTGCTGAGCTAGCCACATTAGACACAAAGCCAGCTCTGTGACCCTCAACCCTCCTCCCCCACCCCATCATGGTGGCAGTAATGCTGCATGTCAAATAACCCCAAGAATCTCAGAAAAGCAGGTCACCAAAGGCCCAAGAGAGAAACCCATGCCTCATTCTGTCAGGAAGGCTCCTCCTCAAAGGCCTGCCTTGTTACCTTAAAGTACATAGGCCATATCCTGCTGGCCCATGAGTGAGACACAGGGTAGAGGCCGCAGACCTTTCTCAACTCTGGACTCAAAAGACCTACACACACAGTTGTTGTTGTTGTTGTTGTTTTATGTTGGTTGTGGGGCTTGAACTCTGGGCCTGGCGTGCTGTCCCTGAGCTCTTCAGCTCAAGGTAAGCGCTCTACCACTTGAGCCACAGTGCCACATCCGGTTTTCTGGTGGTTCATTGGAGATAAGAGTCCCATGGACTTTGCTGCCTGGGCTGGCTTTGAACCACGATCCTCAGATCTCAGCCTCCTGAGTACTAGGATGGCAGACCTGGCCTACACAGCCTTTTTATTTTTATTTTTTTTGGCAAGGCTGGGCTATTTTGATTCATTTTCATTTACTCCTTAATAATTTCTTCATATGAATTTTTCTGCTCCAGTCCTTTGCCTACTTATCTATTGAGGTCTTGATTTAAAAAAAATCAATTTGTATGAATTTTTTATTTAGCATTTCGGCAGGGTTTTCTGCAGAACTTTTCTCTGTCTAATATTTGCTTGTTCCTTTGGGGTTTTTTTTAACTACACAGAAGATATATATTTTTTAGTGTATGGATTATAGCCATAAATAAGAAGGGCCATATTTAAATGTGTGTACCTTTCTCTTAGCTTTACATATCTTATATGTTTTCTCAGGCAGTGTAAGTCTTGCTGTGGATTGCTCAGATTAGAGGCCAAGCATGCATTCAGGGGAGAAAGCCACCCATGACAGGAATAGTTAACGGCGTTTTGTCTCCAGTGGGACTGTGTGGTCCTCTCTTCATTTATAGATTCTAAAATATTTATTGAGCATCTACTCTTAGCCAGGCCCCACTGCCTGGGCCATTCTAGGCCTTTCTTGGTTTCATGGTCAGCGAGATCTAATTGAGGTTGGATAAGATGGATGAACCATTCCACGTATCAATAAAGTTGAGTATTACCTTAACCGCAATCTTAAGAGTTATTAACTTTCGGGTCTATAGAGACGATCTTGAGTGAGCATGAAAGATACAGTCACTGCCCCCCAGGGGTTCACACAAGATTGGAGAAGACAGACAAAAGTAAAAGACAATTATAGTGAAGTGTGACAGACGTAATGGAGGAGGGGGTGAAGGGGGTGGAAGGCCTGCAAATGTACAGATTTAGGGGACCCAAGAGGAGCTTCTAGAGACCCGGAGAATAGCTGAGCGAGGAAGGTTAGAGTTGCGAATGTTCTCGCAAAGCCAGTAGATCGGATACGTCCCGGGAGGAAGAGACAATTTCTGCCTTTGAGAATCCAAGGTGCTGAGGAATATAAGCTAGTGATAGTGTTGGAGAAATGGGTCCAGTGTGATCCCTCTAGCAAGACTAACGCCAGGTGTGTCAACCTTTGAGGCACAATTGGGAATTGAAAATGAGTTCTGTTTTCTTGGCATTCATGGAGACTGGGTCCAACGCTCACCGGGAAAGCACCTAAATCTGAGACTACTCACAAAGAGCCCCAGTCCAACGGGAGATTTGGTGTTTCCCTTCCAGATCCCTATGAAGCAAATCTCCCAGGTAGAATTTCAACCAATCCCTGCCCCAGCTCCATCAAGCTTTATCCATAGTCCTATCGATAGTCCTATCGATTTCCCCAGACGGGAGTGAAGCCAATAAGTTAGAGCTCCCAGACAGTACACATGATCGGTTGGGGTGGGTTTTCCAAGCCATCCACATAGTACATTTGGTGCCCTCTGTTAATATTCATCGACGTTTCATTGAGGTTTGATGAGATGGATGAGCCATACAATATGTCAATAAAGTTAAGTATTACCCTAACCACATTCTTAAAGTTATTAAAAATGTCAAGAGCAGGGTGATTTATTTCTTCATTCTATGGAAATACTGCAAAGACGGTATGTATTTTTTTTTTAATGCACAAGGCTGAAGTGATCGTGATTTATCTCTCAGGCTCCATTTTGAGTTAGGTATCAGTGACCGATTCTGGTGCAACAGTCTCTTTAAAGTCTTTGGCCTTTTGGCACCATTTTGGGTCTTAGGAGAAATGGGAGATTGCCGTCTAGGGCCCGGGGCTCGGAGACTGATGTAAATTCATTCATTCCCCAGCGGCCTCTTTCTGGCTGTGAACCATCCCAAGCAACTGCCTACGTGTGACCTTTCGTATTTGATATCTTTGCCCTTGAGTAATAGGTACTTTAGAGAGAGAGAGAGAGAGAGAGAGAGAGAGAGAGAGAGAGAGAGAGAGAGAGAGAGAGAATGCTCTGGCCTTGAAAAATGTGGTTCCCACTCTGACATGGGGTGCCTTGTGGGAGAGTCACAAGCAAGCAGCAGTGACAACTGTGGGGGGGGCGGTAAGAGAAGGAAGAAGTGAGAATCAGAGTTATTTGCTGTGGGAATTTGTGTTCACATTGAAATCACTTGTGGCCTAGCCTGCTAGGTTTCTGATGGGGCCAGCCTTGATGTTCTTGCTGCTTCTCCAAGAACATGAGTGTGTGTGTGTGTGTGTGTGTGTGTGTGTGTGTGTGTGTGTGTGTGTGTGTGTGTGTGTGTGTGTGTGTGTGTGTGTGTGTGTGTGTGTGTGTGTGTGTGTGTGTGTGTGTGTGTGTGTGTGTGTGTGTGTGTGTGTGTGTGTGTATGTGTGTATGTGTGTGTGCGCTCGCGCGTGCGTGGATGTGTATCCCCAGTCTCGTGTGTTTGTATGTCTAAGAGACACAGTCCATGGGGACAGGGTTTGTATCAACAGTGTCACACACGGCGACCGGCCAGCCTGTGTTTAGAAAAGTGCTTAGTATTTAAAAAAAAAAAAAAAAAAGATTTTGATGCTCTGTAATAACTAGTTGAAAGCCAGGCGCACAAATGACAACGGTTATGATGAAAACCAGACTTGCAAGCTCACATGCAGCCTCAGCAAAACCTACACCCCCTCCTCCTCCACAAAGCCTCTCCGTGGATGCTCAAGGAGGTCCGGGGTGGGGGTGGGGGGAGCTTCTTCCACAGGGTCCCCTCTATGTTGCAGCCAGAGGCTTTGTGTATCAACATGATAGGACAAGGTCCCTCTCTAGCCTCCCAGCGCTCCATACCATTCTCGGCCTCTAGGGGGCAGCAGAGCTCGCATGTAGCAAGGTGGTTGCTTCTGGAGACAAAAGAGAAGGATTTGGGGTGTGTGTGGTGGGGGGGCTGTCAATTTGTCTTCACATTGCATTTAAGGTCTGTCTCAGGCAGAGGAGGCATATCCCAGACCCAACTCAAGGTGTTTGTTTCCTAGCCAGGGACTTAGACCTGAAAGGAAGCCAGGTTATTATTATTATTATTATTTTATTGCACATAAGGGTGTCTGTCTTATTCAGGGTGAATGGCTAGGAGAGGAGATAGCTGGAATAACGTGAGATAGGACGTTTCCCTTTATCCTTCTCCACCTGAATCCACTAAACAAAAGGGTTCCACAGAATGAAGGCAAATGAAAGGAACAGGGAAAAAGAAAAAAAAATAACAGCAAGAGGAAAAGAGAGCAGGAAGAAAAACCTCGAAAGAAGGCAAGCTGAGAACAAAATCAAGAATGTAGATGGAGGAAAGCTCATGTATGCTGATTGTTCTAAACCAATGTTATGGGTTTTGGAACCCAACAATTTCCCAAGAAGCAAACTTGCCCAAATGTGTGAGTACTTAATAACGGAGAAAACAGAAGGATTGATCATGGAAATTAGGCTAATGAATAAACAAGCTGCTTTAAAAAAAAAAAAAGAGGACTCCCCCTCGCAGTCCGTTATTTTTAACTTAGCGGCAATTTGCATACTAGTTAATTTGCATGTATTAAATACTGCTCCCTTCCTCCTTCCCCACCTCCTCGACTTCAGAATAACATTTCATTACCGTGCTGCCAGGCCTGAGGACTCGGAGACTCTGGAGAGTTTATTAATTTATCCAACACATGCTGTGTACATTTTTATCACTTGCAGCACAGTGGACCCGGTATCTTTGAAGTCATTAACCAGACAGGGGTGTTCTGCTCCAGGTATTCAAAAGACAGCTGAGAAAAGCCAGCCTGCAAAAAGAAAAGTACCAGCAACGCAAGGAAAAGATCGTGTTTGGTGTATGTTCTTTCTACGAAGACAAAACTGAGCCATGGAGACCTCTCTTGTCTGTATCAGAGTCTCAGGTTGTGTGTGTGTGTGTTTAATATGTTCAAGAAATAGAACTGGTTCTCTGCAGGGCATGCCTGGCCAATGATGTAACACACACACGCACACGCACACACACACACACACACACACACACACGCACGCACGCACACACACACACACACACACACACACACACGGCATTTCTCTTTCATCCAGAGTGACTAGGCAGGAGGGGAAGCATGGCTTCCATATTGCTGAGGATCACAGTACCTCTCCACTCCACTGTGCTGTCAAGGCCAAGACTGCTGCCACTGCCTGGTGCCATTTGGTCTAAAGCTTGGACACCTCCTTCTCATCGTCCAGCCTTTGGGGCCTCTCGCCTTAACTCATGGAAGGGAAACTTCCACCGCAAGCGTGCGCTGGTTTCTTTCAATGCTCTGTAGTGGGTTGGGCCATCTCCCGAGGGAAGAGAGGCATAGCTGCAAGAGAGCCTTTCATGAGTTGACCACATCCGTGGTGAAGCATGCCCATAGTCCCAGCCACCTGGGAGGCAGAGATAGGAGCATCGTGGTTCAAGACCAAGATGCGCAAAAGAACAACAAGTAAGGTATCTCAAGAAAAACCAAACCAAGTTAGCATGGTGGTGCGTGGCTATCAGCACCGCTGTATGGGAGGAGAAGTTAGAAGTATCATGGTGTGAGGCGGAAATAACTAAAGCAGAAAGGACCCTAAACTAGGAAGGCACTTGCCTATAAGGTGTCAGATCCTCCGTACTGTCAACAAGACAAAACTAAACAGAACAAAACAGAGGAACAACAATGAGGACAACAACGAAAACAACAAAAGAAGACCAGGTCTGACTTGCTTGCCTAGATCATTATCCAGTGGTCATTACCAGTGCCATCTCTCTTAGTTTGGTTATTAACCTCTTCTTCTGCCGTCCCCGATGCTGGAGGTGAAGACAGAATTGCATATTTGCCTAGAGCACGTGGAGTGTCCTTCAGCTTCCAATGCAAATTAAAATCGAGTTGACTAATTTATTCAGTCAATCACCCTGTCATCAAATATTTATCAGATGCCTACTATGAGCCAGAAATTCCATTATGTTCTTTGTAGGCCGACAAAACTGATCAGTGACTAACTTAAATAGGGTCTGGTGTTAGGTCCAGGACTAGCAGAGACGGATAATTCTCCTCTTTACAGGTACACGGCTATGAGGGCCGACAGGCAGGTATAGCTTGTATTCATTGAGACGGTCTTGGAAAAACATTTCTGCCCAGGCTGGCCTTGAACTGTGATCTTCCTGCTCTCTGCCTCTAAGTAAGAATTATGATGTGAGTGATTACAACTGTTTTTTTTAAAATTATGATTAATCTTATTGTACAACATAATGGGTTTCATTATGATATTTTCATGCTTGCATACTCGGTGCTTGGATTATATTTGCCTCTCATCCTCTCTTCTCTCTTCCTCTCTCCCACGAACTCACATACCCGTCTACCCCCATGGATTCCCTTTCTATTTGCAGGTCTTTTTGTTCTATGTAGATTCCTCCTATGAGAAAAATATGTAGTGTGTCTTTCTGAGCCGGGCTTATTTCCCTTAACATGATGATCTTGATTCCACCCATTTTCCTGCCAGTGACATGATTTTCATTTTTCTTTATTACTTCCTGTGGCTCCTGTCTCCCTCCACCAGTCTTACTCTCTGGAGTGCCTATCAAAATAGGCACCCTCCTCCTCCCCTTACATTTTTGAGACCACATAGTGTGAAATACCTGTTCTACTAACATCTGATCAGAGTAAGCCAAGACACTTACCTGTCAAGACGGATTTGGTCATCTGACATCGAAGACTTTCCTCTGAACCATTTGGATGAGGTGGATTGGCTCTCAGGGACGCGAGTGTAATTCTACTTGGTGGTTGTAATTGGAGACCGAGGCTGGGACTCAAACTCTTATCCGGCACTTTCACTCATTGGCTGGCCCTCCACCAACCTGAGCCACGCCTCCGACCTGCTACTTGATTGAACATTGTAGATAAGGTAGAGGTTAGGATTCTTCATTGTCTTGACGTTTAAGTGCAACTTGAAGGATGACATCATCCGTCAATGATCATCTTCAAGTTTATTCAAGCAGTTATAGATCCACGGAATGGCATTATCATGAGGTCCGTCTCTCTGTAATTTGTTTACAGCAATATTATAGGAAACTCCATCAAGACATTGCTCAGATCGACCGGCAGTGTTTGTACTGCATCTCTTTATTGGTTTGTGTGTGTGTGCATGCACGTTCGCTAGTAGAGGAGCTTGAACTCAAGGCCTGAGGACTATCCCTTAGCTTTTTCACTCTAGGCTGGCACTCTACCACTTGAGCCACAACACGACTACCTGCACTGTATCTCTTTTTTTTTTTTGGTCAGTTGTGGGGCTTGAACTTGGGGCCTGGGCGCTGTCCCTCAGCTCTTCAGCTCAAGGCAAGCGCTCTACCACTTGAGCCACAGTGCCACTTCCGGTTTTCTGATGGTTCATTGGAGGTAAGAGTCTCACGGATTTAACTTACCTGGGCTGGCTTTGAACTGCGATCCTCAGATCTCAGCCTCCTGAGTAGCTAGGATGATAAGTGAGCCGCCGGTGCCCAGCCTGTACTGCATCTCTTTAATGATCTTTTGTCTTTTTTCCCAACAAGCACACCTTTCATAGCTTGTCCTTAGTGAGTCTCCGTGCTCCTTGTTCTAGGGGTTCGTATTCCTTCTCTCTGGGGCTACTTTATACTTGAAATTCAGAACCTGCCTCTTTCCAAAAGGATAGCAATTAGATGAGGATAAGACTGAGGTCAAACTCGGCAGAAATAACTTAGATCGGGTGGTGAGATTCATTCTCTGCCCACAAATTGTGCTAAAAATCTAAAAATGGGCTATGATGTCACTCGCACAAATTATTAACTGGGTTAGATATTGGATCATTTTGTTCTTGGCGAATCTCATGTCCATGGTACAGATGAGATTGCTTAATAGGGGATTGGGGCCGAGGAAGTCAGAGCCTGGGTTTCCGCTTAGGCCCTGTGGCTACACTCGTGACTGGGTTGGGGTGTTATTCTGGGGGCCACTCTTTTCATTCTGAGGTCTGGAAGAGGTGAGGAGCACTGTTCTCATCCCCTCTCGGGGGGGTTGTTTGTGAAGACGCGGATGAAATACCCCATATCACACCAAGAGGAAGAAGCTATTATTCTGGCTTCCAGGAAAGAGTTGGTCTCACTAGCTGGGATCCTTGACTGTCAGATCCTGATTGCAGCAATTAAAACTGGGGGTGTGTGGGGTGGAGGGAGGGAAGCGGGCATGGAATGGAAGCATGCAAGGTCTGGGGGTTGCTCAACCGGGTGTCACCTTTTCTAAGCCACACAGCCGCCAAATCTGATCGCTTCTGATTTAGTTTCTGGGAACCAATCAGTACGCTGTTTCGTTAAGGACGACCTGAGGCTCAAGATCTGGAGTCTGCCTAATGGTCCCTCTGGAAAAATACAACAGCCGGCTTGGGGGCAGCCATCTTGGACCAGGCACTTTGCACTTCTGGTGGTGACAAGCTTTCCGAGGGGGTGTTGAGTCCTTCTCCGCTGCTGCTGCTGCTTCTAGTGCTCAGTCAGCAATCTGAACATATCAGCTAGGAAAATTTTTACCTCGGTGCTTTCAAAACCATCCTGCTTCTCTTTATCAGTTAATTAGGAGACGCTAAGCCAAGAACGAAAGTGAAGGCAAAACTCATCATCATCCCAGGATTGGTGAAATCTGAGCACTGCTTCTGACATGTGTCCATCCAGTTATTCATTATCCATCCCTCCACTTGTCCATGCATCCATCCACCCATCCATCTCCATGCATCTTTTCATCCACTCACCCATCTCTCCACTCATCCATTCTCCATCCATCACCCATCATCCACTGGTCCATCTTTTGACCCATTCATCCTTCCATTCATCTGTCCACCCATCTACCCACCCTGTACCATCATCCTTTCTGCATCATCCACTTGTCCATTTGTTCATCTGTCCATTCATCCAGCCAGCCAACCAGCCATCTACGCACCCACCTGTCTATCATTATATCCTTTCTCCCTGGGTCCCTCTGGCACTGGGACATTTACCTTGTCAGGAAACCTCTACTGAAGATCAGTAGGGTTGTTTCTTTTTCTCAGAGATCCCTCCCGTGGGTGTAGGACTATTTTCTGTGGTATTGGGATTTGAACTCCTAGCCAGGTGCTCTACCACTTGAGCCACGCTTCCAAATGCTTTCTGCTTTAGTTATTTTTTTTTGAAGAGGGCATTGGGTGTATTCTTAGGCTGGCCTGGATTGTAATCCACCTAATTTAGACACATTTCCATTATATATTTATTTATATTGAATGACATATAGATAATTGAGGTTCTCTGGACCTTCTCAGGCATTGTTCCCCCCAAACATCTTCCATGGGGTGATGGTGGAAATTTACCTGGAAAAGAATGGGGGTTACATAAATACTCTGTATCTGAAGGGATTAGATGGTAGACAATCCCCTCACAGGGTTTGATGATAGAGCCTTTTCTTAAGAAATATGTCAGGGGTTAGGGAAGTTGCTCTTCACCTTTGGGTGCTAGGGGAGCATTGTTGGGGGCTCATTAGTGAAAGACAATCCACTGTCCACTTGGGATGATAGTTTTAAGACAGGAGTGGAAAACTCCAATGGCTCAACATCCACTTGACCTAAACAACAAAGTAGGCACCCCAAGGTGCCTAGACATGAAGCAGAGGATGTCTGCTCTAGACTACGGCTGCCACGAGGAGTTTTGGGTCCAGCAGCCAGACTTGAGCTTTTGCAATGTTATCTGTATTTTTTTTTCCAATTTAAGTCTCTCAATTTTTAATTTTCAATTTTTAGAAAATAGTATGCCTGTGAAAACAACATCTCTCTGTGAGCCAGATGTGGCCCGAGGGCTGTGGTGGTCTGTCTTGGCTTTAAACCACTGTACGTGTCGGTGAGAGTCTGAAGCCAACGCAGCGAGTGCATTTGCCTTGTCATTCCTACAGGGGGTTCTTCTCCATGATAGGCTGCGAGGAGACCCGGTGAGGATGGGTGGGGTGAGAAAGGGCAGCCTATGCATGCATGGTCTACAGAACAGACAGCACCGTGCACGCTGCTTCCAGATAGACTTGCCTTCCTGAAGACTGGGGGAGGCTCGGAGGTTTTAAAAACCAAATCTTATTTGCAAATGTACTTATTCCTTAAATTCCTTCTTAAAGCAGTACTCGGTGTTAACTAATCTTGGTGAAATCCTTCAAGGAATCCCAGTTGTACACAAGGTAACAGTTGGCGGTTAAACCCCTCCATATTAAGACTGCATGTCGAATCCATCCATTCATTCACATGTGCATTTCTGTGTGGGACACAGACGAAGGATCGTGGAATGCCGTTTTGGGCAGGGCACTGGATCAGGTGTTGCTTGTAATGTAATGTGAAGAACACATGACCTCAGCCTTTCTAGGTCTGGATGCTAATCTTACCAGAACCTCAAGGGATCATGTTTTCATGTGTTTTTCTTCTGTGCCCCCCTTTAGATTTTTTTTTCCCTCTGATCAATTGCTTGGATAAGGTCCTATCTGAAATACTTTGAATCTAAAATATTCTGGATAAAATTTTGGCTTATATGGTAGTATATTGTTTGCAAATTAAAAAAAAAAAAAGGCCCACAATGGTTTCAAACTGACCATTCAATATCATGGTACATCCCGTTAGGCTAGGCTGAGACAGGTGACTTGCTTTGGTTCAGCGAAACGAAAAATAAAAGGTGTAACAAGTCTTATGAAAGTGGAAAACTGCCTGCGTGCATTTGTATGTGCAATTTCTTGCTTGTCAATTCACTAGGCTTGTGAAAATAGCCTGGACTGTCCTGTAGAGTGAACAGCGATATAGCCTAGTGACCTTCATCAACCCTGCCAACAGCCAAAGTTAAGCAAGTGTGAACTGTCCTTTGACGTACGTTCCTAGGCCTTGAGTTGGTATGTTGTATAAAATGTCATTTCCATACAGTTCCCTCAGTTTCTTTTGGTTATTGACCTTTTTTTCTTTCCTTCCTTCCTTCCTTCCTTCCTTCCTTCCTTCCTTCCTTCCTTCCTTCCTTCCTTCCTTCCTTCCTTCTTTTCTTTCTTTCTTTCTTTCTTTCTTTCTTTCTTTCTTTCTTTCTTTCTTTCTTTCTTTCTTTCTTTCTTTCTTTCTTTCTTTCTTTCTTTCTTTCTTTCTTTCTTTCTTTCTCTTTCTTTCCCCTTTCTCTTCTCCTCCTTCTTTGGCTCCCTCCCTCCCTCCCCTTCCCCCTTTGCTTACTTGCTTTGATTTTTTTCTTTTCCCAATACTGGGGCTTGAATTGAGATCCTGGGCACTGTCCCTTAGCTTTTTCTTTTTTCTTTTTTTGGTCGGTTATGGGGTTTGAACTCAGGGTTTGGGCACTGAGCTCTTCAGCCCAAGTTTTGCGCTCTACCACTTGAGCCACAGCACCACTTCTGGTTTTCTGGTGATCTATTGGAGATAAGAGTCTCACAGACTTTCCTGCTGGGTCTGGCTTTGAACTGCGATCTTCACATCTCAGCCTCCTGAGTAGCTAGGATTACAGGCGTGAGCCACCAGCACCTGGCTCTGGCTTTTTCACTCAAGACGGTCACTCTGTCACTTGAGCCACAGCTGTACTTCTGGATTTTTGCTGGTTAATTAAACATCAGAATCTCAGACATTCCTGCCTGGGCTGGCTTTAAACTGTATTCTCAACTCCAGAATAGCATGGATCAGATGTGAGCCATCAATGCTAGGCTTTATTTTATACGTACTTGATTTGATTTTTGTTTCCCCCACGTATTTATTATTTCTTTCTCCACAGTGAGTCAGTAAGTTCCTCAGGGGCAGAGGCAGGTCCAGTTCTGCAGTGATCAGATCATCAGAACTGTTCAACAAATGGCCTGTGGAATACAGCAACACATAAGTAACTCTTCTCTCCTACCCCAGGGGCAAATTCATTGACAGTTGGTGCCTGCAGTAATACAATTAGGAAGCGCCAAGATAAAACTGTGTTAAGAAACTGCTTAAATGCAGTAGAGAAAAGTAGAGAAGACAGCCAATTAGTATCCATGAGCACCCACGATGTCTACATAATGGACGAAGTCATTTATTGAATTTAGTTGGCGTTCATTAGGTTCCCGGTGGCAACTTGTCCCCTGACTTCTCAGTGGCTTTATCCAAAAGGGAGGAAGGGAAGAGCCCAATTCACAGCCGAGGAAGCAGGCAGCCAGACTATCTTATCTGCAGACTTGAGAATGTGGCTGGAGAATCCGGAACCAGGAGGGTGCAGAACTCCCAACTAATGGAGACCAGACGCGTGCAGACACTATGCTAAAGGTGTGGTGTTTTTGTTATCACAGACCTATGATAGATGTTTTGTGATCCCTTTTTTTAAAAAAAAAAAAAAAAGAAAAGGAGGCTAAGCTGGGAAAGGGCATACTAAAGAGGATCTAAGTAATTTGCCCAAGAGTACACATGGTAAGAAGTAGAGACCCAAATTTACTTCTCTTTCACTGTGAAAAACACCACTGTAAAAAACAATGCCTAACTGGGTGCTGGTGGTTCACTCTTGTCATCTTACCTACCCAGGAGGCTGAGATCTAAGGATTGTGGTTCAAAACCTGTCTAGGCAGGAAAGTCTATGAGACTCTTGTCTCCAGTGAACCACCAGAAAAGCAGAAGTGGTGGTGCTGTGGCTCAAAGTGGTAGAGCGCTCGCCTTGAGCCAAAAAAAAAAAAAAAAAGCTCAGGGACAGCACCCAGGCCCTGAATTCAAGCCTCATAACTAACCAAAAAAATAAAAAAGTAGATTAATTTAAATAATCTCAAGGGCTGGGAAGGTGGCTCAGTGGTGGAGCACTTGCCTTGCATGCATGAGGCCGTGGGTTCGATTCCTCAGCACCACATAAGAAAAAAGAAAAATTCTGGAAGTGACACTGTGGTTCAAGTGGTAGAGTGCTAGCCTTGAGCTGAAGAGCTGAGGGACAGTGCCCAGGCCCAGAGTTCAGGCCCCACAACCGGACCCCCCCCCAAAAAAAAATCCCTTAAAAGTGTAATACTAATTACAATGTAGATCTTGCCTTTTAAATGTAATAGATAACTGCACATTTTGGGGAAAAACAGTTACAATTCTTTAATAAATAAATTTGATGTTTTATAAGATTTCATACTCGATTTACATCTTAAGTGAATAGTCAGATTTTGCACACTTTGAATACACATTCATTTTATTTTTTGACAGACTGAGCTCATTTTATCCTTACAACCTTAGGAAGCGAATATCATTATTATCCTCATTTGTATAAACTGAATTCAAATTACTTAAAACTGTTGATTATATGAATATACTCAGTGATTTTATTTAATTGAAGGCAAGAAAAATAAATTTCATAGGATACGTATATGACAATTTATGAATTATGCATCTATGTATTACTCAAATATTTATATCAGATTGTTGATATGTCACCTAAACAGAAGCAGGGATGGTCTTGATGATGATCAGTTGATATTGATGCCTTATTTTTGTGTCTATGGACTCATTGTGATATATATATATGTATATACACATGTATTATTGTTATTGTAGAGGTGATATTTAGAGGGGTTACAGTGACATGAATCAGGTAATGAAGCACAACACTTTTTGAACCATGTCTCCCCTTCCCTCAGTCTCTCCCAGTTTTTCCCCTGGACTCATCGTTTTGATCATGTTTTTAAGTTTTGTCATTGTGGTGGTATAAATGTCAAGATGAAGTAGGGGTTGTTTGCCAGTTTGTTAGTGTAACCTGTAACTTTTAAGTATCTAGAAATATGGCATTTGGGTTTAGTAGGTTAAATCATGGCCACCAAAATTGTGTGCTCAAACCCTGATTCTTAGCACATGGGGATGGGACCTCAATCTGTAAAAATACCATTGCAGATATAATTAAACGAAGCATCTCAAGATGAGACCGTCATTTCCCATTTCCTGGGTTAACTTGTCCTGGGATTCAAGAGATAAAGGGAGGTGGTGGTGGTTCATGCCTGTAATCATAGCTACTCATGAGGCTGGGATCTGGAGTATGATGATTTGAGGCCAGCGCAGGCGGAAAAAAAGATGAGGCACTACCTCATCTCCAAATTAACTAGCAAAACACAGAGCTGGAGGTATGGCTCAAGAGGTGGTGCTCTATCATAGCCATCATAAGACCCTAGATTCAAACCTCAGTACCTTAAAAAAGTCAGATGAATAAAATCAGCACAGAGGATGTTACACACGGGGCAGGAGGTAGAGGAGGAGGTAGAGAAAATGAGGACTTGTTCATCCAAGGACAGACAATTTCAGTTACAAGATAAATTCTTAAGCATTATCACTATCGTGAGTCATAATGTGTGAATACTTGAAATTTACTGAGAGCAGATTATAAATGTTCTGTAACAGTAAAATGTGTAGTTATGTGATGAAATGAATAGGTTAATTACTTTGATAACGCTGTTCATCTCACAACGTATACCTGCATTAAGTCATCACGTGATCGACCTTAATTATAAACAATGTTTATTCACCAGTTAAATGTTCAATGGTGCCCGAAACAAGATCCAGTGATAGGTTATTATTGCACGAGTCACAATCAGGTAACTTTGCTCAACACCAAAGTCTTCGTTCATTTGTTCGTCTTCTAAAGTTGGGGTTGAGGGCACTTGTAGGGACCTAGTTGGCCCATCGAAATAACCAACATGTAAGCAATAAGGAATAAGCAGTAGCCGCTGGCATCACTAAATGTTTTATGGTGCCTGTCTCACAGCCTTCAATCAAGGCCTTTCTCTTTGTTTGAGATATGCTCTATTCTTTCTCCCCCAGTGTTCCTACTCAGGACCTGTTCTCAACCTTAACCTGAACTACTTCTAAGACACTTCTAAGATACTTCCAGATTCTTGAGGTCAGTTCAGTGGTGTGCTCCTAGGTATATTCCCCTGAACATAGTGAGCTC
This sequence comes from Dipodomys merriami, assembly GCF_024711535.1. Classification (NCBI taxonomy): domain Eukaryota; kingdom Metazoa; phylum Chordata; class Mammalia; order Rodentia; family Heteromyidae; genus Dipodomys; species Dipodomys merriami. The sequence goes on along the minus strand of NW_027206268.1, from coordinate 3,057,743 downwards.
TGGAAAATGGGAACTCTATTGTCTTAAGCAGTGATATAATGCTTTCCCTAGCAGAAGATCTGCTGTATTCATTCATACATATATATATATATATATATATATATATATGTCTGTTTCTGTGTGTATATGTGTGTACATATTTATATATATACACACACTCTTTCTATATATATATCAAATGAATGACTCAGTGCTACTGGAGATCTGATGGAAAGGAACTTCTCAGAGGAGGAGAGACATATTCTCTGCCAAGTTGATCAGTTTGACTTACAGGCGTTTTGCAATCCTTCAAGTACACTGGATTGGGTGGTTGACTTGCAGTTTTCTCTGCTCTCATAGGGGCAGGGCGAGATGGTGTTGGATTGGGAGGGGCTTAAGGGATAGGATGCAGAATGTCCTGGTTACAATAAGGTCTATCTCCTCCTGCCTCAAGGGTCTGGCTCCGGTCATGGTCTCAGCCTGGCCCTCGGGGGGGCTATCTGGGTCATCCATGCCTGGCCTAGACACAGCTAGAAGACTGGTCCCGAATGTGGACTGGAATTCAAAACCCCTCTATTTGTCTGGCCAGGCTAGCTCATACCCTGCCAGGGAGCCAAAAACAAAATGAAAGACAGCATCAAGAGCTGGCTGTGGTCCTGGATCTAAGTTGGGGGCTACTTAGGACCCTGCCAAGGGACTGGGCTTAGGGGTGAGCATGATATAATTATGATTAGATGATTGGCTAGACCCACCATCCACAAAGCTGTTACATTACAGGAACTGATGCCAGAGACAGGGGAGTCCACGTCCCTTCCCGCCCCCCCCCCCCATCCCTTGCTACCTAATCAGAAATGATGATCCGCCCAGCCTTCTCCAAGGGGCCCTGGATAGCAGCCACTCGATACAGGACATCACTTAAGAGCTGGGCTGGGAGCCACCAGCTTTCTTGCCACCGGTCTTCAGCTGGGAAAGGCAAGCTTCAGTGAGCGGATCATCAGGCAGTCTCACGGGGAGCTCCGCTGTGATTGGCTCAAGGATTTCTGCTGAAAGGGAACCCGTGAACTCCGCAGCCTGAAACAGTATGCTCAGCTGGCTGATGATCGCAGCTGGTCTACAACTATCTTGGAAGATGCAGGGGCCTCAGTCCTATATCATGTCTACTGCATGAGCCTCTGGTTTTTGTGTTAGGTTCCTCCTTCCGTGGATCACACATTTCTTAGGGGGGCGGGTAGGCCACATTTACTTTACCCTCCCTTCTCATTTTGATATTTTGCTATTAACTCCTTGTTATGTTAGAACACGTGTTCGATGATGGATTTTTGTTTTTCAGATCAGATGGTCCAAAGCCATCCAGTTAGTGAAGTTCTGATAAGCCAGAAACTTGGAAATCAGTTCTTTTTAGTACCAAGTTCATGTTTCTCACCTTCATATTCTTTAAAAAAGAAATTATTGCTGGGCGGCTGTAATCCCAGTTACTCAGGAGGCTGAGATCTGAGGGTCTAGGTTTGAGGCCAGCAAGGCAGAAAATTCTCCGTGATTCTCTCATCTCCCATGAATCACTCAGAAACCGGAAGTTGAGCTGTAGCTCCAAGTAGTAGAGCGCTATCTTTGAACACGAAGATTCTCAGGGACAGCACCTGGGCCCTGAGTTCAAGCCTCACAGCTGAGCAAAAAAAAATTATGTTAAAGGAGTTATTATTCATCCTGTCACTTTGAGTGCAATGCATATTGATCAATATCTCCCTTTTCATCCTTCTCCCCCATCTCTCCCAACCTCTTTCTCCCCTCAGTTCTCTTAATTTCTTAGGATATGCCTTGAATATTATGACTTCTTTCCCCCCTCCTTCCTCTCTTCATTCATCTAACCTTATTCCCTAGACCCACCCTCCTTCACATCTTAAGTTCCAGTTTCCTAGTATTCATTTTGTTGGACTGTGAGTTCATTTGTCTAAGGAGTTACACCATTTGAATTCTCCCCTGCATATACCATACTTTGGTTAATACACTTGTGTTCACTTGCATACAAACCTGCACGTGTTTATTTATCTATTTATAAACTAGATTTAACGTCCACATATGGGAGAAAACATATGTCCTTTGTTTCCCTGGGCCTGACTTCACATAATTTTTTTCCAAGTCTGTCCATTTTCTTGCAGGTGACATAATATTATTCTTCCTAATTAGTAAGTAAAATTCCATTCTGTATTTACACTACACTATATTTTTATCCATTTGTCCATTGGAAGGGCATCTCGGTTGTTTCTATAATATGGCTATGGCGAATAGGGCAGCAGTGAACATGGTTGCACAAGTGGTTTTTCTGTACCCTGATTTATAATCAAGAACTCACGTTCTGCTGTCTCAGTATCTAACCTGAATGGATGCATGAGTGTTACTTATTCAGCGAGTTTAGATTTTTGGTGAGCTAATAGATTTAGGTAGAAAATTGCTTTGATTGATTTCTTTAGGTTGTCAATGGACAGCTTAACAGTAGCATAGGAAGCAGGGAGAAACCTATCACATCTCAAGGCAATACTGATAATTACACTTCTCAATGGAATAGTCACTGGGAATTTACCTCAAGGCCTTTTTGGGGCAGGGAGTAACACCTTCGTGTGTGTGTGTGTGTGTGTGTGTGTGTGTGTGTGTGTGTGTGTGTGTGTGTGTGTGTGTGTGTGTGTGTGTGTGTGTGTGTGTGTGTGTGTGTGTGTGTGTGTGTGTGTGTGTGTGTGTGTGTGTGTGTGTGTGTGTGTGTGTGTGTGTGTGTGTGTGTGTGTGTGTGTGTGTGTGTGTGTGTGTGTGTGTGTGTTCGTTCTCAGCAGTTGTCAGTGCCGAGACCCCTTCCCCAAATACCCTATCAGAGTGTCATCTTTCCCACTGTCAACAGGGATGGGGTGATGGTAAAGGAGGGAATGGCTCTTCTCGGTGGCTTTAAGCTTGAAGGGAGTTGTGAAACACAGCGATGGAGGAAGTGTCTGGAGTGTGAGATCTTTTCACAAATGGTTCTAGGCAGTAATGGGCCTGGTGAGGAGTCTGATTTGGCCCCACTGGGCAAGGCCAGTACCTCCTAGTGGCCTGTGGGATTGTGATGTTACCTGCAATTGGCTGGTGGTCAGTTGGGTGGAGAGATCGACACCCTTCCCCACTCAGCGAGATCTGAAGACCTCAGCCTGGGAATCATCTGGAAGCTGCTTAAAAATGTTAGACCTCAGAACTCACAACAGATCTACTGACGGAATCCCTGGGGTGGGGTGGGGAGTGGGAGCGGGGATTTTTAGGCACAATGAAGTTTAGGAAGTGTCGGTCTACAGTGACTGACTCCGGTATTTCCTTTGCTTCAACGTTTAATGAGCGCCCACTGTGTGTTCCGGCATTGTGCTGAGTATTACAGATATCAAGATGAATAATGCATCACCTCTTCTAAAGGGTGGCTCACAGCTTATTTACTTCTTATTCCTCTTTCCAGTCTCTCCCCACTCTTTTGCATTCTGCCTTCTGCCCCAATCTTCTTTGGTGAAGTGCTGCCTTTGAAGAGCACTAATGACCTGCTTGTTGTCAAATTCAATTTTCTCCTCTCCGTAGCATGTATTACTTCCGATCAACACCTACCCCTTAAATGCTGCCTGCTCTTAAGTAGTTTTGCTGACACGATGCCATTTTGGTTCTTCTTTTCCTTTCCTCCTTTTCTTTCCCTCCTCCATTTCCTCCTTCAGCCTCTCTCCATCTTTCCCAGAGTCTTTTTTTTTTTTTTTTAAATTTCTTAACATCTTACCCTCTCTCTGGGCAATCCTCATCCAAGTCTATGCCTTGAATGGCTTTTTTATTATAAAGTTCTTGGCTCCCTAGGAAACCTTGAACTGCTGATATTAAAAAGAGAACTCTGAGCTTCTCTTTCTAACCGACCTACTTCTTTTTGAAGAGTTGTCTATTTGATCCTGGTGGAGAATTCAATTTGGGCTGTTTCGAAAATGGGGGTGGGGAATAATTTTTTTCACAAGGGTTGTGGCTGTAATATGTCATTCTTTTGTAGCTGAAACGTGGAAAAGCATGGTGGCTTAAAGCAAATTTATTATCTTACAGATGTGCAGGTTAGTGGGTTCTTGTGTGCCATACAATCGATCATCTAGAAAGCTGTGCTCTTTTCTGGAAGCTCAAGAGGAGAATGTATACCTACTTGTTTTTTTGTTTTTGTTTTTCTGTTGGTCATGGGGCTTGAACTCTGGGCCTGAACGCTGTCCCCCAGCTCTTCAGCTCAAGGCGAGCATTCTACCACTTGAGCCACAGCACCACTTCTGGTTTTCTAAGTGGTTTATTGGTGATAAGAGTCTCAGGGACTTTGCTGCCCAGGCTGGCTTTGAACCCGGATCCTCAGATCTCAGCCTCCTGAGTAGTTGGGATGACACGTGTGAGTCACTGGTGCCCAGCTGTTTGTTTGTGTTTTTTTTAACCAACTGTTTCTTATTGAGTCTGCACACATGCTTTGGCTCCTGGTCCCTTCCCCTGTCTTCAGCAAAGGCGAAATCCTTCCCATATGCCTTAGCTCTGACCCTTTTGCCACTTGGAAAGATTCTCTGCTCTCACAGATGAGTGCGACTGGGTTGCACTTACCTGTATAGGCCGGACTCATCTTCTGTTTCAAGGTTCTTAACATCAGTCCCATTGCAAAGTCTTTTGGGTATGTACACTAATATGCTTCCAACTGCCAAGGGTCGGAACATCCCTGGGCATCTTTGTTACTGTAGTAAGTTTGAATGGAGAAAGGGGATTGGAGGGTGGGCCATAGAATGAATTGACAAGACACCCCAGTGCCTACATTGAACAGGAAGCAATGGGAATGAGAAGGAGGGGGTAGGTGAGGTAGGGTGAAGCTGGGGTGTGGTGGGGAACGTATGGAGGTGAGAGCTTAAGCTCCCCTAACTTTTCACTGAGAGTTTCTCATTCTATTCCCAGCAGAACACCCCACACTCAAATTCAAAGCAGAACCCATCTTTCCCCCATTCATCCATTCTCTTTGTATTTCCTGTCTCGAGAATGAAAGTACTATTTAACTGGTTACTCAAGATAAAAACCTCAGCTATTTTTTTTTTTTTTTGGTTGGTCATGGGGCCTGAACTCTGGGCCTGGGCGCTGTCCCTCAGCTCTTCAGCTCAAGGCAAGCACTCTACCTCTTGAGCCACAGTGCCATTTCTGGTTATCTGAGTGGTTTACTTTCCTGCCTAGGCTGGCTTTGAACCATGATCCTCAGATCTCAGCCTCCTGAGTAGCTAGGATGACAGGCGTGAGCCACCAGTGCCCAGCTTCTGTCTTCTTTTTGTCGTTCTGTCACCACATATGGGTCCCTAAGTTCTGTCTTTTTTTTTTTTTTTTTTTTTTTGCCTGCTTCTGATAAAGGACAGTCTGTTGTCTTGGATCAGCTGCAGTTTTCCCATATAGCTGGGGGCCAGGTGTCAGATCAGCCTCTATAACATCTTACTTTAGCCCAATTTTCATTCTGATGTTGGATGACCTTCCCCCAGGGAGCTTTGAAGGTGATAAACTTCAAGCACTGCCCATCGCCTCAGGAGTAAGTTCATAATTGACTTGGTTTTCAAAAGCAGTTTAAGCTGGGTATCATGACACATGCCTGTAATCCTGAATTCAGGTTGCTCACTGACACCAGGGGATCATGAGTTCCAAGTCAGCTTGGGCTACAATAGGTTTTTTCCCCCCTTTTTTCTTTTCTTCTTTTTTTTTTTTTTTAATCTCAAAAACCAAACAAAACCAACAGAAGCCAGCTTAGCTACAGTCTCCCTATCTTCCTTAAAATTCATCCAGCATTCCATCCTCCAGCCTTGCCCAAATCCTAACTTTCTTCCAACTGTGTTCTTTCATTCTTCCCCATTTGAGCAAAGTGACTCTCTTCATTTCCTCCACCCCCCCACCCCCACCCCCCTAGTTGTACAGGACTCAGCTCAGCCACTAACTCCCTTTGTCTCTTCCAGCTGGACTTGGTTATACTTCCTCCCAAGATTTCCATAACCCCTTGCACACTGCAGTTGTATCTAGCATGTTCCTTTGCACTTGTGTGTGTGTGCGCATATGCACACGCGCACATCATTCTCCTTTGCTAGACTTGCCAGGCAGTGTTGGCTGAGTGCTTCTTTGCTGCTTGTAGATTGTGTTCATCTATTGCATGCTCCTCACACATTGGGGCTTAGGACTCTGCCTATTATTCCATGAGCCCAGGTCATTTTGCAGAGTATTCACCCATGAATGGCCATTGCTGTGTCTAGTGCCTGGCTTACACTGGATGCTCATGATAAATAGATGAATATTATTTTATATCCAGTCCGAGCTCATAAATGAGCTGCCACCTACCAACTAGGGGTGGAGGAGAACTGCTTGATACTCCTGGTTTTGAAGATCTATCTTCCTTGGTCATGGGCCGTTCCCTCTGCCCCCCTTCCTATGCCAATAACGTGTTAGTTTTAATGTTAGTTTTAAGGGAAAGCCAGAAGCAATATTCTTTGGGGGGAGGAGAGGTGTCTCTCTTAACATGGATATTTTGCACACAGCTGTGATCCTAGGAAAAGCAGATGCTGCTTTCTGAGTATCGCTCAGAAACAATCTGAAATGCAACCACTGTGCCTCCCGTGGTTTTGGATGCATTGAACTTTTACTTCTTTTTATCTTTGTTTCCTTTTGTTGCTCAATATTCGTTCCTAAGTGCCAAGCCCCTCACAGGGCCACATGGAAAAGACGTGAATCAGAGAGGCTTCTGGCCTCACAGCGTCAAAGCTGTGTGGTTGAGACTGTGCTCAGGAGCCAGGAGGATTCCGGAGAGACTGGACTCTATTCCAAAAGTAGCGGATAGCTACGGTAGTGTCACGTGACATGACCAGCTTTAGATGAAGGTCATGAGAAACTTTGCAGTGATACAGCGTTTCACTTGGACCCAGTCATTGGAGGGCCAGGCTGGTAAGGGAGAAGAAATGAATGATGAGAAGAAAGACCCAGTCAGTGTGAAAAAGCAAGACAGTAGATACTGAAAAGAACAAGCAAATTCCTTGGAAGAGTTAATGGAACCTTTATACAATTAGCTTGCACGCCACCCAGATACATCCTCAGAGAAACAACACAGGTTTTTCAAGTGCAAAGGTCTCTACCTAGAAGAGTTCTGTGGTGATTCTACGGAGTGAAATCCTCACTTGGAGTCGTAAGAATCTATGGTCCTATGTCGCTTTTGCTTGGTCCTCAGATTTGTAACCATGGCAACACTTGCTCCTGATAACTCTAGGCCTGGCTTCCCTGGAGGTAGACCTAGAATGATAATGTATCATTCTTACACCGCAAAGAACAAAGCCTGCTGAAATTCCAGTCACTGCCCCAATGAGAGAGGGGAGGGGTCCATCCTCATGAGCTGAAAGCTACCCTGATTTTAGAAGCAAATGCTTCTCATGAAGATGAGAAGGTGTAGTTGATACAGGTTTATCTGGGTCCAATTCTTCTGGTGATCATGAAGTCTGCGCTTGGCCCACATATTCTTTTTGGAAGTTACATAATGCTTTTTTCTTTTTATTGCTTGTGGGGCTTGAACTCTGGGCCTGGGCGCTGTCCCTCAGCTCTTCAGCTCAAGGCAAGCGCTCTACCACTTGAGCCACAGTGCCATTTCCAGTTTTTCTGGATGGTTTATTGGAGATAAGAATCTCACGGACTTTCCTGCCCGGGCTGGCTTTGAGCCGTGATCCTCAGATCTCAGCCTGCTGAGTAGCTAGGATGACAGGTGTGAGCCACCAGCACCCAGCTCATAATGCTTTCCTTATTCATAGAGACAATGCCATCCTGGGCTTTGGTTTGGAAGCATGGAGATATCTCTTGGAGATATCTCAAACTAAATTCAGAACTATCGGTTATCTCACCAGCAGTGAAGATGAGGAGTTTTTTGGAAGTGTTAACCAAGAGTCTTATCTGGTGAAAAAACTATAACCAATGAACCAGGAGAAAGGTACAAAGGAATCACAAAACTCTCAGCACACTGGATTAACACTTACCATCTCTTATCAAAGTGGATGGCCCTTTCCTCTGATAATGCCTGTCATTTGTTCTCCTAGAGGATCATGGATTTGAGAGAATACTAGCACCTGAAAGTTAGTTAGTTCTATTCTTGGATTTCAGGCTCTCAGTTTTAATTAAAAAGACTATGATTTCTCCACGAGAGATCACTCTTACCTTCACTATAGGTCAGGTGACTCAGTGTGAATGAGTCTTTTTTTTTTTTTTAGACACTGATTTACATTTTCTCTCTTGCTCCCTCGCTTGTCATTTAAGCCTTACAAGCTAGTAATTCTGGTCATGTGTGGTTTTTTTTTTCCAATGGGCATAAGACAGTGCTAATTTTTTCTTCTTAAGGTATAATTTACAAAACGGTAAAGGGAAAAGCATAACAGTATAGTGGATCAAGTTTTTGCAAAATGCAAACACTCAAGTATCTCCCCATGTGCTACAGATATATGGGGTACCAGCACACTAAAAACTTTCTAGTGTTCTCTTCTGGTTATTAAATGTTGCATCCACTTCTATTAGTCATAGAGATACTGGGTTACGGGTTATGGCATACTATACAGCCATAGTAAATACTGACATTTTCTCAGCGTGGCTGTATTACATGCCCAATCATAGTTTATGAGAGTTCTGGCTTCTCTACATCCTTGTCAACCCTGGATATTATCAGTCTTTGCCATTGTGGCCACTCTGGCGGGTGACTGTGGTAAGCTCATGATTTAAATTGCATTTTCCTGTACACCGTGAATGTTGAGTTGTTGTTGAACTGTTTGCCGCCGTGTTTCATTTGGTTCCTTTGGATATTGGACACTCTGTCAAATTCACGGTCTACATTTTGCTGGGTAGTATTTGTTTTAAAAAAGAGGATTTGCATAAAAAGTTTACTTAACTGTAAAAATATATGTATTTCATATTTGACCTCTTTTTTGTGGAGACTCTATAACTCTACAAATTAATGTATTTTTCCGTCTTGGCTATTTTCTCTTCAAATATTATGCTTCACTCCTTTTCCTTTTGGGATCTTCATTATACATATGTTAGGCCTTTTTTTTTTAAAACTTTTTCCACATACCTTACTCATTTCTGCATTTGGGATTCTTTTATTCCTCTGTTTTAGTGTATACATTTTTTTGTGAATAGGCTGGTATTAACAGTCAATTCTTTTCTTTTGCTAGTTCTCTTCTACTGTTAAAGTCATACTATGGGGAAATGTTATGGCCCTTTAAAAATATTTTTATTAGCATACAGTAATAGTACAAGGAGTTTCCATTGTGATAATTCCCTATATGTATACAGTATACTTTGAAAAACTTAACACTGTATTGTTCCCTTAACTCTTCCCCCCCAGACCTTCTCTTTTCTTTTTTAAGTAGTATTTCATAGGTTTCACTAAAAGTCATATCTTGTTCTTGATTTCAATCATATTTATTCATCTTAAATTTTCTATTATGATTCTCTTTCATAAAACTTTCCCATTTGATATCTTATTTTCTTGATTATATGAACACCAATTAGTTTAATACGTTAAATAGTTTTTAAAATGTTATCTATTTGAATTGATTTCAGAATGTGATTTTAATAGTTTAAAATGGAGCTGTGTGTTTATTCTAATTTTTTTCTCCTGGGTCTTGATCATTTCAAAATGACGCTTGTCATGGCTGGTTATAATTTTTTGGACCGTTAGACAATGTGTGTGAGAAATTGGAGACGTTCTTTTTTGATGTTGTTTTTCTCCACCGAGGATTACATTTTCTTCTGGTCAGTAGATAAGGGAAGATTACCTTTAATAATGGATGACAATACTTCAAGGTTCGGTTTCATGTTTAGAGGGCTCATCCATTCTTGATTGCTTTTAAACCGAAGGCAGAACACTTTAGCGGTCTCAACTGGAATCCAGCATTGCTTCTCAGAGATCAGAGCTGCTTCTCTTTGACAAGCCCTCATAAACCAGCATCTGTGTACAAGATGGCATTTGATCACCCTCCCTCAACCTTCACACTGGCCCCGCTGAGGACTGTGAACCAGTCCTTGTCTGCAGGAGACAGATGCTAGTGAACCTGACTGCACACACAGGCATCACATCCCCACTTGAGTTACTATGAACTCCATTTCCACCCACCTTAGTGAGCCCATCACCTATCTCCTCCCCTAGGAACAGGACATTCTTATTCTACCCTGCCTCTATTCTTTGCCCGTGGCTTTGCTGGGCCCTACATCTAACTGAGGAATCCCATTTAATTCCCATTCATTTATTCATTCTCCCTCCCTCCCTCCCTCCCTCCCTCCCTCCCTCCCTCCCTCCCTCCCTCCCTCCCTCCCTCCCTCCCTCCCTCCCTTCCCCCTTCTCTTTCCTCCTTCCCCTTCCTCCCTTTGCCTTGGAGATAAGCTTCTCATGGACTTTCCTGCCCAAGCTGTCTTTGAACGATGATCCTCAGATCTCAGCCTCCTGAGTAGCTGAGATTGCAGGCGTGAGCTACCTGCACCTGGCTCTGCTGCTCTCATGACACCTGCCTTTGACAACACATACATTTTATTGAATGCTGTGGAATTTCTGACTCCTAAACCTACCTTAAAATAGCAAATAGGACAGTCACTTGGCTAGCTTCATAGCCAACCATTTTATAAGGTCTGTAGATGCTCCACAATCACTTGCCGAGGCTCGCCACCTCCTCTCATCTTTCTTGACTGATCAGTGTGTCACAGAGCCTTCGAGCACTCTAACCAGGTGAGCCACAGGTTTGCTGGTGGTTCATTGGAGGTGAGAATCTCACTGCCTTTCCTGCCTGGGGTGCTTTGAACCTGAATCCTCAGATCCTAGCGTAGGATGGCAGATGTGAGCCACCAGCACTGGCCGTCTGCTCCCTGTAGGCAAAGCTTCCCTGTGTGTGTGGGGGGGGGGGGGTGTGGGTGTGGGTGTGTGTGTGTGTGTGTGTGTGTGTGTGTGTGTGTGTGTAAAAACAAAACCTCCTTAGAAGCGTTTGCCATCTGCCCCCACCCAACTGTGTCACTCCAAATGTGTTTGCATCTGGGAGTGAGTGGGTGTTGTTAGGAGGCGGGGAGGGAGGCTCTGACAGGCTCCTAGTGGAATAATAGAGCAGACCGCTTCAGTGACATCCCATTCAAATTAGTCACCAGCAAATGCTCGAAGATCAGATCGTTGGCATACCAGCCCTAGTGAATTCCTCCCATTTAGCAAAGTGTCACAAACAACCATGACAAAGCGGACCGTGTGTTTCAAGAGTTGTGGGAGTGCGAATATAAAAAAAAAATTACAATTTTTTTCCCTCCCTAAGCAAAAGATGATAGAAATGTAAAAACAAAAATATTTCGACTTGGGGGGAAAAAAAGACTTCGTAATTATATGTCATAAAATAATTAGGTCATGGCAAATTAGCACAAATGTTTACAGCAAAATTGCCGTGTAGAACATTATCGGTAATATTATGCTAATTGCCTCCGAAGCAAAAGCTGATTAGGTTTCGGCAGGATTCGGAAGTTGCCACGTCTGCATTTCTCTCCAGCTTTGCCAGATTTTTCCAAGAGAGCTCCAAGCTTGTGATGCTTTAGGAAGATGTACTGCCCTGCAGTGTGTAGGCACTGAAGACCAAGCTCTATGGAGTGTGGGGAGGGAATAGGAGAGAATTGGTGAAAGCATTCTTTCAATTCAGAGGAGAGACTCCCCAATGACCTCCGGTGGGGGTCTCTCAGAATGGTGCATTTCTTCAAACTTAGGTGCATAGGGATCTTGTTAAAAATGCACCTTCTGTTTCAACACATCTGGAGTAAAGTCAGGGATTCTGCATTTCTAACAAGCATCCCAGGGGATGCCTGTGCAAGGCCTTCGGGGAGGAGAAGGAAGGGAAAGGGAAAGTCTTCGGCAGAGTGATAGATTCAGAATGTACTTGGGATAATGAGGAGTGACTGACAGAGATAGGGAGGTGTGATATCGGAGCTGACAGGATGGAGGATGAATTGGAGTGCAAAATGGCTCCTTTCGTGGTATTCAAGAGTGATGGAAGGAAGAGAAGAGGGAGGAGGGAAGGAGGCAGGAACCATTGGGTCTGTAAGTCCAATACACTGATTCCACTAACCCAGTCGTACCTTCTTTTAAAGTGACTCCTAGCATCTTGCAAAAGGCAGATAAGAAAAGATGGCTCCCATTACCCCCCCCCACCCACCCTGTTAGTCCTTCGCTGGGTACTACTAGGGCCAAGGCTCCTCGAGCTAGGAGCGACCCACCACCTCCTCTTGTTTTTGCATTTTGAGTATAAGATTCACAAAAATACAGTCCATCTGGTTCACGTTATTTCCTTCTGCTCGGAATCATAACCTTCTTCTGATTATTATTATTTTGAGCCGGTGGCTCAAGCCTGTCGTCCTAGCTACTCAGGAAGCTGAGATTTGAGCATCGTGATTCAAAGCCAATCCCGACAGGAAAGTCTGTGAGACTCTTATCTCCAATGAACCACTGAGAAAATTGGAAGTGGCGCTGTGGCTCAAATGGTAGAGTACTTGCCTTGAGCTTAAAGAGCTGAGGGACAGCACCCAGGCCTAGAGTTCAAGCCCCACGACCAACAACAACAACAAAATTATTTATTGTGAGACGTGGGGAATTTCCTTTTTTAACTAAGACATGGGTTCAATTGTAAAAAGGCAATGAATGGCTTGTTCGGCGATCGGTGTTGGGAGCTTATTAAAACATGAATTTGGTGTGTGTGGTGGGGGGAGTTTGGAAATAGTAAAAGGAAGCCTCTTGGGGGAGGAGATACTCTCAGGAGTTGGGAGGAAATCGTGGACTAGGAGAGAAAGAGAAGGCAAAGGAAGGAAAGGTAAGGCAGATGGGGGAAGAATAAGAAATAAAATTGGTAGCAAAATGGGATGTCAAGGGAGGAGATAACTATGAAGACACCCTGGGTAGGAAAACAAGCAAAATTTTAAAAAGAATGCTAAGTTTAAACTCATATGAAACAGAATAAAAGTTGCTTCTCCCCCCCCCCACCCCGCACCCCACTGCCAAGTCCCCAAGGGACTTTGAGTCCTCAGATTATGCAGATATTTTTCTCTGCAGAGCTATCGATAATTCAGAAAGTCCTAGGCCTCTAGAAGGAGTCAAGCAAGCACTCCCTAGCCCGCCTCTCACCGTGAGAGGTCTAAGGACTCAGCTTCTTTGGCAGCCTGGCCAGGGAACAATCAGGAAGGGTTGTGTTATGTGAGCCTTGCAGAGATCTCTCCCATCTCTCATCCAGCAGTGCCGGTAGACTTGGGGCTCGGTCCTCCTCCCTAGGATTCCCCTCCCCCCCCCAGGTGGCAGGACATCACTCTGGGTGTCTGTCCTCCTCCTGTGTGGTGTGGGTATCAGCTTCCCATGGAGTGTGACTCTAGGCCTCTCGTGGTCTCCACAGAGCCTCTTCTATTGTGTTGGCATGATTCATGGTGGTCAGACTGAGCCAGGCCAGGGCTTCCCTGCAGGGGCTTGCTTCCCCGGTGTGCTGCTGAGAGGAGTTGAGGGGAAAGCATTTCCACACAGGGAGCAGGAGAGCATGCTTCAGAAGGCTCTGTGCGATTCAGGTCTCATCAGCAAATCCATATTCATAGGCCCTGTGTCAGGCTGCTAGGGACTGACAGCTCCAGGATGCTCAGCCGCCGCCCCCCCTCCCCCCACTCCCCGGCTTTGCTCGCTAGCAGTTAAACAGCAGTCAGGCCCAAGACAAGGGAAGGCGATTTGTTTGCCTCAGACTTCGATTTCTGCAACAAGGAGAAGCAGAATTCCTGAATTGTTGGGCTTACGGGGAGAGAGATGAAATGCAGCAGTGAAGAGCAGGTGGGGCTGGGGGGGCGGGGGATTGGAAATCCGTGGTTTTTTTTTAGTGTTACCATTTGCAAGAGAATGCTTGGACCAAGTGCTAGCTTCTTGTTCCTGGGGGGGGGGGTGGAGGGGGAAGAGGGGGTGGTGTTTACCATGCTGTGTTCAGAACCTCAGATAACCTCTTCTGCAGCGATGCACCTGCACATGTGCACGCATGCACACACACACACACACACACACACACACGCCCCCCCCCCCACCTCCTTACATACTAAGGATCCCTGGAGTGTGTCTTCCTTTCCTCCAACTCAATCGAGGATCAGCTGGAGCCCCACTTCTGGGCAAGGTAGTCTTCCTCTCCAAAGTGGTAGGGCACATGCCAAGTCCTCAAAGTCAATGCCCAGGCCCCCGAGCAAGCCCCAGGACCAACACCCAAAATAACACAAAATACAGATCGAGGGTCCTGTACTGGGGTACTTGAGGGACTTACTTGTAGCAACTGTCTGCAGTTACTTCTGCATTCCAGGCAAGGTAGAGTCTCACGTCCACCCAGTGTTCCAGCCTAGGCCTATCCAAGATGGATTTCACCATCTTGTCAGTTGACCCCCGTTGTGAGTTCGTAGTGTAACACCAGTGGAGCTCAGAGGCTCGGGCAGCTCCTGAAGCTACAAACACATTGTAGACTTTAGCACTGGAACCTTGGAGCTTTCGTCCTTTTTAACTTTCTCTGCTCCTCTCCCACCCTTTCAAACTGAACCCTAAGTTTGGGGTAGCTGAACCATTATAACTCTTAATAGGCCGGAACGGCTAGAATTCTTACGCCACATTCAACTGCTACTGGTGGGGACTGGTAGTGAAGTTCTTCTATATACTACTGCCATGAACAATGATCTATCTGGATGTGGAGGTGTGGCTCAAGTGATACAGTACCAGCCTTGAGTTAAAAAGCCAAGTGAGAGGGCACAATGCCCTAAGTTCAAGCCCTAGTACCAGCAAAGAAAAAAAATTCTCTCTCTGTATTCATCTGCCTACCTTCCTATCTGTCTACCTACCTACCTACCCTACCTACCTACCTACCTACCTACCTACCTACCTACCTACCTACCTACACCTACCTACCTATCTATCAATCATCTATTATGTGTATTATCTACCTACTTGCTAACCAGCCAATCTATTTTGCTTCTTTGAGTCCCAAGAAACATGGTATAGAATGGGTGAAGACCCTTGGTTTAGTCATTCTTTACTTTGGACCTGGAGCCAATTTGGATCCTTATGCCATTAGGTAAAAGCAAACACATTTGTATAAAACTCTTAGAACAGCACCTGGCAAATTTATAGGTGCTGGATGAGCAGTGGATGCTGTCATTACTGGTGCTAGCCTTGAAGAAGCATTTATTTGACCAAAGGACTTTGTCCAAAACACATCTAAGATTCATTGACACCCCTGCACCCCCTGTATGTTAAAACTCTCTTACCAGCTTGACACTTGGCAGGTCTTCAAACAGCCGATGAGGACGAGTTAAATCTCAGCCTCCCCTTTCTAGATCTGTGTCCTTTATTATTATTATTTTTTGGTTTTATTTAGTTGAGCAAACAAGCAGAAATGAGCTTAAAAGGTAGAGAGCGGAGGGCAGGAGACTGGTTTGCTAAAGCTGATAACTGAATCGGCAGAGAACGGCCCCTGGGAAGCTCATCTTGACACCATCTGTTGGTTGATCTTTCCCGCCCCCCCCATTCTGTTCCCCCCCTTTTTTTTCAGGAGCAAGACGTTCTGAGCAAGGCAGAATCGAGGGCCCCGCAGACAGGTGGCCCCCGACCCTTGCTGCCCGAGTTTTCAATTATGATGCCAGTCAATGGGCCAGAGTGTGGAGGGCGAAAATGAAAATGGAATATTTGGTTAGCGCTCTGACAAGCCATGAATCAAAACCAAGTGAAATTGCTCTGGGGGTCTCCCGGCCTGTCAGCCTCCACCATCCATTCTGCTTGGCCCCTGGGCTGTGGAATTCCCCCGTGCAGCCGGTGCTGTTCACGGAGGAAACAGGCTCCGTGCACTGTGTGTCCAGACCTCTGTGTTATTCCCTTGGCGTACCCCGTGCCAGGTGTGTACCCCCTCAGATGTGCGTGGACAGGCTGATGCTTGTGTGGTTGGGGGTAATACGCGTGGGAGGCCAGAATTGTCATCAGTGGCATTGCCAATAACATACTCTAGCACCGGAAGGCCTGTTCTCCTCCCAGGGCTGCTTTTTTGGACTGCTCAGCGTTTCCCAGTCCAGTGGCCATCTTTTGTCATTGGAAGAGTCCTCATCCCAGCTCCTGCATCTGCTGGGGTCAGAGGCATCCCCCATCAGTGGGAAAAGGGAGAAGCTCTGAGAGTATCTTCTCCATCAGGTACCAGGACCTCTTCTACCTCCCTCTCTTCCTACCAGCCATAACTGAACTTAGCATCCATCAGGCCAGAAGCAGAGTAGGCGTGCTGGACACGGCACCTCTCAATACCGGGCTTTGATTGGACACACACACACACACGGGAAGGAATGCTTGGTTGAAAAGGCTCAGCTGGATAAAGCTAAGCCCCACCCCTTCGAGGCTGTGACAGCCTGGGTGCAGAACGTGAGCTCCATCCACGTCACGTCTTGTAGCTCTTTCCGTGGGTGAGCATTTGTCGGGCGCCGTGTGGATGATGTCATGTCAGGGTTGTAATGAAGAGGACCCACAGGGTCTGCGACGGCTCGGTGGACTCGCCTGAAGAGAGCAGTAGAGAAATCCTGCTTGGGTTCTAAGAGTCGTATGGAGGGATCTTGAGTCAAATATGCCCCCTGAGCTGTCAGTTATAGGGCGGGGAGATGCTTGTGGATGGGCAGGTCTGTCCCTGCCAAGGTCAAAGGCCTGGGAAGATTGAGGTCCTATTCACTAGGTACTCTCACTAGGCCACATGTCCTGGCTAGACAGTATCTGTCCAGAAGAATGGGAGCCTTTGCCTCTGATTCACTTGGCAGTCCTCTGGAAGGAAGGTCAGATGGTCAGCGTGGGAGTTCTGGGGTTGAGGGGAGAGGAGGGAGGGGAAGGTCAGGAGCAATCAGGAGCCTCTGAAGCTGCAGAACAAGACAGGACCAGGTCCCATGATGCCAAAACAGAGGTCAGTAGCCACCGAGGCTGAGTTGGAGTGGCAGAGGAGGACCAGGTTCTAAGGGACCATTCCAGAAGCTCAGCTATGAGCAGGAAGAGAAGGTGGGGGAAAAGACAAAAGTCCGTTTCAGATCCTAATGGGTGACCAGTCTTTTGAGAAGGCCTCTGTGTGTGATCATAAAGCCTGATGGGCTCAATGTCTGCTTGGCCTCTGGCTTTGGTCCCAGCAATACCATCATCACGATGGGGGGGCGGGGGCGCGGAGAGCACTCGTACAAAACTAGGGGCTCAGGTCATGCTGGTAGGTAATGACTGGGGGACAGAACTAGGATCAGTGGATGGAAGTTCCGAGGAGAATAGATTTTTTATTGTTCTCTCAAGATAAGCTTCTGAGCTGTGAAAGAGATTGCTTAGGTGGTAGTGAGTCCTCTGTCCCTGGAAGTATTCAAGCGTGGGGGGAAAGAGCCTGTGTTGGATAGATTCATGGCGTTCAGGTGGAAGGTCAGTCTGCAGGCTCTGAAGTCTCCACATCCCCTGAGTCGCGCTGACCTCAGCCTGCTGCATTTCCGCCTTGTCAAAGAGGATGGATTGCCCAGGAAGTCGAAATGAATGACGAGCCCAGGTTTTTAGCTCTGCCAGAGGATGGGGTGTGGGGGTGTGGGGGCAGGAACCGTGTATTCGTTATGCAGGAAGCACCAGCCCACCTCCCTGGGCAGCCGGGCCATCATGGTAGTTAAGGGACAGGAGAACAAGCAGGCCACACTGGACGTGGTAGGAAAGGAGAGAAGTTCTCAGTTCAGAGTCTCTCCTGCTGACCTCTGCTGGGCTATGAAGTGAGGTCAAAGCCCAACTATTGCTCACTGGGAGAGGCCTTGGGCACGTGTAGGGAAGAGGAAGGACAGCACTCTATCCAAAACACACAGTCGGCCAATCGGGGAACAGTTAGCACAAGACACTGGCAGGATTTTCCTGCGTGTCCCCCCATCGATTTCCCCTCCAGAAGCGGTGCTTGTTTTTTATTTTATTTTTTTGTCAGTCATGGGGCTTCAACTCTGGGCCTGGGCGCTGTCCCTCAGCTCTTGAGCTCAAGGCAAGCGCTCTACCACCTGAGCCACAGCCCCATTTCCAGTTTTCTAGTGGTTTATTGGAGATAAGAGTCTCATAGACTTTCCTGCCTGGGCTGGCTTTGAACCGCAATCCTCAGATCTCAGCCTCCTGAGTAGCTAGGATGACAGGCGTGAGCCATCGGCACCTGATACTTTATTGTTATTGAACAGGTGATGTACACTGGAGGGGGGGTGTCACACTAATATAAACCAGGTAAAGAACATTATTTCCTTTAGAACCTTGTTACCCTTGCCCTTGTGCTCTCCCAGTTTTTTCCCTCCATACCCCACCCCCACGTCATCTAGTTCCTTTTCCACATAGTGTCTGGTGAGTAGCACTGCTGCATTTGTTCACCCTTGGTCCCTCCCTCTCTGTGCCCCCCCCCCAATACTTCCCAAAGACAAACTAGCGAGACAAAAGGGAAAAGACGGCACACACAGCCCCCACCGCCAAAGCAGAAATCTCTCGCTTCCATTTCTTGGAGTGCCTTTTCCCAAAAGTCTTACTTTATATGCTCCTGTCATTTCTGTAGTCGCTGTCCTTGGTTTTCTTTTGGGGAAGACAACCATACCCCCCCCCCACACCCCAAGCCTCTGCTGGCAGAGGAAGAAAGGGTACCGGATCCCAGACAGCTCAAGTTCAAAGGCAGAGAGGAATGGCCTGCTGGCTCCCTCAGGAGCACCGCCCCCCCATCCCAGAGGGTGTCCTCCCGGGGCGGGGTGGGGGGGGTGGCTTGTAGGGGAAGCACCCTCCTCCAATTCAGGGCCTCCTCTCAGATCTCTCCTTTTTCCCAGGGACCCACACTTCCCATCTCACATGAAGAGATGCGTGTAGCTACATTTTCTTTACTGCTTCCCACCCCCTTTCCCCCCCCCCCTCCATCCACAGCTGATGGCGGCCATCTAATGCACATCAGTGCCCATGGTGCCCTTCGATGTGGTCCTTCGCAGCCACTTGCAACACGGAGGCTGGGTAGCACTCTTCTAGAACCGCATGCTGATCAGACACGGAATGACAACACTTGGCAGGATGGTAAACCACGATGGGATCCTACGTGGGTTTTTTTTTTTTTTTTCTGTTTAGCTACAATTCATTATTATTTTCTGGGAGAGTTGGGCTCAACAGCCCTGGAACAGACACAAGGCAAGATATACCCCATGGTGTGTGGACTGAGGCGAAAGAACTAAACCCAGAACGACACACGCTACCAAGGGATAATGATCGTAAATAATACCCTCCCAGTCCTGGCCTTGAGGGCTTCGTCTGTGTCATCTGATTTCTCTCCACAACCCTATCAAGCGGTTACTTAGGATTATTTTTGCCAGATGAAGCCACTGATATTTGAGAGGTTGCATTGCTTGCTGGCAACGGGGGCATTGTCAGAAGTTGGGGAAACTACATTCCTCTTAGCTTCAAAACTGTACTCTCCCTGTCCTGACCACTGGGCATGCGTATGTGCACCCACAGAGACACCACCTACCGGCCTGTCTCTGCAGCTGTACCTGAGTAGGAGCCACCAGGCAGGGTTATCACTCCAGATGCCACCAAAGAGCCACCAAAACTGGATGATTGGCTGTCACCGTTCAAGAAAAACAGACTTTATCGTGTAGGGCTAACACTTTCTAAAATTTCAGGGTCTTTTTTTTTTTTTTTTCTAAATCAGTTCGATTCTGTCTAAAAACAGATAACGTTTTAAAGCTGTTATCTCAAACTTGGAAAACGGATAACGTTTGTTGGAGTGGAATTGAGTTGACGTGAGAGTTCAAATGTGTATTTACTCATTGTACACCAGGTTGTAAGAGAAAACGAGGCTGTTTGGATTAGCACAGCCTTTGAAGTTGAGGGCTGGGGGATAATGTATGCAAACTCCCAGTTCACTCTCGGTGTTTGGTGTTCTATTTATGTCTGTACTTTGTTAGTTGCATAATATTGAAAACAAAGCCCTGATTCACATAGCTAAGTAGCTGCATGTATTAATTCTCAAAGGCTTGCCTTAAGATCTTGGTATTCTCTTACATTAAACTGACCGAGAGGGTTTAAAAAAATTTTTTTTTAAGTATTCACAGAGGGTAGAAAGTTCATTTGAAAGCAAAAAGAAGACAGTGAAACAGACACCCTGTAGAAGGAGCTCTCCCCACCCCCAGACCTGGGGGCAGGAGGTGGGGGTACCTATACCCAGAGGCTTGAAAGGAAAGTTTTAAGATACTTTTGTTTCAAAGTTGAGTTTCTCTCCATGTGTAACAACTGGCTGTTCTTGAATTCATTAATCAACAAGCTGGAGGGAATGGATGAATGAGTGGTTTTTTTAGCTGGTTTAAAACAGTTACTACATGGTAGGAAAGACTTCAAAACTTATACTGGAACATTATGAGATGTTAAGCTGTATTTTAAAAACTTCCCATATATTCTACTATCTGTCTTGGTCCTCTGACCACCGCCCCCCACCCCTAATTTCCAAGCAGTCAAATTTCACCTTCTCATCCATTCATTTGTTCATCTGTCCATTCAGAAATTTTTGTTAGGTGCCTACTGTATGCCAGTGCTTTTTCTTTGATTGGTTGTGGGTCTTGAACTCTGGGCCTGGGCGCTGTCCCTCAGCTCTTCAGCTCAAGGTGAGCCCTCTACCACTTTAGCCACAGCGCCACTTTCGGCTTTCTGGTGGTTTATTGGAGATGAGAGTCTCATGGAGTTTCTTGCCCAGGCTGGCTTTTTGAACCACGATCCTCAGATCGGATTACAGGCAAGTGCCACTGGCGCCCGGCCCTAGGTGCTTTGAATGCAATGATAAATAGTGCTCATATTCCCGACCCCAGCTCTTGTGTTTGGTGGAGAGGTTTGTATAGACAATAAGCTCACAGACAAATAAGACCATTTGTCAGGTGATGATACGTGATTTTAATTTAAGAGAGGGATTGTTTAGGATGAAAAGCTGGTGGAGACACAGAGTAATGATACATAATTTGAAACGTAAATCAGGGGATCATGACATTTCATTGAGAAGGTAAAGGAAGTTCTTATTTTTTTGGTCTACTTCATCCACCTAATCAATGGAATAGATGTCCCAATTTATATGATTGATTAAGTTCTGTGTGTGTGTGTGTGTGTGTGTGTTCACATGTATGTGCAGGTCCTGGGGGCTTGAACTCAGAGTCTGGATACTGTCCTTGAGCTTTTTTGCTCGAAGCTAATGCTCTACCACTTGGGTCACATCTCTACTTCTGGCTTTTTGGTGGTAACTGGAGATGAGAGTCTCACTTCTTCCTACCCGGGGTGACTTTGAATCTTGATAGATCCTCAGATCTCAACCTCCCGAGTAGCTAGGATACAGGCATGAGCTAAATCCATAAACTTCTTGTTTTATTTTTTTTTTTTAAAGAAAGACATGTTGGCACTTGCCACTTATTGTGGGGCACGGGGGGTAGAGAGTGGACACAGGTGGGGATTGAGACCTGGGCACGCGAAACTAGAACACAGTGAGCAGAAAGGGGGTGAACTGTGTCCCAAGCACTAAGAACTGTGTTAGGAATCAGTGATTTCAGGCATATGTGGGAAGAGCCTCAGGAAACAGAGCAGGGCTACAAATGGGGAAAGGGAGCAAGGTGTCCTGTGGCCAGTTTCCCGTGGCCAGTTTCCTTTGGCAAAGCTGTCCTCAAGCCCAACCCCATGTCTGGTTTATGTGGGCTAGTAGAACTGAGAGTAGGAACGTGGATGTTGGCATCGGTGGCTGGAACTGGCTCCTGGCGGTTCGGGATTGCTGACTATGTGCCTGTCTTCCCAACTCCACGTGATCGGTGGCAGGGCACGTCTGATCAACTTAGACTCGGTGGTGGTAGGAGTATTTCCACCAGGGAAGTTGGCAAAGACTACAAATCAGGGCTCTTTTTTTAATCCCAAGAGCAGGTTGTTAAACATAGGATGGCTCAGGCTCTACCTTCTGTTCATCTCGTGGATACGGATTACACACGAAAAAGGTTTCCCCTTTCCAAACAAATCAAAAATAGAGGCGTGTTATCTTCAGACTTGGCCTTTACCTTGTGGCGGATTCCCCGCCTACTATTGCCTGCTGGTCGCCAGACAGAATACACAGGTTCAGAAAGAGGAGAAGCACTGAGAAGAGCCAGAAGATAACTCAGGGGAGAGTTGTTCTGTTTGCTAGCTTGGTTCCTCCTCCCTTCTCCTCCCCCCAGTTATTTTTGCTTCATTTAGCCAATCTGCCCGAAATTCCAGTAATGTAAATAAAGGCAGAAGGAAGCAATCAACCACTTCTACATGAGTGAGAAGTGGTGCTCTGGGGGGCGGAGCACAGGAAGAAATGAGATAAGTAATTGTAGAGTTAAAGAAGTTGTCCTTAGGCTTGTAGGAGCCAAGAGAAGTGATTCAGAGGAACTAGAGGGCCAAAGACAATTCTCAAACTTCTAGGTCTGGACTTACTCTCTGGGGAAGAGAAAAAACACACACACACACACACACACACACACACACACACACACACACACACACACACACACACACACACACACACACACACACACACACACACACACACACACACACACACACACACACACACACACACACACACACACACACACACACACACACACACACACACACACACACACACACACACACACACACACACACACACACACACACACACACACACACACACACACACACACACACACACACACACACACACACTCTGTAAATATATATATATATATATTTTTTTTTTTTTCCAATCCCTCTTTCTGACTCAGGTCCTAAGGATTACATCAGTATTTTTAGCAATCAGGTTTGGGGAGTTTTGGAAGACTGTGTTACAAGTTATACATCAGCATTCAGAGAATGTAGACGACCCACTGTCTTTCATTCTCTCGTCTTGTCAGGAGATTTCTGAAGCTTCCTACCGGACAAGATGAATCGACTCAACAACGTGACAGTGGAAATTGCAGAAATGGCCTCTCTGACGTCCCCCACTACGGGGTCGGGGAAGCTTTTCATCCGTTAGTGCCTTTGGGCCCGGCGATCCTCCCTGTCAAAGGTGTAACGCCGTGAAAACAGGCACCCAAAGGCGCCAATAGTCGATTAAACACGTCCGGCAGAGAGTGCGTCGCGCCCGCGTGGTCCAGAGCTGTGGCTCCTCACAGAGGTTTTCGTGGAAGAGAACATTGACCATAGTTTCCCAGCTGCTGCCAGTCGACTGCAGAGCGGAAAGGCTCCCACAGAACGAAATCATTGAAGGCAGTAACGGTTTCCGTTCTCCATCATTTGGATGATCTCCTATCCAGGTAGGGCTTGGGCTGGGTCTTTACTCAGCTTAATGAGGTCACTCAGTGGTTCACAAATAGTGGATGGTTATTCTAGCAGGAGTAGGACACTTTTTTCCCCGCCAAAAGCCATTCAGTTATACTAGTACTCAATGATTTTGAGGCACATGGGTAGGACATTCCATATCTCTGCCCCCCCCCATGAGGGTTGAAGACCACTCTGACATTGTTGATACCTCGGGATGGATGAGGGCTGGGGTTCCATGGGGACCCTCTGCAAGAACAGCCCTTGGTACCTCAAATTTGTTATCAGAGAGGTCTCAGAATGATTGGACTCTTTCCCCGCAGATGGCGTCTCTCCAAGAGAACGTTGCCCTGAGACCCAAGTAGACATTGTGTGGTCTCTTCTGATTTCAACCCACCGCATTATTTTCACTCCCCTCAACTCCTAACGCGTGAGGCCGCGGGACAGTGCCGATTGGAGGGGTCGCAGTTAGGCTCTGTGTCTGCTGAGGTGCTGGTGTGGTCCCGTGTGGGAGAACGCATGGGTTGTGGGCCGTCCTTGAGAACCAGCCGCCTGGCGTATCCTAAAACTGGCCATCTTTGCCACTGTCGGCCATATTATACCAAATAGCAGCCAAAGTCTTGCCTGACTTTTTTGGGGATGGGGGTCGGGTGGGGTGGAATTTTACCAAAAGACTGAGCTTTCACCCAGAGTCTTCATTTCAAACCCGAGCTTCATCCTCCCATCACTCTCAAGTCCTGAAATCCAACTCTCCATTTTGCAGTCGACCCCCAGCATGCTGTCAATCATCTCAAGATGTGTCATCAGCGATCCTAAAATATTAACATTAATTAAGTGATAAATATTTACCGTTTACGCCTGTGAGGATTTCAACATTGTCACAGCTGCAGTCAGACAAGCTATGACAGGGTATCAGTCTCTTAATGATTAAAACAACAACAACAACAACAACAACATAATCCAAGACTCACAGAGGTGTATTCTAAATGCGAAGAATGGATAGGCCAAGGAAGGGCTAGGGTGGGCGTGCGACTAGTTCTGTCTTGCCGAATGGCTTCTGTGCCGGACCTCGGATGCTCTTATTGTGTCTCTCCCACAGGCAGAGATGAGGCAGTTCACGTGTGTTGTTGGTGAGCATGAACGCCACCATCGCTGGCTGACTGCCCTGCTCCCGGGGGCGGGTAATAAATCCTATCTGATGATTTGATGACATAACCTTTAGCTCTGAAATTGCAGCTGAACTGAAGTGTCAGGAAAAGCTCCTTGTGTCATACATTGCCTGGATTTATTAGAAAACATGTATTACTCTTTGTGGTTTTGTTTTGGTTTTTTTTTTTCCCTCTCCCTTTTTGAAGTCTTACTGGTGTATTTAAATAATTCTCCAAGCAGATGTTTCTCGGGCTCAGTGGCATCGCTCCTGTGGTCTTGACTCTGCATTTTCAGAATTGACACGAAGGTATTTGCTAGACTGCAAAAACAAACAAAAAGAAAAGACTACACAGCACATTTAAAAATTTGGTTCACCTAGGTCACAGTTTGTCTTTTTGTGTGTGTGTGTGTTATTTCGTAAATATACATCCTTTGTAATTTTCTCTTTCAAGAACCTGCCAACTGCAACCCTCCTCTCAAAAGGCAAGCAAGGTTTCTGCAATTAAGCGACTCAAAATGCGGTCACACTCTGACGTGCCTTTGTTCTTTCCTTCCTCTTGTTAGCCTGCCATTTTCAAACGTCATTGGTGCAGCGTGGAGTGGATTGATGCGGGGAAATGGGGGAGGATGGACGCATGGGATGTGTTTCGGGCCAGCCCAGCATTGAAGCACTGGTTAACACTTCTCCACCCAAAGCACCCGAGACCTGCCAGGGAATGTGACACTTGTGATCTTGATCCTAGAACATCCAAGATGGTAGCCTTCTTGAGCTTCCTTAACCACCACAGCAGCCCATCGATGGGGGAAGGGTCTCTTCTCTTTCTTCTTTGCCTTTCTCCTTTGCTTCCTCCCTCTTTTTCTTCCATCCTTCTTTTACTTACTGGAAATTGAATATAGGGCCACATGCTTGCTTGGTGGGTGCTCTACCCTTTGAGCCATCCCCCCACCCAGTCCTTTTGTTTTCTATGTGTTCTTCAGACAGAGTTGATTTTGCCCAGAATTAGTCATGGACCACAATCCTCCTATCTTTACTTCCTGAATATCTACACAGCTGGCTCTGTGTAGATACTGGTACTGTGGCTTGAACTCAGGGCTCCAGTACTGTCCTTTAGATTTCTTGCTCAGGGTTGGCATTCTACTAGCATTTTATCAGTTAATTAAAGAGAGGAATCTCATGGACTTTCTTGCCCGGACTGGCTTGAAAATCTGGCTCCTCAGCTCTAAGGCTCCCAAGTAGCTAGGATTACAGGCATGATAGGAGGTATCCTTAACTTTCTCCAAAGCTGTCCTCAAACCATAGTCTTTCCTCTTCCTATCTCCATTGTAGCTGGGATTATAATTGATCTTGCACTAGGTAGGATTTCTTGTGCATTGTCTGGGAGGACTGGTTAGAGTGGGTTATTCTTGCCTGGTTCCCAATTTGGAGTGAAGAATTCAGATGGTAACAGCGTCTGATGTTTACTGTGTATTTTCCATCCCTGCTTTTTGTCAGGTGGAAGAAATTACCTTGTATTTCTAGTTTGATGTGAGTTGTGTTTTTTAAGCAGAAAATGGATATTGGACTTTGTCAAGTGCTTTTCTATTTTCACTTATTAACCGAAGGGAAGGGAATCTATACTTTTTGTTGTCTTTACTGATGTAAAAAATGAATATGCAGACTTTTTTTTTAAAGTCCTTTGTGTTGCCTGTTCTCAATTCCATTTTCCTTCTCTAGAACCTCTATCATCTAGGTTAGACGCTCCGAGCTGTCCTCTGTGCTGCTGTTTCTCTTCAGTGTTTTCCTTGTGTATTAGTTCTTGAGAGAAGTAGTCCAGGCTGCAGATTGCCTTGAAAACAACCAAGTTCTTGCTCTGTCCTTTCTTGCTGTGCTTTGCCTTTGGCCATCTCTTCTTTTTTTTTTTTGTCGGTCGTGGGGCTTGAACTCTGGGCTTGGGCGCTGTCCCTCAGCTCTTCAGCTCAATGCAAGCGCTCTACCACTTGAGCTACAGCGCCACTTCCTGGCCATCTCTTCTTCCTATAAGGCCATCAGCATGTTTAATTAGGGTAAACAGTCTCACTTCAACCACCTCTTAAGGAACTCTACCTCCAAAGACAAACGTACTTTGAGGTACAGGTGATGACTTCCCCCATGAATAAGGGTGGCCTTGGGTTCAGACCCTGATACTATCAAAACATAAAACCGAAACACAACACAAATTCCCTCCTGCAATTACAGGAAATTTAATTATGAATGAAGAATGCGGCATGCTTTGTATAATTTTCAGTTCCTTTAAGCGTTCTCTTGAAAAGCTTATTTTATAGATAGCACACGGTCTATGACAAGAGCTGGTGAGCTGGGCCCCTAACCATCATGGCTGGCTAGAGTGTCCTGTTGATGCCTGTTGACTGAGTTGATTTATCATATGGCTTCAAGTCTTCTATTTCCTTGTTGATCTTCTGCCTACTTATTCAATCCACTATTGAAAGGCTGTCACTGGTGTCTCTAATGAATATTCCTTCTTGTCTTTCTTGTCTCTTCAGTTCCATCAGTTCTTTTTTTCTTTCTTTATGTAGTTTGGGAGCTCTGCTTCCTTTTTCAGTTTAATTTTTTTTTCCTGTTTATTTTACCAACTTTTGCATCCTAGTCAGATCCTGCCATTTCTATTTCATGCCTGTATTATCTGATATTCTGGAGCATCTAATCCTATCGTCCACTGCCTCTCTTGATATCACGATGCTAAATATTTTTTTTCTCATGTTTTCCAAGCTTTCACCAGGACTCCCATTTAAAGGATTTTTATCAGTAGGAAACTTATGCAGCTTGAATTTAAGTTGCGTGGCTCTAAATTGATTTTGCCTTGGCATCTGTCAGATATTCCAAGTCTGTCATTAACTTGAGATCATTCTTCATACATAGTTGTGATGCTATGCAAGCCCAGAACCACAAAGTTATCTTCTTACTCACTACAAAAGGGAAAACACTTTCTCTTGTGTGTGTTTTTTTTCCTTCTGTTCTTTTTTTTTTTTTTAATATTTTCAAATCTGCTCTTTCACAGAATGTGAAACCTGCCAGCGATCTAGCTTTTTATAAAGAAGCCTCAGTTCTATTCCTCATCCTAGGCGAGATCAAGACCTCATTTCATTTTTTCAGTGAAGTCATTAGAACGAATATCCTTTAGTTGATGGAGACCAACAGAAAAAGTATTGTTCGGGCTGCGACAGGATTGGCTTAGGTTTTTTGGTTTTAGTTTTCTCTTTGTTTGTGCATTTCCTTGCCTGAGACCAATAACTCTGCATGAGTTGTGATTCACATAAATATTTTAGCCAACATTTGTAAAGTTGTTTCAGGTTATTTAGTTCAGACTGGTGGAAGAAATAAAAGTCCTTTTCTCTTTTGGGGGGTGGAGGAGGGAAGAGGATCAGATTGTTTTTCTGCTGTCTCCTCTTGGTTTTATGAAAGCAAGCACTAGAATGGCAATTTGCTGATGAGTATCCGCTGATGAGCAGTCACGTAGGTAGTGAGACAGGCCTACTCAAAGATCCTTTGGTGAAGCCGGACACCCATGGTTACTGCCTGTCATCCTAGCTACTCAGGAGGCTGAGATCTGAGGATCACGGTTCAAAGCCAGCCTGGGCAGGAACATCCGTGAGACCCTTAACCACCAGAAAGCCAGAAGTGGTGCTGTGGCTCAAGTGGTAGAGCACTCGCCTTGAGCTGAAGAGCTGAGGGACAGTGCCCAGGCCCAGAGTTCAAGCCCCACAACTGAAAAAAAAAAAAAAAGATCCTTTGCTGACATTTTATTCACCCAATTCTCCCCTCTAAGAAGCTCTCTCTGCACAACTTGGGACTCTTGCAAAGTGGCCCAGCTGTCCCGTAGTAACCGTTTTTGTTCTCTTTCATCACCAGAAGGCGTTGGGCCACATGAAGGACATGGTTTAGATCCCTTCTGAAGGTTATTCTGCCTTGAGAAGCACCCCAGAGGACTGGCTAGGCCCTCAGTAGCAACTTCAAGCTCAACTTGGCTCTCTACTTTGTTTTCCCTGACTCTCTTCCCTGTCTTTCACTCCAGATCACTTTGTATTAAGCCATCTGTATGCACGTCCGTCTCCCCCTTAAACATACATCACGAAGGCTATCCCAGGGGCGTTCAAGGGTCCTGAGCAAATATTGTCTTTGTAGCAATTAGATTAATATTCCTATCACCGGACTCAGGGGCCCTTGTGAGGCCTAGTGAGTTGTAATGCAGATTGCAACTCATAGGTAAATAAAAGATACTTGGGTCTCTGGCGTGTAAACCATGTGAGGGCTCTTGGTTGCCCGCAGACATACTTAGCTCCCATCCACATTCCGGGACCCGGCTCTTCTCAGTTTTTTTTATTCGCATTCTGTTTATTGTCAGATACACAGTGTTATCTCAATTCATCCGTGGCACCAGCGGTTGTGATCATGTGACTAGCCACAGTGCCAGGCCTCTCTGCATCTTGTTTGTGTTGAACCCATGGAGATCTGGGCTGTGAAGTTCCCTAACTTCTTTGCCTAAGCCCAGCTTCATAAGGAGTCCTGGCTCTACCTTGTGTCAAAGGACTCACCAAGCTGTTACTTACTATGTTTCATTTTTATTGCCCACAAAGACAAAAGTCTCTGCCTCAGGGCGTGGCCAAGGAACTCATTTCCTGCTCATGTTAAATGTACACTTCGAAATTTTTGTAGCATCCAAGAGGCACATTGACGCGTCTTCTAATTACATCTTCTCTCAGATCCTTTCAGTGATTGCTGTTATATTCTTTGAATGTAATTTCTATGAATTTTTGACAGAATCTCAGCAGTGAGCCCAAAGTATCCAGGTAGAGAGAGGTCCTCCCACCCCCCACTGATTGTTCTGCATATCTAGCACGTTATGATTGTCTCCAGATCTTGGGGAATCAGTTGTGGGGCTTGAACTCTGGGCCTGGGCGCTGTCCCTCAGCTCTTCAGCTCAAGGCCGGTGCTCTCCCACTTTGAGCCACAGCGCCACTTCCGGTTTTCTGAGTGACTTATTGGGAGATCAGAGTCTCATAGACTTTCCTGCCCGGGCTGGCTTTGAACCGCGATCCTCAGATCTCAGCATCCTGAGTAGCTAGGATGACAGGCGTGAGCCACTGGCATCTGGCTTGTCTCCAGATCTTTTGAAGAGAAAGAGAGGATCGTGGACAGGGATTTCTTTTTTATATTCTAGAACTATGATCTCAAAAGCCCACAGCAGGCCCTGTCACCCCCAATGTAATGAAAGAGACGTAGAATGGCGTGACCACCCTGGTAGTGACCCCACAGGATACGGGACTAGGAGGCGATAACTTTTCCAGCGGATGTTACATAGGCCACAGGAAAGCAGCTTAGGGGCTCAGACCTCTGCTCTCAGGGAGAATCCCGTCATTCCCAGTCCGGTCTCTTCCTGCCTCTAGATACTAGATGTTCTCTGGGGAAGGCTCTGCCTGCACTTTCTAAGCCTCAGGAAGCAGACAGTCCAGTCACGTTCCTCCCTCATCTCCGCCTGAAACGGGGGGGGGGGGGGGGGAGCATCCCTGTGTCACTGCCAGGCCTGGGGCTCTGTGCCCCGATTTTGACCTTCCGACATCTTTCCCACTCATTCCGTTCAGTTCTCCGCCATGTAAAAAGTGGCCCTCTGAACTGCTTATCGTTAGTAAACCGATATTAGCATCCTGATGAAAAAACGCAACAGAACCTGTTTGGCTTCTTCATCTGCTGGTTCTCTCTCACAGGGACCGGAGAGAAGAGATTTCTCGAAGGCTGTCCTGGCTGAGAGGTGAAGTGAGAGGAGTCCATCCCTCATGCGCATGTGCTGACCCAGAGCAGTCCTTCCCCACCCCATGTCAGGACTGGAGCTCCTTTGCACTGGCTGCATTATAGTCCATCTCACAGAGATGCTGCGAGCCCTCTTGTTTCAAAGTGTTAACTACTAAAGTCTTTACGTTCATCTCCTTCCTCTCTTCTTTCCCATTTGTCCCCCTTCTCTGGTTTTAAGCAGCATTAACTGAGCCTATTTCAAAACAATTTCCTAATTATATCCTCAGTATCGATTCATTTTAAAAAAAACCTGCTATGTGAGTGTATGATTATTTTTTGTTTGTTTGGTCAGTCGTGGGGCTTGAACTCTGGGCCTGGGCGCTGTCCCTCAGCTCTTCAGCTCAAGGTGAGCACTCTACCCCCTGAGCCACAGTGCCACTTCCGGTTTTCTGGTGGTTCATTGGAGCTCAGAGTCTTGGGGACTTTCCTTACCCGGGCTGGTTTTGAATGGCGATCCTCAGATCTCAGCAAGGTTTACTGAATTAAATCTGATCTCCTTAGCTAGACCCTGCAGGGGGGTCTTTAGGGATTGAAGTATGGATTTGTGGTCACTTATTCTGGAAGTGAATAGAATCTGAGGAAAGGAAGAGGAGCACCAAGGACTAGGTTTACAAGACTCATCCTGCCTGGGTATAGAAAAATGCCAACAGCGTGGTGGGCAGGACACTCAGGAGGCTCCTGTGGTGGCCTGTGGTGGACAGTAGGGCTTGAAGTGTGGACAGGAAGAAGTGTGGTAAGAAGTGATCGTTTTTAAAGACATGGTTGGAAAATAGGTGAGAAATAGAGAGGCCAGAAGAAGCAGGGACTTAAGGTAGTTCTGCCTTCTGTTAGGGAAATTGTCTGTAGCCTTTCCTGATGATTCCAGAGCTGCTAGTCATTTTAATTCCTATAGTTTTTTTTTATGACGGCTTTTAAAATCAGGTACAATATGCCCCTCTCATTAGTTTCCATAATTTTCTCAGCTATTTGTATTTATTTGTCTAGGTATGGTCTCAGACAGTGGTGGGCATGTTAAAACCATTTGAAGGCTTGCCTTGAAATCACTTACGATTGAATTGATACTTTTATGATATTAGGTCTTACTTTTTGAGGTGGATGTTATTTCTCACCATTTATCCAAATACACTTTTATGCACCTTGGTAAAATTTTAAGGTCTCCTTTATGAAGGCCCTACATAATTTTTTGATACGTTTATGACACTCCTTTTTTTTTTCCTATTGCAAATTAAAATGCCTTCTCCCAGTTGTTTTTCTAGTTCATTATTGCTAGTGTATAAGTAAGTTATTTGTTTTGTATGCCCGGATTCTACCCACCAACTTAAATGAAGGCTTTTATTCATAATGAAGAATTTGGAGTTTGGAGTTTCATTGGAACTCACCAGAATTATTATCATCAAAGTGATGACGATGTTAGGTATTATTTTCAAATAATAATAATTATTATTATTTTGTCGGTCATAGGTCTTAAACTCTGGGCCTGGGCGCTGTCCCTCAGCTCTTCAGCTCAAGGCTAGTGCTCTACCACTTGAGCCACAGTGCCACTTCGGGTTTTCTGAGTGGTTCATTGGCGATCAGAGTCTCACGGGCTTTCCTGCCTGGGCTGGCTTTGAACTGCGATCCTCAGATCTCAGCCTCCTGAGTAGCTAGGATGATAGTCGTGAGCCACTGGTGCTTGGCTTATTATAATATTTTAACAATATTTTAAGATATTATATCTTTTATCTTCGGAGTTGAGATAGTTCCCTGGGTTGAGTTCACTGGTTTTAGTGAGTGTGGACAGGCATAAACAGCTCGTCCACTAGACATCTTTACCTGTACCAGTCCTCAGTGTTCCAACTCCTCAGTGGGGGGGGGGGGGGGAGGGGAGGGGAAGGTGTTTGTGTGGGGGTGTGGTGTGTGTGTGTGTGTGTCTGTCTGTCTGTCTCCACACACCTGTGATGGCATCACCCAAACCCTCTTCCCACCATGGCCCACACTTGAGGGACATTGTTCTCATTACCTTTGTCAGCACACCCGGTCTGAGGGAGGACGGATTTATTTTGGCTCTGGGTTCCTGAGGTGCCAGTCTAATCCTCGTGGGGAGGGGGAGGGAGTGCATGGCAGAGTAGAGCGGTTCACATCATGGCTGCCACGAGGCAGAGAAAAGTGAAGACAGGAAAGGGACCAGCGTAAGATCTAAGCACCAAGGTCGCACCCTCCTCCCCGCATAGCCAGGGGTGCCTCTCCATGACCTGACGCCGCCTCCATCTGAGCCCCATTCCTGCCTTTCACCAGCTCCCAATAATGTCACCTTATGAACCCATCAAGGGATCAATCCGTCGATGGGGGGCAGAGTCTTCAGGATCAGATCGTCTCCGGAATCATCCTTGCAGACACTTGAGTGCCTTCCTCAACCAAGGAGGGACTTTCTTCATCCCAGTCCAATGGACGCTCTGACATGATCTCACTTCTCTACCAAACGCCAGTCTCTCTGTGAAAAGCCTACGTTTGGCATCATCCTTCCGGAAGCCTCTCCGGTCCCCTCTCCTCATCTGAATTAGGCAGCTTGCCTTTCCTATGTGCCCTTAGGTGTGTCCTTCTCTCATCTCTGCCGATGTACTGACCACTGACCAATGTCCAGTTCTGATTTCCCCTAGGTTGTGTGGCCTTTCTTTCCCCAGCCTCTTAGCTCCCAGGAGATTCATAGGATTTTTTTTAAATTCATCTTTCTCTGCCTCTTTGCTTATCCAGTGCTTGACACACTTGGTCAGGCCCTAGTAAATGTCTGGTGATTTAAGAACAGGATGGATGCTGCAGATGGCATTGAAAATGGGCTGCCTTCACACACCTTCACCGTGTTTCAGCTTCTTTCCCCCAAGCCTGTCCGGTTGGCTTCTTCATTGTCAGCTAGCCAGACTAGGCCCCTCCCCTCTCCCCCACTCCCCGAATGGCTGGTGTTAAAAGCTGGGTTTGAGGTCGTAGAGTTTTGCAGTACCAACCGCTGCCCACCTCCTCCACTTCCATTCACAAGGAGCCCGACAGGGAGAGAGAGGCTCATGCGTGCTCATCGGAGGAGGTGATGGAGGCCTCTCATGTAATGAGCGGTGGGCTCAGCTGAGGGCTGGGGCGGTGGGAGGGGGGGTGGAGGTTAAAGGTGATGTCCCACATGCTTCCACTGAAAATTCCAATTCACCCACTTAATTGAGGTAGCTCGACAGGCCGAGTCAGACTAGAGCAATTACAGCCAATGGGTGTCCCTGAGGAGAGCTTTAACAATGCAACTCAGAGAAGATTACTGGTGGAGCTCTTTATTATGCCAGCTCCGAGTCCTGGGGAAGGATGGTTTTTGTGTATCCTGGGCTCAAGTAATAGTTGATATCCTCCCTCTCCAATCCAGAAGCAAGTTTTGGTTTTTGTATAATAATAACAATAGTGGTAATCATCGTAATAATAATAAATTAGAACAGATTAACTTTACCAGAATCTGTAATTGGCTTCAATACTGTGTTGAATTCTGATTGTATTTAACAGCTACTCTTAAGCTGCTGAAGATGTTCAAATGATTAGCTTTGGGGAGGATTGGAGGGAAGGCTGGTGAATTACCGTATAATAAGGACTCACATTTGAATAGCACTTTACTGTAATATCTGTTAACTTGTTTCTTATTCACTTGTTTTCATCCCAACCCAGTAGATGAAGCTCTTGCTACACTCAGATTTAAGCACAAGGGTCACAGGATCTTGTAGCACCTCTAGCTTTCTGACATTAGTTTATGTTTGAGTCTCAGCATTACCCCCTTCCATCTGCAGAGAAGTTATTCAAATGTATAGGATCATTATTTCATCCTTCATAAGATAGGGGGTGAAAATGGAATTAAGCCTACCTTGTGGTAAATACTCAGTGAATGATACTACAAATCAATCATTCCTCATCAAAAAACAATCTGGAATTCAAAAATGCTTCAAAAAGCTGGGCGCCGGTGGCTCACACCTGTCATCCTAGCTACTCAGGAGGCTGAATACTACTGAGATCAAGCCCCAAAACCGACCCAAAAAAATGCTTCAAAAAAAATCCCATATTTGAACTTGCAGATTTTTGGAGCATTTTGGATTGTGACTTTTCCAACTAGAGATACTTAACCCCAAACAAAAAGTCCGTGCAAATATTTCCAAATCCCTATACCTCCCAAATCAGAACCACTTCTGGTAATGTGGGTGAAGGATTCAATTGGGATAAAGGGGGCTCAGTTTGTGTGGTTTCGTGTGACTTGTTCCAGGTCACATACTAGAAAAGTGGTGGCATCGGGTTTGTTTAGAGGAAGCACATGGGATGGGGGGAGGGTATGAGAGAGTGTGGGGGAGGGGCTGAGGCTGCTCAAGGTACACAGGTGTGCATCTATGGACCTGTCAAAACGAGATCCTCGTGTACAACTGACAGATGCAATAAAGTAATGAAGTGACGTCAGTTCAATATAAATTCAGGGAGGATTGAGATGTGTGAGAATGACCCTGTTCCCCTCGAGGGGCTTTCCAGGAAGCCATATTATTATTATTATTATTATTATTAGTTGTTGTTGTTGTTGGTAAGGGGCTTGAACTCTGGGCCTGGGCGCTGCCCCTCAGCTCTTCAGCTCAAGGCAAGCACTCTACCACTTGAGTCACAGCGCCACTTCCAGTTTTCTGAGTGGTTCATTGGAATTAAGAGTCTCATGGACTTTCCTGCCCAGGTTGGCTTTGAACCATGATCCTCAGATCTCAGCCTCCTGAGTAGCTAGGAGCCACTGGCGCCTGGCAGGAAGCTAGACTCTTGCAAGACATCAGATGTGAAAGCGGAAACTCAGATTTTAGTGGAAGCAGAAAATGGGTAGAGTGACTGCAAAGCAGTTAAGATATGGAAACATGTTAGTAATACACTTAGGGTTTGGGAAGAATACCTCCCACCCCCCTTTGCTCCCATCCCCTAAAAGAGCTAAAAGGAAGGCAGAGAAAAAGAAAGACAAGTCTATGATGATGATTATTATTATTATTTTGCCCTGGCCCTTGACCCATTTTATTGTTGCACGTGGCCAACCTCACTCTCCCTTTTGAAACCCTTTTTCTATTGTTGTGTTCCAATTGCTCCTCTCCTGTCCTTTGTCTGTCTCTCAGGCCGAGTCTCATTTATTTTTATTCACTAGGTATTTATTGAAAAACTTGCTTTGTGCTTTCCTGGCCTCTTCTCCGCTCCTCTTGTTAAAAATGAGGGCTCTTCACTTCTTTTCACATTCACCCCGGGAGCTGTCTCTGGGACGCCCTTAAATTCCCACCTGTCTGTGAATTCTACACCAAGGTGGTTCCTCTACAGAGCTCCCCAGCCCCATATCATCTTTTCCCAACCACCTGCAGACTCCTGAGTACCTACCACAGTTCTTCATGCTCCCCAAGGATGCTTTCCTTCAGGTGTTTTATCTAGCCCTGACCTATTACAGTAAAACATGGAAAAGATAGGGATCTCAAGATCTGTCTCCTGTGCACTGGAGAAAGAATCACTAGAACCATAATGATCGATCCATCACAGGTGTTGGATCAACATTGGTTGTATGAACGAATGGATGGATGAGTCCTTGGGGTCCTTTGTCCGTTACTCTCTACACTCAATCAGGCACAAGTTCTCTCACCTCGGCCCGTGCTTCTCAAAGCATCTGTCCGTTGACAGGTGAGATTGTATCATTCTCCAGTCACAGTACCCACTTTCCCCGAACTCCTACCAGGTAGCTGTAGTCTTGTACTATACACTACCACCATGGGATGGGGATTCCTTTTGTGTGTTAGTACTGGGACTTGAACTCAGGGCCTGGACACTGCCCCTTAGGGGTTTTTTTTTTTTTGCTCAAGGCTGGCACTCTACCACTCCAGTCACATTTTCACTTCTAGTTTTTTTTTTTCTTGCTGATAATTAGACTCTCTCAGATTTGTCTGCCCAGGCTGGCTTCAAACTACAATCCTCAGATCTCAGCCTCCTAAGTAACTAGGATTGCAGGCGTGAGACACCAGTGCTTGACCACCAAGAGGATTTAAGAACAGACGAACAAAACCCAAAACAGCAATTGCTTCTCAAAATGTCTGAGACTACAAAGCACCTGGAATTAAAGACTTCACTATCTGCTAGTCATGAAATACTGTTCTCCTTGGTAATACCATTCAATTTTTGGATCCTTTTCAGGGGGGACTTTCTGAGCATCTCCCATAGAATTGCAGTTCTGCAGATTTGAAAATTCCATCTGGCAAAGAAATTTCCATGACCCAATGACCCTAGAAAGATAGAATGCCAGGTTCTTACCTTGAGGAATCCTACAGTACCTGGAAGTATTAAAAGAGGCCAACAATTCCTAAAGTTAAAAAAAAAAAGTAAATGTCTCACTTTGTTTA
This sequence comes from Dipodomys merriami, assembly GCF_024711535.1. Classification (NCBI taxonomy): domain Eukaryota; kingdom Metazoa; phylum Chordata; class Mammalia; order Rodentia; family Heteromyidae; genus Dipodomys; species Dipodomys merriami. The sequence goes on along the minus strand of NW_027206268.1, from coordinate 3,021,025 downwards.
ATTCAAGATTTGCCCTAGTTTTTTTTTTAAACAGAAAATCTTTTTCTAGATCATTTCAATGAACAGCCAAACACTATTAACATTCTGTGAAAAAGCATTTAGGAAACGGAGAACGGCGCTGTTTGAAAATGGGTCTTTGCCTTCATCCAAAATACACGAGACGTTTTTAGAAATCACACTTTTGGCAGGGCAAAGTCACACACACATACCCGATGATCAGATTATGGTGTGAAGTTGATGGACTTTGACAGCCGACACAAGGCTATGAATGTCGGGTGACAGCTGGACACCTTAGCTTCTACAAACGCTCCAGTGACCAAAGAGGTACCACGTGCAAGTTTAAGAAATGTCACGGGAGGAGAATCCAAACTTTCCAAAAACAATCGCCATCACCTACTTACTCTGGAAAACGAGAAACACAATGGCACGATCAGAGAGCAGTGGTAGAGTTCTTGATCAGACCGGAGAATTTGGCGACTCATCAGACGTGTGGTGAGAAAGTAGGCATGAACACGTGCACACACACTGACCCTCTCCTTGGTTTCCCACTTTGTGAGGCCTTCACTCTGCTGGAGTCTGTCTGTCCCCATGAATTGAAGATTGAGACGCCATCTTCCCTGCCTAGCAGCCTCTCTGACTTTACTGTGACATCGAATTCTCTATTCCCCGGGGTGCAACTTCCTGTCCACTTCCCGGAAGTCAGCCCGATACATGAAATTCTCCTGTTCCATGCTAATGCGGTGATGGTTTAAGTGACACCTTTCCATATTGCACACAGCAGTTCAACCGTGTTCAGTTCACACCACTATCCCGGACCACAGAGAAGATACTGCAGAAAGGACTATTCTAAAGTTAGCATTTTGCCTCCTTTAAATCTGGTGGCTTTAGATCTTTGGGGTCCAAGTGATGGAACGTTGAGGGTCTAGGAATGGTTTCCAAATTACAAGAGGCCAGATGAGTTTAGGAGCCATAGCCAAATCATCTAACAAGGCTGTCACTAAGTTGACGCTTTGGATAAACCCCGACCTTCAAATGCATAGCAACAATAAACCGTACAGACAAAAACAAAAGGCCACCCGCAGACTCGAACAAGAGATAAACATCTTTGTGGGCTTTCTATAAAGCAGACGGCTAAAAAAAAATGAGCAAAGCCAAAGGCACGTGCCTGCTCGTCTCTTGTCTGTCAGAAAGCTTAGAGAACAATTCCTATGAGGAGGCAAAGACAGAAGCAGAGAACAAAACAGGCTGGTAGGGGCAGGGAAGGGAGGACAGAGAGACTCCTGATTGCGGGCATCAAAATGTGGCTAGAGAGGAGGAGGGAGTCTGAGAGTTCTACAGCACAGTGGGGGTAGCTGTAGTTTGTAGCATTTTATTATGTTTCTCAAAATACCTAGGAGGAAAGATTTAGAATGTTCCTAACACAAAGCAATGACAAATATTTGAGGTGATAGATATGCTAATTACCCCGACTGGATCATTTACACACTGTGAGATGTCATGTGGTATCTCATAAATATGGAGAATTAGTAGACATCCATTAAAAGGAAGTGTAGCCGGGCGCCGGTGGCTCAGGTCTGTCATCTTAGCTACTCAGGAGGCTGAGATTTGAGGATCACAGGCAGGAAAGGCAGTGAGACTCTTACCACCCATTAACCAACAGAAAACTGGAAATGGATCTGTGGTTCAAAGTGGTAGAGTGCTCGCCTTGAGCACAAAAGCTTAGGGACAGTGCCCAGGCCCTGATTCAAGCCCCATGACTGATTTAACAAATTAAAATGAAGTGTAGAGTCAATGTATTCAGAAGTAAGCAATTGTATAAGTGAAGTAAGTCCATTCATGGTTACTGATTTTTCTGTTACATTGGGCCTAAGTTCAATCATTTTATATTACTATTGCTGTGTGTGTCATATCTTTGTTACATTTAATATTTATCTTACTGAATAGTTTTTTTATGCCCTTATTTTTAAGTTTCTTTTGGCAACTAGAAAGGTTTTTGTTTCAGGAGCCAATTTTAGATTAACTCCTTGCCAACCATCCACTTTTGTTACATTTAAAAATATTACAAATGGGGCTGGGAAGGTGGCTCAGTGGTAGAGTGCTTGCCTTGCATGCATGAGGCCCTGAGTTCAATTCCTCAGCACCACATAAGCAGAAAAAGCCAGAAGTGGCACTGTGGCTCAAGGTAGAGCACTAGCCTTGAGCTGAAGAGCTGAGGGACAGCGCCCAGACCCAGAGTTCAGGCTTCATGACTGCCAAAAAAATTACAAATGGTATTTCTAACTTTCATCTATTAACTATACTATAGTTACTGAAAAAAGATAGCTAATCCAGAAGTAAATTCACTCCATACAAGTAATGGATTTTTTTTTAACCATTTGAAAATATTTTTTCCTTGTGCTCTTCTTAGAAGGAAATACAGAAAATAACTTCAAGGCTTTGATTGAGGAAGGATTATTTCAAATAAGTTAGAGGAAGTAAAAGCAATTAAGTATATAATTAAATAGTATCATGCAATTAACTATTAGCTCACTATAATTAAAATAAGTAATTTGTTAGCAACAATAAGAAGTATGTAAGACAGGGATGTTTCTCAAAGCCAGGGGACTGAGTTCAAGTAATGGGTCAGACCCTTTTTCTAAAGCCTAGGGAGAAATGAAGTGACTGCCTGAAAGAAGATAAAATAAGATAACTGAGTAGGAATCAGTATTAGAAATATACAAAGAATATTGGAAAGAGATTAAGAAAGAAAAACAGGAAATCTCACAAGCTTTTGATCAGGTGAACTACAGAAAAGCTACTCCGAAGTAAACCAGAAGATAAACCAGAAGACAAACCAGAAGACACACAGCTTCGTGAAATATCAGGACTGTGTACACCAAAACCCTAACACAATCTCTTGCACATGTTTTAGATCAGCACTGTTAAACCTGACAAAAACCAACATTATGAAGATAGGAAGAAATGGTAACAACCAAAAGTTGTTGCGGGGGGAGGGGAAAGGAGAGAGGAAGGAGAATTTGACAATAGCTAATGATATGTATGCCCAGTAATTCTTGTTGCCGAAAACGTGTGTAGAAGAATATCCCTGGTATCATTTTTATAACAGAAAAAAAGGAAACAAATTTGAAGTTAATCAACAGGAAAATGAAGAAATAATTTGTGGTGTTATTAAACAAGAAAATACGATTGTTGGATGATACAAATCTGTATGTCTCTACATGAATAAATCTCAAGAAAACATAATTTTGAATGACAAAGGCAATTGCCAGTCCACTCGATAGTATATATCCAACCATTTGTGTATGTGCAAAGACTAAAATGTGAGCTTATTTACGTTTGTAGCATGTAAGCATAGTATGAGAACGCAGATCCAATGTTAAGACTGGCAAGGCAAGAAAAGAACAGTCTTGTGGAAGTGTTCATTGCATCTCTAAGATGCTTTATTTCATTTACAAGTGACCTATAGCTCAGTAAAATGGCCCACACCTATAGTCCTAGCTCTTTGGAAGACAGATCTGGAGGATTGCAGTTCAAAGCCAGCAGGAAAGTCCTCAACACCCATCCGCAAATAAGCAACAAAAGAGCAGGGATCAAGCGGTAGTTAGAGTGCAGCATGGGTTCATTACAGGGCCCTATTTCTGATCCTTCATCTGGAAGACTGTTAGCTCAAGGAATCTTTGACATAAATCATACTGCTCTAGATCCGGTGATCCTGGGTCTATATTGTAGCTCGTTAACGACCTACCTCACCGCGTGGTCCTCCACCACCGGGATCTTGGTGATGATTTAGTTACTGCTCTCTGGAGGGGATGGCTGACACCCATCTCAAGACTCCTCATGGGGAGGTTTATACAAGCAGCCAGTCAGTTAGTGAAGGTTGGTGACCCTGTGCGTTCTCTGAGCAGCCCTGGACCCAGCTCAGCCTTAGGCCTCAGGTCTGTGTCCTCAAACCTGTAGGAACTGTATTGACAGGGCTTCTGTGTCTGTGGCTTCCGGCTGGGTTTGACCAGAAGCAGTTCATCTGGGAGATAAAGGGATGGCTTTTCCCTTCCTGTAAGGTTCCTCGGATTGCCTGTGTCCCTGGGCTTGAAGGTCACTGTTCCTCTAAAGGTAGCTTGACTGCTACAACCCTTCATCACTCAACCATCCAATAAGCTTCCTCTTCTTCAGCTTGCTGGGCAAAGGAAGCTCTGCCAAGGGCCGGCCCCACAGAGCTCTTCATGACTCGTCCTTGCAGCAGCCCTCTGCGTGGGCCCGTTCTCCTGGGGTGGGGTGGGTACCGTATCTGGATGGTGCATCTCTATACTATAGAGCTCCCATGCTGGCAGAATGACAAGTAGGAAGTTCTCCAGAGTTTACCCAAAGAAAAGTTCATTCCTGCATGAGAACAATTTTGCACAAAGGAGTCTATCTGTCTGTCCTGTCTATCCATCTGTCTTCCTATCTTCTGTCTAGTAAATCCCTTCTTGCATTTTAAAAACAACAAATACATAGGGCTGAAAGTACTCTACTCATCCCAGCTACTAGGGAAACAGGTGGATGAAGATTGTGGCCTGAGGCTGACCTGGGGGGAAAATTTGAGATCCTATGTGCGAACCAAACTTAATCAAAAGGGAGTGGAGTCATGGCTCAGGTGGCAGAGTACCTGACAAGCAAGCACAGACACTGAAATCAAACTTCAGTCCTGCCAAAAAAAAACCCCACCAAACCCCAACCCCCCAATAATAACAAAAAGAAAGGAAGACAAACATAAAAGTCAGATATTCAAAGTCAGGAGAACTACTCCAAGTAACAGGTCAGATTCTCCTTCCAACCTCGTTACTGCTAGCTGCCCACCTGCAAACCCCTGGAAAGATTTCCCCTGATGTATGTATGAATATGTATATGTGTATATATACGTATATAATATATACGTATATATACACACAGATATACATATATACATACTTGTATATATGTGTGTATATGTATACATATGTATATACATACATATATATATGTGTGTGTATGTATATCTACATATATGTTTACTCTGCTCAATATCAGCAATGCTTCTATTTTCACTAGTTTTTTTGTTTGTTTTTTTTGCTCAGTGGTGGGGTTTGAACTCTGAGCCTGAGTGCTGTCCCTCAGCTCTTCAGCCCAAGTGAGCATTCCACCACTTGAGCCACAGTGCCACTTCTGGTTTTCTGGTGGTTCATTGGAGATCAGAGTCTCATAGACTTTCCTGGCCAGGCTGGCTTTGAACCGTGATCCTCAAATCTCAGCCTCCTGAGTAGCTAGGATGACAGGCGTGAGCCACCAGCGCCTGGCTCACTAGTTTTATATGCAAGTACTCCTTAACATTTTTGGTATTTACCATCCACCATACAGCAGATAGTACATAGAGTATCTGTTCTGTTTCTGTGAGTGGATAGAGATCCCTGAGCCGGGGGGGGGGGGGGGGGTTGGGAAAAATGAAACAATCTGTCTTCCTTTAGCTAGTTGATTCAAGCTGAAGGGTTTCTGTAGTCTTCAAGCAGCGTTCACCCAGATATTACTACCCGGAATGAAGCTGTCATAGGCGCCCCACTGTTCTTTGGGAAGAGCTTTAAATGGGATGGATGGGGGGGCGTGTAGTTGGTCCCCTGCTCTATTCTGGAATCCCAGGGGCCATGGGGAGAATGGAGCAGAGGGGGCAGGGCTTTCATATCTTACCCAGTCTCTTCTTCCCACTCTCCTTTGCTCTGGAGGCTCCAGCAGTGCCAACCAGGGAGCTCAGCTCACAGACAAGATCTGAGACCCTTTAAAGATCCTGCATCTAAGGAAGGAGAATTTCCCCCTTCTCAGGCAGGAGACGCGTGCTTGGCGGGCCTGGAGAGAGACAGAGAAGGAGGCTCTCCCCAGTGAGCAGGGGCGTTTGAGGATAAAGCAAGAGGGGAGCAGGCTCCGGAGCATTCTGACTGAGCTGTGTTGTCTGACATCCAGACCCCAGCCAGCAGCCTGAGAGAGACTAGCCAGTCCTTTGTCCTGTGTGGGGCTAGTCTCGTCAAACAGACATCTGTCTGTCTTTCCCACAGACCTAGGCTGAGTTTTTTTGTTGTTGTTGTTGGTCATGGGCCTTGAACTCTGGGCCTGGGCGCTGTCCCTCAGCTCTTCAGCTCAAGGCGAGCCCTCTACCACTTGAGCCACAGTGCCGCTTCAGTCTTCTAGTGGTTTATTGGAGATCAGAGTCTCACAGACAGTTCCTTCCTGGGCTGGCTTTGAACCTCGATCCTTAGATCTCAGCCTCCTGAGTAGCTAGGATTAAAGACATGAGCCACCAGTGCCTGGCTTAGGCTGAGTTTCTATGTAGGATGTTTCCCTTTTGTTCTCGTCTCTGATTTCAGCCTCTCGCTTCTCACAGCTCTGGACCTATGTTAATAACCCAATGCCAGGACAGAGGGCCCGTGTCCTCCTCCCATGAGGAAATCCCCTACTCTGCTTCCTCATCTCCTTCCTCACCCCGGTTTCATCTTGGTCAGATCCCTGCTCCCCGGGATGCTCAAAATTCCTCAGGTATCATCGTGGTGTTGAACACGGGATGGCAAGGGGGCAGCTTTGTGCTGTATGCTGTAGGTCTGGGCAAAGCATTCAGACAAGGACAGTTCAAGGTCACCTCTGGGGCCCGAGACTGTTCAGATCATTGCCCCTAAACCCCTTCATTGACAGCCATTATTTCCATCGGCCTCTGGACCCGTGGTCCTAGTCCAGCAGCCATCCGTACGGATACCTTCTAAACACCTGTGCACGTGTGCCCCCTCTGCCTGGTCATCTCTTTCCTGTGTGACCTCCATACGTCTGGTCTCCACTCCTCAGTTCTCAGCAGGGCTGGAAGGTCATTTCAGTCACTCTAGAGATGAGAAGACTGAATCTCGATCAATACCAGATTCGTCATCTGACCCTATTACATCTGTGGCCCCTTTGTCTCCAGACAAACTGTACCCGATCCAAGCAATCTTGTCTCTTGCTCCTACGTCTCTCCAAGACTTCTACATTTCCAAAGAAAGTGTTTCGTTTTTGCCAATACTGGGGCTTGATCTCAGAGCCTTGAAATTTCAATTGGCTGTTATTATTTGCTCTAGGCTGTCCCTTTACCACTTGAGCCACACCTCCATTTCTGCTTTTTTTTTTTTTTTTTTTTTTTGCTGGCTAATTGGAGATCAAAGTCTCAAGGACTTTCCTGTCCAGGCTGGCTTTGAACCATGATCCTCAGATCTCAGCCTCCTGAGTAGCTAGGGTGACGGGTGGGAGCCACGGGGCGCCTGGCTCAGAAATGGGTTTTGAGGTGGTCGTTGCTGACAGGCCTCACCTTGTCTCCCTGTCTAGGCACCTGGTGGAAAAAGTTGTCCATGCATGTCAAGAATTTTTTTCCTTCCTCTCAAAAAAAATATATAACTTTCCTTCTATCAATATTTGATGAGGGTAATTTCAAAGACCTGTTTAGTATGATCTGCACATAAGGGGCCCTTCCGAGTATTTATCACGCTCGGGGTATAATTACATTCAAATCCTGAGACACTGTTGCTAGGTTACTGTTGCTAGAGGTTCCTCTGACTTCTATGCTTGAGGTACACCACCCCCCCCCGGTGATATTAGGGGCAGGGGGACCGGTAAGTTGTACTGGCAGAGGCTCACCACTCCCCTAAATGAAGGCAATATTTGAGAGCCTCTGATGTTGGAGGGAGGGAGTCAGAGAGAGAGAGAGAGAGAGAGAGAGAGAGAGAGAGAGAGAGAGAGAGAGAAGGCATTTGCTCATCTCCCCAGGTGGGACCAGAGCTGCGACTCTCATCACGTGTTCGGAGCAATCAAGATGAAGGAGGTGGGGGTGGGGAGAGGAGGAAAAGAGGGCAGTTGGTGTCCGAGAGACGCCCCACCTATCCCCCAAAAGGAATCATCGCTGAGCTTTTTCCTTTCCACCTTGCATTCCAACCCCCCCCCAAAAATGGGGCACGCATCCTGCATCCTCTGAGGATCCCGTAGAAGGAGCTGTGTCCGTCCTCCTTGGAGGAGGCTGCCCTTGTCCAAAGACACAGGCAACACCTGAGGGCAGAGCACCGGCCTTCCAGATGAATAGCACTGGGCCCCCTCATCCGAGGGGGTGGGGATGGGGGGGGACATCAGCCGCAGAGCTGGGTCTTTTTTTTTTCTTCCCTGTGGTACCTTCTTCTGTTGATGAACCTGGGAGGTGGGGAATGGCCAAAAACCTCTACCTGAACGGTTGGCCTCGATGCCCGTGGGGTATACAAATAGGAACAGTGAGGGAAATACCCTTCACGCAGCCCACACATTCACCAATGGTCTCAAACGGAGTCTTGTGGTATGATTTCCCAACCCAAGGTAAATGGACAATCATTGCTTTTCTCCCCCTCTCTCTCTTTTTCATTCACTGCCATTAAACACATCACCTTGTTTAAGTGCATCCCTTTCAAATAGACCATATATTAATAACTGCTTTGCTTTTCCATTTTTATTGTAATCAACGAAGACCTTTAAGCACAGGAAGTGGCCTGTGGCCCCTGTCTACCTCTAAAAGCCTGGTTTAAATTCCTCCCTGCGTGAGTCGCACCTTGTAGCAGATTGCTAAGCCACGGATGCTGGCTTCTTGGCTGCGCCCTGATTAATGGCTGGTCAGGGCCAAGCCCACACCTTTGTGTTCAATGCGGTATTGAGTCAGCACCACTGGCCTTGGGGAAGAAAGGAAGGAAATAAAACCCAGGCGGATGGATTCAGGAGAGAGTTTAGCTTTAGATTTGCGTTTCCTGATTCTGCTGCCCAAGCTAGTTCCCATTTGGCCTGTAGAAATATGCTAGATTGGATGGTGTTTCCTATTGCTCAGTTTTAAATAAGGCGGATGATATAGGAGACCTGACTCTGTGACAGTCCTCCCCCATGGGATGAAGCCGCGAATAACGCTTTCAAACCCCAGAGCAATTTCCTCAGTCATCACGGAGCTATAATTGCTAGTACAAAGAATATAAACCCGTGTACACAGACAAAAACGTTCATCGCTCATCAGTGGGGACTATCGATCGTTGTCAATTTTTAATGCAAAAAATAATTAAAGACTTAGCATCTGTTCAGAATATTTACAAACAGCTTTCCTCTTCGTGTTTATCTTCAGAGCCACACGTAAGATCTGGAGATAATTCTCTGAGACGTCGGCTGGGGGAAACCACATTTTCATCTCAACGTTGAAAGACACTGTGGAGTGTAGATTTTCCCAATTGTGAAAATGTTTTCGAAGCCAGTAAAGGCTGAAGGTTGGTGCTCTACCATTTGAGCCACACCCTCTACTTTCAGGGTTTTTTTGGCTGGTTAGTTGGAGATCCAAGTCTTAACGGACTTTCTTGCCCAAGCTGGCTTCAAACTTCAGTCCTCAGATCTCAGTCTCCTTTTAGTAGCTATGATTACAGGCATGAGCCGCTGGTACCTCACTATCCTTGAATGCTTGTAAATGATATTGAAGAGAAAGAAGATGGGACAATCTTTGTTAATCCCAAATCTTTGTTTTAAAGAAACACATCTGGTGTTTTCTCAAATGCTTGTGTTTGCTTGTTATTAGCTTGGTACCCACAAGGACAAGAGCCACTTTGGGTTTGTTTTTTTGTTTTTGTTTTTGTTTGTTTTTTTTTGCTGGCTGTAAGATTCCTGCTCAGAAGAATCTTTCTTGTGAGTGAAGGTCAAACAGTACAGAAATCACCATCTGTCCCAGGCAGGAAAACAGAGGCCAGACCAGATAGTTGAAGTAGCTTGCTAGAGGAGAACAGGTACAACAGGTTTGGAAAAATTGAACAGACATTGATGAGAAATTGGACTCATCCCTTCTACACACCCCCAACAAGCTGGTCAGGCAAAGGGAGGAGACAGAATGACTAGAGCCGCAGGACTGCACGTGCTTGGTGGCAGCAGAAGCTAACCAGGGACCCTCAGCAAGTCCCTCCCTGAAGCCGAGAAGATATTCCCAGAATTCCCCTTTCTGGAGGCTATCCTGGGAAATGTAGTCCACAGGGTTGGGCTCTAGAAGAATTAGACACTTTCCACAGGAGAAGTCAAGGAAGGCTTCCTAGACGAGGCACCAGCTGAGAGGGACTTGAAGGAAGGAGAGAACCCCATCCCAAGGTGAGGGGTCAGAGATGGAATGATGCCATTAACACTTGCCTGTCATTAAATCCAGGATGGTAAGAGGAGTGACTTGTGAGCTGGTAACAGATGGAACCTGCTCTGATGGCATTCGAGGTCTAGATCTGAACTCGGCAGGCCAGATCTGAACTCGGCAGGCTAGATCTGAACTCAGCAGGCCAGATCTGAACTCGGCAGGCCAGATCTGAACTCGGCAGGCCAGATCTGAACTCGGCAGGCCAGATCTGAACTCGGCAGGCCAGATCTGAACTCGGCAGGCTAGATCTGAACTCGGCAGGCTAGATCTGAACTCGGCAGGCTAGATCTGAACTCGGCAGGCTAGATCTGAACTCGGCAGGCTAGATCTGAACTCGGCAGGCTAGATCTGAACTCGGCAGGCTAGATCTGAACTCGGCAGGCTAGATCTGAACTCGGCAGGCTAGATCTGAACTCAGCAGGCTAGATCTGAATTCGAGACACAGCAAAAGGCTGTCAGAGGCTGGGTTGTTCAAGAAGCTGGCACTCAGAGGTTGGTTGCAGGCTGTCGTGTAAGCCCAGGGCCGCAGCAAGATGCTAGTCTCACACTACCTCTTCTCTTCTCCACGCTCCTCTGCCAGCCTCCGCTTGTGCTAACCTTGGTACCCCAGGGAGGTGGCGGGCAGGGAGAGCTCATCACTTTGTAATTGCCTTGTGGATTTTATGGGACCGTATAACGGTGTGCTGTGCAAACTTTTATGAGTATTTATTTTTACAATGTCTACTGGAACCATTAACACCTTCATTAGCCAGGTTCAAGGGCTGCGAGAGCCTCGGTTTCTCAACGGAGATCGATTATTTTGGGGGGGGCATCTGTAGATTTTTAAATAACGGTTATGAAAACATTACACCTGCATCTCTAGAGAAGCACGTCTTCCCAGCATCTCTCAGACCCGGATGAAATGAGGGCTTCTGAGATCACACTTTGATTTTAGCTGCTGGAATCTGGTAGCTGGCACATAAGTATGGAGTATCCCATCTCCTTCCCCCCCCCCCAAAAAAAGATCCAGTATAATTTTTATAGCTCCTCTGAAAAATGCATCATGCAATGTGGATAACTATACCTCATAAAACTAAGATCCTCTTTTTAATGTACTTGTTTAAAATTTTAATGTACTTTTCATCTTTGGGTAAAGGCTTAGTGTTGTTTAATAGATTTTTTTTCTATTTTACTCATTTTTTTTATGTTTAAGATTTTAAAGTGATCTTTAAATAGCTGTGCAAAGAGGTTCCGATTCAGTATGTCAGTTTGTGAGTATAATGCATTTTGATCAATGTCACCCTTATCATTTCTTGTTCTCCTCCTCCCCTCCCCATCTCTCCCAACCCTCTCCCATCCCCTCATTAACAGATTTATTCTCTGGTGGGGTCACGCAAGGAGCACCCCTGCCCTAAACGATGAGAATTTTTTTTGTATCTCCGTGATGCACAAGGAGATGTCCTTTAAAAAACTATGCAAAGAGATGCGAAAAAGAATCAAATTTTACTTGTCTGGGTTGCAAGTTGTTTTCAGGCTTCTTAGTTCTTGGTAGAGTTTGCTGTCGTTGATGGAATCTGTTCTCCTCCCAAATGCATGGCCCATTTATCATCATTGCCGTATGCCAGGCCCTTTTCTTCCTTCCTTTATTTATTTATTTTTCCTTTTTATTCCTGCATCATTTTCCCATTCCCTCCGCCCTACAGGCAACCGTGTTATTGCATTATCTTTTTGCTCGCCTATATTTTTCTTTTACAAAATGTTTACTGTTGGACTGAATGTATTTGAAAGCACATAAGTGGTATTGTGTACTGTAATCTCCTTTAAAAAAAAAAAACTCTTCTCACTAGACAATATGTTCTTAAGACTCATGTCGCTATGTATCAGCCGAATATGTTGCTTGTAATTGTCGCTTCATGCTCTGTTCAGATTAGTTTAGCTACTGGTTTCTGGTGGAAAGCTTCATGTTGATATGAGACTGTGTATGGCAGATTAATCAAAACATTGCCGGGTGAAGGGTAGAAGAGATCTAAGTGTGTGTGGGGGTGGGGGGATTTACACCTGTAATTCTAGCCACTCAGGAGGTTGAGACCTGGAGAGCTCAGTCTGAAGCTGGACCTAGCAGGAAAGTCCATGAGACTCTTACCAACAATGAGCCACCAAAAAAGCCAGAGGTGGAGCTGTGGCTCAAGTGGTACAGTGCTAGCCTTGAGCTCTCTCTCTCTCTCTCTCTCTCTCTCTCTCTCTCTCTCTCTCTCTCTCTCTCTCTCTCTCTGTGTGTGTGTGTGTGTGCGTGTGCGCGTGTGTGCGTGTGCGTGTGTGCGTGTGTGCGTGCGTGCGTGCGTGCGTGCGTGCGTGCGTGCGTGTGTGTGTGTGTGTGTGTGTGTGTGTGTGTGTGTGTAACAACGGAGAGTATGAGACTCAGAATTCAAACCCCAGAACCGGCACCAAAACTAAACAACAGCAACAAAAAAAAAAGAGTGTAGCTGACTTGTGGGGAGAGGAAACACAATGTCAAAGCAGAGTTGAGATTGGGCTTATAGGATAAGTTCTGTTGGACAGGGAAGGAGATAAAGGGGGAGGCAGGGAGGGAAAAGCTGTGATGTCAGAGCGTAAAATCTCATTGAGGCTACAGCGTAGAGCCTCCATTGGGGAGTATACAGGAGGAGCTGCTTGCAGATGAGGAGTTGAAGATGCCTGGATTAGGAGATGGGAGAAGAGGTGGCGGCAGGGGCGGCGGTGGGGAGGGGGGTTGTAGGAGACTGGCTTTGAGATGTTTTGACATCAAGGAGGCTGAGCTGGATGATGGATTGGGGGTGTGTGTGTGTCAGATGCAGCAGGCTGAGCTGTGAACTAGATGTCAGGTATGCAAATGAAGGTGCCCAGCATCCCAGGGATATGACATTCTGACACGTAGGAGATGGTTGAGAGGTAGCGAGATCCTTTCTCCACTGCTGGTGCTGATCCCATGGTTGTAGACTCTGTAATTGGAGAGGGAAAGGTAGGCAGTCTTGCTTATGACAGGTTCCCCTTGCATTGTGGGAAGCAGATCCCCTTGTGTATGTTTTGGGAAACAAAGCATGCCATTGTTACAATGCTCATGAATCCATCCATGATCCATCCCATCTATCCATCCATCCGTCCATCCATCCCTCCATCCAGCTATCCATCCATCCAGGTATCCATCCATCCATCCATCTCACCTATCCATCCATCCATCCCATGTATCCATCTATCCATCCATACACACACCCATCTATCTATACACCCATCTATCTATCCACATACCCACCTGTCCATCCATCCACTCATCTAAAACCAAACATTTACTTATTAATTTCTGAGATAATCTCTAAGTTAGAATCTGGTCCATTGAACACATTGGTCACAAATATCCTAGTGTAACTGGTGGCTTTTTGAGTGTGTGTTGGGTGGAACAGGATCTACTGTGTCACCTCCAAATGACAAACTATCACGGTTGCAAAAAGTTCCAGCATCTGGCTTGTTCTGAAGTAGTAGCAGAAGAGTGTTAGAGGTCAGAGCACCTGTTTGAAGGAGAGGAGCTGAGCAAAACTATTCAACCATGGTTCCCCTCCTGCTTGGGTAGTAGGAAATGGATCTCCGAGATTTCCCAGATATATTCTACAGCTTTAGTGGCAGGAAAAGGGAGCGCTTGTCCAGCTTTGTCCGTTCCTTCCATTTCCCTGCATGTCTTGACTACCACGAGAAAGAAACCACGACTGTTGAGCTGGCAAGTGTGAAAAGATCACACAGGAAAGGTTCGGGGTGGGAAAGAGGGCATGGCGTGGGGACTGACTGAGGTTCTTTTTTCAGTAGCTGATAGCTCAGCGGTGGTGCTTAGGATCCAATTCATGATTCTTCCATAAAGAGAAATCTTTGTAAAGAAAGTGTGCTTCGTGCATTCATTAACTTCACCCCAGAGGAGGTGAACGAGTTTCAGGTTATGGGGGGAGGAAGGGGGAGGGGGAAGGGAGAGCCTAGAAAGAAATGGAATAGCAGGGTACCAGGTTGGTGCCTTTGAATACGAGCTGCCACTAATTGCTGCTTGAACTCAAGGCCTTCCTGTTATCTACCAAGGAGCCTTTTAATCCTCTCTCTAGCGCCTGCCCATCCGTGAGCCTCTGACTTATGCCCTTATTCCCTCTGGTTCAGCTTTTGGTTGGGATGTCTTTTTTTTTTTTTTTTTTTTGCCTCTCTCCGAGTCCCTTTAAGAGAAGAGGCGCGCGTGTGTGTGTGTGTGTGTGTGTGTGTGTGTGTGTGTGTGTGTGCGTGTGTGTGTGTGTGTGTGTGTGTGTTTCCTCTCCTTTTGCTGTCAGAGCACAAAGGAAGTGGAAAGGTCCCATGGTTCACAGTCTGGTTCCCTTCCAATCAGGTGGTAGTTACCTGAGGACTTTGTCCCTCACACAGGAAGTGCCAGCTCCCTGCCCGCACCCCCTGCCCACCCCCTCCACTCCCCTGCCTTGTCTTTTCTGATGAATAAACCCCCGAGACAGCACTAAAAACCCAGGCTTGGGCTCCAGAGCTTGCCGAGTGTGGTATTATTCCTCCCTTCTTCTTACAACCCTTGGCTTCAAGGAAGCCAAAAACTCTTTCTGGCCTTTCCAACATTCAGAACACAGCACAACCGTGCCAGAACATGTGTGAAGCAGAGCCGACATCGTTAAGCCGTTCGCCTGATATCCAAGTTACTAATTTTCTGGGGCCTGCCAGCATTTCCATTTTAGGCTTGTGAGATTAGAAAGAATCATTGGAAAGTATGTCAAGATTGTACATCCCCCCCACCCCTCCCAGATTCCTGGGTAGAGATCTTGGAGGGAGGAAGTCTGTGGTTCCCGGCTTGTCATTTTTTCTCTCCCTACCCCTTCCTGCCGCCATAGGTTGTCACCTTGGTCCCTTGACATTCGCTCGAGGGTGTGGAATGGATAGGATCAACTCACAGCAGTCGGCTTCATTTTTAAAAGGTGCTAAAGTTGGAGCGTAGGGGACATGGGGAGGGGAGGTTTGTAACCATGGACCAGAACCAGGGGTTACTTCAGGCTTCAAGGGTAGAGAAAGAGAATGGAGAGAGAAGAGAGAGCTACTGACCTGGAATGTACCCCAGAGAGGAAGATGGGAACCCCTCTGAAAAGCGGGGGGAGGGGAGGGAAGATGACTCCCTACCTTCGTAGTAGGGATCGCTCTTCCTTGAGCTTTATCTGCTTCCTTCCTTCATCAGTTCCTCCATAATATATACGGGCACTACTCCCCCCAAACACCCTCAACCCCTGTCCATTCATACTTGGACACCCTCAGTTTTACACACCCACTCACAATTATACATACCGAGGTACACACACACAAAACACACTCGTACCCAATGGTGGACCACTAACACATACGTACTCGCCAAACCAAAATGGCGCCCAGCCAGTTCCACCAGCCAGCCACCACAAGAGTGAAATGGAGGAGTGGAACATTTGCCCGACCTTCTCCACCTTGTCTTGTAAGCAGCTATGAGGAAAGCAGCAACACGCCCCTTTGAGATCCAGGAGTGATCACTCACCATGACATAAGCAGACGGACATGCGCGCGCACGTGGGCGCACGCACACACATCTTTCATGTTCGTAGACATGTGGGGTCCACCCTAGCAGAGTGGAGTGGCAGAGCAGCTCCAGTGGGAACAGGAAGGTGGGGGGGGAACTAGCTGAGTGACCTTGGGAAGGCTTCACCCTCCTCCACCCCCCCCACCCCAAGGCCCAAGACCTTTAGTGTTCCAATGTGGAAAATGAAGGCTGGGTACCACATTGAGGTGATAAGTTGGCTCCCTGAAGCAAGAGGAGAATTGTGTCTTCCTCAACTTGCCTTCCCAACAGCCCTTGCACATGGGGATACTTGAAACTCCAGAGTATGCTGAAACCGTTAAGGAGGACATGCACAGGCCAATCTCTGTGTAACCAGCTGAGCTGGCTACCTGCGGACTTGGCACTGACGATGCCTTTCTGTCAGTCTTTCCTAGCCTACCAATCTTAGTAGGAGCTTGATCTTCCTCCTGCCTTCTTTCAGCCCCTGGTGGCTGGGGTACTTTACTGGGGCAGGGGAGTCACTTCGGGGGCTCTGATCTTACAGGGAGAGTCATCCCTGATTGCTCCTCCATCTTCCAGAGGCTCAAGTGGGAACATCATTGCTCACCTTTTTTTTTTTTTTTTTTTTTTTTGCCACTCTTTGCCACAGGCAATGCCCGTTCACATCTATTAATTTACTTCATTTGCTTCTTACAAGAACTCCGGATAGAAGAGAGTTCAAATATTCTTCTTGCGATTTTTGATAAAAGGTTAAGTGACTTGCCTGAGGGTCACAGCTAATGAGGAGCAGAGGTAAGGCCGACCTGGGTAGTTTTGATTGACAGACCAGAGTCTTTCCTGGAGCTCTCTTTACCATCTCTGAAGACTCGCCGGTCGTAGAACTCATCTCCAGTAGCCAAGAGGCTCGGGTCTGAGGATGGAGGGAGGAGGGGTAGGTATCCAGCTCATTAGCTGAGTCTCCAAGGGGGAGATCCTATGTCTTCCAGAAAAGGGGACAGGCTTGGGGTGGCCAGGAAATTGTGAAATCGGAGAGAAACTTTGGGTTTATAAGGCTGAAGTCTGGCTTGGCGTTCTTCATGACGTTGGTCTCACAGACTAGTAACACTCAATACACTCCACACTTGGTCATGAGGAAAAGGGACTCTATTTGGGTGGCCAGTTCGCCTCATCTCCCCCCGCCCCCCACCTTCATGCCGCTACTAGGTCTCAAACTCAGTGGCTGAGCCTTGTCCCATAGCCTTTTCATGCAAGGATGGATCTCTATCACTTGAGCCACACCCCCACTTCTGGGTTTTTGGTGGTTAGTTGGAGCTAAGAGTCATATGGACTTTCCTGATTGGGCTGGCTTTGAACCATGAGCTCAGATCTCAGCCTCCTGAGTAGCTAGGATTGTAAGTGCGAGACACTGGTGCCTTGCACAGAATATTTTTAATGTACCTGTGAGTTGACTAGGACCTGTCTTGTGAGGTCAGATGTGGCCTCTTCTCTGCGATGTCATATTGCTGTTTAAAGACTTGAAGGTTTTTTTTGTAGTATTTTAGATTTTGCATTAGAGATGTTCAGTCTATAGTTAATGAATTGGCAAAACTCCTCTGTAACTCCTAGAAGTGGAACAGAGGCCAGTCTTGGTGGTGGAATCAAGAGAAAGAGGCAGGAAAGAACTTTCTATATTGTTACGAGTGTTGATCATAGGGATGTATTCCTGTGTCAAACTTCACTGATCAACCTTGGCTAGAGGCATTACCTCATGAGACCCCACAGAGACCTGTGGGCTGTAGAACTGCTCTAGCTTCTCACAGCTACCTGACATAGACACTCCTTAGTTTCTTAGATTCTTAGAGTTGTCAAGAGATTCTAACCCTGGGCTGGGAAGGTGGCTCAGTGGTAGAGCGCTCGCCTCGCATGCATGAAGCCCTGGGTTCGATTCCTCAGCACCACATAAGCAGAAAAAGCTGGAAGTGGCACTGTGCCTCAAGTGGTAGAGTGCTAGCCTTGAGCAAAAAGAAGCTCAGGGACAGCGCTCAGGCCCTGAGTTCAAGCCCCAGGATTGGCAAAAAAAAAAAAAAAAAAAAAAAGAAAGGAAAGAAAAAAAATGCAAGGCTGAGAGAAAGGTAATTCAAATACAAATACCCACCCATCCTTACTCATTTTCCTTCAGTTGGGTGTGTGTGTGCGCACGTGTGCGTGTGCTGGTATTTGGGTGCTGCCCCTTAGCTTTGTCACTCAAGGCTAGTGCTCTACCTCTGGAGCCACAGTGCTACTCCCAGCTTTTCAGAGGCTCATTGGAGATGGAAAGTCTCCTTGACTTTCCTGCTGGCTTTGAATTGGGATCCTCAGATCTCAGCCTCCTGGAGTTGTTAGAATTAAAAGCGTGAGCCACTTGCCCAGCCTCTTTCAGCTTTATATTTACCAAAAAAAAAAAAAAAAAAAAAAAAAAAAGCCAACAGCAAGAGTGTAACAGTAATAGAAAGGCCAGAAGGGAAGAAGAGGGGGGAAAAACGGTAAATGTATGTCTAATCTGCTGATGCTAAATCAGTGGTTTCCATTTTCCTGTCTTCTGACCCTTCTTTGCATGCTTGTGTATCTTACATACTTTTTTGTTGTTGCTATTGGTTGTAGGGCTTGAACTCTGGCCCTGGGCGCTGTCCCTCAGCTCTTCAGCTCAAGGCCAGTGCTCTATCATTTGAGCCACAGCGCCACTTCCAGTTTTCTGAGTGGTTCATTGGAGATAAAGAGTCTACAGACTTTCCTGGCCCGGGCTGGCTTTGAACTGAGATCCTCAGATCTCAGCCTCCTAAGTAACTAGGATGACAGGCATGAGCTACTGGTGCCCTGGCTCTTACGTACTGTACTTTTCATCATACTCCGCATACCACCCTGGATTCCGCCCCCGGAAGTCACATTGTAGGCCTGTTTCCATGTGTGTGGGGGGAGAGGAGGGGAGGTACACAGAGCATACCATGCTGAGTGGAGGGTGACTTCTCTGCTTCCCCTCCCCCTTCCCACTGAGCCTCCCTCAGCAGGACATTGGGCTTCAAGGTTCTGGGTCCTACCTAAGTGTTTTCAGAGGGAGTGCATCACTGAGAAATCTCTTAAAGCCTCAAAGTTGAGAACCAAACTAGAACAAATATGCATGCTGCAAAAGCAGTGTTTGTAAAAAAAAAAAAAAAAATCCAAAAACCGAAGTCCACGATCAACAAGTGAGTCTATGCAAATCTCAGCTTAAAACCATTATCTTGAAGTCCAGGAGGAAATGGAAGGGTAACGACTCTCTAATGCCTTCATTTGCCCGGGCGGTGCAGCAGGAACGGCAATTTCACTTAAGGGAAAAATTTCGGTCGCAATCAATTTCTTTAAATCAAATTCAAGGGTCACTGATTGTTAAGGCAACCACGGGTCCGATAATGATGCTATTTATAGCTGGGTTAATACGTATGCATAATAAGAGAAAATTATTTACAGAGATGATGAATTTAATATTGAGAGTGGAGCGGATTTACAGCCTGGAAAAAAAATGTAATTGCTTTTTGATATCAATTAAAGGACTGCTTTAAAAAAAATCAATAAGAATTTTAAAAGAATAGCATGAGCCCGAACGAATGATAAGTAACTGGGAAGCAATTTTTAAACCTTACAGTGAACAATTCTCTTGAGCCCCATGAAAGGTATTATGGACCTTTGAGGAATAAGGTAAGATTTAAAAAAAAAAAAAGCTTTCATTGATTCAAAATGAAAGCCAAGCTTGCACACACCGCTGAACTGCTACTTGTGCTGCTCCATAAAGCCGTGTTGGACATGGAGTCCTGAGAGAGGAATCAGAGGGAATGAGAGAGCTGAGGAGCGGCTGGCTTATAGGCTAGGGCCCAAGAAATACCTGTGGAGCCTTAGAAAAAGAGGAACAAAGGCCTAACAAGGGAATGAGGAGGAGAGCAGTGGGTTAGCCTCCCCCAGACACTCCCCTCCCCCCCCCCCCCCAAACTTCTTCATCAGAGGAAGGGGAGTCTTAGAGATGCTAAAGAATCAAGGGTAGGCCAGGTGCCTGTGGCTCTGTCATCCTAGCTACTCAGGAGGCTGAGATCTGAGGATCATGGTTCAAAGCCAGCCCGGGCCAGGAAAGTCTGTGAGACTCTTTATCTCCAATGAACCAACCAGAAAACCGGAAGTGGTGCTACGGCTCAAGTGGCAATGTGCTCACCTTGAGCTGAAGAGCTGAGGGACAGCGCCCAGGCCCAGATTTCAAGCCCCATGACCGACAAAAAAAAAAAAAAAAGAATCAAGGGCAGAGTCTCCAAATCTGCAAATCTGAAGGCCCAGAAAAGACAAAGGATGCATGTTCCTGCTCATTTATGGAAGTTAGATCTAATTTATTAATATATGTAAACAAGGATGAATATATATTATATAACATGTTACATTATAATTTGTTATATATTAATATAATATGTACATAACATATGTATCTATGTATATACATTATAATATAGTATATATTTATATATATATACACACACACAGGATCACATGCACATGTATACAAACGTATTAACTAAAGTATGGTATCTGCAGGGGAGAACTCAAGTGGGGTGACTCTTACAGCCTAATGTAAAGGAATGCCAGGAAGCTGGTGTTTGAGGTGTGAGTGGGGGAGGGAGGTCAAGGGGAAGGACGATTGGAGAGAGGAAGTGGGGAGGCCCTATGAAACTGAGCGAAGGCACCGGCGGGATTGGGAAGGAAGAGGGAGAATGATGAGAAGAGGCGATACTGATCGAGGTACATGACGCTCATCATCCGACACATCGAATTGTAGCCCTTTGTTACAACGACGTGAAGACAATCGAAATACCGTTTTAGAACTGGGGAGCACCAGGTTTGTGGATCTATGAGGCAGAATCACCTTGATTGACTCTGCAACGGTGAAGGTTAACAAGACAGAGTTTTGTTTTTTTCTTTAAAGGTCAACAGAGTAAGTTTATTTGAAAGAGAAAGACATGAGAGCAAAGTAGTGAGTCTTTCGATCCAAAATAGGGAGATGAGAGAGGTCTCTTCTTCTTGTGTCTGGAGGGCTGACCACTCCCACTTTATCCATTTAGCGTTGGGACAACAAGGAGTTAAATAACCTGTCCAAGGTCACCTAGCTAGTAAGTACAGGAGCTGGAAATCCAACCCAAGTATTCTACCACCATGAAAGCAAAGCATCAGCATTTCTAGCAGGGTTGGAGTCATCAATCTCTGCTGAGTCTCCTTCTTCCCCAACTACCCACCCCTCCCCCCCCCAAAAAAAAGAATCTAGCACTGAAGTTACAGCCACAAGACCAAGGAGAAGCATTATCCCTGGGTCTCTTTGTGTTCAAGGGTAGCACTTTACCACTTGAGCCACAGCGCCACTTCCACTTTTTGTTTTTTTGGGTTTTGTTTTTTTGAGTGATTAATTGGACATAAGAGTCTCATGGGGACTTTTCTACCCAGATCTCAGCCTCCTGAGTAGCTAGGATGACAGGCGTGAGCCCCTGGCGCCCAGCGAGTATGTGTGTTTTAAGTGAGTTTTACTATGTAATCTAAAGTGTCTGGGGAAAGACCTCACACAGACCAAGGCGAAAGAATTTTAAGTGTCCATAGTTAATCTGTCTTTACGTTCCTGTTTTTATCTTAGAGTATTTGTCTCCAAATACTCCCACTTGTCATGACAAAACTGGATGACATCTTATTCCCTGAGGTGGAGAACCGCAGGATTTCACGGGCTTGGGATCTAAGAGCTGGTATAGCTCCTATACAGTGCCTTACTCTTAGTTGAACCTGTTTTCTAGCACCTCATTCATGTTCACTGTGTAATGTCTTAAACCAGTTATAACAAAAATTTAAATGATGGACAAAAGGTAGATCACGGATGTTCTGATTAGGTGCTCGGGTGTGGACTTCATCTTCCAGAACTTGGAGCCTAGCTCTGGTTATGATTACCTAGGAAGCTTAGGCAACTTAGAAACATCCTTGTGCATTCCTTCAGCTTGTCCACAGAGTAATGTCAGATTCCCAGAAGGAGTCACTGAGAAAAGGTCCGAGATCTTCAAGGCCAATCATTGCTCCCTAGCAACAGATCAGAAAATGTCCACGGATATTAATACCCAAACACCACTAAGTTACAACCAGACCTTCACTTCTACCAATGGACTTTGAATATAACCAGTAGGGCCCTATCAGTACAGCTAAGAAGAAAATGATGTGGGTAATGGTCTGATATTCCCAGTTAGAGGGGTTGGTTGATCTATCTTCTGCTTTCCGTATGGGATTGCAGTACAGGACTCCCATTGATCTCGAAACAAATTTAGATTAATGGTACTGGTGCACAAATTGATCTTGTGCAAGTGTTGGCTTGTCTCCCACCGTGATGTTACCCCAGAAGAAATCGGCATCGTCTTGGGATAAGACAGGCACAGGAGGATCAATTCTGTAGGCATCTTGGCCTAGGTGAGCTTGCTTAGGTCTGTAGCAGGTACCTCATCCATGAAAAGGGGTCAATTACATACCTCATCTATAAGTTGTACAGGTATGTAGATACAGTGTATAAGCTACTGAATATTGAGCATTCCTCAGATTTTTAAAGATTAATAACACATGGATCAAGTACCATAAATCTGCAAGGTTTTTTCTGGGGTCGGAGCAGGAATTCTCACTATGTTATTGCTGATGTTTCTCGTGGTATTCTAAAAATAACACGTGTGGTGGTACATGCGGGTAATCTCAGCTTAGGCAGGAGGATCGAGGCCTAAGGCCAGCCCTGGGAGAAAAGTTCAAGATCCTATCTAAAAAAGAAACTAAAGCAAAACTGTGATGGGAATGTGGTTCAAGAGAAAGAGACAGAGAGACAGAGGAAGGAGGAGGTGGAAGATAAAAAGGGCAGGAGGAGGAGAAGTAAAAGAAGAAGAGGGAGGGAGGAAAGGAAAAGGGAGGGAGAAAAAGACAAGTTAATTCAGTTCCTTAGAGTAAGCTTGTCTCCCTCCCTCCCTCCCTCCCTCCTACCCTCTCTCCCTTCCTTCCTTCCTTCATTTCTTCCCTCCTTCCATCCCTCCCTTCCTTCCTTTCTTCCTTCCTTCCTTTCTTTCTTTCTTTCTTTTTCTTTTTCTTTCTTTCCTTTCTCATCCTCCTTCCCTCCCTTCTTCCCACCTTCCTTCTCTCTCTTCCCTTCCTTCCTCCTTCCCTCTCTCCTTCCCTCCCTTCTTCCTTCCATCCTTCCTTCTCTATTCTTTCTTCCCTCTCTTCCTCTCTCTCTCCTTTCCTTCCTTCCTTCCTCCCTCCCTCCCTCCCTCCCTCTCTCTCTCTTTCTCTCTCTCTTTCTTTCTTTCTCTTTCTTTTTCTTTCTTTCAACTCAGGCCTGGGCGCTGTTCCTGAGCTTATTTGCTCGAGGCTAGCACTCCACTACTTTGAGCCACAACTCTACTCCTGATTTCTGGGTGGTTAATTGGAAATACGAGTCTCACACACTTTCTTGCTCTGGCTGGCTTCAAACTACAATCCTCGGATCTCAGCCTACTGAGTAGCTAGGATTGCAGGCATGAGCCACCAGTGCCTGGCTCTAGAAAGCATTTCTTGAGAGCCTGCTGTGGGCCTAGCAGCATACGTATTTCTACCTCCATGTTCTGAGCAGTGTGTTCCTATCTGGTGTAGACACTTGGTACTGCACTAACTCAGGCAGATGGAGAGCAGATGCTGGGTAGATCCTTGGCTTTCAGCAAGATCTGATGGGGTACTAAGGTAAAAGGACAGCATCAAGAGGGCTAGACTCTCAGCAGTGACCCCTGCCATTTGTTCATCTCCCTCACAGCCACCTGTGGGATCTTAGGTTTTCCCACACGCTCTGTCGGACACCCCCCTCACCAACGCAGGGCTCCAGAGCTGTTTGACTCTCCTTCCTCAGATCCCTTTGTTTTTTTTGGCCCCCTGTGGCAACTAAACATTCACCTCTTCCTTCTTTTACAAAGGACACCGACAAAGGTGGGCATTTTGGTTCTGCCTCTGCCTTTTTGCTTCCCCTCCTTGTGAATAATTGATTTCTCCCGCTAGTGTGTTCTCAGCAATTTTCTTTGTGGGCTTTGTTCTTTTCTGACCCCAGTCTCAAGCCTGTCCTTTGTAACTGGCCCCCTGCACACATCTGAGACCCCTCAAGCTCAGCCCCTGGATCCCAATCAACCTCTTTGATCTTGTCTCCTGGTTTTTGGGGGAAAGAGAGCAGGGAAAGGGAACGTGGGTCCACTGTAGGGTGACACACTTGTTGATAAATAAAGATGGAGAGCTTGGAATAACTGCTGATCAACCAGAGAACCATCCTGGCCAATTGGAAACGCTTCCTGGCGGATAAATGAATCATTGATTTCTGATACTTTTAAATTGAAAGGGGGGGAAATGTGCCTTGTTGTCTTCAACTAATTGGTAAGTTTTGGATAATTTTAAGCAAGGAGCTTGATTGTATTGGGAACGCTGATTGATCCAGACACGTAATTACTTCAGTTTAGAAATATACAAAATTATATTGGCAACAAACAATCATTTTCCTGTCTGGGGTTTTACGCAGATTATAGGATTCTTTCTTTCTGTTCTCTGTAGATGATTATGTAGCAGAATCTTGAGTCTCCAGCTGCTCAACTTGCTTCGTTTTCAGAATCAAAGCAGGGGGGAAAAAAAGGAGGGGATCCTTTCTATTCCTTACAGTGCTTCAGGGATAGGGGTTTGTCAAAGTCCATGAAGATTTCTGGCAACTCGTTCTCAGAGACCCACTAGAAAGATGAGCAGAAAATAGTCTCCACACTGAGAATCCAGGAAGACAATGGGAACATGGTTGTCTTTTGATTCATCAGATATGAAGTTTTCTTTTCTTTTTTTTTTTTTTTTTTTTTGTCTGTCTTGGGGCTTGAACTCTGGGCCTGGGCACTGTCCCTCAGCTCTTCAGCTCAAGGCTAGCGCTCTACCACTTGAGCCACAGCGCCATTTCCGGTTTCTGGTGGTTTATTGGAGATAAGAATCTCACGGACTTTCCTGCCCGGGCTGACTTTGAACCTCGATCCTCAGATCTCAGCCTCCTAAGTAACTGGGATGACAGGCGTGAGCCACCTGCTCCCGGCTCTGTGAGGCTAATGGGAAATATTTTACCATTTGCTTGGAAGTAAGCAGTCAAAAATGAGTGCTGAGAACCAAGAGCCCAAAAGATTAAAGGGAAATAGAAAGATAAAAGAGAAAGAGAAATGGAGTGCTCAGGTGCCTTGCAAGAGTGCTTCTCGGATCCGAAGTCTCCAAGTCTCTAGAAACTGCTCTTCTTGTTACTTTGTGGAGTCACTGGAGATCGTCCTAACAAGTTGCACCAAAGTATTTCAATATATTCGTGTGTGTCTTGAGGATTTTCTGTGCAAGGCCTTTAGAGGAAACTTTCCTCCAAGCTGTCTCTATGCACAAGTCAGGAGACAGACATGGTGGTATAATTTAGACCTGCCTCCTAAGGCTGCAAACTATGCTTCTTGTGATTTTTTTTTTTTCATTGAGGTATGTGATTCATTTTGGATTAATTATTTGGTATGGTGTAAAAGAATGACTGATGCTAATTACTGTTGGGCTTTTGTATCTGTATAGCTACCTAGGCATTGTTGGTGGTGGTGGTGGTGGTCGTGGGGCTTGAACTCTGGGCCTGGGCGCTGTCCCTCAGCTCTTCAGCTCAAGGCAAGCTCTCTACCACTTGAGCCACAGCGCCACTTCCGGTTTTCTGGTTGGTTCATTGGAGATCAGAGTCTCATGGACTTTTCCTGCCCTGGCTGGCTTTGAACCGCGATCCTCAGATCTCAGCCTCCTGAGTAGCTAGGTTGACAGTCATGAGCCACCGGTGCCTAGCGGCATTATTATTATTATTATTATTATTATTATTATTGGTCCAGTCGTGGGGCCTGAACTCAGGGCCTGGGCACTGTCCTTCAGCTCTTCAGCTCAAGGCTAGTGCTCTAGCACTTGAGCCACAGCACCACTTGTGGCTTTTTCTGCTTATGTGGTGCTGAGGATTCAAACCCAGGGCCTCAGGCATGCATGGCAAGCGCTCTACCACTGAGCCACCTTCCCAGCCCCGGCATTATTATTTTTTAAAAGATGTTTACATCTCTACTGATTTGCTTTGGGAACTTCGTCAAAAATCAGTGAGCCAAAAAAAAAATAGTGTATTTCAGGACCCTTCTCTTGCTTTGCTTTATGCGTCTTTTAGAGCAACAGCAAACTGTCTGGATTAATCCAAGGAAACAAGTCCAGCAACATTGTTCTTATTAGAAATCAACTTTGGTTATTCTGGGCACTTCGCAGATCTGTCTGAGGTCTAGAATTTATAAGTAGAACTTAGAATTTACATATAAATTTTAACTTGTCAATTTCGACAAAGATTTCAATCAAGACTGCGGTGAACATAGGGGAAAATGCCACTTAATAGTGTCGAACCCTCTGGTTCACAAGCCTGAACTAATCTAGCTTTCTCTTTTATTACAAATTTGTATTTATTTTATTACCTTAAAGAGTTATACAAAGGGGCTTCAGACCAACATTTTTTTTAAGTCAGTCTTGGGGCTTGAACTCTGGGCCTGGGCACTGTCCCTCAGCTCTACCACTTGAGCCACAGCACCACTTCTGGCTTTTTCTGCTTATGTGGCACTGAGGAATCGAACCCAGAGCCTCATGCATGCAAGGCACTGAGCCACTTTCCCAGCCCAACATGTCAGGCTTTTAGTAGAAGACATCTTGATCGGATTAACCCCTTGCATCATTCTCCTCCTTCTTGCTCCCAGCCCCAGCCATACTCTCACATTTCTACTTTCATTTTCTCGTGTGTCCATTGAGCATCAAGACTGCATTCACCTACCATTCTTTGCTCCATTTGTCTGCCCTCCTTCAGTCTCACCGCCCATACTCAGAAAAAAAAGATGTTTGTTTCCTTAGTTTGTGAAACTGTCAGTTGATTGTTCCAAGGAGTTAAGCCATTGAAACCCAGTTTGATTATGTATATATGGCTATGATCCCATATCATCAAATATCTTTATTGGGAGCTCTCAGTTTCTCTTTAGCAGTGTTTTTTAAAATATCTGTACAGAGGTCTTTGACCTCTGCATTGAAACTTCTTTCCAAATTTTGGGTGCTACTCTACATAGTCTGAAAACTTTTCACCTTCTAGTAGGGTGATAACATGGTTAAATTTTTCCAAATCATCTTAGAATTAGGATCTTGCCAGAAAGAGTCATGAATTCAAGGAATTTTTTTTGTGTGTGATTTTCTTGGATTTTGCTACTTAAACCATCAGATCTCCGTGAGTAGGGAAGGTGTTACATCTTTTTTTTTTCCTTCCAGTTTTTACATTCTTTTCATTGTCTTTGTTACAGGTGCTAGAACCTCCAGAACGGTACTGAATAGATGGGAAAGTAGACACTTTAGACACGGTGTGGATTTCAGGGAAAGGTGCTCAGTGTCTCACTCTGAAACGATGTTAGCTGCATGGTGTTTTCCTTTGCTTTGTTCTTAGATATTGATGCCCAGATTTAAGAAGTGCTTTTCTTAGCATTATGAATGGGTGTTCAGTTTTTTTTCTCAAGTACTTTAACAAAAACTATTATAACTATTAAAATCATCATGTAGTTTTTTTCCCTCCCTTTATTTTGTTAATATGGTAAATTGTCATTGATTTTGACATGTTCATTCAACCTTGTATCCTTGAGATAAGCCCTATTTGCTTTTGATGTATTATCCTTTTTATAGGCTGGATTCCACTTGCTACTACTTTGTGAAAGATTTTTATGTCTGTATCCAAGGGGGGTATTGTTTTGTTATGTCTTTGTTAAGTTTGGGTATGGAAAATATCAGAAAAATGAGTTAGGCATTGATTTTTTCCTTTCTGTTTTTTTTCCCCCCAGAAGTTTGTGTAACACGGGTACAATTTTTGGTTTTAGTTGTTCAATATAACTTGCTAAGGAAATTGTCTGATTAAGTTTCTTCCTATCGATGCAACAAATTGTCAAAAATTTTAATGGCTTAAAGCAACAGAATTTATTGCACTACAGTTGGTCTCACTGGGCTAAAACAAAGGCATTGATAATGAGCCAGGCTGTGTCTATAGTCTTCAGAAATCCCAAGGATGAATGTGTTCCCTTGGCTTTTCTAGGGGAATTTCGAGGCTGTCTGCATTTGTTGGCTCGTGGCCTCTTCATTACATCCAGAGTGGGCAGTGGCCGAAATTTTCTCAGACTGGACCCCTCTGACGTTGACCCCCTTGCCTTCCTCTTGGACACGGAAGACTATTTTTTCCCCTTTTCTTTCTTCTTTTCTAAATGAGCGTCAGTCTGTCATACCAGAAGATTTCTTTGAATATGTCCTTTGAATATAACAGTGCATCTTGCTCCTAGACACCCGTCTGTCATTCTCTTTCCTGTGCTAATGGCTATTGTGCTAGTTTTGGAGAAATAGAGTACCTGCCTACCATGCATAAAATTCTGGGTTGGGCCCAAGTACTGCAAAAGAAAGAAAGAAAAAAAAAAAATATATATATATAATGGGAATATAGCCGGGTGCCACGGTGGCTCACGTCTATCATCCTAGCTACTCAGGAGGCTGAGAGCTGAGGATCACAGTTCAAAGCCAGCCCTGGCAGAAAAAGCCCATGAGACTTATCACCAACAAACCACCAGAAAATGAAGCGGTGCTGTGGCTCAAGTGGTAGAGCACTGGCCTTGAGCTAAAGATCTGAGGGACAGCACCCAGGCCCAGAGCTCAAGCCCTATGACTGACCAAAAAAAAGGGGGAAGGGATACTTTTGCATCTCAAAGTGGTTTTGAGATAAAAGTTCTTCCCTTGAATTAAAAAAAAAAACATTAAACTAGGACACAAGAGCTTTCTTCCATCGTTGTGATTTCTAAGTCCCTAATATTGCTTATTGAGAAAAAGAATTCTTTGCTATGTCATTGTTACTGACCCTGTTTTGACTCTCCTATCCCAAGTTGCCTAGAATCCAAAGAATACTTGAATAATTTGTGGCCTCTCTTCTAGCTGTTGGGAATTATCAGAACTGTTTTTATTACTATCTCCTGCATGCATTAGTCTCCAGCTCTAGCTAGGAATTTGATTTTTTTTGGGGGGGGTCATTCATGGGGTTTGAACTCTGGGCCTGGGCGCTACCCCCCAGCTCTTCAGCTCAAGGCGAATGCTCTATCACTTGAGCCACAGCGCCACTTCCAGTTTTCTGAGTGGTTCATTGGAGAGAAGAGTCTCACGGACTTTCCTGCCCAGGCTGGCTTTGAACCACAATCCTCAGATCTCAGCCTCCTGAGTAGCTAGGATGACCGGCCTAGTGAGCCACCAGCGCCTGGTTTGGCTTTGATTCTTTCCCAGTACCTATTTGGTCACTTTTCTTGCGCAACACCACATAGAATATACATCCTCTGGGAGATGCCGCGCCCGCCAAGTAGCACTCCTAAGATCAGAACTTCCTTGAGGAAAGCCTGTGAGACAGGAGTCAACATCTGCGTTCTGGTACAGCTTCGACACAGCAGGGAGATGCATAAGGAAGTTCGTTCTTCTGAGTGCTGCCCAGAGTGTGGCCTGTGTGGTTCCTCAGAGCAGAGTGTAAGGGTCAAAGCTGAGATGAGAGATGAGCTGACACTGACCAGCGGCTTTAATCTCCCCACCCTTGGCCTCCACAGCAGATCCTACTTCCTTTCTACCTACACAACTGTCCTCATAGACCTGTGACCCTAGGGTCGCAGTCACAAAATCCTTTCCCATTTCTTAGCAAAAGGAGTCCACCTTCACCTTTGTACAGGGCCTCGCAAGGTCTGGAGCTTATCTCATTTTACCTGAAGGCAAGCAAGTGACTTGGCAAATCAAAGAGGCGTAGCCAGGCTCCAAGAACAGTGCTCACAAGTGAACAAAAGATCTAGCAGGTGCCCATTGATGTATCCTGTTTCTACATCTCCTGGAGATAACTTCCAGCCGTACTGCCCCTCCCGCCTCCATGACTTCCTCCTGAGGAGTTTTGGAAGGCCGAACTACATCTCACGGCATGTTTCTCAGTATACACCTGCCCCGGCTCCCCCCCCTCCCCCCCGTGCTCATTCATACCCAGCAACCCAAGCAACAGCAGCCCCCATATGGTGTCTCTTCTATAAATGCAGGCTCTTTTAATTAGTGAACGGGACGCTTCAAATAATTCCAGCAGATGCTTCCATTTTCATGAAAAAAGACACATGTCTTGGCAATTGGGCAATATTGTTCTAATTATATCATAGCCCACAGCCCAATTGGGGACATCTCGTAGGCAGTCTTACCGAGGAGAAGGGAATGTGGGTTTGGGGTGGGGGGAGGGAGCGTGGGGAGATCTATTTTGCTGCTCCTCCCACTCTTTCTACCACATAATGTGTCATCACTGTTTTCTGTTTTGGTGGTGGTTTTTCTTTCTGAAGTTATTTTGATCTCTTAAGCACTGCTGGTACAGTTAGGAACAAACGAGAAGAATGTGGCAGTGGAATGGAGGAGGGAAGGCTCTGGGATTTTCCTCCTTCTTCTTTTTTAATTAACTTCTTGAAAAAGAATAGGTCTACAGCTTCAACGAGGGTGTACAGCGGACTGAATGAGTCAGAGTCTCTGTTGCTCTGCCCGGTATCTTGCCATTCAGTGACAGAGATGACGGGAGGCCTTGTGCTATAATGAGAGCTTCCTTAGGGAGGGGGGGAAGAGGTGTGTGGTCTCCACACAGACTGGGCTCCTATCTGGGGGTGTCACCCATGGTTCTGAGCAGTCCTTAAGAAGCCCCCATAGGCTCTTTGTGCTTAGGGGCAAGGAAGTACCTTGCCCCGGGTCTGTGAGATGTTGGTGGTGTTTGGGGACTGAATACTCCCAGCTCCTGACCCTTCACTTCCTTTGATGTATGGCTTCTGTCCTCTTTAATTTTTGGTGGGGGAGGGTTCAGTCGCAGGGCTTGAACTCTGGGCCTGGGCGCTGTCCCTCAGCTCTTCAGCTCAAGGCGAGCACTCTACCACTCGAGCCACAGCGCCACTTCCAGTTTTCTGAGTGGTTCCTTGGAGATCAGAGTGTCACGGACTTTCCTTACCCGGGCTGGCTTTGAACCGCGATCCTCAGATCTCAGCCTCCTGAGTAGCTAGGATGACAGACATGAGCCACCGGCGCCCGGCTCACACGGCATATTTAAATGGAGCTCTCTGAGTAACTATGGTAGGGTGAATCTTGGCCCTGGGTGGCACAGACTGCAGCGGACTGCTGCGCGGCTAGGTCTGGAGGGCACAGCGTTGAACCACAGATCGGCATTGGTTCCAGGCTGACTTCAGGAAGAGTCTGGAAGCTTCCCTTCAGCCTTGCCTTGGGGGCAGGGGGGCTTGAATGAGGTGACTTCCTGAGGGGAGAGGATCTTCCAACCCCAGCAAACAACGTAGTTAGGATAAAGCACTGGGAACTATAGAAACTTGTTAACTTTTTTCTCCTTTTTCTGTTTGAAAAATTATCCTTTCAGTAGCCATATAGAGGAGTTCCCACTCGGCAAGGCAGATTATGAGCACAATGCATCTTGATCAATGTCACCCCTTTCAACGGCTCGCCCAGCTCTTCCCAACCCCCCCCCCCAACTTGGCTTAATTTTTGTAGAATTTGTATATTGAATTCTCCTCTCTCATCGCCTCTTTCTCCCCCTCCCCCACCCCCTCCCCCTTCAGTTTTGAATGCACAATGGCTGGAGGACAGGGACAGACCATAAACCTACCCATCTGTATGCTTTCTCGGAAGAGGGCTGGGTAGCAAGCCTGCCAGTGTCCGCCTTGTGCTCCCCCATGACAAATGCATGTGTGGGTTTGTGGGCCATCCACTCAGCAAGCCCTAAGCTGGTAGGACTTGAAAGGCCTCGGGTCCATTTAATAACTGAGCGGTGGCTTACTCTTAGCTGCCAGGACCTTTGGATCTCTCTCTTTGTCTTTTTTTTTTTTTTTTTTAGTCATAAGGCCTGAACCCTGGGCGCTGTCCCTCAGCAATTCAGCTCAAGGGGAGCACTCTACCACTTGAGACACAGTGCCACTTCCAGTTTTGGAATGGTTAATTGGAGAAAAGTCTCACAGGGACTTTTCTGCCAGGGGTTGGCTTCGAACCATGGTCCTCCGATTTCAGCCTCCCAAGTAGCTAGGATGACAGGCGTGAACCACTGGGGCATTTTGCATTCTCTGATGGAGCAATTTCCAGTTCTGTGGTGTGGGATATTTGGGGCTCTTGCGGATAGAAGATAGTGGAAGGGCTCTCTGTTACGAACTTCAAGGTGACCTAAGCAACATCCCTATGGCTGTCCAGCCTGGGAATCTCCCAGGACATGTGGGCATGGCTTGGGATAGTTGGGAATAGAGATAGTCAGGGTGCGTCTTCCTGCAGACCTATATGGTCTCATTGCTTTTTGCATACTCTTTCCATTGCCTGTTTTGTGTTCCTCTCTCCTGGTGTGTGTCGGGGGAGGAGGGGGAAAAAATCAATGTCTGCAGGGTATTAGAAGAGCCATCGAATTGCCCTTACCTGCCACCAGGTGACACCAGATATTGATTTAGCTTATGAAAGTGATTCACAGGTTTGCGGGGAGCTTGGAAAAGATCAAATGTTATGGGGTCTCATGATCTCATCTTCCATTCTCTGCTCTCAGCTAACACCAGAGGAAGTAATTGGGAAATAATAGACCGAAGAATCTTTTTTTTTTTATTTTTCCCTCTTTTATATATATATATATATATATATATATATATATATATATATATATATATATATATATATATATGCTCACAAGTAGAACAGAATACAGGAGAATCATTTCATTGGGAGAGAGAGAGAGGGATTTTAGTATCATCCATTTTTATGAAGGGCCGTTTTCCCTTTAAGTGCAGCCTTCTCCAGATGTGACCATTAGAGAACAACAATTTCCTCACAACAAGTAAATCAAAGAAAGGACCGTGGAGGGGAAACCATTTATAGGTGTGCCAATTGGTCACCAGTCAGGCAGCCTGAAGCCCGAGAAAGGCTTGGCATTTGCCAGCCTGGAGGAGGCGAGCTTTCTCTTCTAAGTAGGAAGAATCCAGCTTCCTTTGCCATTCGTGTAGAACCACGTGACAAGATTCTAGCCAATGGCTGATGGCATGAGTTGATGACATTTTTTTTTTTTTTAACAAAATCTTGCAAAGCTTCCTTTCCAAGAGGCATTGATTTTGGGGAGGTGGAGGGGGTTGGGGGAGGAGCTACACCATGTGTCTTAGCTACCAGAAGGAAGATGCCTACATGACTTGTATTACGGTTTATGTGAGTGATAAATAAGACCTGAGACCCCCTGAGTGAGTTTTCTACCCCAGCACCGTCTGTGCTGTCTTCACAAACACAAATGCCTCCCACATGTTAGAGACGACATTAGAAACAGGTGTAAGTCATATGACCTCAATTAATCTTCATAACCAACAATGCACATTTGCCGATCTTCCCCTTTACTATTATTATTTTTTGGTTGACTCATCATTGTTTCTATAGATAAAGAACTGTGTGAGTGGAGAAAGCAGGATTTCTAAAACCAGATCATAGTCCGCTTAGAACTCCTCACCCTCATTAACAGAGGACAGATGCGCCTTCTTGGAATGATCCTGGGTTCTTCGTGTCCTTCATCCTGCAAACTCCACCATGGAATCTTACTTGGTGCGTGGGTCACCATTGCTGTATTTTATTCGTAGATCGCTACTCTTATCCTTGGAGCAGTCATTCTTTCTTCCTACGAATTATTTTGGCCATGTATGCCATCTTGATGGACACTAATTTTGCCACATTAGTACTGTTTGGGTTAAAAATCTGATGAAATGCTCTTAAAACTTGCATTCCCTCTCTAAAGCTGTATTCCTAGTCCCTCTAGAGTATCCATACCTTGTTGGGATATTTTACATGTCTGTTTATTTATTCATTACACATCGCCCATGGGGGAGGACTCGGCATAGAGCCCTCCTTATTATTATTCTTAAAGCTGTCTCTGAATCTAAGAAGTAAAAGCAGTCGAGTATGATTGGAGTCCTTTATACCCCTAAATGAAAATAAACTATTAAACTGTTTTAAAAGGGAGAGAAAGTAATAACAGAATAAAGGGGATGAAGTTGGCCAAAGTATATTCCCTGCATACAAACCCATCATACAATTAATGCATGCTTATTTCAAATGAGAGAAGGAGAGAAAGGGAAGACAGTCTCACATTTTTCAACAATGTTAATGTTCTAAAAGATCCAAAGATAGGGTTGGGAGAAAGGGGGAGAATGACGGAAAGAGTAACACTGATCAAGATACGTTGTACTCATAAATTGATAGGTTGATAATAAAAAAACAACCAATTTTTCTAGCTTAACTGATCCAAAAAAAAAAGGAAAAACAAGACCTGTGATCCAATAATAGCAGGAATATAACTCGATAGATCCATCTATAAACATACTTTAGCTTTACCCAATAAACTTAGTATGTAGCACCTAATAAAATTTAAAAACTGTGTGAAGTTACCCCATTAAACCAGGAACAGGATCAAAAGTAGCCCAATGTTTCAGTAATTACAATGAATAGAAACTTCTTAGATTCAAATGATGGCATAATAGTTCATCGTTAAGTCATACTGAAGGCAGATCCTAGTCAGAACATTTGAAGGCAGAAAATTTGACACAAGTTAGAACCTAGCCAGGTGCTATGTATGACAGCAGCCTTTCCATGAGTTATTATTACATTTTTGTTATTGGTGTCTTCTGAAGCACTGAAGTTTTTTTTGGTGCTTTTATTTTTTTTTTATTTTGGCAAACTCTTAATTTATCTTTTTTTTTTTATCATTTGTATTTCTGGTGTCATATCTGGCAATCCATTGCCTAAGCCAGAGTCATAAAGATTTACGTCCGTGTTTTCCTCTCAGTGTTTAATTTGGGGGGAGGGGATTGCTCTTTCATTTCTGGCCTTTACCTACATTTTTAACTTTCATGCAACAAGGAAAAGGTTGCAACTTAATTCTTTTGCATCTAGTTGTTCCAGGATCGTTTGTCGAAAAGACTCTTCTTTATTGCCTGGCCGTGGCATCTTTGCTAAAAAAAAATAATAATAATAAAAATAAATTCGATTACAAATGTACAGGTTTGATATCTGGACCCGCAATTCTTTTTCATTTATCTCACTGTCTCTCCTTGGATCAGTCTCACATTGTTTTGATTGCTAGTAGCTCTGTAATAAATTCCTGAATTGAGAAGAGCAAGTCCTGGAACATTTTTTTTTTCTTTTTCAAGATTGTTCTGTTTATGCCGAGCTCTGTACACCGCAGTATGAATATTAGGAACAGTTTTTCCATTTCTGCAAAAAGAATACCATTGGGATTTTTATATGGATGGCACTGAATCTGTAGATTGCTTTGGGGAGTTCTGTGATCTTAACAATATTTAGTCTTCCAGCCCATGAATACAGATGTCTTTTCATTTATTAGATTTTATTTAATTTCTTTCAGCAGTGTTTTATAGTTCTCAATATTCAAGTCGTTCACCTTGATTAAATTTATTCTGAAGTATTCTTTTTGATGGTATTGTAAGTTGCAATCACTTCCTTAATTTCCTTTTTTGATTATGTATTACTAGTAGGTAGAAATACAAACACACACACCTATAAATATATATACATGTATATGTTGGTCTTCCACACACCTATAAATATATATATACATGTATATGTTGGTCTTGTGCCTTGTAACTTTGTTGGATTTGTTTGTAGTTATTTTATGGGTTCTTTAAGGTTTTGTGTCCATAGGAGAGCCTCTTGTCTCAAAATAGGAATGATTTTCTTTTCTGATTTGAATGATTTTTATTTATTTTCCTAGCCTAATTGCTCCGTGCTCTTGTTCCATGTCTTGGGTGGGGTGGGTGGGGGAACTTAGTCTCTTACTATTGAGTATTCTTTTTAGGACCCATTTTTCCATTTCTGTAAAAATAGAAAATGCTATCAAGTAGCCACGATTTACAGGTGTGAGGCTCTGGCTCTGGGCTTCTCTCTCTCTCTCTCTCTCTCTCTCTCTCTCTCTCTCTCTCTCTCTCTCTCTCTCTCTCTCTCTCTCTCTCTCTCTCTCTCTCTCTCTCATTTTCTTTAGTCATTCAGGATATATTGGATAGTGATGTCTCATTTTAGTTTTCCTGTCCTGAAAATGTTTTTGTTGTATTATTTTCCCTTCATTCTGCAAGATTAGTTGTGCTAGATGTAGGATTTGCTGTCTACAATTCTTTACTTACTTGAAAAAAAATTGTACTATTTCTTTCTCATCTTCTTGGCCCTGCATGAGAAATCTATCACATTCTAATAGATGTCTCCTCACGGGTAATTTGTTGTCTGTTTTTAAGAAGACTTTCGTTGTGTGTATGATGAACTTGGGGATTGAACTGAGGACCTAGGCTCTGTCCTTGAGACTTTTTTTTTTCTCAAGGCTGGCACTTGACCACTTGAGCCACAGCTCTACTTCCAACTTTGTGGTAGTTAATTGGAGATAAGAGTCTCATGGCCTTTCCTGCCTGGGCTGGCTTTAATCCTTGATCTTCAGAACTCAGTTTCCTGAGTAGCTATGGTTACAGGTGGAAGCCCTAGGTGCCCAACAGATTGTGGTGGTGGTGGTAGTTATTGTTGTTTTTTATCTTTACTTTTCAGGAGTTCAGGTTTGCTATATCATCGCACTTGTATTATCTTTGGGCTAACCTTTTAGAGATTCTCTTGCCTTCTTTGCTCTACAAGTTCCCCCAGTGTGGAAAACTATGGACAATTATCTCTTAAACCACTCTTCCAGTGTTCTCTCTCTCTACTCTGCATCAGGGATGATGGTTATTGGGTTAGGTTTAGGGGGCAAGTCTTTGCCTATGTCTTCAGGCTATGATTCCAAAGGTAGACTAACGTCCAAAGCCTCTGTGGCAGTGTTCTAGTTTGTTCAGTATCCCTGGTGAAGATGGGGCTCCCTCCCGATGGTTCTGGCCAGTGCCTTGGGGAGGGAGGGAAAGGGCTTCAAGTGTGATGAACCAACTGCCCTTCAAAGAGAGCAGGCGGCGAAGGATCCCTCGACAGTGCTAGCCTTCTTCACAAGCACCCCCGGAAGGAGGCTCTCACTGTAACTGGCTTTCCTGCCCCTTTTTTGGCTCACTTGTCTCCGGGCAGGAGCTGAGAGTCTTAGGTGCATGATGAGCGAGCGATTCCCCAGACCATGCTGTCTGCTGTGAACTGCGTCCCTTCTGCTGACTTGGTCTCTCTGGCCTTCTGTCTCGCGGTAGAAGAGGAACGCTCAAGTCCGGGGACAGTACTTCCCTGGTACCTCTCCCTGGGAGTGTACCAGTCAGTTGCCCCTTGGCAACAGTGTTGAGCTCACATCCGGTTGTTAGTGGCACTTTCTGTGGGCCCAAGCTAGAAGATTGAGGCTATCCTTCCATTTCCAGGTTGGAAAGAGGAGGCTGATGGGTTGGGGAGCCTTTACTGTCTTGCTTGTGTTCCTGTTTGGGCTAGTTTTCAACCAGCTCACCTTTTTCTTTGTAATACTACCTTTCAGAGTTCCTTTTGCTCTTTCTGGCTACATTTCCAAGGTTTATAGCTGTGCTTAGTAGAGGTAAGAAGAGAACACTAGGACTAGATTAGCTTGCATGATGAGATGCCGCCATTTTTCTTTGGTGAGTTCTTCATTGACTCTGCTCTGGCCCACTAGAATTCCCACAAAATGGATTTGGATTCTGTTTTCTTCCTCCCAGTTTATTTATTTATTTATTTTTGTCGGTCGTGGGGCTTGAACTCTGGGCCTGGGCACTGTCCCTGCACTCAAGGCGAGTGCTCTACCACTTGAGCCACAACACCACTTCCACTTTTCTGAGTGGTTTATTGGAGATAAGAGTCTCTCAATCGGGGCTGGGAAGATGGCTCAGTGGTAGAGCGCTTGTCTTGCATGCCTGAGGCCCTGGGTTTGATTCCTCAGCACCACATAAGCAAAAAGAAAAAAGCCGGAAGTGGCGTGGCTCAAGTGGTAGAGCGCTAGCCTTGAGCTGAAGAGCTGAGGGACAGCGCCCAGGCCCAGAGTTCAGGCCCCACGAACGGACCCAAAAAAAAAAAAAAAAAAAAAGAGTCTCTCAATCTTTCTTGCCCAGGCTGGCTTTGAACCTCGATTCTCAGATCTCAGCCTCCTGAGTAGCTAGGATAACAGGCGTGAGCCACTGGCACCCGGCCTTCCTTCCAATTAAAAAAAAAAAAAAAAAAAAGCTTGCTCTTTATCTTTTCCATTTCTTGTTTTTGTTTTTCCTTTGCTGTGGAACATTTCCTGAGCTTTCTATTTGCTACTTTGGATTTTATTTATGTTTCCTCTTTGGCTGCCCTGCTATTTATTACTTCAATTTTCAGATTTCAAATATTTAATCACTTTCCCCTGTCTGATTGCACCTTTTTTCAAGTTTTTTCCCCCTCACATGACTGTAAGAATACAAATAAGAAGTGCGATTTTTAAATTGCTTTCATTTATTTGCTTGTATGCCTTGATTTCTTATATTGTCATTTGTTTTGACACATCTTGTCTTTCCACTTTCCTACTGGAAGCTGTAAGCATTCCTTAAAGCTCAAGTGGTACTGGCTGGCTTTTTACGTTTATGAATGTGAAGGACCAGGCTGTTGGGTAAACAGAGTCCTGACAACTCCAGAGAATCCTTATTAAAGACTGTACAAATGGATCCCACCAAACTCTTAGAGCCAACATTCTATACATTTTCTCTAAAATATGAAAGACATGCCGGGCGCTGGTGGCTCATGCCTGTCATCCTAGCTGCTCAGGGGGCTGAGAGCTGAGGATCGTGGTTCAAAGTCAACCCCTAGGCTGGAAAAGTCCATGAGACTCTTATCTCCTATGAATCACTGGGAAACCAGAAATGGAGCTTGTGGCTCAAAGTGGTAGAGCCGCTAGCCTTGAGCAAAAAGAGCTCAGAGAAAGCGCCCAGGTCTTGAGTTCAAGCCTCACGACTGGCAAAAAAATAAAAATAGCCAACATATAAAATATGAAAGATGGTAAGCCTGTTTAATTTTAAGATGTGAGAATCGTCGTTCCCGAGATAAGAATATGGGCTCTGTAATCCAGTTGTTTTTGCTTATTTGTCTTGCGATGAATCTCTGTGTCTTTGCGGTTAAGGGGATTTGTGGGTAATACATTCCATTAAAAAAAAAAGAACTAATCCTTTCAAAATGGTTACATGATTAAAACTTCTGATATAGAAAATGTGAATCAAAAGATAACTTGAACACACCAGTGCTAGTGAACACGGCTGAGGAATGGCAAATCTGAGGCTTCTCTCCTCCATTGGTTATACAAAGCACATAGCAAAGATACCTTAAGATGCAAATTTGGTCTCTAACCTCCACAGATATCGTGAAGACTTATTTGCAAGAAAAATTTTCCCTCATGATCATTAATGATTAATCTCACCCAAATATAAATTACGTTGAGGTACTATATTTGCTAGTGAACATAGTCTAAGTTAAGGACATTTATATGAAATATATATATATATATATATATATATATACACATATATATATTAGAAAGAATGTGTGTCTGCAGAGCATCAGTGACTCAGACATGTAATCTTAGCTACTCAGGAGGTGGAGATCTGAGGGTCATGGCGTGAAGCCAGCCTGGCAGGAAAAGCTCATGAGACTCTTATCTGCAATTAACTACTGGAAAGCTAGAAGTAGAAGTATGTCTCAAGTGGTAGAGCACTATCCTTGAGCGAAAAAGCTAAGGGATAGCACTCAGGCCTGAGTTCAAGCCCTCATACCAACACACACACAATATATATATATATAGAGAGAGAGAGAGAGATAGGCCAGGCCCAGAGTTCAAGCCCAATGACCTACAAAACAAACAAAAAAACCACATTTCTGATTCTTTGACAACACTTTTCCTTGTATTTAAATGCTGCCATAGGTCCATTCCTTTTTTCTTCCATGTCCCAGACACTTCGTGGGCACCCTGTGGGCAGCAGGTAACAGAGAGTGTGTGTGTAGGCTGCCATCCCAAATCAGAAGCCAAAGAGCTTGCATTGAACTTGGGGGGAACAAATAAAACGTCCGTACCTACTGTGATGTTCCTTTGTCAACAGTATTTTCTTTCTTTTTTTAATATTTTCAGTTGGCATTTAGGAAAACAGAAGTCACAGATGAATGAAAACAGCTGGAATTGGCTAGAGCAGGCTCTGTTTAGAAAGGCAGTAGAGCAATCCTGAGGCCTAGATATGACTATAGAGCGTATTCTCCAAGGAAAGGAAGAGCGGGGTATTATTATCATGGGTGGTTCAGTCACAGGGAAATAGTAAGATGTATTTCTTTCCGGTTAGAAAAAAAAAATCTTTCCACCAGTGTGTAAGCTAATGCCGGCATGAAAACCACATATCCTGCCCAAACCAACCCCCAGCCACAATGAATCCCCTTCTCCTGCCCTTGACGACCATCATCCTTGTTGGCTTTTAAGGAGAGAAGCTACTGCTTTACAAGAAGGCCCTTACCATCACCCGACTTTTGGGCTATCTAAACACTCCTTTCCTAAACGTGTCACCGGGTACAAATGAAAATGCATTCAAACGAATCAAATTTGCGATTCCTCCTTGGAGAATTTCACAAACATGGGTTGGAATGCAGACGCCAGGTACACGGAATATGCAAAGGGATGATGATACAGTTGTCAAGTATGTGGGGTTTTTAAAAATATTTTTTCTCCGTGCAGTGACAGGTGGCTGTACAGCTCTGGTTTGTGTCAGCAGGCAGACACATGAGGAGGAGAGGATCAAGAAATGAAAGATGGCAGTGGAAATAATTCCTTCTGTAGCTGTGAAGTGTTCATGACATCCCTGTACTATCATGCAGCACTGAAGGCAGGATCAAAATGAAGTATTTCTACCTGGGGAAGACATTTCTCCCCAATAATGCCTTATCAGGTCTTTCCATATTTTCTTTGCGGTGTGTGCACGCACGCGCACACACACTAGTGCTGGTACTTGGAATTCAGGCCCTAGATGCGGTCCCTTTAGCTTTTTGGTTCAAGGAAGGTGCTCTACCCCTTGAGCCACAGCTTCACTTCTGGCTTTATTTATTTATTTTTGCTGGTTAATCAAAGAGTCTCATGGATGGCCTTCCTTCTTGGGCTGGTTTTGAACCACAATCCTCACGTCTCAGCCTCCTGAGTGGCTAAGATCACCCCAGGGCCCAGCAGATAGAGTCTCAGCACTCTCCCCAACCATTCAGTCGCCACGTGCTGTCAGTCCTTCCTTCAAAGACAGCTTCCATCTGTCCACTTCTCTCTCCCTCTGTGTCTGAGCTATGACCATTTCTCACTGGGATTGCCTCTTAAATCCTTTCTCCAAATCCAATACGTGTTGGGCAAAGCTGTCATAGTGATTTTAAGAAAAGAAATAGAACGGAGCATGCTTCCTTGTACTCACGCCCTTCAGAGGTCTGTGGTTGCCTCAAAAACCACTTCCCCACGCAGACAGAGATAGGCAGAAATTCCCAGCCTTCTCTTGCCTCTCTGCTCCAAGGTCTCCTGTACCCTGCAAAGGCTGAAACTTAATGAAAGGGAGAGCTCCGTTCCATCAGCCAGTTCACATGTATGGAGCCCCAGACCCCGAGGCTCTTGCTTGCCATCTTGGTGGCCATCTTGGGGCATGAAGCAATCCTTGGAGGGGGAAGGATGCTACACTTGATTATGTGCCTGCCTTTCTCTGGAAATGAGGTTGAATAAGAATCCAGTGCAGACACTGTCTTCCGCTTTTCTGTAATTCCACCCAGGCAAGAAGGTGGCCAGCCAGGGCAAGGGTAATCACCCCCGGCCTTGCCATCTGTGCTGGAGACACAGCCTGGCGCTCCGCCACAGGGGCTCTGAGCACCGCTTCCAGCCAAAGGAGCTCCTGACAAGCCAAGTGACACATCCATGGCTCTCGTGCCAGCGGGAGGCACAAACTGTAATTAAAGGGGGTTGCTTAAAACCGGGGCGGAAGAGCCGGGGCTCTTCTCCCCCCCATCCCCTCCTGCTTGTGACGTGGCCTTGTGTCTCATGCTTTTCTCCTCAGGACTGATCTTCCCTTAGCAGACGACTTTTTCTCTTGACTTCAGACCACTGATACTCCTTTACCTTCGGCCCTTGAAAGTCGTTTGCACAAAATAAACTCCGAGGCCTCCTCCGGCAGGGGCCGTGGACAGGAAAGAGCTTCCTCTCTGCAGGATTACCTCTTTGGATTCCTCCTGACCCTTGGTGGCCGTGCATGCCCTCTACCCCTGTCTGGTTATTCGTGCTGGATAAAAGTAGAAAATGTGAATACTTCTGGGCTTTGAACGTTGTCTAGGAGGTATCCATTTTGATCTATTCCATATAGACATTGAAATGGGGGGTGGGGTGGGATAAGGTGTTTATCTCTTAGTAACCACGTGGTCATGATGACCAGAGGGTACTACAGAGTCCCTCAGGGTAGCAAGGAAGGGTAGCTTGATTCCTTGAGACCTTGGAGACTTCCGGCCTAAGCTACTTTCTCAGCACTCTAAAAGGGCAGGAGGAGTCTGGGAGGAAGATGTGATCACATCTCCATGTGGATTTGGCGAAATGACAGTTGGCCAACCTCT
This sequence comes from Dipodomys merriami, assembly GCF_024711535.1. Lineage (NCBI taxonomy): Eukaryota > Metazoa > Chordata > Mammalia > Rodentia > Heteromyidae > Dipodomys > Dipodomys merriami. The sequence continues at coordinate 2,978,606 of NW_027206268.1, read as the reverse complement.
TAGGCCTCTTTGCTCTCCCTGTAGGAATGAGGGCTGGGCTTTACATATTTCTACATTCAGAGAGAGAGAGAGAGAGGTGTGTGTGTGTGTGTGTGTACATGTGTGTGTACGTGTGTGTGTACGTGTGTGTGTACACACTCAGAGAGTTTGGGTGCCGTGGTTGAGCTTATGTGCTCAAGGCGAGCGCTCTACCATTTGAGCCACAGTGCTGCTTCTAGCTTTTTTTTTTTTTTAATTTTTGATGCTTAATTGGAGAAAAGAGTCTCAGACTTTCCTGCCTGGGTTGGCTGGGAACTGTGATCTTCGGATCTCAGCCTCCTGAGTAGCTAGGGTTGCAGGTACAAGCCACCCCTGCCCAGCTTAAATGCAGTGTGTTTGCTTGGGAGATGAACGTCTTTCCCCTTCAAGTAGGTTAGGGTCGACTCTACTCTGGCTTCTTGAGGCTGATTGTTTCTAGACAGCCATTTGGAAAGGAAGAAAACATGAATAACTTGACTGGGCTGGATAAATTGGTGTCAGAGTTGGAAAGGAGACATCAAGGGGTCCTTCCCTGTGAGTTCTTTTCCCTCCCCTCTTGGTGTGAAATTCCTGAAGGCAGGAAATGGCTGCTTCATCTGAGGAAGCTGTGGATGAAGGTGAGCATTGGACCTTTTGCAGAGTCTGCAGAAAACCCCACCTCCTTCCGCCTCTCTCAGCACTTGTTAATTTTTAAATGCATTAAGGCTTTTTTTTTTTTAAAAGAAGAGTTCTGAAGGTGTTTTTTTTTAAAAAATAACTGTGACTTGACTAAAAAGTTAGATTGGAAAACGTCATCCCCCCCCACCCCCCAAGTCTTTGAAGTACTCCCAAGCCTAGTCTCCCTTCAGAGGGAGAATGGTTGTTTTGAGAGTTTGGTTGTTTTATGCAGCAATGTTGTTTTTCCTCTGCTGAGAGCTACTCTTGCGTACTTCAAAGGCAGAGCGTGTTGGGCCTTCTCCACCCCCTTTCTCCCCTTTGAAGTAAGTGTGGGGGGCAGTGGCTGTCTCCAAATCGCTCTCTCCAATCTCCATGCCACTTTACACTGTTCAAAGCTCTCTGCATACCCATTACCTTATTTGATCCTTACTATAATCCGCTCTCTGCCCCCCCCCACACACACACGAAGGCAGGGCAGGTGTCTGTGTCACCCATTTTACAGATCAGGAACCTGGAGCTCAGAGAGGTAGAGAGTGGCCTCCGAGGTGGCAGGGAGCAGCCCAGAATAGAGCAGCACTTGGCCTTCGATGGCCACCTTGGGTTTCTTTCCACCAAAATGGCACCTTCTTGCTCCACTGGGGTCTGGGGATGGAGACATTGGGAGGAAGAAGCCATTGTTGAGGTGTCGACTGTAGATGTATTCTCCATGGCATGTTCTGGGGACTCAACTAGAAATCAACCCTTGGGCTGGGTGCCAGCGGCTCAGCCCTGTGATCCTGGCTATTTCGGAGGCCATGAGGATTGTGGTTTGTAGTCCAGGGAGCCCTTATCTTTCATTAACCAGCAAGCAGCCCCAAGTGGCACTGTGGCTCAAGTGGTAGAGCGCTATGGGAAGAGAGCAGGAGCCCAAGGCACTATGGGAACAGGAAATACCAGGAGCCCAAGGCACTATGGGAACAGGAAATACTAGGATAAGGCACATGGCCACTGGTACCTGTTACTTCCAGCCCTAGTCTACACACAGTCTTTAACTGAAGCAGGAGCAGAGCTTCAGAGGCAGTGAGATCTTTGAAGAAGTGCCTGAACTTCAGCCCACGAGGAACCCCCCCCCCCCCCCCGTCTAATAAAGGTACCGATGGCGAGCATACGTGTATTTAATACCCAGAAAGCAACCGGCCATGGTCACACACAGGTGCCCTTCCCAACAACTCCCATGTTAGACATTACAGTACGTCTTTCTCGGTGCTGACTGAGAGATCTCTACTCTGGGAAGCACCTGAATTAAAACCTATTTGGCTCCTTGGTGGACCATGTCTTTTTAATTTCAATTCCATGAAAACCCAGAGTATTTTTCCCCCCCAGATGAACGATCGTCATGTAAATAAAATCTCATTAAGTCTTAGCTCTGTGACGGCATATCCCTAGGGAACTAAAACAACCCAAGGCCAAGCATTTTTAAATTTTTTTTTTTTTTTGGATGCTGATGACCTTGCTATAAATAAAAGAACAAACCGTAGTAAGAGCTAAGAAAATGGAGAACCGGCACATTGTGGGGTTTCACATACAAAATGGTCCGTGTCTGGCGGTGTGGCTGGCAGGGAAGGGTGTGGGCCTCTCGATTTGTGCTGTATTTTCTAGATGATAGCTGGAACGATCTTTCTAAAATGCAAATTTGGGTATGACATTCCACCTGCCCACCCCCCTTCCTTCAAGACTCTTATTAAAGGCTGCACACTGCCTTTGGGGAAAAAAAAAGTCCAAGATTTTTAATTCATTCCTTGATGACGAAGCCCTCACCCTCTGGCATCATCTATTAACCTTCATCTTAACAAACTCTGTGCTCTAGTCAGACTGAGCTACTTTTAGCCCTCTGATGAATTCTCCCCTTACCTGCTGGCATGTCTTCATGCTATGTCTCTGAGCTGAAGTCTACTCTTTGTGTTCCCTTCCCATGACATTTTTTTTGCTTGTTTTAGGGCTAGTGGGGTCCTAAACTTGAAATGCTGTGCTTGCTAGGCAAGTGTTCAATACTTGAGCCATGCCACTAGCCCTGCTGTGTGTTTCTTCAGTCGCCTTTTGTTTTTGTCAGTCATGGGGCTTGAACCCAGGGCCTGGGCTCAATGTCTGAGCTCCTTTTGCTCAAGGCTAGCAGCACTCTACCACTTTGAGCCACAGCACCACTTCTTACCATTTTTTTTTTTTGAGTGGCTAATTGGAGATCAGAGTCTCATGGGGGACTTTTCTGCCCAGGCTGGCTTTGAACTGTGATCCTCAGATCTCAGCCTCCTGAGTAGCTAGGATGACAGGTGTGAGCCACCTGCGCCCAGTGTCTCTAGTTACCTCACTCCATCATTGCCTGGCTGGCATAAATCAGGTCTTTGTTTCCCTGGAAACCCGAGTCTCCCAGTTCTGGATTGAGAGACCTCACCAATTGGGGGCCACCCCCATTCTGAACTTCTCCCTCATCCCAACGCTCTGGTCTCCTCCATTTCTCTGCCAGGGTCTTGGGACAAGAGACCGTGAATAAGGAGCTTGTCAGACGAACCCTTCGCTGCAAACATGAAATGCCTAGAGGGTGAATCGCCCTCTCTAAATAAGTCTCCTTATTAGTTAGTAGATGAGCAAGTACAAGAGATGGAGGTCTGTGGGGGGAAGCTTGAATGCAGGTGGTAAATTCTGCCCTAAATACAGCGCAGAGCTCTCTCTCACTCAGCACCAAGGAAAACATTCCACGCTACGTAACATGGAGGTTCTTGGAGGAGGGCGACCGTGCGTGGGGATTCCTGGGTCTTCCTGGTACCAAATGAACAGATGCTCAACTTCTCACAATCTGCACATCATCTTTAGAGAAGCCATGCGGTTTAGTTGTCACAAGTCTCCCTCAAAGCCATGTAATCACGGATTTAGGGGTGGCGCTCCTAGGAGGTGGCGGTTGAAACTTTGGGTGGTGAGGACTTAGGTCATGAAGGAGGCACCATTGACAGGAATTAGCTGGTTGACCTTGCTAGAAAGCTTAGTCTCTCCCTCTCCTCCCCTCCCCTCTCCTCCTCTCCTCTTCCTCCTCTTTTCTTCTCTCCTCTCCTCCCCTCCCCTCTCCTCCTCTCCTCTTCCTCCTCTTTTCTTCTCCTCTCCTCTCCTCCCCTCCCCTCTCCTCCTCTCCTCTTCCTCCTCTCTTCTCTCCTCTCCTCTCCTTCCCTCTCCTCCTCTCCTCTCCTCCTCTCTCTTCTTCTCCTCTCCTCTCCTTCCCTCCCCTCCTCCTCCTCCTTTCCCCTCCCCTCCCCTCCCCTCCTCTCCTCTCCCCTCCCTTCTCTCCCTTCTCTCTCCCCATCCCCTCTCTCCCCCTCTGTCTCTGTCTCCCCATCTCTCCCCCCTCTCTCCCCCTCCCCTCTCTCCCCTCTGTCTCCCTCTGTCTCCCTCCTCTCTCTCCCCTCTCTCCCCTTCTCTCTCTCCTCTCTCCCCTTCTCTCTCTCCTCTCTCCCCTCTGTCTCCCCCTCTCTCCCCCTCCCCTTTCTCTCTCCCCGCTTGCTTCCTGGTTTGTCCTATACATAGTTTTCAGTAGAGCTGCCTGATCTTGGTCCAGAAGCTCCAGAACCATGAGCGATAAGTTTAATGGTCTCACGTTAGTGTGTTACAGTAAAGGCAAGTCAGCTGGGTTTCGAACCAACCCCGCAGATCTGAACTCAAATCTTGGCAGCGCCAATTATCGAAAGCGGGGACCACGAGCCAGCTGCTGGCTTTCAGGGAGCCCTGCTTTCCCTTCCAACATCTGGGAAATCAGCCTCTCTCTCCACCAAGGAAGGCAGCGGAGTGGATGAAGTCATCCGCAGAAAATACAATGAACGTGGATGCTGCTTTCCTCCCACCACCAACTCTATGGGCGTCATTATGTCAGTGTGAGAGTTGTATAAATCTGCCTTGTTTCTCTTTCCTCCGCTCTGTCAGAAAACGTAGCACTAACTACAATCTCCTGCCAGCATCTATTCCTGTACTCTCTGTGGTTGGTTTTTTTTTGGGGGGGGGGAGGGGGAAGGATTTCTATTTGTTTTCCTCTTGAGTCAGCCTAGTTTGTACGTATTTATGTTTTATGACCACCTCAAATGCGATTTGGAAGCTTCTCAGTGTATGATGAGCTCACTAAGTGGTGATTAGCCCCGTGTTAGTGAGATCTGGCCCTGGCATTTGATCCTACGATGAACAGCAGACTTCTGGTCCTTGTTCATAAGCTTAAAAATTAGCCACGGCTATAAATATAAATGGGAGAATGGGAGAAATTGTGTAAGATCTTTTACAGAACTAGCTATCCATTCTGTTCTTACTGTTGGGAGGGAGGTCTCGAGAGCCGTGTATTGAGTAGATTCTAAAAGAAACAATGCACAGGAATTGTTCTTTGGAGATGGAATGTGGGGTTGGCAAAATACAAATACTCTCATCCTTCAAAAAAAATAACCAAAGATAATGCTGGTTTTCGCCACACAATGTCACCTGGGCCCAGACTCTGTCTTGGCTGACGCTTCTCTCTCTCTCTCTCTCTCTCTCTCTCTCTCTCTCTCTCTCTCTCTCTCTCTCTCTCTCTCTCTCCTTCCTTCCTTCTTCTTTTTTCTCCTTTCCTTTCCCTTCCATCCTTCCCTCCCTCCCTCCCTTCCTTCCTTTTCTGTCCCTTCCTTCCTTTTCTGTCTTTCTGTCTTTTCCTTCCTTCCTTCCTTCCTTCCTTTTCTGACTGTCTTTCTTTCTGTCTTTCTCTTGTGATTCTGGGGCTGAAACTGCGCAAATGTACATCCCCACCATGTTCCTTTGTAAATGGCCTTTCTATTAAGTTGTGCCAGCAGGAGGCACTAGAGGAAGCCTGCAGAAGAGAGAGGGGAAGGGGAGTCATCTTGGTTTTCAGTTTTCTCTGTCTCCCTTCTAGTCATAATAGATGGTTGGTTGGCTGCAATCTCCAAGTTCTATCACCCCTTCCAGCCCCATCCTAGCCTGACCTCTTGTCTCCACTTCTTCATCCTCATCATTTCCGATGGACAGGTGCAAAGTCTATCCCAGAGAGAGAGAGAAGTTCGTATTCTGAATAGTGGCACGATTCTGCTAATTTACATAATCAGAAACCTGGAACATAGGAATAATTCATAAGGTAACAGACCAAGAAGCCTTGTCCACAGCAGTATATCAGACTGAATTTATCGATATGGTTGCTTGGTTAGTTGACTGAACCCTGAGCTTACTGATTCTGACATGCGCCAACTTCACCAGCATAATATAGAGAAAGAATAAAAATGCCTAGGAAAGTAAGGAGGTTAGACAGTAGATTTACCCTGCGCAACATTCACACTCAACCCCCTGCTAAGCCGACTGGGAAAGTTCAGAGTCTTCTTCCTTAATGAAGGTATTGACAAGCACCTTCGTGAGGAGGAGAGTACCAGCCATCTTGGATAGTTCTGTCGCGGCCATCTGTAGACCCCGGAGGTACTGCCACTGGGAAGGGTCTGTGGATTTCACTGAGGTTGACGTGGCTCCAAAGTAACAGAAACCAAATGCCAGGAACAAGGTGGACGCAATGACTACGAGGAGCAGCAAGCACTAAGTGAACATCACAAGCTACAAATCTCCATAAGTCTTTGGCAGCAATAAGCCGAACACAGTGTCCCCAGCAATGAAGCCGAGAGACCACTTATTACGATGTCACTGAACTTCCATACCAGGGAAAAACTAGACTCCGGTAAATCAAGAGACCAGACTGCAATGGCAGAATGGAATTTGGCCTTCTACCCAGTTCACAGGCTCAGAGCCCTTAACTTTAGGGGACGGAGGGCCCCCAAGTTGTCTTTTCTGCATGTTCTCGAGCGGTCTGAAGTTATCTATTAGGATGGTTAGACTGAGGATTACCCAGAACTCTTAGGAATGACTAGACCCTCTCCTCTTCTCTAAGGTTCCACATGGCCACCCTAGCCAACTGGTAGACTAGAGGTTTATGGGAGTTCAGAGATAAATTAGGCCTAAGTCCCAGTGGGTATATTGCATTTATTTTCCAAGTCCTCTTTTTTTTTTTTTGGCCAGTCATGGGGTTTGAACTCTGGTCCTGGGCGCCATCCCTGAGCTCTTTCCCTCAAGGCTAGTACTCTACCACTTTGAGCGACAGCACCACTTCTGGTTTTCTGGTGGCTCATTGGAGATAAGAGTTTCACAGAATTTCCTGCCCAGGCTGGCTTTGAACCTCGATCTTCAGATCTCAGCTCCCTGAGTAACTAGGAAGACAGGCGTGAGCCACCAGTGCCCCAGCTATTTTCCAAGTTCTTTAATGCAACCCCTTACCTTCTGTTTGAACTAAGAAATAAGGGTTTTTATGGTTAGAAAGTCCTAGGTGAAGCTTCTGGAACTTTTCTTCCTCCTTAATTTTCTGTAGCAAACGAAAGGGTAAAGGAGAAAGGGGAGGAGAAGGGCTTTAGAGCCACCAAGTAGCAGTGTCTGCGGTCGGAGAGTAAACTCAAAGCAAAAGGAAACGGTACAATGATTAAACTTGGGAGATCCAGGTCTTTTCATTTGCTCTGCAAAAGGTGAACAGAGCTCAGAGAATGGCGTATTCTAAATTCAGTGGAGCGCTGACACACTGGTTACAGCTGTAGCTTTGAATGTGATTATCAGGACCGGAAGACAGAACTCCTGGAAACGGTTGCACACCTGTTTCCGCAGACACCTTTAGTTCTGTATCAAGGACCGCAGGTAGACACAGTGCTCTTTCAGCTGGCAAGGCCTACTGTACACTGGCAAGATAACCTCTTAGAAAAATCCAGGACCTTATTGGGTGTCTAGGAACTCTAGGATCTAGATCCTGGGATCTAGTCACGAGATAGGAGACTGAGTGCCTGTCAAGGAGACTAGAGTGGATCTTAGAGGAAGACAAGGTGCTCTCAGAAATCTAGCTCCTGGGCAAACAGGTCTGCATTTCATTCTTATGAGATACCAGGTCCAGCTAATATGGCTGACTGTTGTACTTAACGTTGCTCATAGTTAACACAGGAAGAAATGATTGAGGAACTACCACCCAGCTGCACCACGACTCAACAAACCATTCTTATTGGAGACTTCTACTTCCTCCTCTTTGGCCAGCTGGGCGCCAGTGGCTCACGCCTGTCATCCTAGCTACTCAGGAGGCTGAGATCTGAGGGTCACGGTTCAAAGCCAGCCCAGGCAGGAAATGTCTGTGAGACTCTGATCTCCAATTACCCAGCATTAGTGAATCTCACATGGTAGAGTGCTAGCCTTGAGGAAAAACATTGATTTAAAACCTGAGACCGAGTTCAAGCCTCAGCGCGCGTGTGTGTGTGCGCACACGCACGCACACACACACACACACACACACACACACACAAAATCCTCTTTGGCAGTAATGGTCTCTATGACTTCTCTGGCAGTAAAAGGAGATGCAGAAGTATTCTTAGCGACTCATATTCTGTCATAGAAAAGTAGTAAAGGAAAAAAGGGCTCAAGAATGGCTTTGTGTCCACTGTTCACCAGGGTAGCTAGTTTCTATGTCAGCAATTGATAGTGGTTAATTGTAGTAACCATAACTGCCTTTATGGGTTTCTGTCCTGGAATGCTCTCGTCTTCAGGCCATAGATACTGGCCCTCTTCTTTGGCTTCAACCAACAAATACAAATTCGAGTCATCTGAAAGTATCAGGAGAGGTCTAGGGCACAGATATTGTGTGTGTGTGTGAGAGAGAGAGAGGGAGAGAGAGAGCTGATTTTTTTGTGGGGAAAACTAAAAAGCATTTTGACAGTCCGGCATTTAAAGTCTTTGGGAAGAGAGTCTCAAACAGGCTTTGGTCAATACTGAGGTTGTATAACTTGGACCGGGTTTGTTGTTTTTTTTTGTTGTTGATGTTTTGGGGGGGGGGGGTCCGGTCATGGGGCCTGAACTCGGCCTGGGCGCTGTCCTTCAGCTCTTCAGCTCAAGGCTAGCGCTCTACCACTTGTTCCACAGCGCCACTTCCGGCTTTTTTTGCTTATGTGGTGCTGAGGAATCGAACCCAGGGCCTCTGGCATGCAAGGCAAGCACTCTACCACTGAGCCACCTTCCCAGCCCCTTGGACCGGGTTTGATTTCTGACTTTGGCGTAACACGCTGAGTAGGGAGATCGCTACGAGCTGCCCTGTCTCAGATTATCTTTCCTTGCAATTCTAATGAGTGGAGATGGAATCCACAGAGGTGTACAGGAGTATATATGTGCGCCATTATTTTCAGGGGTTTAGGCTTGCCAAAACTAATGGCACCAGCCACAAGGAAGTAAGTATTCACTGGATGAATGGGTTTAAATTTTGGAGGAGACAAAGGATTATTTTTTCTTCCAGGTTCCTGTAATAGACTAGGGCGCAGGATGGGAGTAGGGGGTTAGGAAGGAGGGTGCATGTCAATCCAGTTATCTGGGATAAAGTATTTCACAAAGACTAGATTCCTACAGCTCAGAGCAGGTTTGAGGGAACCTTAGAACTAGAATTCATCTCGAAAGACATCTTTAGCTTCAGGCAGCCAATTAGATACTGTGTCCTCCCTGGGGGAATCCTGTATTCGATTTGTCACGGCGTGGATATTTTATTACTTCACGTCTAGGAGCCACGTATCATTCAGATATTGAACATGACTACTATTGGGGACGCCTCACCATAAAAGCCACCTGGAATAGGTGTATTTGCAGCCATTTTTTAGTAGTATTTTTCAAATACTGAAGTGTAATATACATACAGAGCAGAAATGATAAACGTCCGCTTGGTTGAATTTTCATGACTGGAACCACATGCATATTACCCGCCTTGGATCAAGAAATGGTAACACCAGCATCTTGGAAGTTACCTGTCACCGCCCGCCCCTCCCCGCAAGAGTGACCACTCTTGACTTTGAACAGCGGAGATGCAATTCACCTTGCTTTCAGAGCTGCTGTGAATAGAATCACAGAGTGTGCAGCCCTCTGTGCCCGGCTTCTTTGTGACCCAGTATTGTGGTGATTGGCAACCAGCCATGCCCATGGACGAAGTAGTAATTCATTCATTTCCACGGACATACAATGTCCTGTTGTACGATTACATTCATTCTTCTGTTAATGTCCAGTGTTGCTGTGAAGTCTTTTTTTTTTGGTGCCATCTTAAGGGGTGAACTTAGGGCCTGGGCAATGTCCCTGAGCTTTCTTTTATTTGTTCAAGGTTAACTCCCTACCACTTGAGCCACAGCTCTACTTCTGGTTTTTGGTAGTTAATTAGAAATAAGACTCTCTTGATCTTTCCTGCCAGAGTGAGCTTTGAATCTCAATCCTCAGATCTCAGCCTCCTGATTAGCCAAGACTACAGGCATGAGCTACCAGGGCTTGACGTGAATAGCCTCTTCTATAATTGTTGATCATTGACAGACATGTTACTGTTGGATGAATTTTTTTGAATCTTGGCCGCAGTTGATGAAAGCTACCTCTTCCCTAGAATCAAGCCATTGTTAGCCATGGGGCTCCAGGGTTGGCCTTCCTCAAAACAGGAAAGGAGCTTTCTCTAAAACACGTAATGAGTTTGTGGCATCATCTTCTAAACTCTCCTTTGGATTCCATATTCTTCATTTTCCTGGTTCTTTGCTTTTTGGGGAAGGGGCGGGGTTGTGAGACTTGAATTCTTGGCCTGGGTGCTAGCCCTGAGCAGTTCAGCTCAAGGCAAGCGCTCTACCACTTGAGCCACTGCGCCACTTCGGTTTTCTGGTGGTTCATTGGAGATAAGAGTCCCACGGACTTTCCTGTCCAGGCTGGCTTTGAACCGTGATCCTCAGATCTCAGCCTCCTGAGTAGGATTAGGCACCAGCACCTAGCAGTTCTCTCTTATTTTTAGATGCTTCCTAGAAATTCACGCTTAACCAGCTTTCTGAACTTCGCATGTCTGGAAACGACAGTCATATGCCTATCTGTGCCTGGCACTGTGAAATGCTTGTGAGGAAAGTTTTTTTCCCCCCTTCTCTTATAGATGGTAAACATTTAGCACTTGTATAGCAAAGACAGATACCCAAGCCAGGTGCTTACTTCTTTCAGTCATCCAGTGTCGTTTCCCAGATTACCTTGATACTTGGTATTAACAAACTGGGAATTTACCAAAACGTGGAGAGATGCAATGCATAATTCTTAACTTCTCAGTCATCAGCGACAGTGTGAGAGGACTTGGTGACATTGCTGGTAGGAAGCTAGAGCTTTGAAGCCACACATGTCATGGTTGAGATCTCTAATCACAGCTACATCGGAGGCTGAGGTGGGGAGAATCTTGGTTTGGGGCCAGTGAGCCAAGAAAAATTCACGAAGCCTCCTTTTTGACCCATAGGTAGACACAGTGGTGTGTGGCTGTCAGCCTTGTGGGAAGCAAAAACAGGAGGATCATAATGCGCCCAGACAGGAAGTGAGGAACTACATTAAAAAGTAGCACAAGAAAGGGATGGAGGCATGGCTCACCAGTAGAACGCCTACCCAACAAAAGCAAGCCCCAGCACTTCCAAACAAACCAACAGCAATGTGCACACTTTGAACTGATGTAAAAGATACGACGTAATGTCAGGAGAGTAAATAAGAGGAGGCTCTATGAAGTTAGTGTGGTGGATCATGTTTTGCTGGGAAAAACAAAACAAAAAACACCACCACGCTATTGCATTTCCCTGAGCCATGTCCTGGAATGTCTGTGTCATCCTGAGGACATAGATCAGTCGTGCGCGAAAAGCTTTGGAGTGGTTTTCGTGTCAAAATGCTAGGCCCCGGGATCGAGAGATGTGAGCAATGCGCTGTCTTGCCCTAGAGGAGCCCACCGGATACTGGAGAAGACAGGTGGTTAAGCAAATAATTGCACAAAAATACAAAGGCGCTCCAGTCGGCCTGCAGGACAGATGGGGCTCAAAGGAGCGCCCGTTCTTTTGGAGAAGAGGGCTGGGGAATGTGGTTAAGAGAGGTCTAAACGGGATGATGTTGAGAAACAGAATCTAGCTAACGGATTGCTCAGGAGCCAGGTGTGAAGGGAAACGATGAACCTAGAGACCAGGCAAGGTCCGGGCGTGAAGATGGAGAGCTATCGGGCTCCATCTTGGATAGGGTCATTGCTGTTTCAGGTCAGCATTATCTGTGGGAAGCAATGTAATCCCGACAGTAGCAGGCTCTGCCCTGTGGTAAGGTAGGCATTTGGGTTATGATGCGGTAAAGCTTGTGGTCTCCCCCAAAGGAACTCTGGAAACGTACAGCACTGTCACCGTTGGTTACAGATAGCTGTCTGGGCCTACCAGGATGGCTTTTCCCAAACTCCTTCTCGTGCCATATGGAGTCATATGAACATTTGTCCTCCAAAGTCTAGAGCTCCCTGGAGACCGGTTCTTCCTGCGCTGTGTCCGAGGGGATGCATATTGTCAGTGAGTGAGGAAATGGGATGTAATCAGTGCACTCAAAAGGGGTTGAGGCTGCTGTACTTGACGGGCTAAAAGGGCTCCCTGCGTGAGGCCATCCCTCTGGCCACGTGCTCATACAGGGTAACGCAAATGTCACCCAGTGGAAACAGAGATCATCCGGAGTGGATGCCAAAGAAAGAGCGTGCATCCCTTTCCCCTGTGTCTGGGGAGAAGGTCTGTCTCTGTATCCCAGCTCTTGTGGTAGGAGAAACCAGTAAGGGACGAGAAGCCCAGGGAATCCTGGGAAGGGCTAGGACCAGTGACCTAAGAGTCTGTGAGGTTAGGTCTCAGAGACGCAAGCTCCTTTCTCAGCAAAGGCCCCCCTCGCTGCTGCCTCGTTTCTACCATATCTCCCATCGCGGCTTTGGTGGAAAGAGGGGGCCTAGGAAGGCTTGGGCCCAGGGACGTGCTACTTGAGGGCCTTTTACTTCTGATGATAACAGATTCGGATTCTGCTCGGGACTGGACACCTGCTCCATGCTGGGCCAATCACACAATCCCTGTGCGGGAGGATGGAAGGGGAAGGCAGGGGTGTGTCATCTGAGATTCTTGCTGCAGCTGGAGATGCATAGGGCATCCTTTGTCCCTGAGATTGCAAGTTTCCCCCCCTTCCCCGCCCCCAACACAACCCCTCCCCAAGTTCGGTTATTCCTCCTCCCTACCCCACCCCCATCCCCACCCCCAACCTGCCTCAAGTCAGTCAGAAACGGTTTCTGTGGCTGCAGCAGAATCTTCGGTGACATAAAAATTGGTTCCAGAAATTCATTGTAGGCCGCGGGCCCTCGGGGTGTGAGGAATTGGTCCCAGCCCAAATGGAACATGTAACTACACAGAGAAGGAGCAGCTTCGGCTGTCACCTCCGAGATGACAGCAGCTCGGTGCCGGGGTGCCATGCCCCGGAGTCACGTAGCTGCCGCCATAGACTCCTGAGAAAACTCCAGGGGCTGAGAGTCAGAACCTCAAAAGCCCGGGATCACAAGCTGGTAGACACGGGCAGGGGAATAAAGTCCCCAGATTGGGTCCAAAGTCTTGGAAGTCCCAGGCATCCTGGGGAGGAGGTGTACCAGAAGGCCTCGAATTCATATGCCACCAGAAGCCAGAAAGGACAGAGAGCAGAAATGGCTTGTGGGTAGCTCCATGGTGATATTAGCTGGGCGCTGACACTCCCTACGAGTTGGACCCTATCCTACCAATATGTGGTCCGTATGCTGCTTCACTCAGAATCCAAATACACAGGTCCAGGAACCAAAAAGATGGCACTGGTTATTACCCTCCAGTATTGCTTCTCATCCATATGATGCGAAGCAAGTGTGTGTTTGCTTCCCTCCCTCCCTCCTTTTCTCCCTCCCTCCCTCCCTCCCTCTATCCTTCCCTCTGTCCTTCCCTCCCTCTCTCTCTTCTTCCCTCCCTCTCTCTCCCTTTCCCTCCCTCCCTCTCTCCCCCCTCTCTCTTCCTCTGCCTCCCTCCCTCTCCCTCTCTCCCTGCCTCCCCCCCCCCTGAGTTTTGACAAAAGGCACTGGAGTTTTGACAGATGCGAGGTCAGTTACCCACCCGTCATGCTATCACTCTGTTCTGCTAGGTATTTTTATGTCCAAAGGCAGAGCGCTTCCACCTGCAACGTAATGAAAGTTCCGTGGCTCCGGCTGGCCCCGGGGTAGGGCTCCTCTCTGTATTCACGCCGTGAGTTCTGAATAATTCCGTGTTGACCAGAGTCCTCAGAAACGGGGACAGGCAGGTCATCTATCACTCTGGGTCTCTTAGGAGCCCGTGGAAAGGACTTGGGAAAAGCTTGGGCACCGGGTCTCTGGAGTGAGACTGGAGAAAGGAAGAGGGACGGTGCCCGTGCTCAGGTCAGCTGGACTCAGCAGCCCTGAGCCTCGTCTCCCCGTGGGAGGAGGCTGTGGGGCTTACCGTGTGGCAGTGAAGGTCCCCCACCTCCTTTCTTAGCTTTCCTCAGCATCAATGGGCATCCAGTGTTCCAAGGGTGATTCCTTCTTCCAGCCACACCCGATCTTGGATGTGATGGGGCCCAGACACTCCCCACCTGTCCCTTGTGTGCTCTGCAAAAGAGGAGGACCAAGGTCGTCCTAAAAGGACTGGATCCTGAGATGAACAGTTAGCTCCATCACAGATCACCATTGGTCCTGGCCCGAACGGGGTACCAAGACCCTCACTCTAATGGCATCTGTGCATACAGAAATGAGACAGGAGAGATGGAGAATGCTAGGGTGAAATTAAGGATGCTGTAGGTAGCAGCCGTGTGTGTGTGTGTGTGTGTGTGTGTGTGTGTGTGTGTGTGTGTGTGTGTGAACACATATAGAAGATTGGGGATTGTCAGAAGGGAGGAGAAGCAGGTATCTTACACTGGCCTCTAAAAAGAGAAAGGGGGCTTCAAGCCCAAAGAGAGGAGGAGAGGGGGGAGGGGCTGTGGGGAAGGCAAGAAAGAGAGATCAAATTGGGCGATTCTCAGGCCGCAGGACTTACATCTCTGATGAACGGTTCTGCTAATAGTGGCTGTATAAATACCTGTCTTTGTATCATCCAGCCACAGCCATATCCTACCAAAACAGAGAGCCAAGTCTTTTCCTCTGGCCACATCTTCATAAAAGCTTTATGTGGATAGGGATGATTCTCCCAACTCACTTGCTGCTGCCTGCCTGCCTGCCTGCCTGCCTGCCTGCCTGCCTGCCTTCCTTCCTTCCTTCCTTCCTTCCTTCCTTCCTTCCTTCCTTCCTTCCTTCCTTCCATCCTCCCTTCCTCCCTCCTTCCCTCCCTCCCTCCCTCCCTCCCTCCCTCCCTCCCTCCCTCCCTCCCTTCCTCATTGGCTGGGTCCTTCCTTCCTTCCTTCCTTCCTTCCTCATTGGCTGGGTCCCTCAGCACCTGGCTCTCACTGTATTTTGGAGGCCATAGAGCCTGCAGAGCCATTCTCCGTAGATTGTCCCAGTAGACAGATAGGAGCAAGGTTCCTGACCAAGCAGGACCCAGAGAGTCAGGTAGATAGGACCTTTTGTTTCTTGGCTGGGTTCTCATTAGTCTAGGGCCATGTCGGGAAGGGGTAGCCATTTTTCTAGGTTGGTGCAGGGAAGGGGGGGGGCAGAGGAAAGACCTCTAGACCTCCATTTCTTAGCTATTGGAAACTCTTGAGGAAGGATGGAGGATTTCCAGATCTGTGGCAGATTCGTTTTCTTTACAACAGTGTGACTGCGTGTCTTCTGGCCTAGACCTTCCCTTGCTGATTAGGGGAATGGGGGGTGGGGGGAACGATGGGTACCAGGAGAGAGTGTGGAGCCTGGAGACAGGCACTGGAAGGTCACAGCATTGTGGCAGGTGCATTCAGCCAGCGTCTGAGTGGCACTCACTCTGTGCACAGAGAGATGGCTGGTTTAAGTCCACTGGACTTGGCTGTGTTATACATCTACCGGATTTCCACAGGTGGCTGATCTCTGGCGGATAGCACCCCCAGACAAGGAGCAGAGTGACGAGACAAACCGTCTGCTCAGATCCTGGCTCTCGCAGCCTTCCTCTCTGTGGCTGGGTTATTTAACTCCCAGAGGCAGGCACAGCCCCGCTGGTCTCAGAGACTGTGGCCGGCTCAAAGCTCCTCCTAGAGCCCCGGAGGTTGGGCTTGGCTGTCTTAGAACCCCTCAGTTGTGTGGTTCTGCTTGTAAGCATGTCTTCCATTAGCAGTTGCTAAAAATCCTAACTTTGGAATCTAGTTGAACTATGATGATAGGGGCCCATTGACAAGACCTCCAGAGATTTTCCCCTGCCTAGGAGGATCGATTCCTAGGAGGATAGAATCCTACCAGGGGAAAAATGAGTCCCATCTCCCCACTCTCCCTATACCCATGATGCACTGGGCTTGGCCTGTGCTCTGTATCTCTGTGTTGGGCCTGTCTTCTCTGAACTGTAAGACTGTCCCCAGCCTGGATGCCAACTTTATATAGAAAGCTTATAGCTCCAGAGTTCTGAAAAGGGACCATATTCTCTACTGCATTCTGCACGGATGGAATGTCACCAAGCGGACCCCCATCTCCCCTCCCGTGCTCCACTGGGCATTCCACTCTGCACCCCCCGGTTTTATTCTCAGTCATCCCACCTGGGCCTCTCCAACCTATCCTCATTAGACGTGCGTGCACACTTACCATTTTCGCATCCTCTCTCTGTCATCCAAATTAAGCATTTCGTTGTTTAATGAGAGTCTTCATAAGATCATCAGAGGGAGGGAGACCTGTGCTGAGACAGGGAAACAGGCGGAAGTACACAGCACCCATGGAGGGGGGGGTGTACAACTGGATTGTGGTGAACCCCCCCATCTCTATCCCCAAATCAGTGACCCGTTGTGAGACCCAAGCCAATGTCCACGCAGCGACAGGCAGCCACGCCCGCCACATGACTGGGCGCAGAACTCTACCAGGCCGTGTAAGCAGACATCCACAGGGGATGGCTCTTTTGTTTTCTCTTCCCATTCTTCTCCTTCCCCTGGTAGAAACGCCCAGAGCTTTTCAAGTTGTTTGACTGTCTTTCGCGGCTGCGCCCCCATTGATCACACAGCCTTCCTTAGCTACATACCCTCTTCCAAAGATACCACGTACGTCAAAGTGAGCCTAAACATCGAAGTGAGCTTAACCCTCGGGTTCCTTTCATTTCGACTGTATCGGTGAAGTTGAAAGAAAATGATCACGAAATTCCTTTGGTGGAATTGATGAATATCCCTGTGCTTATACCTAGAGAGAAAAGGGAACCACATCTTTTTTCCTACAATAAAAAATGAAGGCCCCCCCCGCCCCCCCATGGTAGGCCAGTGTACTCCTACACAGTGTGGGTGGTACTCACCGGTGCGGTTCCCTTGTCCCCTTTCTGTGTCTCCTTTGCCCCCCTCTTCTTTCCAAGACTCAACGATCCCACATGTGTTACCACACTACATGATCCAGGGAGCCAGTAATTGGGGATACAAGACAAATAGGGAATTGGAGCTGCCCCCCACCCCCCCCTCGCAAGAGCTCACCACCAGGTAAGAAAACAGACTCATGATAACAGGCCGCCTTGAGCCCTCCCAGGCCAGGGCCGCTTCCTGCTGTCCGGGTTTCCCTGTGCCTCCCAGCCCCGCTGGTGTACCATCGTAGTACGGCCTTTCCCCTTCCTAACGCTGCTGTTTGTCTTCTTATGACCACACCTGAGACAACGCACAGGAGGACCCGAGTCTTGAGAGTTCTGACTCCACAAAGCCTCTCACTTCCCATCCCTCAACAGAAAATCCTCTCGGTCATTGTCTCCACCTTCCACCCACCCAGCTTCTAGAACCCTTGGGATCTCAAGTGGCAAGAATGTCTTTTGGAGGCTGAGATGAGTGGTAGCTGGCACCCCCCCACACACACACACACTACTCAGCTTTAGGACGAGGCCTGGTTTCCAGGAAAGCCAAGGCAGGATTTGAATGTCGGAAATGTTAGTCCTATACCTGCATGACCTCAAAGCATGGGAGAGAGCCTGGAGATTGCCTTTGTCACCAATGGCCAAGTGGTTTGAATCCATCCAGTCTGTACAGCGTGATCTCCCTAGGAAACCCTTCTAGGGAACCAGTTATAACCAAACACCACCACCACCACCTCCTGCTCCTCCTCCTGCTCCTCCTCCTCCTCCTCCTCCTGCTGCTGCTGCTGCTCCTCCTCCTCCTCCTCCTCCTCTTCCTCTTCCTCTTCTTCTTCCTTCTTGTCAGTTGTGGGGTTTGAACTCAGCCTGGGTACTGTCCCTCAGCTCAAGATGAGCGCTCTACCACTTGAGCCACAGCCCCACTTCTGGTTTTCTGAGTGGTTCATTGGAGATCAGAGTTTCATGGACTTTCCTGCCCTGGCTGGCTTTGAACCGCAATCCTCAGGTCTCAGCCTCCTGAGTAGCTAGGATGACAGGCGGGAGCCACAAGTACCTTTTTGAATTATGTGAACCATCAGAGCGGATGGTTGAAACGACACAGGACGTTTGGAATCCTCAGGATTCTTAGGTGGTGGTAACTGAAGTCTCGTGAGACTGAGAGCCCTCAGCTAGCAGGAATGGCCTATAGAAGGAAAGGTTCTGCCTGGCAGGTTCCCTGTTGAATGGCAGAGAGAGGAGGGAGCTGGTCCTGGAACTGAGGTACGAGCTGTGACTCAGGACAGGAGTGGCCACAGAATCTTTTCTGTGACCCCCTTCCCCCCCCCCCAAACAGCCCTTCTCCTGCTGGCCTTGCGCAGCCTGGGTCCACTCCAGAGCCTGGATTGTCTAGGAAGCTCCCTCACGTGCCCCGGATGCTGCTCTCCTTTGCCCTTGAAAAGCCATTTAAGGACCCTGGTACCGCTCCGCTTCCAAGCCGAACCAGGCCAGAAAATCTGGTGTTCTTCCTTTCCCGCCGATCCACAGCTGTTCCTGCGCCGTGGGCGAAGGGGCCAGGCTCACCACGGAGGGAGAGGAGAGAACCGAGGCGCCACTGGGTCTCTGCCAGCAGGACGGGGTGCCCACATCCCATCGAAGGGACACGCCCAGATCCTCCTCAGCCACGTGGGGAGCAAAAAAACACACACACACAAAAATCTGTCAGTGAAGTCTGCTGCGTTGGCAGCCGGCGGGCTGCAAGTTCATGGGGAAGACCAAGAGCCAAGAAACGAGTTAGAAAGCAGTGTGACTGCAGGCAGATTGGAAGCGTCTGGCACCGGGGACGAGCTCATAGTTACGATGGTCTAGCCATGAGGCAAGGGTCTCATTTCACCCCCTCTGGGTAGGGGAGGCCTTAGCTTGGAGACTATTGTAGGTTCTTAGATAATACAGAGAAATCTTATTTCCTCTTGATGTCTTGGTCGGTCATGGGCCTTGGACTCTGGGCCTGGGCGCTGTCCCTCAGCTCTTCAGCTCAAGGCGAGCACTCTACCACTTTGAGCCACAGCACCAACTTCTGGTTTTCTGGTGGTTCATTAGAGATCAAAGTCTCATGGACTTTTCCTGCCCGGGCTGACTTTGAACCATGATCCTTAGATCTTAGCCTCCTGAGTAGCTAGGATGACAGGCGTGAGCCACCAGTGCCCGGCCTTGATGTTTTTTCTTTAAAAAAAAAAAAAAAAAAAAAAAGACTCCCTTCAATGTGTTTCTCTGGTGACTATTTGCAAACCCCTCTGAATCTGTTCTCATTAGAGGCTTATCTAACTGGTTACTCCAAGTGTCTATTTTAAAGGAGCTTGCTCAATGTGTAGGAGAGCCTGCGCATGAACCAAAGCATGAGGAGTTACTATTTCATGAAGCCTTTATAGCCACATAGGCATTTTGATGGCACCGCCACACCAGACAATAAGAGGAAGATGAATTAAAGGGTGACACATCCAGGGTATGAGATATTATGCGTTATGTATAGAAACAATAAAGTTAGTTCAGGGACACCTGGGGAGGTGCTAATAATAACCTAAACGTTAGCTATTGGCTAACGTGTAAAGAGCGAGTAACTACGCCCTGGGCTCTGTCCAACCCCTACAATCCCCAGTTCCATTCGCGTAATGGCGGAAGAGGCCTAGAGAAGCCCAGCAGGTTCATAGGGCCTCTCTCCTAGAGCCCAGACACCTAGTCCAAGGATGAAGTCACAGTTAGAGGCGTGTGCATTTGCCGTAAGAATGTCTACGGCATGTTCTCTTAGGCTGTCATATTGTGTTATTGTAATAAAAAATAATAACGCCAGCAGGCTCCAAACCAGCCACAGTTTTATCCGACCCCAGCGATATTTCTATCGATTTAAACGTTTACAGTATAAAAAAAAATACAGACTCGTGTTTTTTTTTAAAGTTTCATATACATAAAAAGGCATAAATAAGAGAATCTTTCCTCCCTACCCTTCTCCCACTTTGAGTTAACCACTGTTAGTGGCTTCCTGGATCTCTCTCTCTTTCTCCAAATATGTTCTGCACTGAACATAACGAACACACACAGAGGTTTGTCTGTAATGTAACGCGCACGCATTTCCCTCTTAGGTTGGATGATCGGCGGAAGGTGCCTGGTGATTGGCTCCTGTTTTATTTATGATAAATTCAAACACCCAGCTCTTTCGCACATGAGGTGTTATTAAGTTCTCATCTCATGGGTTTTTTTCCCTCCCTCACCTAAGTATAGAATATGTGGTGTTGCTTTATTGAGTTTCACGTAGCTTGCTTGTATTCTACCATTCTAGAGAATTGAACCTTTAAAACATCATTATTTTTTAGCTTCTGATTCCAAAGCACAGAATCATTCTCCTTCTCAGGTCTAATAAACATATAACGGTGGTTTTCCAGGGTTGGAAGTCATAACTATATGGTAATGGTGGTGGTGGTGGTGGCTGGAGGGAGGGTAAGGGTGGGGGATGGGGGGGCATGTCTTATCATTACAACTACGAAGCAAAAGAGTGTGCCAGAATGTAAGTAAGTAATGAGTAATACCTAAGTAATAAGACAGTCCTGCAGAAGTGAGTTTTCCTTTTAGCTTTTGTTGGTCCTCCCAATCTGTCACCATGTTCATGTGGTCATATAAGACGAGGAACAAAAGCTGGGATTTTAGAGATTGGATATGATTTCCACATCTTCATCACCTTCCCGAAGCAGATTATGTTTTCCTTGCTGCAGGGGTGAAGCACCTCCCCCCCACCCCAAGTAATTGATCCCCGAGACTTCACACTACCTAAGCAGGGTCTCTGCAAGTTGAGCTATGCCCTAGTCTACTTAATTTCAGGTGTTTTGTTTTTTTTTTTGCGGAGGGGGGGGGGGTTGGTCGTGGGGCCTGAACTCTGGGCCTGGAGCTGTTCCTCAGCTCTTCAGCTCAAGGTGAGCGCTCTACTGCTTGAGCTACAGCGCTACTTCCGGCTTTTTTCTTATGTGGTGCTGAGGAATTGAACCCAGGGCCTCAGGCATGCAAGGCAAGTGCTCTACCACTGAGCCACCTTCCCAGCCCAGTTGTTCTTTTTTTTTTTTAAGTATATATCTATATTGAAATATAGATATATAGCTGTATCGATATAGATATATAGTGTCTCATACTTTTTTCCAAGCCAGTCTTGAACCCTGATGACTTTTACTTCCATCTTCTGAGTAGTTAGGATTACAGATTTGCACCACCACACACACTCACTCACTCGGGTGTACGTGCTTATTATGAGCTAGGTTCTCAGTAACTTTTTATCTGGGCTGGCCTCAAACCTCGATCCCCCAAAGTAGCTGGGATTACAGGTTGTATACTACTCACCACACCCATCTCCATGATTTTTTTTCCCTTTGACATTATCTCCTTTTTGTGTATCTACGAAGCTGTAAAACTTTCTTTTATCCTTTGGAGTTGACGCATTTCATATAGCCTTCTCCCAGTGAGAGGTTTTATGCCTTAATCTCCATTGGTCTTGGCTAGAGCCTTTCAGTTAAAAGAATTCTTTTCTTTGTCTTTTTAAATTTACTTTATTATTATAGAGGTGATTCACAGAGGGATTTTTTTAATCTGAGATCGGGACTCGAACTCTGTACCTGATGCATTTGTTTATTGGCCAGTGCTCTACCAATTGAACCATGCCTCTCACTCCTAGAATAATTCTTTCTTGCACTTCTAAGCAGTTCCTTCTCTTATTCCCTTGGCAGTATGTTGCCACCCATTTTTTCCTTTCTCAGTTTCCCCTGCAAATGTCTTCTGAAGGGATGTTTTTGGACTTGTCACATCTTTCTTTTGCCCCTTAGCTTTCCACAGAAGTTGAACTCGAACTCTGTATTTTCAGACAATAACATAACTTTGTCAGAGGATCAACTTTATCTTCAGTTACGCTCTTGTTATTGAGACTGCAATTTAATTTTGTTTCTTTGCAATCATATTTGATTACTAAGAACACTTACTGTTTTCTGATTATGCTTTAAGAATTATCCAGTTCCTCCAGGGATATGATTTTTCCATTCAATTCTTACTGTGTATACTAATAAGAACGACTAGGCACATTATATTTCAAACTTGATCTTTTTTGGGTCTGGCATTCTATCTTGGCACTTGTTTTATTAGAACCCATAGAGTTGCTCTAATTCCTTTTAACAGCTGCATTGTATATCATTTTCTATTTCATATATGCATAATTTTTTAACCAGGTTCCTAAAAGTGATACAGGGCCTTTGAAAATAATGATATTAGACAAATAATATGGCAATGGCTCTCTTTGTCTGAATGTCTTTGTGCATATAAATTAATATTGCAGTAAAATATAGTCCTTGTTGGAAGAAGTGAGGATTTCAGTGTGTAGATATACTAGTAATATGGATATGTATTGTCAAGTCTTTATACATTGCCTCGTTATTTTTGCACAGAGTGGAGGTGTGTGTGTGTGTGTGTGTGTGTGTGTGTGTGTGTGTGTGTGTGTGTGTGTGTGTGTGTGTGTGTGTGTGTGTGTGTGTGTGTGTGTGTGTGTGTGTGTGTGTGTGTGTGTGTGTGTGTGTGTACGTGCAACCTAATCATGGGGCCTGAAATCAGGGCTTGAGCACTGTCACTTAGCTTCTTGGTTCAAGGCTGGTGCTCTACCACTTGAGCCACACTTCCAGCTTTTTGGTGGTTAAATGGAGATAAGAGTCTCATAGACTTTTCTTCCTGACCTGGCTTCTAACTAAGATTCTCAGATTTCAGCCTCCTGAGTCGCTAGGATTACAGAGCACCTGATTGGAAGAGTTCTGGCTCTCCTGTTTCCCAATGACGCATGACCCATGTGATTAGTGGGAAGACAAAAATGAAGCCTTTAGTGAGGTCTAATTTGCATTTTCTTATTTCAAGTAATATCGATCCCATTTTTATATGCTGAAAAGAAAAATCCTGTGCAATTCTTCTGTTAACTACCCAGTTAAACCTGGACTCAATTTTCTATGAAGTTATTGATATATATATATATATTTTTAAGTTTTATAGGAATTCTTTATGTGCTAAAGAAATTCGTCTTGGCTTGTGTGTGTGTTAAAAGCATTTATTTTGACATAGTTATGGGTTTTGTGCCATCCAAAATTTTCAATAGGCTTTTCAAATGCATAATCGTTTTAACATATTAAGAAAAAGTAGAATGCAGGCTGGGCGCTGCTGGCTCACGCCTATAATCCCAGCCGGGTGAGAGGCTGAGATCTGAGAGTTGCACTTGGAAGCCAACCTGGGCAGAGAAATCCATGAGACTCTCCAGTTAACTAGCAAAAACCCAGAAGTGGTGCTGTGGCTCAAGTGGTGTAGAGTGCCTGCCTTGAGCAAATACAGCTCAGGGACAGCACCTAGGCCTGGAGTTCAAGCCCCAGGGCCAGCACATACACACGAGCATACCATAGTACATGCAGTTGTTCTCTGAGCTCTGCTCCCTGATCACCTGACCTCTGTATCTCTCTACCATCTTCCTGCACACGGGCTCCTGTTCTCCCTCTCTCTTCCTCATTCCTCTCTTTCTCCATCTTTGTCTCTGTGTTTCTTTTATCTCCCAGTTTCCATCTTTTTATTCTCTCCCTCTGTCCCTCTTTGTCTTTCTCTGTGAGTCTCTCTTAGCCTCTGTTGTGTTTGTCTCTGTTTCTGTGTGTCTCTCGCTTTTACTTTTTCTGTCTCTGTGTCTGTCTCTCTGCTCTTCTCTGTCTCTGTGTCACTCCTTCCCACCTCCCCGTCTGTCTCTCTGCCCTCTCTACCCCTTGTTTCTTTTCCCTCTCCCCTGACACTGTTCTTTTTGTGACTTGGGAAGGAGGAACAGGCTGGAAAAGGAAACCTCAAGTTCTCTTAGCTAGCCACCTCTAGAGACATTCTCTCCTCGGGCGCTTTTCTGAAGCCTCGTTGTGCTCTCTCCCTGCAGCGCCCTCAGACAAGGTGGGGAGACCTGAGCCTCAGGTCCCCACACAGGCTCCTCCATTCCCCCCCCCCCCCCCCGCAGAGAATGCCTGGGGATCTGCAAAGACCCTGGGGAGGGGCCGTGGGGCGGGGGTGGAGGGAGGGGAGCTGATGGAGAGGGCAGCCATGAAGAGGCGTAACAGCTGACAGTCTCAGAAAATAATGATCCGGGTCCCCTCTTTATTTAACACTACCCAGCTGCCCTGCTGATTTCATAGCTCCCATAACTGACACTCAGCCACGTGCGGAATTAAAAATACATAAGTGTTTTTTGGTTTTTGGTTTTTGGTTTTTGTTTTTTTTTAAAAAGAAGCTGCTCATTTGAAGGTCATGAGCAACCCCAACCCTCTTTCTTTTATTTATAAAAATGGCACGTAGTAAAACCTATTAATATGTGCCCCTGGTCTCTCCCCCCCTCCTCCCTCCTTCCCCGGGGAGGGAGGGCTCTCCTGTCCCCCCTCCAGCGGAGCGCCCTCGCTCCTCACACCTGCCCTCTTCCCTGACACCTGCCTGGCTGCCCGCAGAGCATCCTGGGAAGCCCTGAGGCACCCCGCACACGGGGCTGATGTGCACAGCCCCTCTGAGGGTCTCCGGTCAGTGCAGGCCCGTGTGGAGGGAAGCTGTCCACATCTCACTCAGCCCTGCAGCCCAGGTCGCCTGGCCTCTCCTGCTGGGCTGTCACACTGCGACAGGTGGCTCCCCCTTGTGTGTCTCTTGTCCCCTGGTGGCTTTTCCTGGCAGACGGCCCGCTCTCCCCCACGCCCATCTGTGTGGGCCTGTCAGCAGCTTTCTTGCAAATACTCCTTGCAGAAGAAAGAGGAGTTGGAGGGGGGGGGCTGGGAAGGTGGCTCAGTGGTAGAGCGCTTGCCTCGCATGCATGAGGCCCTGGGTTCCATTCCTCAGCACCACAGAAGCAGAAAAGAAAAAGCTGGAAGTGGCGCTGTGGCTCAAGTGGTAGAGCGCTCGCCTTGAGCTGAAGAGCTGAGGGACAGCGCCCAGGCCCAGAGTTCAGGCCCGCACGACCGACAGAAATAAAGAAAAGCATCACACAGAGCAAGGCCAGGATGGGGTAAGAGCTGACCTGTGGGCAGTCTCTCAAGCCCACCTAGAGGAAGAACCATGGGGACCCCACCTAAGAGTTTGGAATCCTCCCAGAGGGAACAGGAAATACAAGAACGCATTCACAAGGCTTGAAAGAAGAGTAGCAGCACTTTCCCCCCCACCCCCCGCCACAAGACCCTGTGGTATAGGGGTGCCTCTGGATCGCGTCTGGAAGCCAAGCGTGTGTGCAGACAAGGGGACACAGTGTGCCCCCGGATTGCAGCTAGCTCCCTCTCCCCCAGATTTATTCCTTCATTACAGAAAAAAAATCATCTTGGGCTTAGTTAACCAACTTCCTCTCGCCGTGTCTATTTCTTGTAATTACATGTGTGTGGCAGCCGATTGTTTCTCCTCGTGGGATAGAAAGGGATGGCTTTCCATTACGCGTGGGGTGCCACAAACCCCCACTGTACCCTCAGGGAAACTCTGGGGTTGCTGGGGGGGGGATTACAGGCAGGCAGTGTCCGAGTCACCAAGCATTTCCTTCAAGGCCCACTTCGAGGGTCGCTGGCAGTTTATAGAAACCCAGCTTCCTCCCTGGGTGAATGTACACCCCTGTGTCCCCCCGGGAACCCAGGGCTATACCTGGAAATGGCCAGCTCAGGAGGCCTCTCAACCTCCTCCAGGATGCCTGCCTCTCTTACAGCCCCCCCCCCCCACCATGCCATTTCTAATTTACCAATTCCTGCTAGCGGGTTCCATTAGAGCAAGTGGAGTTCATAGAGCTTCAGTAAAGATTGGCGAATGAGCAAATGAATGGAGCCATGAACCGATAACGTTGACTTCCTGGAGACTCTCCCTGCCGCCGTTCCCTCCTTCGTCCTTCCGGACTCCCACTAGTTCCTTCAGAAAAGGAGCTGTGTACCCAGTGGCTCACGCCTGTCATCCCAGCTACACAGGAGGCTGAGATAGGAGGATCATGGTTCAAAGCCAGCCAGGCAGGAAAGTCTATGAGATTCTCAGCTCCAACTAAAACACAACAACCCAGAAATGGAGCTGTGGCTCAAGCGATAGAGCATTAACTTTGAAGCTCAGGGATGTGTTCAGTCCCTGAGGGTAAGCCTCAGGATGAAACAAACAAACAAAAAAAAATGGATCACCATTTTCCAAGGTGCCATATTCTGAGATGGGCTGCTCCCATTTGCTCCTCTAGTCTGGGATTATTACCTTTGTTGTTGGTGTTTTTAACGTGGACCATGGGCCATCCACTTGGCCTAGAGGACTTGGCCTAGGTCTACCTTTCTACGTTCTGATCCAACAAGGCTCTCCCGAACCAGCCACCAAGAGAGATTGTAAGACGTCACTGGTCAAGATGACCTGGTAGGGCTGAAAAGAGAGCCCTGGGCTCTGGATGTACTTGGTGAAACTTGTTAAATGTTGTGATTCCCGAATATGCTACAACCCCTTCATACTTTTGGTTACCACCAGCAGGATGTGTGTTCAGGTTGACCTTACTCTGGGGATTCTTACCACAAGGTCAGACCGTGACTCAGCAGGCAACCACCCATGTGACGCAGTGGCTCTTGTCTGTTTTTGTCCACAAAGTTTTATTAGGACACAGCTATAGCGTGTCATGGAAGTTACTGTCTATGACTGCTTCCGTGCTTCAATGCCAAGAGTTGCAGAGTTGAGACCTAGATCATACGGGGTGGGGGCGGGGGGTTCTGGAGTTTGAACTCTGGACCTGGTGCTGCATCCCTGAGCTCTTTCATTGAAGGCTAGCGCTCTACCACTTGAGCCACATCGCCACCTCTGACTTTTTCTATGCTTAATTGGAGATGAAAGTCTCATAGATTTTTCCTCCCCCAAGCTGGCTTTGAACTGTAGTTTTCAAATGTCAGCTTCCGAAGTAGCTAGGATTACATGTGTGAGCCACCAATGTCCAGCTTTTTCTTTTTTTTTTTTTTTGTAATGGAAGAAATGTTGCCACCCTCCGCTGTACAGGAGTCTAGTAGAGATGTTTGGTTTTTTTGTTCTCTTTCCTGTTTCTTGCCAGAACCAGACATAGTTAACTAAATCTCAGTACCACCCGACGGTCTGCAGAGATGTCACTCCCGGGGCCAGACAACCTTTGGCAAACCACCCTTTCTGTGAAACATGCTAGCAGGAGCTAAACCCCCACATGGGGAGGGGAAAAAACCACAATAAAGAATTGCTCATTGTTAAATTGGATGTCAGAGAATCACTTTGAACTTTGTGGTAGGTATCTGGCACGCATCCGATCGTGATTAAGGCTGGAGGTGACCCTTAGGTAGGGGCGCCCTGTTCCCACTGGGCAAAGCAGATGCAAAAGTTAGCAGCATCTGCTCCATCCTGCAAGGAGACACTCACCACCTAGGTCTCCCGATCACCTACAGCTTTTCACTTAACCAGGGCACGGACATGGACAGAAGCAGCTCCCCCGAGAATGGCAGTATGCGAGACCCCAACCCGAAGCCTGGGCACGGTGGCTTCAAAGAGAAATCTGCACCATCAGTAAGTATGGTTGGTCCTTTGGTTTCCTCAGTTGGAAATGACCGATGGGAAGGGGAAATAGGGATTTAACAACTCATTGGTGTATTTGACAGATGGGTATGGGATGATTGAGTCTTGAGCCTGTGGGTTCACTTGTGAGACAGACAGGATCCAGGGTTTGGTGAAGCCAAATTGGATAGACCATTCTAGAACAGAGATCTGGACACCAGTGGTCAGAAACGTGGGGATGCTGAGAGGCCATCTAGGAGAAGCAGCCAATCTAGGCTGGAGGACTCTGGGATTCCTTCAAGTGGAACAGAGACCCCAAAGGTGGTCAGGGGGAGGTAAGAGGAAGGGGAACATGGAAGAAACAGCGGGCATCTGAATTGCAGGTGTCTGAGGGGAGGGCCTGGAAATGGATGTGCAGGCGGGGGGTAGGGGGGATGTTCGAAAGGTTTCCAAACACTGCTTTTTAAAAATTCCATCCACAATACTTGGCTAAGCCTATCTATCTAGTCATTGAAATAAATACCACAGACTGACTGTTTTTCCTGAAAGAACACAGCTTCACCTGAATAAACAGATTTCAAAAGAAATTCTTCTTTGGAAGAATTCCAGATTTTCACCTTGTCATCCTAGCTACTCAGGAGGCTGAGGGCTGAGGATCACAGTTCAAAGGCAGCCTGGGCAGGAAAGTTTAGGAGATTCTTATCTCCCAACACCAAAAAAAAAGCCAGAAGTGGAGCTGTGGCTCAAGGGGTAGAGCACCAGCTTTGAGCCAAAAAAAAAAAAAAAAGAGGGTGAAGCCCTTGAGTATAAGCCCCAGTACCAACTAGAACAAAAAGAAAATTCTTACTTGCTTCTAGATAATGTATACATGCTTGTGTTAGACGTGTTTCCCTTTAATGCACCTTAAAATAAATGTGTAATGATTGCAGTTTTACGGAATTTGGAATTTTGCCCACTGAAGGTCAGTTCAGCTCCCTGGTAGAAACTTAGCTGGTTGACTTGGGGGTGGAATAGATTTCTAAAATGTCTTTAGTTGAGAGAAGCTTTTCAGATTGACTGACAGGCCCAGAAATTGGGCTTTAATCAAAACAGTCGGCTTAGCACCCAGGAAGGAAAGGACAGTGAAGAAGCAAAGAGCCCGGGTAACATCTTGAAGGAAAACTTCCAGAGTCCAACCCTTGTCTAACATGACAAGCAGCCTGGGACTGAACCTACGAGCAAGCCCCAGCTCACATCCAGTCTGGACAGACACACAAGGTGAAGGGCAGAGATGATTAAGATGACAGGTGCACGCAACTGTGAAGTTCACCAGAGCCCCCAATCCACGGAGGGTAAGCACTGACCTTTATCAGGTACGGATTTACTTTCTATTTTCAGACTCTATTCCCCAACGCTTGGAAGTAAAATAACCGAATACTAGTCACTATCTATTGAGAATCCTCCCCCTCTCTCCCCCGGGAAGGAGATGGGGTTCTTTCTTGGTGAGCTGGTTTATATATACCACACCCCTGCTCTTTTTTTTCACCTGAGCAGAAACCTTGCAGGGTAGCCAGGGGTAGTGGCACGCGTCTATAACCCCAACTACACAGGAGTCACAGGTCAGAGGATTATGGTTCAAGACTGGACCCAGACAAAATCATGAGAACCTGTCCCCAGATAGCAAGACAAGTACAAAGAGGGCTGTAAGGATTCCTTGATGAAGAGACTGCCTGGCCAAAATGGAAGGCCTGGAGTTCAAACTTAATTAAAAAAAAAAACAAAACCCGAAACTCTACCACTGTACAGGGTAGGTAACAGCACCCCATTTGGTACAGTGTTCACAGGCCCCTTTGCATCATGGGACAGGACAGTAACAACCAGTAGGAACCTCCAGGGAGCTGCGTTCTTTGGGTAACTCAAGAGACTACAGGTGGCCAAATAACTCGGGTGCAAATCCTAGCCCTTCCGCGTGACCTAGAACAAAAAGCACCCTGAACCTCCCTGAGCCTGACTCACTCATTCTCAAAATCTAGTCATCGAAACAGCAGTCGCTAAGTCATGGGCTTGCTTGGCTTTAGAGCGAAGCATGCCGGCAATTACGATCGGCGTTACCACTTAGGTGACCAGTTCTGGGAGTACATTATTCTGGAGAACTTTCTCAGCTCCCACCCCGGGGCAGTCCCCCCTCTAATGAGCCGACAGGAAGCCTTGTTTTGAATTCCAAAGGCAGAGCACTTCCAGTTGCTGCCCTTCCCCCGATCCTACCATGGGAGCACTCATCAGCTGGTGATCCTTCTCTGAACATCTCCTGGCCGTGCCCAGACATCGTCAAGATGGCAGTGATCAAACACGAAAGTCCGGTTGTCACATCCCAGCCCGCCCGGCTCTGGCGCCAGGTAACTCGTGTGCTTATTCTCTTGGGTTCCGACCTTTCCTCGAGTATATGGGGGTTGCCAGGGTAGAGGTGGGGGATGTCTCTGAGAGATCAGACATTCGGAGAAAGGTCCCCCACCTCAGATTTGGGCGAGGTGAGCTGAGAGTCCAGGCTCCTCTGCCCATTCATGGATTCCCCTCGATCTCAACAGGTAGAGAGGCAGGCGCACATCCCAGGACCCGCCTTCCCCACCTCCCCCTGCCCTGTTGTTTCCCTTCCCTGTGAGAGCTGTGGAAGGCGAAATTGGAGCTGGCTGGTCCCGACCCACACTACACTGGCCTGGAAGCACCCAAGTCCTCTCCGACCTGTCTTCCTGCCTTCCCCCTGCTCGTGGGCTATGCTTGCCTCCTCCACTTCCTGGTTTCTGGCAGATCAACCTCAGAGACCTGCTAGCTGCCTGTCTTTGTGGCCTTGGCCTTGGCCTTGGAGCAGGCGTAGGCCCTCCCTGCCAGACTGGAACTTAAACCCAAGGGGCAGTGCTGTGTAAGCTCCATGACTTGGTGACGCAAGCCCGGCCGAGGCCTCGGGCATATCTGTTGATGAGCAAATGAGGCCTTGATGTCTGTTCTAGGACTAAGACTCCCATCCTGATAGAGAGATCCTGGGTCCCCAAACCTTTCTGGTTATTCCCCTTACCAGGCCCTTCCACACACTGCAGGGCTGACCTGCCTGGAGTCCTGTGAACTGGTACGTTATCCAGGACTCCTTCCCTTATCCATTATCCAGGGCTCTCTGATCTTGCTCCCAGAAGTTGTCTATTGCTTATGATTCCCAATCCCCAGACTTGTCTCTTCCTTCTGGGCACAGCTGGTCTTGACCAGGCCATTTCCATGCTCCCCATAAACACTCGCAAACTGAACCTGGCCCTTTCCTCCCCCTTACCCCATCCCCTCCGGTCAAGTTGAGCATGAGCTATCTTCTCCTGGCCTCTCTGATTTCCCCTCTCCCACCCACCCATCTTCCCAGCACCGGGTGAGGTCCAGTTCAAATTATGGCGGCGTTTTCTCCACGTTTTCTCCATGGGATCCAAGCAGCTGGATGCTGAGGCAATTGGTAGGCAAACTGAAGTCGTGCTAGGAACTCCTGTCAGTCTTCATTTCCTTCCTCCTCCAGCCCAAATTAGAATAGCTGCACTTGAAACCACGGCGCCTTTCCCACCCGAACTCTCTTGCGTTCCCTGGGGCCTGGCCCTCTCAATTACCCTCTTTGCCTCCCCTCTCTGTACAGATACTCTTTCATTAGCTTCTAAACATGCTCGAGCCTTTGCCATTACCAAGCCAGAAAATAGCAACAACTGAAAGGAGTCCCATCCAGCCACATCCACATGTTTTTTCTTCTCCCTTCAGAGACAATCAGGCATCTTCTCCCCACCATCTCCACATGGGAAGTACCCTTCCCAAGGCCGCCTGCGCTTTTCCACAGCTCTGCTCAGTGTGCTTTCCCATGCTTAACCTCTCTTTGGCTTTCTCCCCCCTGGTAGCCCTGGGTCTTGGGACTGCTACTTCCATTTCCCAGTGGTCCAAGGCAACTCAAATTGACACACACACACACACACTCTCTCTCTTTCTCTCTGTGTCTCTCTCTACTTGCCAGTTTCTTCACCTTCAGTTGAGGGTATCAAAATCCAGCCAGTTCCCTAAACCAGAGACTTGGGGTATCAACCTCAGTTATCCCCAATGTCCAATCCACACCCATTTTGGCTGATGTATCCTGGATCTCCACCAAGATCTTCGCTCCAGCCTCCTGACTAGTCTCCCCCGAATTGTGTCTGGTTCTTGCCGTTGTTATTTTTCCATGTTGTGGCAAGGTACCGGACCCAGGGAATCCTGCCCATCCACCCTGCCCAAATGGATTACACCCTGGCCAGCACACAATGTCGTGCCCAGCCTGCTTTAAGAATACTAGGCCACCCACTTCCCTGTCCCTGTCCCTCCTTGCCCTTTAGTTTTGCCTCTTAAGGTACTAGGAGTGATGTCAACTTAGTTTCTCCCTCGAGGAGACTTTGTGTGTGCTGACTGGCAGTTGGTGGGAGGCAGCTGTAACCCCGGAGCTTCTGGGGGAAGTTGGGTGACACCGGGTTAAAAAGATTCAGACAGGGTTGAAGAGGGAATGTATGAAACTTCACCAAACTAAAATTAGAGCAGGCTACGGCGGGTTAGCAGCGAAGAGGAATTGAGAAAGATTCCCCACAGAAATACCTAGGGATTAATGTATTCCAAAGCTATAGTTGTCTCAGGTCACAGACTCGGGGTAGGTGAAGTCATGTCTTGTTCAACTTTCTCAGCTCCAACTTATTTCCTGAGCGCCTTCTAGAGGTTGGGGGAGCTGAAGGTGGGCACGGAGTGAGGAGGAAGGAGGCTCCCCGTCTCTCTCCTTATTTGGGGAGTCACTTGGAGGGGCTGTGTGCCAAGTCCATGATTCCTGGAAGACTGGGAACCCATCAGGGACCTCTGATAACAGAAGGAGCGGAGGAGGGAGTGTGCAAGGGCTCATTCCTCCCCTAGGGGTGAGATGGGAATCCGTCCACAGCTGTGTCCATCGCATCCGCCTTCATTCAGGCCTGCACAACTTGTGCCCAGCCCACGGGGGCCCAGCCTTGCCACCAGAGACCTGAGTCTGCTTCCTAACCTCTCCAGCAGCTATTCTCCTTGGCTGAAGAAACCCCTTCCTCTTGTTCTCTGCTGCTGCCTTCTCCTCCTCCTCCTCCTCCTCCTCCTCCCCCCTTCCCCTCACTCCTCCTCCTTCTTTTTGTCAGTCATAGGGCCTGGGCGCTGTCCCTCAGCTCTGCAGCTGAAGGCGAGCGCTCTACCACTTGAGCCACAGCGCCACTTCTGGCTTTTTCTGCTTCTGTGGTGCCAAGGAATCGAACCCACGGCCTCAAGCATGCAAGGCAAGCACTCTACCAGTGAGCCACCTTCCCAGCCCCTGCCTTACCACCTCCTGAACCCTACTCTTCCTGGGGTTCTCTTCCCCCATCCGGACTGGTTTCTCAGGACTTCACAAGCTCTATTTGTGACTTCCAGAAAGCAAAGAAGGCTGCGCTGTACTCTCCAGGGCTGCTCAACTCACATGGTGTCCAATCACATCAGCCGCAGAGCCAAGAACATTAATTAAACACCTTCCGCCTCACTGTGTGGCATCCCTCCACAGCTGCGGGATGCCGACTCCCCGACTTGTCAGGTTGCTTTTCCTGCCCGAAAGCCACTGACCATGGTTCAAAATAGATCTCCAAGACAGGTTCCAGTCACTACTCGCCCACCCCCTGGAATCCTAGCCACTCAGGAGGCTGAGATCCCAGCTTCCTGCTTCAAAGTCAGCCCAGGGAGAGATGTCGGGGAGACTCTCTGTCTCACGATTAACCGCCACAAAGCTGGAAGTGAAGCTGTGGCTTAAGTGGGAGAGCACCAGCCTTGAAGTAAAAGAGCTGCGGGACAACACCCAGGCCCTGGCCACCGTGAGAAGTGCGAGCTCTCTGTTCCACTTCGGTTCTCCTGACCCGGAAGCCTGCAGGTGCGTCCGGTGATGTGTGCTGGAAGCATTCCTCTAGGTGATAGCACTGCAGACAGCAGTGGGCGACTCAAGGTTCGGTCGTTAGGAACAGGGAGGTTAGATGCATGTGAGAAAAAAGTCCTACCCCCACTACTTCGTCATGTGTGAAGGACCTTGGTCTCTGAGGTCCTTTGTCGGAAACTTGTGTTCCGTGGCATCTCTTGCTACACTTTTCCCCTGCTTCCGGCGAGAAAGGGCGCTCAGACACGGGCAGCCTGTGAAGTACGCCTCACAGAGGCGCCCTGGCTCAGGACGGCTCAGTCATCGGCCCCACAGGGAGGTAACGTCACCTGGGCGCCCGTGGCTCCCTCCCGTCATCCTAGCTGCTCAGCACACTGAGATCTGAGGATGGTGGTTCGAAACCAGCCTGGGCAGGAAAGTCCAGGACACTCTGAGCTCCAATGAACCACCCCGAATCTGGAAAAGGAGTGTGGCTCAAGTGGCAGAGCGCCAGCCTTCAGCAATAAAGGGAAGCGATGGCATCTGTGCCCTGAGCTCAAGGCTCAGTGGGATACATTAGACACGCTGGTGCTCCCCTTCTCCCTCCAAAGACGCTGAGGCTCTGGAGTGACTAAGGACTGTGGCCCAGCATCTCGGAGATGTCTTTTGTCAGCCGTGGGGCTTGAACTCTGGGCCTGGACACTTTCCCTGTGCTCTTCAGCTCAAGGTGAGTGCTCTAACACTTGAGCCACAGCGCCACTTCCGGTTTCCTGGTGGTTTATTGGAGATAAAAGTCTCACGGGAATGGTGAGACTATCCGGGCTGGCTTTGAATCACGATCCTCAGATCTCAGCCTCCTGAGTAGCTAGGATGACAGGCGTGAGCCACCGGCGCCCAGCTGCATGTCAACTTAAAGGCAGGGCGGTGGTGCATTAGGAGTGATTATTCGTGTTCGTGTGCCAGTGGCTTCTTCTACCTCTCACTGGAGGCTAACATTTATTTGGCTTTTCTTTCAGGTCCCATCCACA
This sequence comes from Dipodomys merriami, assembly GCF_024711535.1. Taxonomy (NCBI): domain Eukaryota; kingdom Metazoa; phylum Chordata; class Mammalia; order Rodentia; family Heteromyidae; genus Dipodomys; species Dipodomys merriami. The sequence continues at coordinate 2,944,155 of NW_027206268.1, read as the reverse complement.
CCAGTGAGTCTAATGTATTCTACCTCTTGGCGGGGGGCAGGGAGGGGGAGTGCTTATAGGGGGACAGCAGGAAGTTAGGGACCCCGTTCCTTTCCTCCCATACTGGAGAGGAGGAAGCTGGCAGCCGGGGACCACAGCCCAGTCCTGAGACACACAGGCAGACACCATTTCTATGTAAAACCCCAGACATGCTTCTGTTCATTTTAATTAGACAGATCAAATTAGCAAGGGGATGAAGGGGGGGGGAGGAGAAATTAAAAAGCTGTCGATGTTAGGTGGAATTTACAAAAGTGAAACTGAAGGATGAGGCACGATGAAAAGGAATGTAAAGAGAAACACGGACACAGTCGCAACACCTCTCCCTCGGATGCCCCGCGGCGGTGGCCCGTCCCCAGGCCAGGCCGGATGCCGCCCACCGCTCCCCCTGCCCCCTCTTCCATCAGAGACTCCAGGGACGAGTTAGAACACGGTCCAGAAACACGCCGTTCCTTCTCCTTCAGACGTCGGCAAGCATCATTTATCAGTCAGTATCACTCTCCAACGTCAGCGCTCCGGCCCCCAATCCAAACCACTCACCCGTTTCCTGGCTGAATCTGAAAACTCTTGAGAGAGGTTTGTGGGGTTTCTTTTGCATTTTTTAAAAGTCTTCTTTCCTCTCCCTCTTTTGGCCACTGGGCCAAAATCCAGAAAGCCAAAGTGACGCCATCTTCCTGCCACCACCTCCCCGCCACCAACTTTGAATTTTTTTGGGGGGTGTGGGGGGCAGACACCCAAATCTTCCCGGTTCTTTTTCTTGTTTGCCTGTTACGGACGAGCACGGTCATTTTTACAACATAGACACATACACGTGTGTGTGCTCTTGCACACCAAAATACTTTTTTTGTTGTTTTTTTTTTCTTCTATTTTTGTTGGTTGGTTTGTGGGTTTCCAATTTGTGGTTTCTTTATGGGTTTTTATTTTCCTTTTTGCAGAAAATGCAAACAAAAGAAAAGCAAGGTTTGTGTGTTTGTTTTTTTTTCAATTGAAGGTACATCTCTTCTTCAATATGAAGACATTAATTGAATCGGTTGTTTCTCCCATGCAGCGGTCAGTAAAAGTCCTTTGGCAACTGACGGAACAACACCCGGAGACCCAGGAGATGGGCTTTGTTTGAAGAACCGTCCCTGACGCCGAGTGTCGTGAGCGAAGGGCAATGGATGGTTGGGCGGGAGGGAGGGACTGCTCGGGAAGGAGGGCCAAAGGAGGAAAGAAAAGAACATCATCGGTGAGGAAGAAAACCCGAAGAGAGCTTTGCTTCTTCCCTGTACCTCCTTCCCTTCTTCCTGTGTCATGGGAAAAACTCCAGCCCCCCTGCAGCGGATTTAAGAATCGTTTTTGTTTTTTTTTTTATGTCTCCACTTCGGTCAGATGTCACCGTCCCGTTTTTACGACCACAGATTTGGCTTCCCAGCCGCATGGCAAGCATGGCGTCTCCATTGGTGGTCCAGTCTGGTTTATTCTTCCCGGATGGAAATGCTATTTCCCAGGTGAGAAGCCCCCCAATACGTTTTCACAGTGGTCGACCTCCAATTCTTCCTTGATCTGCTCCCCCCTCCTCCCCCGGCGGGGAGGGGGGGGTCCTCTTCCTTCCTGCCCTCCCCCACTGAGCACGTCAGGAGTTCTCATGCCATGGCTGTGGGTGATTGACTCATCTGGACTCTCATGGAGTGGATGCTGTTCAAGATCTTCTTCTGATGGCCTGCCAGGGTGACTCCTATTCTCAGGAGATCTCTGGGAGAGGGAGGAGGAGATTAAAAAAACGAAGTCACCTGGGTGTCAGGGTAGCTTTTCAGAGATCAAAACGCCTAATACCAAAAGGCAGGCTTGGGGGTTGGCTTAGAGTCATTGCAAAACCTCAGGTAGCCCAAGTCCCCTCCTTAAACACCATCCTGAAGTTGTTGTACAAGGGAGTTTCAATTCAACGTGTATTTATGACTACACCATGCATCTTGATCCGTGTTGCCCTGGCCATCGGTCTAGCTCACGTTTTCCCACCAACTCCCTGTTAGATTTTTGTTTTTCTCTCTTCTTCAGTTAGGATTCCTGCAGCCTTCACCTGTGAAAGGGCTGTGCCTCAATTTCTCCTTCCTGGCCTCTCCAGCAGCCCCTCTACTATGCCCACGGCCCCTCTGGTGGACTGGAATTTTTTTTTCTTTTCCTCGGCTGGTTCTTTTTAACACTCTCCCTGCACAACCCCATGGGGTTCAGGGACTGGGACTGGAGCTTTCTGCCTAAATTAGAGAACACCCCCACTGAGAGACGGAAAAGATGTGGGCCTTGGCCTGGTCTTCTGATGTTTTCCCCTTGAGTTTCCAGTTCCCAACTCTGAATTTTAAATACCATGCTTTTTTTTTTTTTTTTTAAAAGAAGGGTGAACTCAAAGTAACTTCAAAAAGAAACATAATCTGCCTAAGCAGGAATCGAACAAATACATCTAAGGTAAGTGTTTGAAGCAGCTTCATCTTTGGGTTGTGGGTTTCAATATGAAGAAGGTCATGGTTGCAACTAGGACCTTGGAGAGACCTCCCCCCACCCTCCCTGGGCATCTCTGCCTAGTTAATGAGTTGCATACTATCGGCCAGGAAGATGGGCACTGTTAGGAAATGCTAAATAGACCAGGCAGGCATCATTCGGGGAAGTGATTTGGACACAATCACACAGCAGGTAAATAAATCATGATCAATTTGGGACCCAGATACACGATGGCCTGGCTCCCAGTCCCCTTCCTCACCCTGAAAACAAGGGTTCCTCTCAAAACTCTCCTCATGTTCCTCCTGATTCGTTTCCCCAATGCCACCGGACCCCGCAGACAAAGTCTCCTTGTCCAGCACCAGCCCTGGTGGACACCGAGCTGGACTGGTGTCCAGGAATGTGGGTCTCTCCCATCAGTCTCCCGACACCGCTGCAGATGGTTGAGAAAGTCAGTATCCCTCTATCCATGCCCCGTCTACATGACCCCATCCTTCAGATCACAGGTGGTTCTCTTTTTTTTTGTTAACGCAAATACTTTAGGAGAGCACGCTTGAATTTTGAATTCACAAATGGCCCCCACAGAAATCTATTTTATTGAGTTGTTCATTCTTTTTTTTTTTCCCCTTCCCTATCTTTCATCTCTCCAGAAACAAAACGGAATTACTCCAATCCTGTGTAGACCCGTTCTCCTTTGAACTAAATCCCTTAAATTTTTTCAGTTTGACTTTCCTTTTAGTCTTTTCGCTTGTTTTTGTTCAGAGTGAGGAATTACTTCAGCGGAGTCCTTCAGACTGTGGGGAGTCACGTGATAAACCCCTTCAACCCTTCCTCCACTCAGGGAGCGGGCAGATAGCTGTGGGAAAGGAGACAAAGCCCTGTCTTCAGGAACATGGCTTCTCTCTTTCCACTGTTAAGGAGATCCCAGAGTCTGAGACAGGTGATCAGTGAAGTGTTTGTCCACAGGCCTCCCAGACCCACGGATTCTCTATGCTGGGAAAAACGTGTTACAGGCCACTATCCCCTACCCTGGTGGTATCAAGATACATTGTAGCTCCAGCTGCTTACGAAAACCTCTACGCTTGCGTGCATGTGTGTCCTGCGGGTAAGAGTTGAGTATCTTTGCTTCCATGTATGCAGAAGGCAAACACCAACTTTATTTCGGTGGTTCCCTGAATTCTGCTGTGGACTAGGAGCATGATGGGGGATATTTTGAAGTTCTTCCCAGGCCCAAGTGTAAAATGAATCAGAAGTCTGGGGGTGCAGACCAGATGGTTCAGGGAACCAGCAGAGAACGCCTGTGATCTGAAGGACAGGGTCATGTAGAGGGGGCATGGATAGAGGGACACTGAATTTTTTGGTAGCTGGACAAAGCAGGCTTCTGTCTTGGCTGTGAGCACCAACATTACCATTTCAAGAATGAAGACAGTGGAAAGGGGAAAGGAGATAAATATTTCCCTGACTGCAGTTCCATAAAAAAAAAAAAAAAACCTGTCCCTCAAAAATATGGTTCTGTAATATTTAATAATTTTTAAGTTGGTTTCTTTATTTCAGGGATTTTTTTCATGGCCTTTTTTGTGCTCATATGAATAGTGAATGTCCAGGAAGGCGATAAAGTATGCAGTAGTTCCCAAATTTATTTGACTGTGTGCCTCCTCTCTCTCCCCCCTCATTTTTTTTCCTCCTAAGGAGAATCTATGAACGATTTTCCACAACTGATGCGACTCAGAAAATTCCAAGGGAAATGATCGGCTCTGTGGATCTTTTAAGATCCACCCTTTCTGACACCCAATCAGATTTGAATGATTTTTACTTTATGTACTCCTCCAACCCCCGGTGGGAGCAGCGGACTGGTAAATTGTGTGTGTGTGTCTGTGTGTGTAAATGATTGCTTATTTACAAGCGCTAGCTCCTTACATAGTGCAGCCAGTGCTGAGGTAATGGAAATGTGTCTCCTTGCTATGTTGTCTAAAGTGCTGGCTGGCTGTGTTCTTTCCTTCTGGTTGCTCTCTCTTGCTGCAATGGCCGGGTAGGGGTGGGGGGAAGACACTCAATGATGGACTATGATTTTGAAAGAACTCTCATTCTGGGGGGAGGGATCTGGAATAGGTCTTTATGCTGTCTTCCGCTTCTCTTCCACAGCTATCTCCCTCCCATCTCCCGCCCAGGGCCTGGTTCATGCAGAGATGGAGTTCTGGGGAAGAGAGCAGAAGCTGAGGGTCAGGTTCCATGGGCAGCAGCTGGGAGGGAGGAAGGGTGGTTTCCCTGTCACTTACTCTGACGTCATCTGGGCGACCAGCTGTAGGGAGGTGAAGCCGGCGGTGAGGAAGCTGTCCCTGTACTGGACCATTTTGATGGCGCTGAGCCAGTCATCCACGGTGGTGAAGGCCGTGAAGTCTGGGATGGAGCGGTCGAGCAGAGGCTGGGAAGGCCTGGGGGGATGGAGAGGCCTGCGTGAGCTCGTGTCTGCAGAGACTCTAGCACAGAGACATAGTGTTGAAGGCAGGTGGCGTGGCACCCGGGGCTCCTTCCTTCCTTCCCTCCCTCCCTCCCTTCCTGCCTTCTTTCCTTTCCACCCTCCCTCCCTTCCTCTCCGCTTTCCTTCCCTGCCTTCCCTCCCTCCCTCCCTCCCTCTACCTTCAAAGCCAAGTACTTCACAGACTGACACAGAATTTGGTTTAGGGGAAGGAGGGACCTTACCATAAAAGAAAACACAAAAAACCCAAACCCTATAACTGTGAGAATATATGTATATGTGGTATATATATGTATATGTGGTATATATATGTATATGTGTGTGTATATGTGTGTGTATATGTGTGTATATATGTGTGTATATATGTATATACATATATATGTATATACATATGTGTGTATACGTATATGTGTGTATATGTATATGTGTATGTATATGTGTATGTATATGTATATACATGTATATATGTATATATGTGTGTGTATATATATATATATATATATATATATATATATATATATATTTCAACACAGCCTCCTGAAACTTACTGGTCATATTTTTTTCTTATTGTTGGTATCATCCTCAGTTACTTGAGAAAAAAACATGGTGGAGGGCAATCCCGCCAACCATCTTCCCTAGCACAGACCTAAGGCAGACCCGCAGGTACCCGAACCTGCCTCCGGGGTGCCATCTTAGTGCTCTAATCTCACATCCATCCTGCACTGAATCACCTAACTGATACCTCCCCAGTCTCAAACGCACAGCCGTGGCTGACTGAAGACGCTGCCTCCCTCTCATCATGAAGAAGATGCTCGCTGTTCTGAGACGGGCCTGGCCTGAACCCCTGCCCCGCTCCCTTATAATGATCTCCTTTTCTTCCAGCTAAGGATTCCTGGAAGTTGAGGTCACGGCTGGCTTGGGTAACTCACCAGGAATCCCCTCACTTCTGCAGCTGAAGTTTGGAGCTCAGAGACCTGTGCCACCTCCCTCCCTCCTACAGTGGCCGCTCCAGGTACCAGTTTAGCATTTTTCATGATTATCTAACCAGTGTCTGCTGCTTCTCAGTGGTTATTTGATGTTGGGTTTAGTGCTGGTCCTGGGGCTTTGATCTATGGGCCTGGGCGCTGTTCCTCAGCTTTTCAGCTCAAGGTGGGAGCTCTACCACTTGAGCCACAGTGCCACTTCCAGTTTTCTGAGTGGTTTTTTGGAGATCAGAGTCTCACGGACTTCCCTGGGCTGGCTTTGAGCCTCGATCCTCAGATCTCAGCCTCCTGAGTAGCTAGGATGACAGGCAGGAGCCACTGCTGCCTTGCTCTCCGTGCCGCCCCCCCCCAATGACTCACACAGCGGTGATGGTTGCCACGGTCTTGAGACTCGCTGGGTTCCGGATCATCTTGTCCAGGGTGTTGACGATCTCCGCGAAGCGGGGCCGGCTGTTGCGATCCTTCTGCCAACAGTCCAGCATGAGCTGGTGCAGGGCGGCCGGGCAGTCCATGGGCGGGGGCAGCCGGTAGTCCTGCTCGATGGCGTTGATGACCTGCAGGGTGGAGAAACCAGCGTGACTCACCCACGGCTGTTCCAGTGCCCTGGGCCATCCGACTGCACTGGGCGGCGCCCAGAAAACACCAGCCAGCAGGCACAGGAGCGTCGGGAAAGGGCTGTCCCTGCCACCCCTCCTGCGCCTCACTGGCAAGACACAGGATGTCACAAAGTGTAGGGGAGACGCTTGTGTACACGCTGCACTCTTGCCATGGTTTCCTTTTCAGACTTGGGTGTGTGTGTGTGCCTGAAATCCCGTATTTCTTAATTCCTAATTCACTTAATCACGCCGGCTCTGTGCTTTTTGGTACCAGGGGAGAAAAAAAAAACTGTAAATGACCTAAGTAGCAGCAAGTGTAGCATGGTTTTACTGGGGACACCACAGAAAGCTCAGAAGCCAACACAGGCCTTCAAAATGTTGCCAAAAAACATTGAAATAGAAATAAACTCACATTATAATATTAAGCAAAAGGGTAGCTATATAAAACTGCAGGGATGACATCGTTCCTGCTTTTACAAAATAAAACCACCAAAATCAAACCCCAAAAGCATTATAGACTTGCATAGAAAAGACCTTGGGAGTTGTAGCCTGTGGAGTTAACGGTGGGTGCCCTGGGGAGCTTGGAATGTCTCACTTTTCACTTGTATTTTTATTGTGTATAATAATAATCACACGGATTTTTTTTTAATATTACGGCATAACACAGGAAATAATTGGGAGTGTGGGTTTTTTTTCCTGGGTGTTTACTTCTACTTAAACAGCAGGTTAATTTCAACTCATTCTTCTTTCCTTTGTCCGCTCTGGCAGACTGACTAGCAAGAGAGTACTCAGCAATCACGGTGCGTGTATATCTATCTATCTATGTATCTCTATATCTAACCTCTTCTATGCACAGTCTAGATAGTGCATGAGGTGGAGTGGGAGGGAAAAATGAGCTGCAGTTCCTAGAGATAATCAAGGTATATTATTTTTCTAATACAACACTTGGTAAAAAGAACAAACATACATACCCGCACTCCAGGAAGCCAGACTCTTCCCCACTCTGAACAGTGCGTTACACACTGACAGGTTTTTTTTGTTGTTGTTTTGTGTGTGTTTAAAGCATCTCCAGCCTGCTGTCAATCAAATTTTCTTCTATCGTCTAGGAGAGCTTTCGGCCTCGTATCCCCCATGAGAAAAACGGAGCAATGGCTCCTCATGACTGAGGTTATTTGCTCGGAGCTATTCTGGTGACTAGGTTCTGAACACCTCAGCAGTTACTTTCCTCAGCAGTTACTTTCCTTGGGTATGGAGGAGGTGAGGGGCTGCTGCTGTCATGGAGATTGGGGGTGGCAGAACATGGACAGGGAGCAGCAGCTAGCCACATTGGCTCGGTTCATGGATCTGGATCTTTTTCCAGCTCCTTCCAGGTAAGCAGATTCAAGGCCCCAGTGTCTCTACATGGTGGTGGGAAGGTTCAGGGAATGCTCTTTCTCCAAGGCCTAAAGGCTGGCCAGGAGAGGCTCCTGCTAACAGGACCGCTGGCACATTTGTCCGCAGTTTGGTTCTAGAGCGCTAAATACTCATTTTTCCTACTGACAAAGGTAAGTGTGCTACGTGGTGTGAAAGACGATGGAAGGACCGGAGCCCGGCAGGAGTCCGGTCGGTTCACAGCCCAGGCCTGGATCCAAGCTCCAGGTGAGTCGCCCCTTCCCCCCCCCTCCTCCTGCCCTCTCACGCTTTTCCTTTGTTTCCCCTTCCTTCCGCTCCCTCTCTTGTCTCCTCATCCCTTTCCTCTTCCTCCTGACGGTGTTTCTCTCTCACTCCATCTTGCCCTTTCTCTTCACTGTGTCTCTGATGAATCCTTCCACCTGTTCCATCTCCTCACTGCTTCCTTTCATGTCCACTTTCTCTCCTCTATCTCTCCTTCCTTCTTATCTCAAATCTCCTCACCTTCTTCCTATCTCCCTGCAGCCATCAAACCACTCACCTTACCTCTCTCCTCTCTCTCCTTCATCTCCTGTCGTTGGCTCGATTCTTTCTTTCTCTACATGCTCTCTCTGTTCTGCATCTGTTTTCCCACCCCTCTTCTCTCCTGTCTATATCCTTACTCTCTTTTGCTGTGTCCTCTCCCTCCCCTCTTCTCTTCTACTATTGTTCAAGTTCCATCTCTCCCCCTTCTCTCCTCCCCTGTACTCTCTCCTCTTGCTGTCTCACCTCTGCCTCTCTTTCACATCCTTTCTTGCTGTCTTTTCTCCTCTATTTGGCCTCCTTGCTGGCTCCTCCTCTCCACTCTGCTTCCTCGGGCTCTTCTGCTCCTCCCACTCTGTCCCCTCTCTCCTCTACATTCTCTCCTCTTTTTGTCCTACTCTCCTCCCCTGGTCCTGGATCTGTCCTCTTCTACCCCCTCTCACATTTTTCTCTAGATCCTGTCCTGTCTGCATCTTGCTCTCTAATATCTTCTAGGTCTCTCCTGTTTACCTACTCCCTCTTCTTTCCCTGACCTCCTTAGCTGCCTCCCCCATCTCCTTTCCCCCTTCCCCCTCCCATCACCTCCCATCCCTTCTTCCTCATCTCCTGCCATGTCTTCCCTCTCTCATCCTCCTCATCTCTCCCTCTCCTTCCTTCTCTCCCTTTCATCTCCTCCTCCCTCCTTCCTTCCTCCCCTCTCCCCCCTAGATCCTTTGCTAGCCCTGTTTTGTGTTCTCTCCCTCCTCTGCACTGGCCTCTTCCCCCCTTCCTGTCTCCATCAGTATCTGTCCCTCCTCTCAGTCCTCTGCCCTTTCCCCTCACTCTCTTCTCCTCCGTTTCTGCCTCCTCTCCTTTCTCACCTGTTGTGTAGATGAGCAGAGCTCTCTACACTCTCCTCCCTCTCGCTTCTCACTCTCTCGCTGTCTCACATCTTGTTTAATTCTGCTGCCTCCTCTGTCCCCCTCCTCTTCCCCCCTGTCATCCCGTCCCCCTGTGTTCATCTCCTCTTAAAACTACTTAAACCATGTGCCCATATCCACCTCCCCCCCCCCGCCCCCGATATTTCCTCCTAGCAGTGAGGACTGACTGTCACATCTCAACCCTGTCCCTCAAAGGAAAAAGAAAACCAGTCATTAAGTGCTGCACGAGCAGCACTTACCTGCTCCTCTTTGATGGGACTGTGACGGCTTCACAGATTTTTATTCTCTCGTAATTTTTTTCCCTCAGTGCATATGACTTAAATTCAAATTAAAGCATCAAGATATTAAAAAAATCCCAGAGACAACTTACTGTGTGGCTCCAACCTCGCCACGCCCGACAGGGAGCAGCACCGTCGTTCTCACCCTAGGGTCTGCATCTGGGTTGTAGGGGGAGTTACAGCGGGCACAGGGGTGGAGGGGGGGTCCCGAAGGACCCTTGGTCCACACCAGGGCGGGGCTGGACCAGCAGTGATCAACAGCCTAGGCAACTTGGCCCGGGGGAGAATTGTACCCATCTCCCTGTGGTCCATCCCCCAAATTGAGGGTCAGCAAAACGCCCTAGGGCCCAACTATAAAGACACGGGGTGCTCTGGGGTGGGTGGAGGAATCAGGGCAGAGTGGGTTAAGCTGAGCTCTGATGTTCCAATAAAACCCCAACTCCTCTCCGCAGACACCGCCACTCTCATTATCTCTGTCAATCAGATCCCAGCAGCGACAACTTCCAAGTTGCTCTCTCTCGCCGACACACACTCTCTCGGTACACGGTACACGTTCAAAGACCTTCCCCGGCTCGGGAAGCCCAATTACCAGCACTTCCCTGACTTGCCTCTGCGATTCTCTTCCTCAAAGCCCTTCAATTGTCATCTGTGAAACCCTTCTTCTGTCACCTCGGCAGTGGCTTCTGATGAGTGGATGCGCAGCCCGGCTGCCCAGCGCCTCCTGCCCTGCCCCACCCTGAATGTGTGATCTCGCCCCCTGCCTCCCCTCAGGAGGAGAACTATATTGGGGGGGGGGAACTTGTGTCCAGGCTGGAGTGTGTTGGACAAATCCAACAAAAATGAGACTCTTGCTCCTACTCAATTCCATCCGTGACCCAGCCTCGATTAAAAAAAAAATCCAGAGCCAGGTGCTGCCAGTGGCTCATGCTTGTCTACTAAGGAGGCCGAGATCTGAGGATCTCAGTTCAAAGCCAGCCCATGAGAAGAGTCTGTCAGACTCTGATCTCCAGTGAAGCACCAGAAAACCGGAAGTGGTGCTGTGGCTCAAGTGGTAGAGCACTTGCCTTGAGCTGAGGGACAGCGCCCAGGCCCTGAGTTCAAGCCCCACGATTGACAAAATCCAAACACTCCTTCCCTGCCTCCCATCCCACCCCACCCCAAATTCGTCTAGACCTGCGTTCACGCCACTCAACCGTAAACCCCTCAAGAAGAGGAGCAGAGAGTCGGACGCTGGTTGTGTGTTGGATGAATGGCTTGGAAATCGACTCTCAGAAACTCTTCTTTGCCTTTGGCATGGGTGAATGCCTTGATTGGGAATGTCTTGGGTTCTTGAGTTGTGCCACTGAGCTCGTGTGTGTGTGTGTGTGTGTGCGCGCGCGCGCGCTGAACGGTTCTTAGTCGGATTAAGGATGTCACTGAGGCGGCTCGGAGGGACCCTGCGTGCACCTGGTTTCACAAAAGCCCGCCTGGCAGATCAGACCCGGGATAGGGGCTGAGGCGGGGTGGGGATCATCGCGGATGACAGAGAACCAGACGCCACCCCTGAGGCTGCCACTGGTGACGAGTGTGCGACCTCACCTGCTCTGGGACGCAGCAGCCCTCCGCCCCGAGAAACACGGGGCGCTGTCCCAGAAAGCACCTGGCTCCTCTTCCCACGTCACAGGGAGTCACCTCTCCCAGCCTCAACAAAGGCCATAAACCTCGGGCGGGGAAGGTGGCTCAGGGGTAGAGCGCTTGCCTTGCATGCCTGAGGCCCTGGGTTCGATTCCTCAGCACCACATAAGCAGAAAAAGCCAGAAGTGGCGCTGTGGCTCAAGTGGTAGAGCGCTAGCCTTGAGCCTCTCCCCCCACCCCACCAAAATAAGGCTTCCTTGCCTTCAATGAGGATGGAGTAACAAAAAAAGGGGACTGCCATCTGAAATCTCCCAGAATGCCTCTGTCTACATCATCTCCAGCCTTGTTCCCACTAGGGCAGCGGACACCCGATTCCTGTCACCCCTCTGAAGTCAGCCAGCCCCCGGGGAACTCTCTGCTTCCTTCCCCTTCCCCGATGGAGTCTTGGGTTCAAAGAAGAGTAGGGGGGGGAGTGTGTAGGGGGAGAATGTCCCTTGGAAGGCTGAGGATGTGAGTCCTAGGTAGCAAGTGGCTACATGGCTAACAGAACCTGAGCAGGACAGACACCCCACAGGTCAGCCTCTGCCCCCTCCTCCCTTCTTCCCCTCTGGTCACACAGAGCTCTGGGTCCTTGGACTCAGGGTGGATTGTCCTGCTTAGCTGGGCTTTGATCGTGTCGTGGTTCATGGCCGTTTGGTCTCTTGGATTGGAGTCTGTGGCCTGGGCACCTCAGAGGCTTTGTGGTCGTTGGGACACTGGACCGGAATGACCTCCGTGCTTGGCTCTTTGATTAGCTCAACCACCCATGCACAGGGCTGCCCCTGTGTCCCCTGTCCATGAACGTCTCAAACTCAACTGATGACGCCTGGAGCTGAAAAGGCCTGGGAAACGGGGTGCGGGTGGCTCACACCTGTCATCCCAGTGACTCTGTTGGCTGAGATCTGAGGATCGAGGTTCAAAGCCAGCCCGGGCAGGAAAGTCCATGCAACTCTGATCTCCAGTAAACCACCACAAAACCAGAAGTGGTGCTCTACAGCTCAAGTGGTAGAGCGCTCACCTTGAGCTGAAGAGCTCAAGGTGACAGCACCCAGGTCTCTCAGCTCAAGCACGATGACAGGACGGAACAGGAAAGAAAGGGAAGGAGAATGGAAAGGAAGGGCCGAGACACTCACGTCTTGGTTGGACATATCCCAGTAGGGTCTCTCTCCAAATGACATGACTTCCCACATGACGATCCCGTAGCTCCAGACGTCGCTGGCCGAGGTGAACTTGCGGTAGGCGATCGCCTCGGGGGCTGTCCACCTCACCGGGATCTTCCCTCCCTGAGAGGAGAAATCTGCTCAGCCATCATTGCTTTTCTAGCTGAAAATGCCTTTCTCTAAACAAACAAATCTAATGTACCCTGCACAAGAGGGTAGCAGGTGCAGACACTTTGCTGTCCCCTCCCACCTTCCCTGGGGCCTTCCACACCTGGGGGGGGGGGGAGAGGAAGTGTGGCTACTCCAATAGGACAGGAGGATGGCTACATAAGGTGCAACATGCGGGTATCCTTGCCCTGTAGCAGCCCACAGTGGTTCCAGGAGGATGAGAAGGAAGGGCTTCCTGGCGCCCTCCTCCTTCAACATCATACATGGCTGCCCTTCGGTCCTATTTCCATTGAGCTCCACCTCATCAGCCATAGGAGACTACTGTGCGTGTGTGCATGCGTTTGCATGTGTACATGCACGTGCATCTGTATATGGTATGTGTGCGTGTGAACGTGTGTGCATGCATCTATGTGGTGTGTGCATGCGTGTGTGTGTGCATGCATGTGTGTATAAACTGGGGCATAAAGCCCAGGCCTTTTTTGCACATGCATCTGTATGTGTGCATGCATTTGTATGCGTGCATCTGTGTGTGCATGCATGTGTGTGTGTGCACACGTGTGTGTGAACTAGGGCATAAAGCCCAGGCCTCACCCCCACACCCAGAGCAGATATTCTCTTACTTGAGCCAGGCCTTGTGTTCCTAAAGAGGCTATTTTTATTCTGACCATTCTTTTCCCTGTTCGAAGCACCAAAAGCGCACAGTGGATTTTTTTTATATAGAAAAACCTTAAAAATGTATAAATGATTAATCCGGGAGATGGGATGGGAAGGAGGAAAAAAAAAAAAAGGAATGAACTGTTTTTTTTTTTTTTTTTTTTTTTTTTAACATTTGCTTTCCTATCTGGGGCTTGGGAGGAAGAAAGGTAAGCCAGGCACGCGTCCAACTCTGTGCAAAGACGACAGTCCTGATTTCCCCCAGGACGCTGGCGGCCGTGCGGCGGGAGATGCCCTCGGCTCCGGTGCCAGCAATGTGACAGATGCCTGCAGGGCAGGATCGGCTGCCCGGTGGGGGGGATGCTGTTCTCGCCAGACCCCAGAAAGGAACGCTCGTTACTGACTTCATAGACCCAGTGCCCCTGGCCAGGGAGGGAGGGGGGAACGAAGGGGGAGGGAAACTCATGGGAGGACCCAGAAGTTCTCAGGTACCTGCAGGTTGGAGGTGGGAGGGCTGGGTATAAGTCACTCTCAGGAAAGGGGTAGGGGTAATGTAGAGAAGAGCAAGAGTTTAATTAGTGTGGTGTGTGTGTGTGTGTGAGAGAGGATTTCATGTGAGAACTTAGTTCTGTGTGTGTAGAAACAGAAAACTTGGCAGTGCAGGTCTGTGAATAGGAGTGAGTTAGGTCTGTGTGTGTGTGTGTGAATGAAAGAGGATTGTGTGTGAGAACTTAGTACTATGTGTGTGTAAGACAGACAAGGCTTGGCAGTGTAGGTCTGTGAATGGGAGTGAGTTGGATCTGTGTGTGTGTGTGTGTGTGTGCGGGTGGTGGCCGGGTTGGGAGATGAAAAAGTTTTGTTCTTCTGCATTTCAAAGAGGCGATCAGGGAGTCTGGAGGTGTCCTGGCTGCCAAGTCTGGAGCTGCCCCAGGGGGCGCCGGGGACAGCTGTGGAGCCGGTCCTGCCGGCGTGAGGGGGCAGCGCCAGGCCCACTGGCAAGGAGCCTCTGCCCCCCCCCCCCAGTCCCCTGCCACCTTGTGCCGTCGGGCCTCACTGAACACGGAGAATGGCCTGTCACCATCACCCTCTCTGTCACAGCAGGTGGCCGGGCCTTTGCAGACCAGAGAGCAGGTGACAGCTTGTCTGGCCGGCTCTCCCGTTCAGGTGAGGAGCCTTGGGGACAGCGACCGACCTCTGAGGCGGAACGGAGGCAAGGCACAGAGGCAGGGAGTGCGGGGGGGAGGGGGAGGGAAGGAGGGTGCTGGGCTCCCTGGAATTCTAAGTCTCCTTCCCCTCTTTTCACACCTGGCCACCGGGAATGAGGCTTGGGGTGGTGGGGTGGTGGTTAATCACGATGGTGATCGTGATGGCTGAACTCATCTCCCATTCTATGACAAGGCCATCTATGAAGTTAGAGGAGGGGACCCAGAGGATGGAGGGGAGGGGGCGGTGGCTGGCTCTCCAGGGCGGCAGAGAACATGATGGGAAGAATTCTTGGTGTGGTAAAGAAAGAGAACAGGTCTCCCCCACAAAAGGAATCGTAACCCGGCACGGGCCCCCAAAGAAACCACTTTCCTGGGGCGTGGGGGTAGGGAGGGGGAACTGGGGACCCAAGTTGGCATTCTGTGGGGAAATGCATTTCCCCAGAGCTGCCACAGGGGGCACTGTGGGGAGGGAAAGAAGCCATCTTCAGGCTCCACCCACTGCCCCTCCACACACACACACATGCACGCACGCACGCGCGCGCGCCATCTTGGAGGCCATCTCTTCTTTCCAGTCTCAGCCACAGACAGTCTGCTTTCATCCAGACCAGGCACTGCTACGCATCGCTCTCCCGCGTGACCCGGTCTCAGGAAGATGGTAGCAGTAGTACAAGATTGAGGTTGGAAGAGATGGGGGGTGGTGAATGATGGGAGGGTGCCATTGGCCAAGAGGCGCTGTGCTCACTAACTGTTGCACTGAAACTCCTTTGTGCAGTGATCACCATTAGTAGTAGTATTATGAGTAATAATAAATTTAAAATGTCCCTACATCTCTCCAGGGAAGCTACGCTTGAGAAGCTGTGGTGGAGGCCTCAGAATCTACCAAGAACAGGTTGTGGGCTTCAGTGAGCCATGTCTACCCTAGGGGAGGGTGTGGGGGGCATCACCTACAGCGAGGGTTTGGGGACACGGCAACCAAAGACCTGACAAAGAGGGCGACAAAGGAAGTGAAAGGGTCAACCAAGAGTTTATGTCCTATAGCAGGACCTATTCTTAGCTGGGCACTGGGACAGGCTCCCGCCTGTCGTCCTAGCTACTCAGGAGGCTGAGAGCTGAGGATCGGGGTTCGAGGCCAACCTTGGGCAGGAAAGTTTGTGAGATCACTCTTACCTCCAATGAACCAGCAAAAACCCAGAAGTGGAACTGTGGCTCAAGTGTGGTAGAGCACTAGCCTTGAGCATGCGCACGTACACACACACACACACACACGCACACACACACACACACACACACACACACACACACACACACACACACACACACACACACACACACACACACACACACACACACACACACACACACACACACACACACACACACACACACACGAACTTAGGGACAGTGCCCAGGCCCTGAGTTCAAGCCCCAGGATGGGCACCAAAAGAAAGAAAGAAGCAAACAAAAATGTGCTTTTAAGTTGGTGGACTGTGAGAAGGGGGCGGGGCAGCACACTGTGTAGCCCTCTGGGGCCCAGTTTGGACGCAGATGGCCTGGTCCTTCTGGAAGCATCCATGTCACACTTTCCCCCTCCCCTCCCAAGAGAACTGAAATAGGCCCTAAGTGCTAGATCAGAGAGGTACTGCAGAACGAAATGCCCTGACTTAAAAGCACTCAGAAAGTACGCTCATCCATTTCCCTGCTGAACCCAATCAGCACAGTGATTCCCCGCCCCCAACCCCCTTCCCCAGATAAGACCTGTATCCGCCAGGAAGAGGGGGAAGTTTCTGGCTAAAAGGTGATTTATCTCTGAACCTTAGCGGCTTCTAACAGCCAGTGGAAATAGCTCGGAGCTGTTGAACTGCCACCGAATCTATATCATAAAGAGGCTTGTTTCCCAGCTCCCCTAGGACGGGGAGTCGGGGAAAGAGATTTGCATGGAAACAGACTCTCCATCTTCTGAGGGTTTCTCCGGGACCGCTCTGCTGCTTTCCTTACAGGCTGTAATTTATGTCAGGGATGGAGACATGAAGCACAGAGACGGAGGGGCCACTTTAGAGGGGACACGGGCGGTAGGGAAGGGTTGAGAACCTCTAGAAAGGGGGCGACCTCATCGACCATGCAAAGATGGAAAAGAACAAAAATGAGGAGAGGAAAAAAATAAAAGACCTGCAGCCTAGGAAGGAAGTAGGGGAAAAGACAACTCCAAAATAAATACATAACCAGGGGCTGGGCAGGTGGCTCAGGGGTAGACCGCTTGCCTTGCCTGCCCGACGCCCTGGGTTCGATTCCTTGGCGCCTCCTAAGCAGAAAAAAGCTGGACGTGGTGTTGTGGCTCAAGTGGTAGAGTGCTCGCCTTGAGCTGAAGAGCTGAGGGACAGCGCCCAGGCCCAGAGTTCAAGCCCCACAACCGACACCCCCACCAAAAAAATAAAAATAAAGAAATAAAAATAAGGGATCCACAGTAGACAAAATTGTTCCTACAACAGAATGTTTTCCAGAGCTCTTCGTGATGTGTGATCTGCTCTCCCGAAATGAACGGCACGATGTCTCTTTCAGACTAGGCATCAAATAAGGTTTGAATAACTACGAAATGGCGGGCTTCGGGCTGCCTCCCCCCTCTCTTCCCCGAGCCTTCGTCCACGCCGAAATCCTTCCTCGACACGCTGGGCCTTCGAACCTCAGCCCAAACACCACTTTCCAGCAGCTCGCGAAAGGCCCATGGGGACATAAGTTAACTAAACGTCTGTGGGTGGGAGTGTGCACTGCATGTGTGAAGAACAGAAAGGCCACTGGTGATGTTTTCTAACTGATAAAAAAAAAAAAAAAGAACAAACTCTATTCTCCAACCAAACAGATATCAGCAGGGGAAACAGCTGTCTTTTATTAACATAAATAAAAATTACCCCCCCCCTCCTGCCTTCATGACGCATGAGGAAGGCCAGAGAGATGCCGGCAGGAGGAACTGGTTGTAACCGGAGCATTTCAACACTCCCTCTTAACCTACCAGTAGAGATCCTAATGCCTGATCATCTCAGGGGCGTGTGAGCTGTGGCGGGCTCACGCTGGCGGAGTGGATGCGGGAGACAGGGCGGCCGCTGCACCAGCGGGGGTCAGCGCCACCCCCGCCCCAGGTCACTCCGGAAGGCCAGCTTTTCCCCTGGGCATCTTTAACGCCGCTGATCTAAACCAGGGATCCTCATCTTGTGAGGAACAGGGCGCTCGTGGGACCACACATCCAAAAGGTGGAGGTGGGGGGAGGCAGCCTCCAGCGGGAAGGAATGAAATGAAATGAAACAGGGTCGGCTTCTGTTTCAGAGTCACCGACTACAGAGACCCCTCCCTCCCTTCTCCAGCGCTCACGAAACGTATTGTTTTCTGTGGGTTTTTTTTTCTTGTTGTAACAGTAAACATGATTGGGTGACAGCGGCTACTACTTCTGGCTACCCAGGAGGCTGAGATAGGAGGATCTGGGTTCACAGCCGGACCAGGTGGACAAATCTTCAAGACTCTTCTAGACAGTCAATTATCAAGAAATCCGGGATGTAAAAGTGTGGCTCAAGGAATAGAGCACTAGCCTTAAATGGGGGAGAAAAAAAGTTAAGACTGCAGAGCTCTGAGCTCAAGTCCCGATACTGGCACTAACTAAACCAGCAAACATATAAATGTATGTATGTTAGCAAGCACAGTGCATGAACTGGGAGTCAATGGACAAAACAAATCCCACCAATACAGCCACAGTATGAATTGCCAAGAGGCTTTGGAAATGACGCTTCCACCCAAACTTAAAACCTGCAAGTTCCTAGCATGGCTGCAAGGAGCCGATGGACACCCGGGGCCTGGAGTTGTCACGTGACATATCACCTCTAACCCTGATCGCATCATGAGGAAGAACCAGAAGAACCCAAACAAGGGAGGAGTTCTATCCAAAGCGGACGAATGGTATTCTTTAAAACTGCAACGTCACCCACCAAAGACGACAACAAGAAACAGTGGCACTGTTCCTGATAGAAGGAGACAAAATCGATAGGAAGGGAATCCAGTATCTGATCCCATAGGGAAAAAATGTGCTAAAAATAAAAATAAAAAATAAAAGACTCTCACGAGGAGAAGCAGCATTAGATTTCTGTGCATTAGGTAGAAGTACTTTGCCCCGTGCCATCGCCACAGTGGGTAACTCTATTACAGGTACGTAAGGAATGTAACGTTCTTAGGAACTGTGGGAACACACAGCCCCGGAGGATACAGTCACGATGTAGGCCACCGATCCCCCAAGAATCGAGACGCAGGGAGGAAAAAAAAAACCTTACGATGATACAGAGAGAAGGTAAAGGAATGAATTAAGGGAATAAATGGAAACTAAGTCCCGGAGTTATTCCCACATTCCCAGATACGACTTTGACTGTGCTGTCTCAGCAGGTTCTTAGAAAGCTGCTAATACTAAGTAAGAGATAAACAGACAATGAGAGCGCCTCCCGCTCTCTCCCCTTCTTCCTCTAGGGAACCGGAAGCCTCCGTCCCCTCCTCCCCGCCCAGCCACGTCGGCTGCATTCCTTCCCGCCATCACCTCGGTATTTCCATTTGCTTTCTTTGGGGGTAGTAGCCGGACCCTGGGTGATAGAACCCGGTGGTGGGTTCTAGGCCCCATGCTCTTCACATCTCTGCAAGACATCGGGGCTCTGGGCCCCTGATGTGGTGGTTCTAGAAGTATCTGGGGTCTTCTGGAGGAAGAGATCTTGTTCCCTCCCTGCGCTTCCCTCCCGGGGTTTGCTTGTTGCTTTCTCATGACTCGGGGCCTTTCCAGCCCTGCCACAGCACAAGTATTGACTAGAACTGTGCTAGACTTACTCTTTTTTTTGGGGGGGGGGGAGGAGGGGTCGGTCGTGGGGCTTGAACTCTGGGCCTGGGCGCTGTCCCTCAGCTCTTCAGCTCAAGGCGAGCACTCTACCACTTGAGCCACAGTGCCAGTTCTGGCTTTTTCTGCTTAGGGGGTGCTGAGGAATCGAACCCAGGGCCTCATGCATGCAAGGCAAGCACTCTACCACTGAGCCACCTTCCCAGCCCTGGACTTACTCTTTTCAGATGGTCCCGAAACCATATGATGGGGGAGGGGGGAGCCCCAATTCCATCTTCTCCACAGCCAGTCTCCATATTGACTGTACCCAGGGGGTCTAAAAACACCTAGAAGGCAAGTCTGAGCTCACCCTTGAGCAGCGGCTCGGGCTAGGTCTCCAAGCGTCTGCAGCGGGTGTACATCTGGCTCGCCCAGGATTCTGCAGACCTTCAGTGGTTTATATTTTTTTTTCAATCCACTAGGAACATGACGGCGCCGCCCACCTCTACGGGTCTTCATGGGCCCCAGTTTACGGCCCGCGTAGCAAAGCATGGGTGAGAATGAGGACAGGCAAGGGGGAAGCAGAGACGCCATCCGGATGGCCGGAAAGGAGCCTGCCTCCCACCACGCCCACCGTCTCCATCCTTCAAGCCAATCACAGAGCAGGAGAACGCTCCGAGGGGAGGCACAGGCAGAGTAGCATGTGATAGAACCAGAACCTGTCCGAATAGGCCATTGAGCCTAGAACAGGGACTTGTCAACCCAGAAACGCACGAGAGAAACTTCATCGTGGCCAGCCAGAGGTCACTCCGAGACTTCCCAGGTGAAAATCAAAGAGAGCAAGACCACATTGGGAATAGAGTCGTTTCCAAGGAGAGAGAAAGAAAGGCGAACAGGACCGGACCCTTCTTCAAAGGCATATGGCGGCCAAAGTTGTGCAGCAATGTAATCAAGCTTGGTTCTGACGAGACTCATCCATGAATGCCACAACTGGGAAGAGGATATTTAGACAAGAAGAAGGTGGCTGGGAAGGTGGCTCAGTGGTAGAGTGCTCACCACGCATGCATGAGGCCCTGGGTTCGATTCCTTAGCACCACATACACAGAGAAAGCTAGAAGTGGTGCTGTGGCTCAAGTGGTAGAGCGCTCGCCTTGAGCAAAAGGAGCTCAGGGACAGGCCCTGAGTTCAAGCCCCAGGACTGAGGGAAAAAAAAGTAGTAGGGTATTTTCATAACAACGTCTTTGCCCAGGGAATAGAAATCACATATAACCTGGATGCAACACTACACTGGAGAAACTGGACAATGTGACGGGATAATCAAACTCAATGCCACCCACAGGGGACAGGGGACCTGAGGCTTCTCTAGATCCATTAATACAGGAAAGAACAACGCCACTTGCGTGGATTTATGACCAAAGACACAAAACCTACATCTAACCACGAGGAACGCCAGACAAAACTCGGAAGGAGAAACGGTCATTCCTTTTTTTTTTTTTTTTTAAAGGGGAGGAGGAATCATATTCTTTAAGTCATGCCAATGTCATAAAACCACATAGTAGGAATCCTGCGAGTGTAAGACCAGAAGCAATTATCTGCGAGAAAGCGCATCTCAGAGGGGATACCGACTCTTGGTAGAGGTTGCTTTCAACAGAGCTCTCGCTCAGGGGCTCTAGACCACAATTTTTTCTTAAAAAATCTGATCCAAACAGAAAGTTCTCTGAAGATTCCTTTGTTAAATGGGTTTTAAAGGTGTTTCTTTACCTCTACAAAGGCATTTTTGAAGGTTTTTTTTTTCTTTTTGGTAAAGAAGCCAAGGAGGGGAGCCCCAAGATATTTCAAGCAGGGCTTCGAATGTGCCCAGCAGATGAAATGTAACGTGGACATCCATCTGATTCCAAAAGTCCCTCAAACTTGCTTTCAAGACCAATATTGGGCATGGGCTGTAGTGTCTCCTGTAATGTAAGACAGATTGGGGACAGAAATGCTGACTTAAAAAAAAATGACTCAAGCTGGACCCTGGTGGCGCGCGCCTGTCATCCTAGCTGCTCAGGAGGCTGAGATCTGAGGATCACGGTTCAAAGCCAGCTGGGACAGGAAAGTCTGTGAGACCAGAAAACCGGAAGTGGCACTGTGGCTCACGTGGTAGAGCGCTCTCCTTGAGTTGAAGAGCTGAGGGACAGCGCCCATTCCCAGAATTCAAGCCCCACGATGGACCAAAAAAAAAAAAAAAAGAAGAGACCCAGCTAGCATTACTACTGCTAGTGGATTGGTGGTGGTGGTGGTGGAGGTGGTGGTGGTGGTGGTGTGTGTGTGTGAAAATTATCCAGAGATAAAGGGAATAAAGAAAGCCTTCTTCCAAGGCGCTGGTGGCTCACATGTGCAATCCTAGCCACTGAGGAGGCAGAGATCTGAGGATCACAGTTCAAAGCCAACCCTGGTAAGAAAGTCCATGAGACTCTTGTCACCAATTAACCACCTCAAAGCTGGAAGTGTTGCTGTGCCAACTAGTTCTGAGCAAAAATGCTAAGGCACTGAGTTCCAGGCCAGTAATAGGACTGGGACACAGACACACCCAGACACACATTTCCCAAAAACCTCATCTTCTGAAAAACTGCACAATTAAATAACAGAACACACAACTGGGAAGAAAATAAGATCGGAGGCGGCCGTTCAAAGTCTAATAAGGACACAACAGTAACAACAATAGTGCGTACAATGACAACCTGGGGTTGGACTCAGTGCCGCGGGGTCTGGAGATTCCTCACACCCTAGATTTTGTGCTTCTCCCTGGAGATATAAATCCTGGGGTGTGCTCACCCCACAAGAAGAATCCTGTCCAGACTGTGGACTATTGTGTTGAAAACAAAAACAGAAACCCCCAAGAAATTTCACAAAAAGGAAAATGTGTTGGGTTTCCTCTGGCTTCACCACCGGATAATGGGGTAGAAAATAAAGCGGTTCTGGAAACCACTAGCCCCCGTCACTGTTTTACAGCAAGAACGGACCTTCGGGTCAGGCAGTGTTCAATGTTTCTCGTTATGCTAAGGATTTTCTCTGGCACGTTTAGAGAGCTTGCATCTACCCGCTTCGAGACATCCACACCCTAGGAAAAGACCCGGTGACAATGACATGTCTCCTGAGCCGTTCTGACCCCTTCCCCTCATTTACCCATCCTGTATCTCATGAATTTGTACCGTAGGGCAACAGGCTATGCATGTCTCCTCTCGTGGTTTATAGGGGACCTCCGGGGAGGCTGGAGCCTATGGGCAACTCTCAGGTTCCTATTGCTCTACTGGGCACTTGACATTGTTTCGTGTGAACCAGTTTTCACAGTCATACTCAATATATATCTTTATATTTCTAAATATATATATAAATAAGTCTGGGCAGGAAAGTCCATGAGACTCTGATCTCCAATAAACCACTAGAAAACTGGAAGTAGTGCTGTGGATCAAGAGGTAAGGCGCTCGCCTTGAGCTGAAGAGCTGAGGGACAGCGCCCAGGCCCAGAGTTCAAGCCCCACGAACGACAAAAATTTATATATATTTTTTAAACATATAACTATATATAAATATACAAACATATAATATATACTATAATGTGCACATTTATATAACCAGATATGTATATACACATGTATATACTTTTATAAATATATAAAATATATATAATATATACATTCATATAACTATATATGTATATACATATATATACATGTATATACACATGTATATATATTTATATATAAATATACTTATATGTTTTTACTATATAAATATATAACTATGTAATATAATATATACTTAGTAGCTGTCTACTTTAAGCACCCAAGTTCCATTCCTATTTTGCAGAAAACTGAGGCTCAAAAAGTAAATTACTGCATCAAGGTTACTACACAATATATTAGTAGCACAACCAGGATTTACATTTCAGTTATGGGGCTGGGAACGCGGCTTAGTGATAGAGTGCTTGCCCTGGGTTCAATTCCTCAGTGCCACCTCAACAAAAAAAATTAAAGAAAACAAACCACCATTAAAATTATTTTTTTCCTAAATTTTAGTCATGGTGCTATTCAAGCTTGAGTTCTACATGCGGGGCAGGATTTATATTAAGACGCCGGCCACTTGGGATATCAACGGGAAGGAAAGAGCTCCATTCATTGCTAATTATATTGAGCATGCCATCTATTGCTGAGATTGATTTTTTTCCCCCTGCCCAAATCAAGTAAAAGAATTGTACTCCGTTTCAAAATCACTTAATAATGATTCTGATTTCATCAACTTTATGATAATTTATTGTGTGTGTTTAACGTGTACGTTTATATAGGACATGAGGGGTTTATTCAAACATGCGATCCTACTCCTTTGATCTTTACAATGGGACAGGCCTAATATATTATTTCCATCTGACAGATCGTGGGGTGGAGGAGTCTCACAGACGTGGAATGCGGAGGTCCTTCCCCACTTCCCGACATTCGGAGTTACCCACTGCTAAGTCCTGGGCACTACATTGTCTGTCATTAGAGCTGATAGGATTTGTTCTGCTATATGATTTGAAATTCGATGAAAATATCAGAAGAAGAAAACCAAAAGAAGGAACAAGGGAGAAATGAGTTCGGTGTGTTCATTACGGAAGATAATGATTAGCGAGTAGCAGGGTATGAAAACTAATACAAGGAAACAAGCCTTAAAAAAACACTTCTTTGAGTCATGAGCTTTAAATGAGAGATCCTTATTTACTTACTAAAATAGTTTTCTAATGCTGAGAATTATTACAGAACAGCAAGGTTGTACATAGTGATTCGTTCCGGGTAAAAGAACCATAACATGTTCAACAGGCAAAAAAAAAAAAAAAAAAAAAAAAAAAAATGGATAGAGAACATCAGCTATCTTCAAGTGAAATCTAGACAGAGGTTTTTCCCCTCCACTCCACACTCCCTTCCTGACCAAACCTGTGTAGCTTCTAATTTCCCAACAGAATATCCTATGACAAGGCCATTACATCCCATTTTGTTGGTGCTAATCGATTGAAAGCACATGAATGTGGACTTCTTTTCATTCTTGAGCTTCCTGTCATCTTTCATGAAGGGCCAAATTCATTTCCAGGGAACACGTGTTCCCCAAAGGGATAGGGCCTGGGCGTGCTACTATAGCACACGCCTATAATCCCAGCTGCTTGGGAGGTAGAGGTAGGATCATCACAGTCTGAAGCCAATAACAACAACTACAACAACAAAGACACCAGACCTTATCATAACCAACCTAAAACAAAGGGACTGAGCACCTGGCTCAGGTGGTGGACTGCTTGCCTGGCAAGTGTTAAATACCCGGTTCAATTCCCAGTACCACCAAACAACAATGACAACTCAAGTGGTGGCGACGTTGGGCTCTGGTGGCTCACATCTGTTATCCTGGCTACGTTTGAATTTCTGTTCTGATCTCTTCAGTGCCCCGCTGGTGATTCAGCAAGGTGTTGTTCAGTCTCCGTGTGGTTGCAGGATTTTCTGCGGTGGCCTTTGGCATTGAGTTCTAATTGCGTCCTGTTGTGGTCCAAGAGAATGCAGGGACTAATCTCCATGTTTCTGAATTTCAGAGATGAGCTCTGTGCCCTAAAATGGGATCTCTTTTGGAGAATGATCATTCTGACATTGCTAGATGGAATATTCTGTAGACGTCATAGACGTCTAGTTGGGTCAGTGCAGTTTTGTTCAGTTCTCAACTTTCTCGGTTGATCCTAGCTCCTCGGGAGAGTGGGATCTAAGGATAGCGGTTCGAAGCCAGCCAGGGCAGAAAACTCCCGTGGACACTCTTACTTCCAATGAGCCAGCAAAAGACAACAACAACAAAAAACAACAGAAATGGAGGTGAGACTCAGGTCCTAAGAGTGCCAGCATTGAGAGGGAAAAAATAAAGCCAAGTGTGAGCATACGGCCATGAGTTCAAGTCCCAATACTGGCACATACCATACAAACACACACACACACACACAAATGATACGATATCCAAGGCACAGGACCATGGTTGGCTAAGGCTTAGGCCAGGGTGCTATGCCTCTCATAGACAGGGAGCAATCAAAACTATGAGGACAAAGGAACGCACTTCCTTCGTGGGTTGGAGTCAAGAGGTGGAGTTGTTGGGGCCAGCTCCCCCGGCCCTAGGTGAGCAGTGGTTTTGTATTTCAATAGAAACCCCTGGGTCAGGACAGTGAACTCACCCCTCCCTCCTCCTTTCTCTTCAGCAGCCTGGATTCAAGGGTGATTAAGTGATCTGACCAGGTGCTTTGAAAAGATCATCATTGCTGATCAAGGAAAAAGAAGAGAAAAAAAAATATATTTAAAAAAACATCCCTTCCAACTCCCACAAAGCAGAGAGCTGGCCTGGAGGTGAAGGGAGGGTCTTTGACTCTGAAGGAATCCGTGGCTTTGAACTTGTCTCTTTAGACCCTTTTTTGAAAAAAAAAACAAAAATATTTTTATCCTTTTTCTCAAACACCCAGATGGCACGTCTTCTTCCCTAAGCGAGCAGTATTTAGTAGACGTCTACATGGCTCTCTGGCGCTGAGAATCTTATTTCCTGTTTCTTACTCTGGCTTTTCTGAGGAAAGGGTATTTTACTTTCAGTGCCTTTTGTGGGAGGATTAAAATGAAGTCTTCACCTCTAAAATCCTCCCTTGCTTATTCCCCCTGCAGCTGGGGGTATCTGCGGTTGAGCTCGGCAGCCCTTTGATCGGCAATCCTGGTCTTGCAGCTTCCACCCTGACTGGCTCTTTCTTTTACCTCTGCGACTTCAAGACTGTATTGCATGGGAGTGTAGCTCAGATTTTTTTTATTTTTTTTTAACTTCAGTTTCCCCAGAGGAAGAGGAATACGTTCAGCCTTAGATAAGGCTGGGTTTTCTTTTGAGCAATATGGGGTCTGTTAGGAAAAAAATAAAACTCTCTTTGCCTCTGTGCTCTCCGATCGGTGGGTGGATAGAAGGTTCTAGCTTCCTTTTCACTGTGTAAACACTTTACCTTACAGAGATTTGCTAGAGCTGCTGGCTTTTCCTGCGGATGGGGCTGTGTAGTGAGAAGGGCTCCCAGCCACCCCTTCCTGCCCTCCCCAGGTCAGGTGCTCAGGAGGAAATCCCGCCCTCTGTCTCAACATTTCCTATGCCCCATTGGGCCCTCTGACAGAACTGCACGGGTCTGCAAAGACGCCATGTTGAGCAGTCATTTACCAGAACGGGGTTGTAGCTCTCTGAACGCCTTTCGGCCAGGGAACTCAACAACCGAGGAGTGGAGTTTGGTCTCTTAAATCTCAGCCTCTGGGAGATGCTTGAGGGTCCCCCTTTGGTCCTGGATAAATTCCACATGGACCTCTGAGACCATCCCTGGTGGGTTCTCATCCCTAATCCTTTATAATCTCCATACTAACTCACTGCACACCTATGCTGGGGGAGGGATGGTCGCTGAGGATCTTATTGGGCTTAATAGGGCTGATCTAATGCAGTTTCACAAACCACGGGGCTTAAAACAACAGGAATTATAATTATGATTTTTGTACCAGTTCTGGGCTTTGAACTCAGGGCCCAGGGCATTGTCCCTGAGCTTCTTTTGCTCAGGGCAAGTGTCCTAACACTTGAGCCACAGACTCACTTCTGGCATTTTGTGTGTGTGTGGGTGGGGGAGGGTTGTGTGTATGATTAATTAGCGATAAAGAGTCGCATGAATTTTTGTTCTACCCAGGCCAACTTTGCACCATGATCCACAGATCTCAGCCTCCTGAGTAGCTAGGATGACAGGCGTGAGCCACCGGCGCCCGGCAGGCACCACAGGAATTATTACCCTATCGTTCTTAGTCTAAACATACAAGTCAGTAGAAGAGCAGCCAGTCAGGGCGTGTGGCCCATAGAACTAGCAACTGGGGGGATAAGCTGATAAACCAAGACCTGCCTGACGTGGGAAAAGGAGCAGAGAGTTACCAAAGAAGTGAGGCGGGAAGAGCAAAAGAATGAGAGAATGAGGACCGGAGAGACTCAACCCCTTTGGCATCGCAGCCTTACAGGAGACGCACCGATCAGAGAGCCACCCGATTCGCACTTTTTAACCCACAGCCCAGCTCTGTAAGGAGAGAGGCGGCCGAGATGGCAGCGGTAAGCTGAACTTCTGTCTTGCTGGATGCCTAATCCGTGTGTTCTTTTTGTCTGCCATGTTTCTTTTGCTAATAATTACTCACGCTTCTGTCTTGCCTGAGTTCTTCTGCTAGCCACAAGGGGCCGAAGGTTGCTTTGGCCACCCTAAACTTTCTGGTCAAGCGCATCTGCTGCATTGGGGTGGGGAGAGTCCTTCTTTGCTTCTCTCGTTTCCAGTGCTTGGTTTCCAGATGCCTCCCTGCAATGCCCTGACATCATATGGCCATCTCCTCCCTGCAATGCCCTGACATCATATGGCCATCTCCTCCAGGTGGTGGGGGCGTGTGGTGTGTGTGTGTGTATGTGTGTGTGTGTCTCTCTCTCTCTCTCTCTCTCTCTTCCTGTCTAAATTTTTTCCCCCTTCTTCTAAGGATCCAAGCAACTGGATTCAGGACTCACTCGAATCCAATCTGATCTCATCTTCGTTTGATTACATCTGCAAAGACCCTATTCCCAAATAAGGTCGTATTCTGGGGGGGGGGGGGGGTGGATGTGTGTGTATGGGGAGGGGAGTAACATGTTTGAGGACCCTGTCCACACTGAATCCTTTTGAGAGAAACACAACCGGACTGGTCACAGAGCCTCTCCAAGGGAAACCCATTCCTGAACTCCCTCCCTCCTGGCCCTCGCAGGACAAATACACAATCTGCTGACCAGATCACCTCTGCGGAATCCTCAGCCTCTGAGCCTCGGATCCACCCCCCCCCCAAACCTTGTCTGCACACCATCTACCCATCCGACTGTAAACGGGTACTCAGAGCTGCTCGGGTGCAGGGTTCCATTCTGGGAATCTGTCCTCCTCTCAACTCAGCTAAATGCCGCCCCTCTTCCTCGAGCTTCTGATTCCACGCTATTGATTGATGCAGCATCCAATCGCGGCGGGTGTGTGTGTGGGGTGAGACATATGCCATAGTAAATGATATCCGCACACTCCTGCCCAAGTGGCCTGTGAAATGGGAAGCTCCATTTCCCGCCCCAGCAGAAAGGTCTTTACCTCTCTGCTAGGAAGTCGATGCTCTCCGATTGACTGGCTCATTGATGTATTGCCTCATGGACGGATCTCGCTCAAGGAAGGTCAGGTCTGGTCCCTACCTCCTCTCCCATGAGCGTCTGGGATCGCGGGACCCGTGGGGAGTCTGGGTCTGGCTCTGGGCCTGTCCTCTCGTGACTTCTGTTCCACGCTCGGGGCCCAGCCCAAGGCTTCCTCTCTGAGAGTCCAGATAGGGAACGTCTGGCTCTCCGGAGCTGTGCTGCGTTCTCTCCCGTGCTCCGCACACGGTAGGTGCTCAGCAGAAACCGCTGGACGTGTGGCATGGTCTGCACCCAGGGCCCCCCCCCATACCTGAAGATATGCAAATGAGGGCGTGGCTTTACACACTGCACTGTCCAAACCACTCCCCCAACGCAGAGAGAGATAGAGAGGGGAGGTGGCGCTGGCTGAGAACCCCGACCACGTGGGAAGGTGGCTCAGTGGTAGAGCGCTTGCCTCGCCCACATGAAAACCTGGGTTCAGTTCCTCAGCACCACAGACACAGAAAAAGCTGGAAGTGGTGCTGTGGCTCACGTGGTAGAGCGCTGGCCTTGAGCAAAAGCAGCTCGGGGACGGCGCCCAGGCCCTGAACTGTTCAGTCCCTAGGACTGGCAAAAGAAATGCAAAACAAAAACAAAAAGGGCCCTGCAGTCCGGGCCTGCAGTCCCTCCGTGCTCATCCGCTGACAGTGACCCAGGGAGAAAGGAGGGAGGGGGGAGGAGGCCGGAGCCCCCGTGGATGAGGGAGGATCATTTGAGTGGCAGAGCGCCGGGCGGAGTGACATTTGTGTGATTCTTCCTTCAGCTTAATTAACGCCGGAGAATGTCCAGGGGACCAGAGCTCCGCTGCGTGCTGGCTGCGTGCAGTGAGAGCGTCTCCTCCCCTGCCCGCCATCTTTTCCTTGCTCATCTTCATTCCTCTCCGTTTCCCCATCCACCCAGGAGAGGGGTTCGCTCCCCAAGGCCGGCTAAGATGGAAAGAGAAGCTGGAGATCATACCTTGAATGCGAGCCCCTGGAGGGAGGGAGGGAGGCCTGGGATGGATCCTACCGGGAGGGGCGGTGTGATTTAAATGTAAAATCATCCTGAGGTGAGGGAGGGCTGGGGGAGAGAGTGAGATCTGGGGGTCATTAGACAGAAAGCTGGTGAAATGTTCTCTTTCTGAAGGAAGCAGGGCACAGCCCGGCCCAATGTCTGCAGGCCGAGGAAGGATTACTCAATAGTTGTGCGTGCGTGCGTGCGTGCGTGCGTGCGTGTGTGTGTGTGTGTGTGTGTGTAAGAGAGAGACAGACAGAGAGACTGAGACAGACAGAGACTGAGACAGACAGAGAGACAGACAGACAGAGACAGAGCCTGGGCCTCCCTCTGTAGCCCAAGCTGGCCTTGAACTGGTGCTGCTTCTGCCTGAAATCTAGCTGCTGGGATTCCAGGCATGAGCTACGACTCTCAGCAAGTAGCAGCTTCTTAGAGAGGTGCAGAAAAAGCACAGATGGGAGACGGTACTTACTCTTTTTTTCCTCTCTCTCTCTTTCTCTCTTTTTCCTAAAAAGCTCACAGGAAGAATGATCTCTGAGATAATTTTTCTGCTTTCTTTGCACCTTAATACTTAGAAGTCTTTAAGTATGGGAGAAGAAAAAAAAAAAGATCTAAAAAATGAGTACTACAGCAGGCAAATATCTCAGCGATAACAAAAGGGGGGAAAAATCCCAGCTCTACTTTTTTTCTCCTCAGTGCTACACTTGGAGCTGTGTGTGTGTGTGTGTGTGTGTGTGTGTGTGAGAGAGAGAGAGAGAGAGAGAGAGAGAGAGAGAGAGAGAGAGAGAGAGTGTGTGTGTGTCTGAATGTGTATTTGAGGGATCTATCTGTCAGACAGGTGAGCTGGGTGAATCACCATGCACCTGTATGAGTGGCGAGCAGCCACCCCCATTTCTCTGCCCCTCTTAGGGGGGCAGTGATGTGAGCAGCCCAGAGCTTGCCCGGGTTCGGGAGTTTATTGCAATCATAAGGAAGCACAGAGGAAGGGGTTTTATCTGTTCCTGATTGCAGGAGTCTGTTGGGGTGTGTGTGGCAGGGCGGGGGGGGGGATGCTCCTGGGGTCTGCAGATTGCACATTCAAACAGAGAAGGAACACCTGGGGAGAAGAAGCAGGGGTGGAGAGGAGCGGGGGAGCGGGGAGGACGAGGGATGAGGGCCCACCCGGGAAAGGGGAGAGGCCTTGGGCCGCTATTAATGAGGCCAGCGCTTACAGGAACGACACCAGGTACAGCAGAAGACGGCGATGTGGGGGAAGCTGCGTGCGGCAGGAGAATGAAGGGGAGGCAGAAGGATCTTCAGGCCTGTCTTACAGGCCTGCGCTTCAGGGTATGAAGCTGCCAGGTTCTGCTGGGGGGTGGAGGGGTGTGCCTGCCACCAGGGGGCTCTCGCGGGAGCAATGGGAGGACAGGAGAGGGAGAAGGGGAGAGGCGAAGCAAGGGGAGGGGAAAGGAGGGGAGAGGAGGAGAGGGGAAGGGAGGAGAGGGCATGGGAGAGGAGGAAAGAGAAGATAGAGCGGAGAGGAGAGGAGAAGGGTAAGGGAGGAGAGGAGAGAAAAGAAGGGGAGGGTAAGGGAGGAGAGAGAAGGGAAGGGGGGAGTACAGGAGGAGAGAAGAGAAAGATGAGAGAGGAGAGAAAGGGAGGGGAGGGGGAGTAGAGAGGGAGAGGACAGAGAAAAGAGAAGAGAAAGGAGAGAGGAGGGAGGGTAAGGGAGAAGAGAGGAGAGGGTAAAGGAGAGAAGATGAGAAGAGAGATGAGTAAAGGAAGAACAGGAGGAGGAAAAGGAGGAAGAGTAAGAGAAGAAAAAGGAGGAGGAGGAAGAGGTGGAAGAGGAACAAGAGGAGGAGGAAGAGGAAGAAGAGGAGGAGGAAGAGAAAGAGAAGGAAAAGGAGGAGGAGGAAGAGGAGGAAGAGAAAGAGAAGGAAAAGGAGGAGTAGGAAGAGGTGGAAAAGGAATAGGAGGAAGAGGAGGAAGAAGAACAAGAGGACGAGGAGGAAGAAGAGGAGGAGGAGGAAGAGAAAGAGAAGGAAAAGGAGGAGGAGGAAGAGGTGGAAAAGGAACAGGAGGAAAAGGAGGAAGAAGAACAAAAGGAAGAGGAAGAAGAGGAGGAGGAGGAAGAAGAGGAGGAAAGGAGAAGGAAGAGGAGGAGGAGAACAAAAATTCCCTGAAGTTTCTGGAAACTGAAGGCGGCGAGCTTTACCCCTTGGCAGCGTGGTTCTGTGGACCCCGCCGGGCTGTGCGGCCTGCTTACCACCACAACTGCAGCGGAAACGCCTGTCCCTCTGGGTAGAGGAAGCAAAGGCAGGAGTCCAGGGCAGAAGCCGCCAGGGCTGCTGGACAGGAGGGAGAGCCCCAATTTTCTGTGTGACCCCAAACCCTGCCTGTATGAGATGGGCTAAAAAAAAAAAAATCCACGGGAGCCGGGGTCTGGGCCGCCGTCCCGGGCAGACATCACCCACGCAGCCGGCGCGGGCCTCACTGACCATCCTGCCGCCTCCAACGTATCAGCGTTCTTTGGGTCAGTGTCCCAGAGGCCAGAGTGTGTACATCGCCGCACTGCCGACATATGAAATCAGGGCAAGAAGCAGAGCCATGCCCGGTGGGGATAAAGGGAAATATGTGTATGCTGAGTAAAAATATAACAACTCAAGCCGGGCGCCGGTGGCTCACGCCTGTCATCCTAGTGACCCAGGAGGCTGAGAGCTGAGGATCGCGGTTCAAAGCCAGCCCGGGTGGGAAAGTCCATGAGACTCTCATCTCCAGTGAACCACCAGAACACCGGAAGTGGCGCTGTGGCCAGGATTTGGGTGAGTTGGCACTGATGTACGCCGCATTGCTTCCAAAGGCTAGAACTCTGTCACCTGCGCCACAGCTCCGCTTCTGGCTTTTTGGTAATGAATTAGAGGTAAGAGTCTCAGAGATGCTTTTCTGTCCTGGCTGGTTTCAAACCTCGATCTTCAGATCTCAGCCTGCTGGGTAGCCTGGATTACAGGTGTGAGTCACTGGTATCCTTGGTTTGAGCCTTATCCTGTACATTCGCAAACAGTAGGACCAGTAACTTTGGATGTTGTTGGAACTGGGAATGAGGAGATGACACCGGATACTCATTAATAACTAGTTAGCTGTTAGGTGGCGGCTGTGACGGTCCAAGTGAACAGGAGTCTCTGAGGCGCACACATGGGGAAGGCGCAAGGGAAAACCCAAGGCTGACTGTTTAGGTTTCAGTCTCTGCTTAAATTGGAGCCAACGACAAAGATGGAGAAGACGAGGAGGGGGCGGGGAGACGAGAGAGGAAAGCCGGGGCTGTCTTTTGGCTTTGCCCAAGTTCACCAAACGGCACTGTGTGGAAGGAGGTAGTTGGGTGCAGGTGATCGGAAATTCTGATTTAAGCATACTCAACAAGCCGGGCGCCGGTGGCTCACGCCTGTCATCCCAGCTACTCAGGAGGCTGAGCTCTGAGGATCGCAGTTCAGAGCCAGCCCGGGCAAGGAAAGCTCGTGAGACTCTTATCTCCAAGGGACCACCAGAAAACTGGAAGTGGCGCTGTGGCTCAAGTGGTAGAGCGCTCGCCTTGAGCTGAAGAGCTGAGGGACAGCGCCCAGGCCCAGAGTTCAAGCCCCACGACCGACAAAAAAAAACAAAAACAAAAAAAAAAAAAACTCAACAAATAGCTGGTGCTGAAAGATGTCCGGAAGCCAGGAAGAGGAGAAATTTGAAGGAGACGGCGATTCTAGGGTGTTCAACCCCAATCAAGGATTGGAAGTGCCAAACAGTCCTGACCCTTACTCTCCTGACAAAGATTATCTCTGGTTTGGGGGAATTCCAGGTCATCGGAAATCCACACAGGCCCTTCTGATTCTTGGCCAGGACAACCCACATCCAGCCATCCGAGAAGACCCATGCACCCCCCAGAAGGACTCACCAGGGAGCTGGTGTAGGTGGGATCCGAGGTGTCATCCTGGAGGTAGCGGGAGAGTCCGAAGTCGGACACCTTGCACACCAGGTTGCTGTTGACTAGAATGTTCCTGGCGGCCAGGTCCCGGTGCACGTAGTTCATTTCGGACAGGTACTTCATGCCCGCGGCGATGCCCCTCAGCATGCCCACCAGCTGGATTACTGTGAACTGCCCGTCGTTTTGCTGTGGGCAGACACACACACACACACACACAGGGTCTGAGCTGGGATGATGGCTACGTGGGAGCCCAGGAACCGTGGCCCACTCCCCCTCCCCCTGCCCCTTATCTCAACAGCTCGGGGCTCTCTGCTCTCCAAGCCCTGTCGATTTCATCTCCCAATTACCTCCCAAGCCCGTCCGCCCCTCTCCCTCTCCACCGCCACCGCACCATGCCAACTGAGTCGCCTTCATCCATCACCTGGTCCAGCCTCCCATGCCCCCCCCCCCGCCCCTCCCGGCCTGTGCAATCCATTCTCTCCATGGCAGCCAGAACCATCTTTGAAAGACATAAATCAGGCCATGTCACTCTCTGCCTTCCATCCGGCTAATAGCTTCTCATGGCCTTAAAGGAAAATCTCCAAGTTCCTTAGCAAAAGGTCCAGGAGACTCCCCCTCTTACCCCCCGCCCCGGGGGGCTGGGTGCTATCTTAAGACTACAGAGACCACCTCATCACTGCGGTACCCTAGTCTCACTTCGGTCTTATAGACAGCGGCCTTGTCCTTGGCACTATCACCAGTTTTAACTCTGCGTGTGTGTGTCTGTGTGTCTGTCTGCCTCTGCTTGAGTCAAAACTCTTTCAGGTCATATACCCGGTCTGCATTTCTAAAACAGCACATGAAGCCAGGCGCCGGTGGCTCACGCCTGTCATCCTAGCTACTCGGGAGGCTGAGATCTGAGGATCGCGGTTCAAGGCCAGCCCGGGCAAGGAAGAGTCCGTGAGATTCTTTTCTCCAATGAACCGTTCAGAAAACCGGAAGTGGCGCTGTGGCTCCAGTGGCAGAGCTGCTCGCCTTGAGCTGAAGAGCTGAGGGACAGCGCCCAGGCCCAGAGTTCAGGCCCCACGACCGACAAAAAAGAAAAAAGAAAAAGAAAAGAAAGAACTAAAAAACACCGCATGAACGTGTTGGATAAATGACTGTGGACATCTGCTTCAGCTTCCATACTTTAAGGTCTAGGATGCCTTCTTTGTGGCCGGGTCTTGATCTCGGCCTCCACACACATCCGCCGGTGGGGGGGAATGGTGCGGTCAGCCTTCGATCGCCCTGCGTAGGTTCGAGGTCTCACAGAGACCTAAACCCAGAATGGCGCCCGGCTCCAACTCCACCCACTGGTGATGGCGGCTGTGTGGCTCCGGCTAGGAAAGAAGGCCGGACCGGCGTACGTTCTGCAGGGAAAAGAGCCACAGCCCTTCACGGGTGCCACTCTCATCAAACAAAGCAAGCAAAAAACCTAAATAGATAAACGAAGACAAAACCTACTACCACCACCAACAGATCTCTCCGTGACTTTGGAAAAAGAGCCTTGCGTACCAAGCCCATTGGTTTGGAGAGGGGGAAAATAAAAAAATAAAAAAAAAACACCATGGTAGACAGAAGAAATACTGGCCCAGGGTAGAGTGATTTCAGCTTCCTTTCTCTCATGAAGGGCTCTCTGCTGAAATTGCTTTTCCGAAACTGCTCTGAAGTCACTCGCCCGCCCTTCTATTAGACAGGAAAGGATTTAGGTATTTCAACGTTCATTGACAAATCCACTTCAGGAAATGAAACCCTTATTTGATTTGTTTGAAGAGAATGAATCATAGATTTTTTTCCCCCCTTTCTTTCTTCAGACTCAAAGAGGAAACTTCCCAGCTCATCCGACTCACTGCTTTTAGTTTATAGATTGGAAAATCGAGTTAACGGACTTGCTTGGGGTCCGGGAGGTGACTTACAGCCAGAACGAGCCTGGCCTTCTCTCCTACACATCTGTGGCTCTTTGTTTTCTTCTGTGTGTCGTGGGGTTTGAACTCTGGGCCTGGGCGCTGTCCCTCAGCTCTTCAGCTCAAGGCTAGCAGCTCTACCACTTGAGCCACAGCGCCACTTCTGGTCTTCTGCGTGGTTCATTGGAGAAAAGAGTCTCACAGACTTTCCTTGCCCTGGCTGGCCTTGAACCATGATCCTCAGATCTCAGCTTCCTGAGTGGCTAGGATGACAGGCGTGGGCCACCAATGCCTGGCTGTTTGTTTGTTTGTTTTTTCTTCTAACATGGATTAGAAGGGACTATCCCTTGGGTCTATGGTTGAAGAACAGCAGTGTTTAAGGTCCTAGATGATGGAGTCCACATTTTACCATGAGAAAGGGAGAGTGGAGGAGCCTTGGGGAAGTGTTATCCGATAAGCCAAGAGAATCTCTGGTGTCCCGACCCCCGGGCTACACACCTGTGGTCGCCTCTCCAAAGCCCCTCCATCCAGGAAGGTGAAGGAGAAGAAACAGTTGCACACACAGAGGCCTAACCCTTTCCCTTTCTTCTCTGGATGGTGATCCTAAAATTATCCTCCTTCCCACGCGACGGACCTGGTGGGATTGAACTGATGACCTATTTCTTTTCAATTTTACCAAGCAGCAGATACACCAATTAATGTTGCTATGCTCCCAGGGTTTGGTAGTGAGGCTGAAATTAGATTTATAGATTACCTGCCGCCGCCGAGGTGTGAGCAGTCAGAAATGCTTCACTTCCCCTCTGCTCCGGCCCTGCCCCTGCTCTCTCCACCCTCCCCTTCCTGGCTGAGCCTTCTCTGCTTCTTGCTCCTGGAGGTTTGCTCCCAGTGTGCATGGCGGAGGGGGGGTAGGGGTGGGGGTGGGGAGGGAGGGCTGGCTCATGGCTGAATGCCAGCGCCCAGCTTGCCCCTTGGGTCCTGAATCCCAGATGGAAACAAGGGACCCCCGGAGAGGTGCCTCTTTCTTGAAGGAACACTGGGGTAATGAGTCTCTCCATCCTCTTCTCTACCTACCAGCTACTTTCTAGGGTGACGCTGCCCTGGGCATTTCCTACCAAAGGGAAACCCATTTTTGTTTTGTCGGCTGTGGGGCTTGAACTCGGGGCCTGGGCTGCTGTCCCTCAGCTCTTCAGCTCACGGAGAGCGCTCTACCGCTTGAACCACACAGTGCCACTTCCGGTTTTCTGAGTGGTTCATTGGAGATCGGAGTCTCACGGACTTTCCTTGCCCGGGCTGGCTTTGAACCGCGATCCTCAGATCTTGGCCTCCTGAGTCGCTAGGATGACAGGCGTGAGCCACCGGTGCCTCGCAGGGTTTGTCCCCTCCCACCTCGTTCTTGCTGGATTCATCCAGCAAGCGTTTCCTGAGGCCCTCCTGCCGCCCAGGCGTCTGCAAGCTCTGCTTTGCTCTCTCCTTGCAGCAACGTCTCCAAAACCCAAGGGCCGTGCCCGCAGGCTGGCTCTACCCCCCTCCACCCCCCCGCCCCCAGGATGTCACCAAGCCCCTGTCCCTCATTGTCCTCCTTGCAGACATAGGCTCACCCTGAGGAAGGAATCCAGGGCGCCATTCTCCATGAACTCCGTGATGATCATGACCGGCCGGCTCTTGGTGACCACACCTTCTAGACGGATGATGTTGGGGTGATCGAACTGACCCATGATGCTGGCCTCGCTCAGGAAGTCCCGGCGCTGTTTCTCCGAGTAGCCGGCCTTCAGCGTCTTGATGGCGACGTAGATCTCCCTCTTGCCGGGCAGCTTCAGGCGACCCTTGTACACCTCTCCAAACTCTCCTGCAACAGCAACAAGGGCATCTCTGTTATCCTCTGGCTTCAGGGCCCTTGGAGTCACGAGTGGAGGAATCTTAAGAACATCTTTTGCTTTCTGGTCAGTCATGGGGCTTGAACTCTGGGCCTGGGCGCTGTCCCTGAGCTCTTCTGCTCGAGGCGAGTGCTCTACCGCTTGAGCCACAGCGCCACTTCCGTTTTTCTGAGTGGTTCACTGGAGATCAGAGTCTCTTGCATGTTTCCTTGTCTAGGCTGGCTCTGAACAGCAGTCCTCAGATCTCAGCCTCCAGAGTAGCTAGGATGACAGGCGTGAGCCACCGGCGCCCGTCCAGATGATCATTTCTTTTTTTACATCCGTTCATAGAAGTAGGAGAGCCGGACTCTGGTGGCTCACACCTGTGATCCCACTCAGAAGGCTGAGATCTGAGGATCTCAGGTTCAAACCCAGCTCGGGGGCAGGAAAGTCTGAGACCCTTAATCTCCAATGAACTACCACAATACCAGAAGTGGAGCTGTGGCTCAAATGGTAGAATGCTAGCCTTGAGCAAAATCAATGAATAAAAGCTCAAGGACAGATTCTAGGCCCTGAGTTCAAGTCCCAGTACCAGGATTAAAAAAAACCCAAACCAAGAAATTATATTAAGTGAAGTAAGCCAGGCCCAAAGAAGCATAGGTCCCATGGTTTCCCTTATTTGCAATATCTAGTATAGGTATGAGTCAAGCGGAAAAGGTCAGATAATGTGATGTTAGGAAAATGAACCCTTAAATATGTATTTTAATTTTTTCGTTTCTTTCATGCATGTGTTTCTAACGCATTTATAAGATTATTTCTTTGTTGCTTTGTATGTCCCTCCCCCACAGTGTAACCCCTGCTTTCACTATATTTGATGTCAGTATAACATGTGGAGGAGATGGGGACAAACAAGTCGTTTCAGGATTCAGGTGGACCTGTTGCAACAATGAGAAGTACAAAGTGTCATGTCAAAACCAACTTTACAATGTCGGTGTGGGGGGGGGGAGGGGGGTATAATTGGGTGGGGGGAGGGAGGAGGCTGGGAAGGGAGGTGAAGGGTAAACAAAGGAGGAGGCTGCAATGCTTGGTAAGAAATGTATGCATTATCCTGCCCATGTAATTGTAACCCCTCTGTACAGTATGTTCTCAAATAAAATAAAATAAAATTAAAAAAAAAAAAACCCAAACCAACAAAACCAAAAGAAATAGTTTAAGACACCAAAGTACAACTTCAGAATACATGTGTTTGGTTTTTATTTTTTCATTTGCATCCTAGCTGAAGAACGGACAGGCATCAGTTTCATTTTTCACAGAATCAAAATTCTTTTTTTTTGGTTTTTATTCATTATCATCTTTAAGTAGTTGTACAAAGGAGCTGCCGTTTGGGTTGAAAGCAGTTTAGGAATGCAACGTACCTTGATTAATGTCAAAACTCATTTTTCACTGGTATGCTTCCCCCTACCTTGCAGGAAAAAAATCCAGGGAATTATGGGTCTACTTGGGTACTTTATTTTTTTTTAGTCCTCTTGATGAGACGGACAGAATTCATGCTCCTACCCTGCCACAAAAGCACTGGTTTCTGGTACTTCCTCTAGAAAGCAGACTAAGAAGTTAGGAAGAGCCGGGCGCCGGTGGCTCACGCCTGTCATCCTAGCTACTCCAAGAGGCTGAGATCTGAGGATCACGGTTCAAAGCCAGCCGGGGCAGAAAAGTCTGTGAGACTCTTATCTCCAATGAACCACCAGAAAACCGGAAGTGGCACTGTGGCTCAAGCGGTAGAGCGCTCGCCTTGAGCTGAAGAGCTCAGGGACAACGCCCAGGCCCAGAGTTCAAGCCCCGCGATGGACAACAACAAAAAGATGTTAGGAAGGCATTTATCTTAGGCAGATTGAAGTGAGGAGAGAGAGAGAGAAAGCTGTACTGAGCAGAGAGAGAGAACAGGTGGCTGAGGCCAGACCCTCAATCAACAGGGAACGCTGACGCAAGGATCTCCCTTTCCCAGCCATAACCGGCCTCTCTGCCACCCCCACCAGCTCACCGCGTGAGTCACGGGCAGATGCCGCCTCTGGCAGCCATCACGTTTGGTGGAGAAATGGCAAGATCATGTCTCCAAGCCAGTGTGAACCATGCACCTCCCAGGGCACTATGGCATTTCAACATTTTGTTTGTCAGTAAGAAAAACAAAAACCAAGAGCTTAAAAAAAAACCAAAACAATTCTGGTGACGCCATTTCATAGCTCTCTTCGAAAAGAAAAAAAACAAAACCAAAACACTAATCTGTGGGGCGTCACTGTGTGCTTTCGGGAGTGATTTCTGTGCTCTCCCTTGGTTTGGTAACTTCTACTCCTCCTCGTGAAGCGGCTGAGTATCTGCTTGTAAAGTGCCGCCCTGAAATGCATGGCAAAGGCCTGTCAAGAGAAACAGTTATTTTTTAAAAAATATATGTGTTCTTTTTTTTTTTTTCTTCTTTCCCTTGCTGGGAAAACTTTCCTTTTCATTCTTTTAGCTCCTGGGAGGAAATGATGGAACGAAGTGTGTGAGCAATCGGGTACATTACTGGCTCCGTCAGAACGGCCAGCCAGGGTCCTCCTACCCCAGCTGGGCCAAGTCGGAACACGGGGGGGGGGGGGGGGCGGTGTCTCCGGGAAGGGTGCTGTCCTCTTTCACAGACAGACTCCCTGCGTCTACGTCTCCTGCCTGGGAACGAGGTGGTCAGCACACTGAAGAACGGGAATACTGATCCGTGGTGTTCACCTCAGTGGGTAGTTAGGAGGAATGCGCCACATCAATCTGATATCCTGTGCGAATAAATACCCCAGTGGAGAAACCTTCCTTGACACCACGCATCCTCCACGTGAGCTGCCCTGTCATCATGGAGGGGTTGGGGATTGCTGTTTCACAGGGACCAGGGTCTCAGGACTATGACTGCACGGGTCGCACAGGGCTTGCTGTCCAGGTAACTTGGAGAGCTGGCCAACTCGACGCTCAAGCAAATTGTGAGCGATTAACCAACAGCCCCGAAGCCCTGAGGTATGGGAATTTATTTCTGTGTCACTCAGTAACTCTGAAACACAGCTTGGCCACCACATAATAATGCTGGACCCGCACACAGTTGGGGCGCTATTGATGTGAGTGGAAAGAAAGAAGCAAAGAAGGAAGGAGGCAATGAAAATACTGCCATTGTTAATAATGAACAGAACCAAGAACTTGTGTCATCTACTGCCTTTAGAAATTGCCCCTCAGGGCTGGGAAGGTGGCTCAGTGGTAGAGCGCTTGCCTTGTATGCATGAGGCCCTGGGTTCCATTCCTTAGCAACCCATAAGCAGAAAAAGCTGGAAGTGGCGCTGTGGCTCAAGTGGTAGAGTGCTCGCCTTGAGCTGAAGAGCTGAGGGACAGAGCCCAGGCCCAGAGTTCAGGCCCCAGGACCGACCAAAAAAAAAAAAAAAAAAAAAAAGGAAGAAGGAAAGAAAGAAATTGCCACTCAATCAGAAAGAATGACAAATGTACTATTCGTAAGGAAATGGAAAGACCTGGAAAAAAAATCTTATTAAGCAAAGTAAGCTAAGACCCAACAAAACTCAGGTTGCATGGTTTCCCTCATTTGTGATACCTAGAATCTGTCTAGAAATCTACAAGTAAACACACTGGATGGTAAAAGACAAAAACAATTCACCAGGACATGATAAATTATACAGGTCTCTAGACATTCCCTACAGTGAGGCCAAAGGAAGATCTTCTTAG
Organism: Dipodomys merriami; assembly: GCF_024711535.1. Lineage (NCBI taxonomy): Eukaryota > Metazoa > Chordata > Mammalia > Rodentia > Heteromyidae > Dipodomys > Dipodomys merriami. The sequence goes on along the minus strand of NW_027206268.1, from coordinate 2,903,112 downwards.
GAGAGGATCACAAGGGCACAATAGCTATGTGCATCAGATCATACAAAATAATATTTATCAAAATGAACTCCAGGAAATGAAAACAAGAGGTTTTTTTTCCCTTTGTTGCTGTAATTTTGGTTTCTTTTCCTTTTGTCTGGTTTGTAAGCTTATCTGTCTTTGGGAAGAGTGGGCGAGGGGCACAGAAATGGAGGGACAAAGGGTGAACAGATGCAGCAGTGATCCTCACTAGACACTACATTGAAAATGAACTCTACAGGTTGTGGGGTGGGGGGGGTTGAAGGGAAAAGCTGGGGGAGATGTTCAAAAAGAAGGCTGTTAGCTGAAGATAAGCTAACCAAGTTCTATGACTGCTCTCCTTCCAGAGAGCTAGGAAATTCTTCCCTATAGGGCCACAGCCTTGCCAACATCTCTTTCTTCTCCCCCTACACTCCTTAACACGATGAGGAAGAGAGAAAAGTAGTTCAGCAATGTTAAGTGCCTCAGCCATTCTATATAAAATCAGAAGGAAGAACATTTTCAAAAACTGAACACGAACCATCCAACCTGCCAGCAGGTATTTCGGGCACTAGCTGTTGGCTGTGTGTGTGAGCAAGGATCTACACACACAATTACACTCTTTTTTTCCCCCCCTCTCTCTCTTAGTAGCAATGTGAAGTCACAAACTGCCTTGAGGGGCTGGAAAAGAGGAGAAAAAAGGAAAGAAAAGCAGAATTTCTCGTTACTAATTCGGGCTTACACCAGAGATGGAACTTTTAAGGAACAAATTGAAACTAGGTTTTTAAGGAATGATTTCAAGAAGGTTTTTTTAACACACTGGTTGGCGTAAAGTAGGTTAGGACTCAGCTGGAGTAGAAGGCAGGCATTTTACCATCTCCTGACTGACTCTGGCTTAGAGGACAGACATTAGTCACTGGTCACAGAAGGATGGATGGCTGAGCTCCTTAGATTCTCAACTGCCATTAACAATCTAGTAGAGTAGGAGGAGGAGGTGGGAATGGCTTGATGGACAGGGTATCCCAAGTCCCCAGTACCAAGATGGCAGAGGTGAAATGGACTTCTCTCCTCTCCCTCCCCACCTCCTGTCAGTCATGGGGCTTGATCTCAGGGCTTGGGAGCTGTCTCTGAGCTCTTTTTGCTCAAGGCTAGTGCTCTACCACTTTGAGCCACAGCACCACTTCCGGTTTTCTGATGGTTCATTGGAGATCAGAGTCTCACAGACTTGCCTGCCCGGGCTGACTCTAAACCTGGAATCTCAGATCTCAGCCTCCTGGGTAGCTAGGATGACAGGTATGAGCCACCAGCGGCACCTGGGGGATTACTCTGTTTTGTAGCTCTTTGTGGTTCCAATACAATTGTATACACAATTATATATCAAATACATGTGTGTATATATATGAATATGTATGTCTTGCATATTACATATAAGATCTCATATATGTAATATATGAATGATCTCATATATAAGAGATCATATATGGATATAAATGATATATAAGATCTCATACATAGATATGTATATATATGACTATATGATATAATCATGTATTTATATGATTATAATCTAACATGAATATACTATGTAGATTTCATATATAAATATATTATCTCATATATGATTATATAGATTTCATCTATATACATTACATAAATCTTCTTTAGTATAAATATATATGTGGATGGGACCAAGATGGCGATGGGGCAGTAGGGAAACGCCACAGCTCTCTCCAACCAAAAAGAGAGTTCGAGTTCCAACGCTTAATCTCCCCAAGAGACCGACAACAACAAAAAGACGAACACTCAGAGAAAAACAAGAGGCGGAGAATAACAAAAAAAGAAAGAGAGGAAAAGAAGAATTTCAGAACAGAGAAAAGCGAAGACCCCTCCCCCAACCTTTACTGGCCGCGGGGCAGTGCGCCAAGCCGCCGGCCAGCCGGCCCGCCGGGGGCTGCGGGAGCCCCAGAGACACAGCAGAGACACAGGGGGCCGCTTTCAGATCACCAGGTACCGGTTTGCAGAACAGCAGATCGCCAGGAACAGAGAAACCTACCAGCTGGGAGTCTCCACGAGGATCCCACCCCCACCCTTCACTCTCCACCCGAGCAGAGAGGCTCCATCCCGCCAAAGCCGCTCGGCGCCAGCAGCGCGACAAAGGGACCTGTCGGCAGACCACCCGCCCGCCCGATCGCGATCGCAACGACCCGGCCCTGCTCGGGCCCCAGAGGTACCGCGAAGAAGCTGCCTGAGCGTGGACACTTTTGACCCGACAGCTTCGACAGAGGCAGAGACAGAAAAGAATCACACAGAGCCATCACCGCCCAACCCAGCCCGGATTGCAACAACAACTGACGACCTACACCACACAGAAACAACCAGCTCCAGGGTGAGTACCCCACAGGGGAAGTGTATCCCTCAAGGGAGACCAGAGCTGGAGGGAATCCCCAGACCCTGACCTAGACTCCCTACCCCAACACCCAGACCACAGGACCCACTAAAACTGGGAACTGTTTGAGAGCTCCACCAGCCCGTGGAGCACACTCAGCTGGCCAGGCTAGAGCAAGAGCACCCCTGGAAGGGAGCTTAAATGCCCAAGCCAGGAACAGCGCCCCTGGGTCAAGACTACCAACAGTAGAAGAAATTTGAACTGTGTCCCCCAGGCTGTATAACCTAGGTGGGATACACATCAGCACAGGCCTAACGAGTGCGCTCCAGGCTGCATAACCTAGGTGGTATACACATCAGCACAGGCCTAACAAGCGCGCTCCATGCTGGGGCCGGAACCAGACCCGGGGATCCGGCGCCTGAACAACACAACCAACTCCTCCCAATTGAAGTAAAAAGCTGAGCATACGCCTCAACAGAGGGGAGAAAACCAGGAAACAACACTCCCCGGGAAGCACGCCTGTGACAACAAAAGACCTGGAGGCCCAGGACAAGAGAAGCCCAAACCCCACCAAAACTCCACCCATATACCCTAGACTGGGAATTGGGCAACACAGGCTGCCAGCACCTGATAGTAAGCAGGAGCTCAGACTGTTAAGGCGGGTCAGCAATAGAGTGATAGTCTTGGATGTATGAGGCCCTGGATCTGATTCCTCAGCATCACAAAAGCAAAAAGGGTTAGAAGTGGTGCTGTGGCTCAAATGGTAGGGTGCCAGCCTTGAGCTGAAAAGCTGAGGGACAGCACCCAAACCTAGAGTTCAAGCCCACAACCAGCCCAAAACAAACAAACAAAAACACATCAGGAGCCCATAGCAGACTCCAGTATTTGGGAGAGTGCATCCAGAGCATCTGTTCTTCACAAGAGCACCCGTAGGAGCAAACACAAGCAGTCTAGGCTGCTCAACCCTTCCAAAGGCGGGAACTGCCAGCAATCTACAGCAGAGAGCTGAGAATCCTAAGTAAGTCAGAATAGCAGCTGGAAATAGACTCCCAACAGAACCCAGATCAGGCACAGACTCTCTCTACCAATACAGAATCAGCAACCAAGCAAAGACAGACACACCAAAATTGAAGAGCAGTCTCCTGAACCTCCATGCGAAAATCACAGAGAAAAATCACAAGGTTTACCACCACCCAGGACAGCAAGCTCACCTCAAAAGCCAGCAGCCACGCAGGGGAGAGCCCCAGTGGGAGCAAAGCAGGAATGGAAGACAAAAGCTACATCCAAGGGTTGCTGGAGGCAATGACTCGAGAAATTGATCAGAAATTGAAAGAGCACAAGGATGAACTATCCAAAGAGATACAGGGTATCAAACAAGAGATGCATGCAAAAATAGAAGCTGCACAAACCTCAGTAAGAAGTGAGATAAACGCCAAATTAGAGGTAATGCATACCTCATTGAGAGGTGAGATCAGTACTCTGAGAACCAACATTGAATCCATAAAGGGATCCATTTCCTCCATGCAAACCACAATAGAAGCCACTGTCAACAGAGTGAATGAAATGGAAGGTAGAGTGTCAGATACAGAAGACAGAATACACCAACTGGACCAAAAAGTGACAGATATGGAAAAATCACTCAAATTAAACCAAAGGGATATTCAAGAGCAAGCAGATAATGCTAAAAAATTTAACCTTCGCATAATTGGAGTGGACGAAGATGAGGAATTCCAGAGCAAGGGAATGCAACACCTATTTAACAATATAATCAATGAAAATTTTCCCCACCTCAAAAACGACCATCTTAACTACATCACAAAAGCTTATCGAACACCCAACAAGCAAGACCCCAGGAGAAACACTTCTAGACACATTATAGTAAAAATGATAGATCTGAATAATAAGGAAACAATTCTGCATGCAGCAAAAATGAAGAAGGAGCTATACTACAACGGGAAAAAAATAAGAATCACTGCAGATCTCTCCACACAAACAATGAATGCAAGAAAAGCCTGGGAAAGCACCATACGAGCCCTGAGAGCCAATAACTGCCAACCCAGACTGATATACCCGGCAAAGCTAGCATTCACATTCGATGGAGAGCTGAAAACTTTTAATAGCAAAGAAAAACTAAATGAATACATAAACATTAAGCCAGCATTACAAAGAATTCTAAGAGGGGGGACACAACCTGAAGAAAGCAACCAGGAACTGGGGCCTGCCCCAAACAGGCGTTACTCAAAGTCTAACTGAGCAAGCACAGGAGGAAAGGAAAGAAGAAAAACTTAGGAAAACGGAATGGCAGGGACAACAATGCATCTCTCTATACTTTCTCTTAATATAAATGGGCTGAATTCGCCAATTAAAAGAAAACGAACTGAGGACTGGATCAGAAAACAAGACCCATCCATCTGTTGCCTTCAGGAGACCCACCTCTCAGCCAAACATACAAACAAACTCAGAGTGAAGGGGTGGAAAAGGATCTACCAATCAAACGCCCCCAGTAAGAAAGCAGGTGTAGCTATCCTGATATCTGACAAAATAAACTTCTCATTAAAATCAGTACAGAAAGACAAGGACGGACACTACATATTAATAAAGGGAACAATCCAAGAGGAGGATATAACCATTATCAACTTATATGCCCCAAATATTGGTGCACCCAGATATGTCAAACAAATGCTCTCAAACTTACAGAATAAAATAGATCCCAATACGATAATACTAGGAGACTTTAACACACCACTCTCACCAAAGGACAGGTCTACCAACCAGAGGATTGGCAAAGAAGCTACCGAATTAAGAGAGGCCATACTTCAAGCGGAATTAACTGACATCTACCGAGTATTTCACCCTAAAACAACACAGTACACATTCTTCTCAGCAGCTCACGGAACTTTCTCCAAAATAGACCATATCATAGTTCATGCAAGGAACTTAAGCAAATACAAAGGGATCGACATAATCCCCTGTATCCTATCTGACCACAGTGGAATCAAGCTAGCTCTCAATAACAAAGCATACCGCAGAAATTTCTCTAATACATGGAAATTGAACAGCACACTCCTTAACAATGCCTGGATAACAGAAGAGATCAGAGAAGAAATAAAGCATTTCCTACAACTCAATGAAAATGAAAACACCTCACAAAGAAACTTGTGGGACACAGCAAAAGCAGTCCTGAGGGGCAAATTTATTGCCCTCAGTGCCCACATCAAGAGAATGGAGACAGACCAAGTAAATAATCTCATGTTGCAATTAAAACAGCTAGAAAAACAAGAAAAAATGGGACCTAAAGCTACTAGACGAAGCCAGATAACCAAATTAAAAGCAGAGATTAACCAATTAGAAAATCAGAAAACCATAACCAAAATAAACCAAACAAAAAGCTGGTTCTTTGAAAAAATAAACAAAATTGATCGCCCATTGGCTAGATTAATTAAAAAAAGAAGAGAGGAAACCCATATTAATAGGATTAGGGATGCCACGGGAAACATTACAACATGTACCCAAGATATCCAAACAATTCTAACAGACTACTTTCAAAAGCTATACTCTCTAAAGAAGAAAATCGGGCAGAAATGGATGCATTTTTAGAGAAATACAAGTTGCCCAAACTGAGCAAAGAAGAAGTTAACCAATTAAATAAGCCAATATCCTATAACGAGATACAGGAAGCTATCAAAAGTCTTCCAACAAAAAAAAAGCCCAGGACCAGATGGATTCACAGCAGAATTCTATAAGACCTTTAAACAAGAACTAATACCCATACTCCTCAAGCTCTTCAGAGAAACAGAGAAGGAGGGAGCTATCCCAAACTCATTCTACGAAGCCAATATCACACTCATCCCCAAACCAGGCAAAGACCCAACCAAAAAGGAGAATTACAGGCCAATCTCCTTGATGAACACAGATGCAAAGATCCTTAACAAGATTCTAGCTAACAGAATCCAGAAACACATAAAAAAAATAATTCACTATGACCAGGTAGGCTTCATCCCAGAGACACAGGGATGGTTTAACATACATAAGTCAATAAATGTAATCCAACATATCAACAGAGCCAAGGTCAAGAATCACATGATTATCGCCACAGATGCAGAAAAGGCCTTTGACAAAATTCAACATTCATTCATGCTAAAAGCTCTGGAGAAAATAGGAATAGAAGGAACATTTCTAAACATTTCCAATATTATACTTAATGGGGAAAAGCTACAACCAATTCTCCTAAAATCAGGAACAAGGCAAGGATGCCCACTGTCTCCACTCCACTTCAATATAGTCCTAGAACCCTTAGCCAGGGCAATAAGGCAAGAAAAAGATATTAAAGGGATCCGCATAGGGAAAGAAGAAGTTAAACTATCCCTTTTTGCAGACGACATGATACTATACCTCCACGATCCCAAAAACTCCATCCCCAAACTCTTAGAAATCATAAATCACTTCGGCAAAATAGCAGGATACAAAATAAACCCACAAAAATCAGTTGCCTTCCTATACACTGATAATGTACAGGAAGAGAGGGAAATAAAGGGAGCAACCCCATTCACAATAACCTCCCGAAAAATAAAATATTTAGGAATTAACCTAACCAAAGATGTAAAAGAACTATTTAATGAGAACTATAAAAAGTTAAAGAAAGAAATTACAGAAGACACTAGGAAATGGAAAGACCTCCCATGCTCCTGGATAGGCCGACTTAATATAATAAAGATGGTAATACTTCCAAAACTAATATACAAATTCAACGCAATTCCTATTAAAATTCCAATGGCGTACATCACTGAAATACAGAAAACAGTCCAAAAATTCATATGGAACAACAAAAGACCTAGAATAGCCAAAACAATTCTAGGGGATAAAGACAATATGGGAGGGCTATCCATGCCGAACTTCAAACTCTACTACAGAGCTATAATAACAAAGACAGCATGGTACTGGCACAAAAACAGACCCGAAGACCAATGGAACAGAATAGAAGATCCAGAAATAAATCCACAGGCCTACAGCCAGCTGATATTCGACAAAGGAGCCAAAGACATACAATGGAAGAAACACAGCCTCTTCAACCGCTGGTGCTGGGAAAACTGGGCAGCCACATGCAGAAAACTAAAAGTGGACCCCAGCCTATCACCATGCACCAACATCAACTCAAAATGGATTAAAGACCTTAACATTAAACCTGAATCTCTGAAACTACTGCAGGACAGAGTAGGAGAGACACTTGAACTAATAGGCACAGGAAGGAACTTCCTGAACAGAGTCCCAGGGTCACAACAAGTTGGAGAGAGACTCGACAAATGGGACTACCTTAAAATAAAAAGCTTCTGCACAGATAAAGCTATCGCAACCAAGCTAGAAAGACAACCAACTAAGTGGGAAAAAATATTTACCAGCAATATATCAGACAAGGGGTTAACATCCTGTATATACAGGGAACTCAAGAAACTAATCCCTCCCAAACCTAACAAACCAATTACTAAATGGGCAAGGGAACTAAAGAGGGACTTCTCAAATGAAGAAATAAAAATGGCAAAGAAACACATGAGGAAATGTTCATCATCCCTGGTGGTGAAGGAAATGCAAATAAAGACAACCCTGAGATACCACCTTACCCCAGTCAGAATGTCCCACATCCACAAATCAGCCAACGACAAATGCTGGAGGGGATGTGGAGAACGAGGAACGCTATTACACTGCTGGTGGGAATGTACACTCATACAACCACTTTGGAAAGCAGTCTGGAGGGTCCTTAGAAAGCTAAAGATTGACCTCCCTTATGACCCAGTCATACCACTTCTAGGCATCTACCCTGAACAACAGGAACCAATATACAAGGACACGTGCACCTCCATGTTTATTGCAGCACTGTTCGCAATAGCTAGGATATGGTAACAACCTAGATGCCCCACCACAGATGAATGGATCCAAAAATTGTGGTATCTATACACAATGGAATATTATGCAGCCATTAGAAATGACAAAATAATGGCATTTGCAGGGAAATGGATGGAGCTAGAAGGAATCATGTTGAGCGAGGTAAGCCAAGAACGAAGAGACAAACAGTACATGGTCTCCCTGATAAGTGGATGATAAATCCAAAATGTTAGGTGATATGACAAAACTAACAGGACTTAAGAAACAAAGAACTCCCACTCATCTGGTTGAACCACTACCAAATATCCCCATGCTGCTAATCACATATATGGTATATAACATGTGAGCACCATTATATATTACAGACTGTGATAGACAATTTGCTCCAGGAAAGTTAGAATGAACTTGTGACTTTAAATGAGCATCATTATTCCACAATACTGTGAATTTCCGGAAATTAAGTAATCACTTAATCACAATCAAAAAAAAAAAAAAAAAAAGAACCTTGGGGAAGGGAGGGAGGGAGGGGATGGTAGGGGGAAAACAATGGAGGGGGTAACAATGTTCAAGAGGAAGTGTACTCATTACCTCACTCATGTAACTGTAACCCTCTGTATAGTATCTTTACAATAAAAAAATTAAAAAAAATTAAAAAATATATATGTGGTATAATATATATCTCATATGATATATATTCTTATATAACTCACATATATGAAGTATATGGAATATATGAATTATATATGAGATTTATATCATATATTCACATATATTCATAGCATATATATTATATATATTTATATTATATATATAATATATAAATATATATATATATGGGATCTCGTATAACATAAGCAAGCATGTGTTATTGAAGTTGCAAAGTATCTTGGCCCCTCTTAAGAAACATAACTAATTGCACTTAGAACTAAGACAAGACTAAATATGTTCTATGCAGAACATGCGCTCTCCCCCGAGTGTAGGCTGGTCTTTCTAGAACGGCCATATGGGGATAATGAATTCTAAAGGCAGTATTGTAATTCTCCGCAAACAGGCTGGGGTATTCCAAACTGCTACATCGAGTTTGCCATCATGAGCCATGACTGTGTATTTATTTAGCTGCTCTTTTCCATAGCAACCGAAAAGTGGCAGAGGGTGCAGAGGTTGCGTTCGGCGGAGCTGGAGCAGCCCTATCTGCATTTAAGATTCGAGCTGCATCATTAACTCAACGGGCAGCGCCGCCTGCAGCAAGCTATTCTCTCTGAATGCTGATTTCCTTGCCAGTTCCAAGAAATACACCCAGACTCTTGCAAACATAAACTCTCACTCACGGGGCCGTTACCGGGATTAAATGAGACAAGGCTTATAAAGTAATGGAAGGGAGTTCCAGGCACACGGCGAGTGTCCCACACGGGCTAGCTACATCGGTTATGAGACGTTTATACGATTCCCTCTTCTAGGGCCCTCCCTGCCAATCCATCCCCGGAGAGTTCGGTTGGCTGGCCACCTTCTTGACAAATCATCCTCCAACTCATCATCTCCTTTGTCAGTGCCTTTGCTGACCCCGGGTGGTAAGCCCATCCCCACCTGGATGTAGGACACATCTCTGATCTCCACCCGTCCTCACTCAACCTCCTCACCCCCTCCATCCAGCCCAGCCCTGGTGGAAGGGCCAGACAGGTAGCTTGTGGAGTAAAGGAACAGATTTATTCATTAAAATTCAGCGGATGTGTTTTCTCCTGGAACACTCCCTGGTGACACCTCTTTCTATGCTTTCATACCCTTAAGGGTCAAACTCAAGCCTGCTGTGTGCCTGATCCAGGTGGTACACTGAGCGACAACACTGGAGCACCATCCGTCCATGCTGCCGGGACCGATCCAATATGGCAGCCTGGGGCAAATCTACTCGTCTAACTGATCAACCATTAGCCAGTGCTTTGGGACTTAAAACCTATGAAGTAACTCCCAAAGTAACAATGAACTAATAGTCTCCAAAGACAAGTATCCTTTCTAGAGAAACTTCCATTGCCCTGATTACTCAATGGGAAGAGGCCACGATTGGCTTTCCCATATTCTACTTGCAGAGCACTACTCAGGATTTCAGTCTCATTCTCCCAAATTCTACACCCATCTCCAGAGTTTTATCCCTGCTGTATTTCACCCCCAGGGGACCTTACCTTCATCACACTATACAGCAAATATTTAATTAAAGTGAGACACACTGGGCCAAATCCCAGACTAACCAAGGCACCTAGAGTCTCGCAGAACTCTGAGCCTTGTGGAGAAAGATGGATGTTACACAGATAACTATGTCGTGATTAATAATTAATTATATCCAATGTTCCGGAGCCTTCTGTTTGGATCATAATTACTGTTTCATTTTTTTATACCTTCATGCAACATCCTCAGACACACCAGTGGTCTTAGTTTCTAGATTTTTCTTCCTCAGCTTTTGCCGCCCCCACCCAACCACTAGTTTCCATGTCTTGAGTGCCAAAAAAGGCTTCACTCTGCCATCAAGATACCACGAAAGATCATTTCTCTCAGCAATATGTAGCTGAGTTCTGGAGGACGAGGTGATGGTGTAAATGAACACCTAGGATAGTACCTTGTATGTGCCTATAAATAAGTGACGCGTACTGATAAACACAGATGGGTAAGTAGACACAGCTATGTAGAGAGTCTATATTCTTATAGAATATCCGTGAGAGTTCTACAGAGATGCTAAAAAAAACAACATTCTCTAAAACATCAGCTGCTGTTTTATCTGATAAAATAAATTTTGATTAACCATAAGTAAAAAGGATGGTTTTCCTTCTGTCCTTACCTCCAGCCATCCCACCAGTCTCTCTACTGTCTCTGGATATCTTAGTTTGCCCAGGTCAGGCTGGACTGAGATCCTCCTATTTGTACTTCCTTGCCTAGCTTGGATGACAGGCATTAGCCACCCTGCTCAGCCACTGCGCTTCCCCGAGAAAGCTGGGACCATAAAATGTAGGCCATCATGCGAAGCCTTTGGTGTCGAATGAAGGCTGAGACACCCTTTCTTTCCTTGGCCTGGTCTGGCCTTCGATCCCTTCATCTCTACCCTCTTCAGCAGCTAGGATTACAGGCTTGAGCCGTGACATCGGCTACTCTCTACATTCATCCGCCGGCTCTACCTGTCCGGCAGCCTTTGTTCCTTCCTGTCCTTAATCCATCCAAGTTGTCTTGTCTTTTAGGGGCCACTCAGGTTTCTCCTCCCTGAGTCCTTCCAGCTGTGGGGGTTTAACTTGCTCCCGGCTGTCCTGTCCTCTCTCCATCTTTTCCCTTCTTCTCACCGAGTGCTACCGAGTTCTGTGCACGCGAGAGTCATTCCTGCAGGACGGAGATGCTGCTGCAGGGCATCGGGGGGATGCATCAGCATCCATCCTCACGGGCAGGAGGCAGCATCTCACGCGTGAACATCTCCCTGAACCTCATCCTTAACCCCTCACTCCCCTTTGGCCCCAAAGAGGCACCATCTCCTGGCAAGTCCCCGCAAACAACCTGCTGGTGTGTGAGGAGGAGACAGTGTCTCACCACCAGCTGTCTTGAAAATAAAGTCAAGACAGAAAGCAATGCCCACGACCTGGGGCACCTGCCAGTCCCCATGGTGGAAATGCTCCCGTCGCGGTGGGCCCGGGAATGGAAGGAGAGGCCTGAGGCTGGGCCTTGCGCAGCCTGGCTCCACTCTCTCTCTCTCTTTCTAGTGCATTTCATTGAGACTTTTTCCTAGTGCTCATCCCAGGAGGCTCAGACCGATGGCCATCTCCTCCGTGGGGCTTCTGGTTCTCCAAGATCCTCCCAGGACAAGTGGCAGACCCAGCCCCTCCCGCGTGCCTCTGTGTGGATGCTATGAAAGAATGACCCTCGGAGACCATGAGACCTTGCTGGGGAAAAGCAATTCACTCGTTTCTGGAACTCCACCTTGAATACTAGGTAAAATCTGGTAGAGGGAGGGGGGAGGGAGGGAGGAGGGAGGGAGGGTAGGAAGGAGGAAAGGAGGGAGGGAGGGAAGGAAGGAGGAAAGAAAGGAAGGAAGGAAAGGAGGAAGGAAGGGAGGAAGGAAGGGAGGGAGGAAGGAAGGGAGGGAGGGAGGGAGGGGAAGGGAAGGAAGGAGGAAAAGGAAGGAAGAAGAGAGATGGAGGGAAGGAAGGAAAAGGAAGGAAGAAAGGAAGGAAGGAAGAATGGAAGGAAGAAAGGAGGAAAAGGAATGAAGGAGACAGATGGAGGAAAGGAGGGAAGGAAGGAAAGGAAGAAAGGAGATGAAGGAAAGAAAAGAAGGGAAGGAAAAGGAAGAAAGGAATGTAGTGAGGGAGAGAAAGAAAAAAAAAGGAAGGAGGGATAGAAGGAGGGAGGAAAGGAAGAAGGGAATGAGGAAAAGGAATGAGGGAGGGAGAGATGGAGGGAAGGAAGGAAGGAAGGAAGGAAGGAAGGAAGGAAGGAAGGAAGGGAAGAAGGAAGGAAGGGAGGGAGGGAGGAAGGAAGGGAGGGAGGGAGGGAGGGAGGAAGGGAAGGAGGGAGGGAGGGAAGGAGAGGAATGAGGATGAGGGAATGAGAAAAGGAAGGGAGTGAACATCCAAGGAAAAAGGAAGGGAGGAAGAAAATGAGAGGAAAGGAGAAAAGAGAGAGAGAGAGAGAGAGAGAGAGAGAGAAGGGAAGGAAGGAAGGAAGGAAGGAAAAATGTCTTCTGACTCTTTCCTTCACGGTGTTGGTTTCTGTGATTTACCATGTAAGAGCTAGTGTTATTCCCCCCCACCCCCCTCCCCTGTTCCAGTTCTTGCAGGTGGCCAAACGGAACACTGTCATTTACATTGCATGAATCTTACTTTAGGACAAAACAGTTTCTTTTGAAATTTCCCATTCACACCGGCTCTTGCAGGACAAGGTGGAGCCAGATGTCCGTGAGGCAGAGTAAGGGGGAAGGGAGGGTTGCTGGCTTTCGGGGGCGGGGGGGGGGGGAAGGAACTGGAAGAAGATGGATTCTCAGCCAAGAGTGACTTGGATGAAAATCACCTCCTGTTATGCACAGAGTTAATATCTACGGGGACCACCGGCCCGGAGCTGGTTCTGAATCATAAGGAGCTGAGTTGGTGTTACTGGGGGGGGGGGGTGTAGTGTGGTGACTGGGCAGGGGTCTGTCTCTCTCTCTCTCTCTCTCTCTCTCTCTCTCTCTCTCTCTCTCTCTCTCTCTCTCTCTCTCTCTGCTTGGCTTGGGCCAAAGGCATCGCTCCCCCAATACCACGTGACCCACGGGAGAGGACTGAAGCGTTCCTGGAACGCAGTACACACAAGACACAGTGGCGCTGGCGGGGTGTGAGACACGGATGGAAGGTGGCGGGTGGAGGGGACCATCAATTGTGTCTTTATGGGCATCCAGCAGTTGGTGAGCTCAGCCCACACGGCAGTTCCCCGGCGGGATCATAAAGTGAGAACTTTCTTTCCTCCTCCCCTGACCGAAGGCAGGGAGGGGCGGGGTAGGGGTGCTCCGTGGGATGAAATGCGGTTCCACGACACATCACTCCAAGCACGCAACATAAATTCACAACATTAAAAGTGCCCAGCACCATTACCACAAGCCATAACAACAATTAATAACACGGGCAAAGAGAGTTCAAGATGGAAAACCTGTCTCCCTGACATACAGACTCTCTCTCTCTTCTCTCTCTCTCTCTCTCCAGCCTTCCAAGGCACGATCCTTAAATATGGCAGTGTTGAAGGAGGAAAGAGAACATTATCTACCCAGACGTGAACGCCGTGGTTCGGGCAACGTGGTTCATGTCAGTCAGTGGAGAATCTGAACCGATTCTTGTGCGTTCAGTTCTGGTGGTTAGCCACTCGCCCCTCCTCTTCCCCCGCCCCCCCCATTGGATCCTGGGTGGGAAGGGCTAGGGGTGGGGGTGACACCCAACCCACACCTGCCACAGGGAGAGAATGAAGGGGGCGCTGGGACAAAGCTCCTCCGGGAGACATAAAAATGGCGGCCCGGAGGGTCCAAGCTTCTCAATTCACAGTCCGCTTTACGGTGAAGCCTTTGGTGCATTAAGAGAGTGGAAAGACGGTGACGCTCCCCCCTCAAGATCACGTAAGACTGTCGGTGAGTCCCTTGACCACGCGTGCTTGAGTTTCAGTGTCGTTGGGAGATGCCACTCTAGGGCTCGCTCCCCAGGTGACACCAATAAAGCCACCTCAGACCTAAGAGGGGGGAAGAAGACTATGGTGTCTTGGCGATGGGAGCCAGGAAGATTTGAAGATTTCATCAAACCAACTCGGCGACAACCTGATTTTTAAAAAGCAAGAAGAATATTCTAGCTGTGGTCTACAGGTGAGATGGCTGGAAGCCCTTCAGGGCTTGGTTCTACGCTGAGCGGGGTTTCAATGCTGACCCTGGTCTGGCTCCAAGAACATATGGTCGATAGGAAGAAAGAGAACTCAGAAAGATGACAGGGAATCTCGGCCCGACGCCATTAACGTATCACTGACAGGAAGTGTGTCATTGACAGGAAGTGTGTCATTGACAGGAAGCACATCATTGACAGGAAGTGTGTCATTGACAGGAAGTACATCATTGACAGGAAGTGTATCATTGACAGGAAGTAGGGTACCAGATGCAGCTTCCCACGATCGCCACAGCTGTCCAAGTCCAGATTCGACTTCTGCAGGATAACAAAGCCACAACTCTTTCCAATGAGATGTGGGTTTGTGTGTGTGTGTGTGTGTGTGTGTGTGCATGTGTGCCTCAAGAGAAGGCCTAGAAAGAGAACGGTAGGAAGACGATAACCGGACGCCAACGAGACAGAGACAACAGGAACAGAGGGGAGAGAGCCGTACCTGCTCCGATGACCTCTTCGATTTTCACAAAAGACACGTCAATCTCCTTGGCAAATTCCCGGACAGCTTCGTTGGGGTCCTCGTAAGTGAAGGGGTCAATGTAGATCTTCATCCCTGGGGAGCCTTATTGGAGGAGATAAGTAGGGTTAACATCCCAAAGAGGAACACGGCGATCATCAAGTAGTGGCTGGTATCACCAACACGTTGGGGGATCTGCTAGCTGGGGGCTCCCTGTGGTACCCCGGACTGTCGCACGTGAGGCCGGCTGCTTCCCCGTCTCCCTTCCCTCGGGACCATTCTGGCCTGGTTCTCTGTCCTCTAGTTCTCCTCTGTAATTATTCCCCCCCCCCCCCACCCTCCTTCTTTGGCCAAGTTCTTGATGAAATGTGGAACCGATTACTTCTAAGTGATAGATCGAGACGGGTTCCCACAGCAGGCACCCACAAGAAGCAAAGAAGCTGATTGATGCCAACCCAACTGCATTAGCTAGAAAAGCGGTGGTAAAAACGCCAGGGCAGATATTCGTATTTATCAACTTGACAACTTTTTTTTTTTTCCCCTGACTGCAGGCTGTAGCTAAGGTTTGAACTGACAGCTGTGGTCCAG
The DNA here is from genome assembly GCF_024711535.1 of Dipodomys merriami. Classification (NCBI taxonomy): domain Eukaryota; kingdom Metazoa; phylum Chordata; class Mammalia; order Rodentia; family Heteromyidae; genus Dipodomys; species Dipodomys merriami. Next base: position 2,887,397 of record NW_027206268.1, on the reverse strand, counting down.
GACCACAAGAGAGATGAGGCTGGATTTTTAAAATAATAATAATAATAATAGAAGTTGGTGCTAGAAAACTCTTTAGAGGTGCTCCATCAGTACAGCCAAAGAGAAAATGTGAAAGAAAGAACTCACAGAAGAGCGATGTTGACATTGAAAAAAAAATGAGGTGGAATGGAAGAAAAATGGTCATTGAACTCCTGTGCGTTCAGACACACCTGGAAGAAGGGGGGGAAAAATAAGAGAAAATGGTGGGTGAGAAACACATAGAGGAATCTAGACCTTGCCGCTGATGTACGCAGGTGGCAAGATGGATAGGCAGGCTTGGGGGACAAAAATCGAGAATCGTCATTGTAGAAATAACCTATTTGGGAAGTAAAGGGAGAAGGGACGGAAGTAGTCGACAGAAACCGAGAGACAAATGGATTCATTCACAGACGTAATTTCTCAGCGTGTTCGATGTGTCATTAAGCCAAGTGTGGAAATTGGTTTCACGGTGATGGGTGGTTAACAAAAAAAAAGAGACAACAAAAGCTGGGGGACGCGGTCCAGCGTGGTGTCGCTGTGAGCGGTGGGTGTGTCCACTGTGGTCAGCTGATCCAGGGATGTCTGAAGGGTCACATGACTTGTCACACGCATGGGGGGGGCTGTGGCCCCAGGCCGAGGCTCCATTTCGGGGTCTGCGGAGCTCCCCCTGTCCCCACCCCTCCCCCACAGCCCGCCCTCCGATGATGAGGACTCTGAGGGCCTGGTATTTTTCCACCCCCAAAATTGATCGAAGCCAGGGTGAGGATTGCTAGGCCACAACCCGAAGGAGGAAGGAAGAGTCAGAGAAGAATGGACAGGAGAATTTTTGTTTTTTTCTTTTTTTAACAAGCAAATGGAGATAGATTCCCTACTCTAAAGGACTTTTCCCGGAAGACAAAGTATCTTACTCACTGAACACACACACACACACCGAACACACACACACACACACACACACACACACACACACACACACACACACACACACATACACACACACACACACACACACCTCTCCTAGAGTCCCATATGGCTGGTTTTAGGATACTTAACACATGGTGCTTTTTTTTTTTTTTTGGTCAGTCGTGAGGCTTGAACTCTGGGCCTGGGCGCTGTCCCTCAGCTCTTCAGCTCAAGGCGAGTGCTCTACCACTTGAGCCACAGCGCCACTGCGCCACTTCCAGTTTTCTGGTGGTTCACTGTTGATAGAGTCTCACGGATGTTCCTGCCTGGGCTGGCTTTGAACCGTGATCCTCAGATCTCAGCCTCCTGAGTAACTAGGATGACAGATGTGAGCCACCAGCTCCTGGCTCATTGTGCTTTTTTTTTTTTTTTAAAACCTGGGGATGACTTCGGGATGTACTGACTAAAATCTGGACAAAACCCATCAATCTTCCCTACTACCCAGAAATATTCCTTCCACTCCACAGATGACAAGTGGAGTGGGTTGATTATATGAACACGTAAGAATGAGGGGGTTTCTCGTTAGTAGGGGTGGACAAAGGACAGAGAGATCTCTCACTTGCTAGGCAGTGGGACAAGTGTCTTTTAGGCTCTTGACAGCTCTAGGATTGGGGATTGGTGACCATGAGCTTTAGAGTTAATCTACCCTTGGGTCAAGAGAGCTGAGATGTTTCCACAGTGATAATCTCCCGCCCGGGGTGGCTGAGAGAGTAGAAGATCCTACGGCAAAGTGGTCGGCCTGGCTCTGTGGCTAGCTCTGTGATCAGTAGGGACTCCCTGACCGATGGACTCATGACTATGATCAGCACAATTGTTCTGGGAAGTCTTAAGGGAAGGGGAGGGAGGGGGTGCTTAGGAAAAGAGGTGGAAGGAGGGGGAGCGGGTAGTGGGGGACATAAGGCACGGAGGGTTGTGAGAGTTAACGGTTAGAATGACTACCTTGTTATTTGAGATCAAGGGCTTTTAGCCATGTGTGCTAAGCTACCCTATAGGAGTTCTTCCTCGGGAAGCTAATTAAACAACCTAGAATGTGCTGTAAATGAATGGTGTGCAAGTGAAGATGGGGATGAGGATGGATGGGGGAAAGGAGCCAGAGGTAATGCACTTTAGAGATATTGGTCTCAGCCAGTGTGGGGAAAGAGCGATTCCCAGAAGAAACACAGGGCCGGGGGAGGGGGAGGGGGGAGGCTCTTATCTCTGTGCTCTAGGTCAAGATTGTGTGTGTGTCACTCTGCGCCCAAATGGGGGGGGGGGATAAGGGGTGGGGAGGGGAAGGGGAGTGTGCTTTTCTTACCAGGAGAGGTTGGCCACCGGGCTGGCTCACAGATGGAAGTATGTGTGCACCTGTGCCGTGTGACAGGCAGGGGCTTTGGTTGTCACCAAAGTCCTTTCACTGGAAACCGAGAAGGCTGCCTGGAGCCCAGGAAGTGGTGACTGGCTACCACATCCATTCAGAATACATGTCCTAATGGTCAGGTGGATGCAACATGCATAGAATCTCCCTCCCCCCTCCCTCCCTCTCTCTCTTTCACACATGCACACACACGTTCCAGCTTGGGATGACACCCCTAACCTCCAGACCCCTCTCCTGAAGCACCACTTGCCTTTTCTCAAATCCCAGGAGATGGTGAGTGAAGGGGAAGGAAGGAAGGAAGGAAGGAAGGAAGGAAGGAAGGAAGGAAGGAAGGAAGGAAGGAAGGAAGGAAGGAAGGAAGGAAGGGAAGGAAGGAAGGAAAGGAAGGAGGGAGGGAGGGAGGGAGGGAATGAGAGGAAGAGAGGAAGGGGGGAAGGAGGAGGAGGAGGAGGAGAAAAATGCCACGGGCTAGCCGGAACAGGTCATTTGTCTTCTGGCTCATCGTGTTTCTGTCTACATCCCACATCAAGCTTGTTCCTGCGCCACTTGCCAGTGAGCAGTTTTTAATTATCAGGAAAACGGTATTTAGTGCGATGAATCACCAGACAGTGAACAAGGAAACAAGTCGGTGGCAGAGCCGGGTAGAGCCAAAAGTGGGGAGACGGAGCTGGGGGGGGGATGTACTCATGCGCCCAATGTTGTGGAAATATTGTTGGTGGCAGCCATCATCGTATCAGATGGGATGCATCTCCATAACGCCAGGCAGGTTTGTTTTTAATACTCATCTGTACAGTGCTTCACACCACAGCTAGTGTAAACTGTCTGCTATTAATTTTGGTATCGATAGCCGCCATATTCCCCTATCACAGGCACAGGAGTGGTCTTTATGGATTTGAATTTCTGGTGGTTAAGTGTCTTGAGAAAAGGGGGGAAAATCCTCTTCGATTTTTTACAATCATCTCGTGGACTCATTTCTGTGACGGGTGTAATTTGCACACGTAGCCCTTGGGCCTCGCAACCAACTCAAGTGTGCTGGGGTCACGAATGTGGCTGGGGTCACAGCGTGTATAGCCGAGAGAAAGGGACAGAGAAAGGGACAGAGGGTGGGGGGAGCGAGAGAAAAAGAGAGAGAGAGAGACTGCATTCACAGGAGAATCTACAACTCTTACACACGAACCAAGGCTTTCCATGTCTTAAGGCTTGGAGAGAAACGGTCTAGCTGCCCTCTGGGGCTCTCTAGCAGGACGCGGAGCAGTTCTAGAAGCAAAGGAGACTCCCTCCCATTGTCAGAGGCCCTGGTCTCAGCGGGTCAGGGTTATTTTCCAAAAGGAAGTGCCCAGGATGACCCGTGGGGTGGGTGGGGACGCTGGAAGTCACGTGAGAACCATCTAGAAAACCAGTGAGGTCACTGGACAGTGGCAGGGAGGGAGCTGGGCAGAGCGGATGTGGCTGTAGGCACGCCTGCTCTCCCAGCCGGCAGGTGCTTGTCTTGGTTTTAGGGTGGAGGGGGGTTAAAAGGGGGAAGATGGCCGCCCCTCCGCAGGCCCCTCATGCTTGGGAGTACGCAAAATCAATACCCTGGACAGCTGGGGACCGAGGGGGAGGGAGGGGAGACAGCTGATCATAGGTTCAGGGGTGCGGGGAAGAGCCAGGTGGACTGGGGGGACGGGGGCAGGGGGCGGGGCAGGGGGTGGGGATTCCTAGGACCCCAGGGGACAGCTTCTCAGAAGGAGCCCATTAGGCTCTTCTCCACTCCGTCTTCGATGGAGAGGAAATGCTCAGCAGAACAGCGCCCAGTTAAGTGTGTGTGTGTGTGGGGGGGTAGACACAGAATCAGACTCGGCCTATTGTGACCTCTCGCCCCAGGCCACATTGGACCTCATGCAACACAGCCATTTCCTCTGCCAAGACTGGTTCACGTTTGATCATGGCTCCCCGATCCCTGCCTGAGTCCCTTCAGCCCCAAACACTGGCCGTTCCAAGGCCCCTTCCTCACGGATTGGGACTTGTCATTCTTCAGACAGACAGGCCACTCTCCTCAGGACAGGTGAGCGGGAAGCCCCGGGGCTAAGATGGTCATTCTAGGAGTGTCCTGCCCAGCACACAGGACGTGTGCTGGGATGTTCTGAGCTGAACCTTCGTCAGGGAACCAGATGGGCAGACAGACCAGGATGTCTGAAACTTGGACGTACCAATCATTCATTCTCACCCGGCAGATTACTTGTCCTCTCCAAGGCTTTGCGTTTAAAAAAAAAAATTGTTTTTTAAATGCGAAACTTAGTCTTGGGGCTGATTCCGTGTAGGGGAAGCATTTCATACGAGTCCTTGCTCAAGTGTTATTAGGGGCAGGATCTTTTGGTGATGATGTTGAGCGTTTGCTCAACTAAATAACAAGATTTTTTTTTCCTCCTCTCAGATGAATGAATTGGAACTCAGCCTTCCCTTTGCACTGTTTCGTTTCCCTTTTTTTTCCCTTCTTTTTTTTTTTGGTTTGAACCTAAACACTGGGTTCCAGATTTATCCCGCTATCATTCCCGTCTTGCAGATTTCAAATTAGCATTCAAAGCTGCTGGCTGGTTCTGAATTTTGATTCCGTCTTTTGACGGTGTTAGTTCTGCTTCCCAACTGTTACCTACAAACTCCAGCAGCAGCGCTCGGCGCTCGGCGGCCGTCCAACTCACCCAGTTAAAAACAAAAAGCCAAACAATAACACAAACGAGAGGTTGAACAGGACGAGGGTTAGCGCCACGGCCTCCCTTCCTGGCTGAAGGAACTACTCACTTTCTGTTAGGATGGAGACAAAAATCTGTATCCGGTTAACAATATTTTCCCTCAGGAGACTATTTTATATCTAGATAGATAGATAGACAGACAGACATAGATATCTCCAAGATGCAGCCTACAGCCTCTCTGAGCCTTTGGTGGGGACTGAACTCCCACTCCCGCCTTCTCCCTGCCCTGCTCTCCTCTTGCCCCGGCCTGAAGAGCAGGGGCTGCCCTCTGAAGTCTTTGGGTACATCGTCCATTTGTTTGGGCTGTCTTCCATCAAAACCTGAGCAAGTGGCCCTGTGGTGGCCTCTCCACACAAGCCATTTCGTGAGGAAGCTGCTCTCTGAAGGCCCTTCGCTCACTCACAACTCCCCGTTATCCTCGAGTCACCGGGTCCCGGACACACCCCACTCAACTCAGAGCATCAGGCAGGCAGACACACCAATCACTAGAACACACGTGGTGCCCGAAGAAGGTCCACGAACCACGCCCCCTCCCCGACTGCATTTCCCGACGTCCAGTCGACGATCACGTTCTGAGAGGTTACTCAGCCTGGCCTGGCCTGGCCTGGCCTGGCAGATCACCCTGTCTAGGTGAAGTTTGGATCAGCCATCGTGTTCTAAGGGACGGACCGGGAAGGCATGTGATTGCTGACTCCAGCCTTAAACCCAGGTCCCAGGCTCTTGGTTTGGGTACGGTCTCTTTCCAAACCCACTTGGAGGGGGGTCCTTCCAGGACCTGCGGTGGAGGCAGGACTCAGGGCCTGGAGACCTCATTATGTTCTCAGTCTGTCCCCCTCCCCAACTCTGCGCCCCCTCCCCCCCAAACCAGTCAGGGAAGGAGAGCCAGCACTCTCTCTCAGAGCCTGTGGGTGCCATGACGGGCGCACACATGCACCACCAGGAATCCCCCAGCCTTCCGCTTTCTAGAGTAGAGCGTGGGGGGGAGACTCACCAAAACCAACCAGGACATCGGGGGTCGGAGCTGGGGCTGCTCTTCCCCGGCCCCCTGCCCCCCTGCCCCCCTGACCCCCCCGCCCCCCGCTCCCGTGAACGCAGGCTGGACGCTGGTTTCTGTATGGACCCTGGAAACCACAGGCCAAAAAAAAAAAAATCTCCTGCTCCCCCTTTACAGGCGTGTCTCCCTCCCGGAGACTTCGGACGTGGGGCTCTGTGGAGGGGTCACCGGCCAGGGTGACCCTTCAAGGGTGGATCTCGGGGGGAAGCCGGGGGCTGGCTGGTGCGGACCCCGGAGGGTCAGATGCCGCCACATCCTCCTGCTGAGGTCCCTTGACCCGGAAGTGCTGGCTGGCACGCCCAGGGTCGAGGCGCTGACCTGTTCTGCGGAGTTAGGACACTTCGTTCTGCAAGAGTCGGGACAAGGACAGCGGGGGTGGTGGAATCAGGCGGCCAGGGGGGAGGAGGGAGAGGGGCACACGGGACGTGGGGGGCCCGGCACTCTTGGAGAGCGGTATGTGGTCTCAGACCACAGTGGGTGCGTGGCCATGCCCCAGAGCTGCTTAGCTACGGAAGCTCAGTCTTCCACAAACCCCTCTTGCCCCCCCCCCAGGCCACAGGACTCTTGCACATGTGTTTCCATCTACTGGAGACCAGGGGGTGGGGGCAAGATGGTTGTAGGATGACCCAGGGGAAAGAGGAGGGTATGGAACACCCATCCTTGGAGACTGAGAGCCACAGCTGCAGAATGCCCTTTGCGTAGCTCGAACCAGCTACTGTCTTGCTACAACATAGATTCCTTGAAGGCCCAGCTACCGCTATGAACAACATCACTTTCCCGTCTCAGGTGGCCTGGGATAAAGGAAATAATCTGGTCCGTGAGAACTTTGGCCTGTGGAGTCCATTTTTGCTCCTAGGAAGAGCAGTTGGATGAGGACAGGCTTTGCCCGTGTGTGTGGCTCTGGGATCTGTTTCTCCGGCTCATGGTCTCCTGTCAAACGATCGGGAAGAAAGGGGAGAACACTGCGGATGGAGTAGGGGGTGTATGTGTATGTGGGGGGGGGGGCTGAGATTTTCCTTACCAAGGAAGCCTGCCAGAGGGCAGAGCCCCAGAGTGCTAGGACAGATCCCGGGGGCCTTCCGTGAGATCCAGAAGGAGCGATTTAGAAATAGAGCGAGAGCCGGGCACCCGTGGCTCACGCCTGTCATCCTAGCTACTCAGGAGGCTGAGATCTGAGGATCGTGGTTCGAAGCCAGCCCGGGCAGCAAAGTCCGTGAGACTCTGATCTCTAATGAACGCACCAGAAAACTGGGAGTGGCGCGGTGGCTCAAAGTGGTAGAGCACTCGCCTTTGAGCAAAAGAAGCTCAGAGACCTGGAGTTCAAGCCCTGTGACCGACCAAGGAAACAACAACAAAACAGCGCGAGCGAGTCCGCTGGACGGGCCTGAGCAAGCGGGGAGACGGGGGGACAGGTGCAGGAGGACCTATTTGGGAGCTTGCAAAACCATCTGCCATACGGAGGAAGGAATGATTGGGGCACAGAGCTTTATGATGTAATGATGTACCTGGGAGAGAAATTGTAGCTATAAAGAAAAAACCCACTTCATCCACAGGTTATTTAAAAAACAAACGAACACAAAACCGAGCATGGGAGGACAGGGGAAGGCCAACTTTGAACGGGCGCCGTTTAAGAAGAAAACACTTGGGGAGATATTCCGGCGCCAGTCCCCCGTTCCTGTACTGCGGCTTATCTGTGAGTTGGGTGAGCACATTCCCCCCAGCCGCTCAATTGGATAAGATAAGGCAGATGGCCTTCGCGGAGAACCCTCCATCTTTCTTTCCCCCACTGAGTCTGATTTTCAGGATTCATTGACTTTGCTAAACCCAATCTGTGTTTTTTGTTTTTTTTTTTAACCCTTAGAGTTCCAGATGGGGCTTGTCCTTGCAGAAGGTAATCCAGCCCATCGGGAGTCCAACCAGTACCCCGGGAAGGACACACAGGGCAAGATGGGGAAGCTGCAGGGACGGGGAGCGACCACGAGGGCCCTGGGTGGCTGCACCGATCTCTGTGCACGCTAGCCTGCTGGTTCTGGCTCTGTGTGTGTGTGATTGCTACTCACCTCGGCCCGTGCTGTAATGCTGGAGTTTATCGCTGTACACAGCCTCTTTGCTGTAAGCCCGTTTCCTGCAGATACACAGAAGGGGGGGGCATCAACTCGGGGTGCTCTATCCAGACGTCAAGGCCGGCGGATGGGCTCACCCTGCGGGGTTTTACATTCCACTCCTGCCCCGGCCAGCTTTCTGGCGGACCCCTCCCCCCCCCCGCCCCCTCCCCCTGCTCATTCTGTGGACAGATAGATTCTGCCTTCAAGTCCAGGCCTGGTATAAGCCTACAAGAGCGCTGGCCATTGGGGAAGCAGCCAGCACGGGGCTCACGGCGCTAACCAACAGCATTCAGCATTCGTTAGGCCTTCAGGCTGGTGTCTGTGCAGGGCTCATTCCTGTTGGCCTAGAGCCAGGGTGGGGACGGGGCGAGCGGGGGGGGGGGGGGGGAGTCCTCAGGACCAGAGGGGTCCCGGGGGACGGCCCACCTGCTGCAGACGATGGAGATGGCCACCAGCGAGACGATGAACACAACCCCAGCCGCCGCCGAGCCCGCGATCAGGGGCAGCTGCTCCCTCAGCTCCGACTTGTAATCGTCTAGGGGAGAGAAGCTGCGGTGAGCATCCCGGCCTGCGCCTCCCTCCTTCCTCCACGCCAACGCCGGAACGCGCAGGTGGGACTGGCACGCTCCGTGCCCGCGCTCCGCCGCCGGACCAGAGCCAAGAGTAAGCTCTGATCTTTCTGAACTCAGGGCTCTGGGTGTTGTCCCTTAGCTTTTTCCCCCTCCGTGGCTGGCGCGCTACCACAGAAGGTGGGCCACACCTTCACGTCTGGCTTTGCTTTTCTGGTGGTTCACTGGAGTTAATATTCTCACGGGGCTGGAGCGGCGAGGATGTGGTGCACGGTGGGGCTGGGTTTGACCCGTGATCCTCAGCTCTCAGCCTCCTGAGTGGCTGGGATGACGGGTGTGAGCCACGGGCGCCTGGCACAGAGAGTCATCTTTAAGTCACCAGAAAAGCCCAACGACAACCAACTCCAAATGACAACGACAACCATGGAAACTGAGCAGCGCTGACACACGGGTTCTGAGAATGAAGGGCGGATCGCGTTCCTCTCTGCGAGGAAGTGGGGGGACGGGAAGAGGAGAGGGGGAAAGAAAAAGAGAATGAGGGGGAAGAGGAAGAAGGGCAGAAGGCAGAAGAGGAGGAAGAGTAAAAGCAGGACAAGGAGGAAAAAGAGAAGAGGAAAAGACGCAAGAGGGGAAGAGGAAGAGAAGGGGAGGGGGGAGAGGAAGGGGAGGGGGAAGAAGAGCAGAAGGAGGAAGAGAAAGAGGAAAAGCAGGAGGAGGAGGGAAAGAAGGAGGAGGGGGGGAAGAGGAGGGGGAAGAAGAGCAGAAGGAGGAAGAGAAAGGAAAAGCAGGAGGAGGAAAAAGGAGGGAAAGGAGGAGGGGAGGGGGAAGAGGGAGAAGAGAAGAGCAGGAAGAGGAAGAGGAGGGGGAAAAGAAGAGCAGGAAGAGGAAGAGGAGGGGGGAAAGGAAAAGCAGGAGGAGGAGGAAAAAGGGGAAGAGGAGGAGGAGGGGAAGTGAGGGGGAAGGGGAAGATAAGGGGAAGAGGAATGGGGAAGAAGAGCAGAAAGGAAGAGGAAAAGCAGGAGGAGGAGGAACAAGAGGAAGAAAAGGCGGAGGAGGCAAAGAAGAAGAGAAATAAGAGGGAAGAGAAAGAGGAGAAAGAGGGGAAAGGGGAAGAATAGAAGGAGGAGAAGGAGGAGGCGGAAGATGACAATGACAACCACGGAGTCCTTCACACTGTCTTTATCAGATCAATCCCATCTCTTTAAGGAAACCTTACGAAGCCACGTGAAACCCCACCGGCATCAAAAGCAGCCCGTGCCGAGTCAAATGTCAGCACGCTGGCCAACAGCGGGCTGGTGGCTGGGATCGAGGTGGCGGTCACCAGTCCCGAGTATGGGCAGTGACCGTGAGTGGGGACCACACGGGCGGACCCCATGACCCTGTCATCCACCGTGGACCACCGCTCAGCCCTCAGACTTTCCTCCCTGGGCTGCAGCCAGGCCTGGGTAAGCCCCGGCAAACGGGATCGCCACCCCCGTGTGAGCGTCCGTCATGAAGACAGAGGTTCCTCCTCAGTTTGGCCGCTTACCACGGCTCTCTGATAGGTCTGAGCCCCCCTCTGGGGTCTGCGGAAACTTCACTGTCAAATGCAAAGGGAAAAAGAAAAAGGAATAGCTTTCTTGGGAGCAATTCTTGATTTGTCTAATAGAACTGCCAAGGGAGACCAGCCGCGCAGAGCAGGTTGGAGAGTTTGGGGCTTTGAACCTCACCTAGTATTCCTTGTGCCACAGTGCCTATAAATCTGGACGGTGAATGAGGGGGCTCGGTCCTTTGGGGAAAAGCAGATGGTTCTGCGCTCTTCCCTCCCCCAGGAGCCACTGTTAATCTCAAGGAACCGGCTCACCGTCCTTACGCCTCTTCTTACCCTCCTCGGAATATAAGGGGGAAAGAGAAAGAATGTGCCCCAGATAAACTCAGAATGGGGTGCGGATGTCAATGCTCTAGAGATAAAGGGGGCAAAGCAGCCAGGTGAGCGGCTGGGAGAGTTCAACTGTCAGTGTTTCCCGGTCAGACGTGATACCAGCAAAACATCCACCATCACCCGCTGCTCTTGGAATTAGGCGCATTGGATTTTTAGATGTTCTCTAATCAGCATTAAAAAAAAAACAAAAAACAAAAACCAAAAATGCCAAGTACTTAAAAAAAAATGTGTGAGTCAATATAAAAGTCTTATCAGGTACCCAGTCTATCAGCAGCGGCCTAAAATAGAACTCTATGTGAAAACAGCTTTAAAAAAAAAAATCCCCCTTTGTAAGTTAACTAACAAAAGGAAAACAAAAAAAAGACTTCCGATTTGGGAGGCGTCAGGAAATAAGACTCACATTGGGAAAAGCTCTCTGCAAACGGCTCCTAAAGAAGGAAGGAAGGAATGGATGGATGGATGGGTGGATGGGTGGATGGGTGGATGGATGGATAAATGAATGCAGATAGGTAGGTATGTGCTAGATAAATGAATGCACCAACTATGGAGAAGAAAGGTGCACCTGTGCATGGCGCAAAGGCTGCTGGGAGATCAGATCATCGGGGTTGACGAAGAAGGGAGTTTTGAGGTCTAGGGAGCGCAGCTCTAACCAGGGGTGGGGATGAATAAAGGACCCGTCCTCCCCTCCCCCGCTGCCGGGCCTCACCGTCGGTCAGGGTCTGGAAGCACATCTTGCCGCTGAACTTCCCGTAGCCGGCCACCGTCCGGGCGCGCACCTGGACCACGTACACCATGCCCGGCCGCAGCCCGTCGATGCGGGCCGTGTTGGTCTGGCTCCTGGCCATGGAGGAGTTGAACTCGTTGTGCTCCTGATAGAAGAGTGGGAGGAAGTTCGTCACCGGCCAACTCCCCAGGGCTGTATCAACCCCGCCCGGCTGGTGCTAGCCCGCACGCTCAGCCCGCCCTTGGTCCTGACAGATCTACGAGAACTGGTCTCCCTCTTGGTCGGCCTTGTCTCTGCCTCTGCCCACGCAGCCGATGCAGCCGATGGCGTTGTAAATGGTCCCCCGCGCACACGCGCACACTTGTGTCTGCACGCCCGAGCCCCACATCCAAGGGGAGTGCGCCCCTTCTCTTCAGCCTCCCCGCTATGGCAGCCACCTGCCGTCCCTTCCCGGCTGCCTCTCTTCTGTACTTTCCACTCTGACCTCTGTAGCCCATTCATTTATGGACCCTCTGGGGTGCACAGACTTGATAGGATATCAAGGCGGCTGGTTGTTGTTGTTTGGTTTAGTTTTGCCAGTCCGATAGCTTGAACTCAGGGCCTAGGAACTGTCCCCCTGAGCTCCTCTTTGCTCAAGGCGAGCGCTCCACCACTTTGAGCCATAGCTCCGCTTTCTGGCTGCCTGGCGGTTCCCTGGAGGCCAGAGTCTCACAGAGTTTCCGGCCGGGCTGGCTTCGAACCAAGATCCTCAGGTCTCAGCCTCCTGAGATCACAGGCCAGTGAGAGTTGCGGGGGTGAGCCACCAGCGCCCGGGTAGAAACGCTCATTTTCAGTGCTTTGCCTATGCCAGGATGGCCTGGTGTGCAGCCATATCTGTGATCCATCTGTGAGTCAGTCGGTGAGCCAGACAGGCGGTTAAATGGGTGATTGGAGAGTATTCCTAGATGCTGTACTTGAGTGTGAATACAAAGGAGGCACACACACACACACACACACACACACACACACGAGATTTGGTTCATCACTAGTTTGATATCCTGGAGACCCAAGATTTCCAAACTGGGAAAATCACCTCGTGGCCACCCCCTTGCCAGGGAGAATACAGTTCCCAGGACACAAGCGAGCAGGACACTGCTGGGAATAAATGATGGAGGACCAGGCACCGCTTCGAGACAGACCAAGCACTGGCTCAGTAGCTTTCCCTTTAAAAACAAGTAAAAAAAACCCCAAAAACAAAAAACATCGTGCTCTGATATACTGGCATCTGGATCGCCAGGACCTAGCGTCAGCTCGTCATCTCCGGACGGTCTATACGTTTGGGAGGAAGTCGAGTGATTAAAACGAGGATCGGTCCTGGCTGCCCACAAACTCATCCATCAGTTCCGGGCAGATGAGTCTGAGTGATTGGCCGGGTTGCTTGTGACTGGTTGATCATCTAATCAGAGTCGGGGGGTGTGGCTGGTAAGGGCTGGCCACCGTTCCATCTCCCTTAGCTCTCCATCCCCCGCCCCCCACCCCGGCCCCCATACAAGCCCTCCCACACCTCCGTGCTAAGTGAACGAGCCAATGGCACGCTGCAGTCCAGTTATTTAAACCCATCAGCCGAGCACAAGATAGTGCCACGGTCCAAATGGGTTTCTATGAGGGGGGAAAAATGATCTTGACACTTAAAAGGGGGTAACTTCCCCCTCCCCCCCCCATCTAAGCCAACCCAGCTTAGCCTGGACCGCTTTTTGCCAAGTGCCCTGCGAGATGCAAACACTTCATCATCAAGACAGCAGAGAGCAGATGTAGATGGCCCTTCCCTGGGTTTGCCTACAAGCGTTGACACCAGGAGTGAAAAGTGCTACCAGACAGTAAACAAGAGCGGATGATGAATGGGGCTGGGTGCCAGTGAGGAGAAGCTGGGGCGGGGGGGATGTGTCACCAGCTCGGTAGCATCTGAGCTCTCCATTAATGAGCTGCTGGGAAGTGGCGGCCCAGTGGGCCAGCTTCCCTGTGTTCTATATACAGCGCTACCGGGGGCCGGGACATGCTCCCTGTGCTGGCATTGCCCGTGACTGCCCTCCCCCCGGAGCTGGGCGTGGAGCGGGAGGGGAGGAGGAGGCAGAGGATGAAGGCAAGGTGACTCTGGATGAAGTCCGGGACGTGTTGTGGGCTGGATTCGACTGACATTTGCGTTTTCTGAGGATCGGGATTCCGCGGGCCTGGGGGGCAGGCCTGCGGCGGCCCCTCGCTACAAGGACCTGGATTGAAGATGAAGACGTAATGGCTACTCTTTTTTATTTGGTCAGTTATGGGACTTGAGTCAGGACCCGGGCGCTGTCCCGGAGTTTTTGTTTGTTGTGTGTTTTTTTTTTTTTTTCACTCAAGGTGAGCGCTCTACTACTTTGAGCCACAGCGCCACTTTCGGTTTTCTGGTGGTTAAATGGAGGTAAGAATCTCACGGACTTTCCTGCCCGGGCTGGCTTTGAACTGCCGATTCCTCAGCTCTCAGCCTCCTGAGTAGCTAGGAGGACAGGTGTGAGCCACCGGGGCCCGGCTGATCTTAAGGACCAAACTAATTTAGAGATCTTCGGTATCACTGGCAGTGGTAGCCACTCCTGTATTGAGCCTAGAAGTTTCTATTGCTGGAAAAAATAGAAGAAAAAAATGTCGGTTGTTCTGGAACTCCCTAGTGGGGGGGGGGGGGAGAGGGGAGGAGGGGGGTGACCTGTAGGGAGATGGCTGGGTCATTTAACCTTTCTGCTTTATTGTCTATAAATTGGAACTATATCTGGTTAAGTGTGTTTTTTTTTTCCTCTTCTTTTTAAGGATCCAACTAATATATATACACATAATATATATATATACACATATATATACATATATATAATATATATAATATATATACATATATATGTATATATATTCACATATATAATATATATAATATATATACACATATATGTATATGTATTTCAGGTATATAGATATAGATATAGATATATAGATGTGTATCCGAAACAGGCTAGCTATTGGATAGTGTGACAAATTCTCACTGTGGTTATTTGAACACACTTCACAGGCTAGGGTCTTTTTCCTTAAAAGTCACGTTGGACGTGGTCAAGGAAACATAATGAATTTCATCGCGGAGCACTTTGTACTCGAAGGAGAAAGGTCTCCAGCCCCGTGCTGAATGGTAACCACGGCACTGACAGAACATCTCAGTCACCAGGGAAGCGCTCTGCTCCCTGGAACCTGGTCAGGAACGCAGGGCCCCCGGGGATGGGCGGGGCATCTGGGGCATTTGAGTGGCGTGGGCGGGGCATCTGGAGCATTTGAGTGGTGTGGGCGGGGCATCGGGGCATTTGAGGGGCGGGGCATCTGGGGCATCTGAGTGGCATGGGTGGGGCATCTGAGTGGCGTGCACGCGTGCTAATGACTGGCTCGGATTAATGAGCTGGCTTCCTCTTTTCACATGGCGAGGGGGCTGAGTCTCTCAGTGGTGTGGATTTCACAGTGGAGCCACTGGAACAAGGCACGTGGCTTCCATCCTGGGTCTGGTGTTGAGCCCGTGACTTTGTGCCGCTCTCCCTGCTGAAGTGGAGCCTGTGGGGGCCAGTGGGTAGACAAGGAGCAGGTGGTCCCCAATACATTCCACCGCTTCCCCCCGCTCTGCCACCTGCTCAGATGAGTCACCGGCTCCTATCTCAGCTGTGTGACGGTGACAGAAGCATCCGTCTATCTGTCCGTAGCCCGAACCGTGATATTTTCTGCAGTAGACTGTGATCCCGTCATCATAGCTACTCAGGAGGCTGAGAGCGGAGGCTTATGGTCTGAAGCCAGCCCCGGGCAGGAAGTCTGCGAGACTCGTCTCTCCACTAAACTTACCCTGAAAAAAGCCGGAAGGGGAGCCGTAGCTCAAGTGCTAGAGCGCTAGCCTGGAGCACGGGGCGGCTCGGGGACAGCGCCCAGGACCTGAGTTCAAGCCCCAGGTCCTGGCAAAAGAAAAAAGTCCGTCTCCTGAGGACAGAAATCATCCAGATATTAGGTACCCAATCAATCAATAAACCTACTAAGCACACTGTGTGTGTGTGTTCGGTTAGTACAGAGAGCACTGTATCTTCCTAGGACTGCGGCACACTCTGTAGTTCATCGTGGTGGAAGTGAGGCCCTGAATCCCTTGTGGACAGGCTGGTTCGGTGCCATTTTCTTGGCCCACATTTGTCCCTCCACAGCCCCTTCCTCAACTGCTGCTCCAAAAGCTGTGCTGTGTTCATTCCCTTTCTTTTTGCACGCAAACAAGCTACAAATCGCTGTCCTATACAAAAGCACATGCGCACGTGCACACACACACACACACACACTCACACACGGTGGGTTCTCGGTCATTCACACCTACAAGCACGGGCCCGGCTCACCTTCTCGTAGTACCGGATCTCGTAGTCCAGGATGATACCATTGGGCTGCTCGGGCTGTGGCCATGACAATGTGATGCTCCTCATGGTGGCGCTGACCTGGTGCATGATGGGAACGGTGGAGGGGGCTGTGGAGAGAGGGAGAAACAGCCGCTGAGCGGGTGCTCTCATCGTGGGCCAAGGGGCCGCCTTTCGGCTGTACGTAGGGAGAGCGATGCCATTCGATTTGAACTCTGACCTTTCCGCCCCCCCCCCCCCCCAGTCTAGCTGGAGCTGCGAGAATGGCTGGTGGTTTTTGCAGACCGAATGGTGTGTGGAGAATAGAGGAGGGGAAAATGATCGCTTGGGGGTGGGGGGAATATACAGAGAATGCCATGGTTGTATGTTTGTGACAGAGAGGAGAAAGAGGGGTCCAAGACCAGCAGGGGTGGAGGAATAGGGGGAAAAACGGAAGAAGAAGAAGAAGAAGAAGAAGAAGAAGAAGAAGAAGAAGAAGAAGAAGAAGAAGAAGAAGAAGAGGAGGAGGAGGAGGAGGAGGAGGAGGAGGAGGAGGAGGAGGAGGAGGAGGAGGGGGGGGAGGAGGAGGGGGGGGGAGGAGGAGGAGGAGGGGGGGAGGAGGAGGAGGAGGGGGGGGAGGAGGAGGAGGAGGAGGGGGGGAGGAGGAGGAGGAGGAGGAGGAGGAGGAGAGGAGGAGGAGGAGGAGAAGGAGGAGAAGGAGGAGGAGGGGAGGAGGAGGAGGAGGAAGAGGAGGAGGAGGAGAAGGAGGAGGAGGGGAGGAGGAGGAGGAGGAAGAGGAGGAGGAGGAGGAGAGGAGGAGGAGGAGGAGGGGAGGAGGGGAGGAGGAGGAGGAAGAGGAGGAGGGGAGGAGGAGGAGGAAGAGGAGGAGGGGAGGAGGAGGAGGAGGAGGGGAGGAGGAGG
Organism: Dipodomys merriami; assembly: GCF_024711535.1. NCBI lineage: Eukaryota > Metazoa > Chordata > Mammalia > Rodentia > Heteromyidae > Dipodomys > Dipodomys merriami. Next base: position 2,870,639 of record NW_027206268.1, on the reverse strand, counting down.
AGGAGAGGAGGAGGAGGAGGACGAGGAGGAGGAGGAAGGAGAGGAGGAGAAGGAGAAAGGGAGGAGGAGGGGGAGGAGGAGGGGGAGGAGGAGGAGGGGAGGAGGGGGAGGAGGAGGAGGGGAGGAGGGGTTGCTGGAGTTTCTGGGTGGAAGGTCTGGGTGTGGCACTGGTGCGTGGAGCTCTTGCAGCGACGGGAGAGGGTAGTGACGAGGGCAGCAGAGCTGGAGCGTCCGCTGCAGAATTACGGTGCAGTAGAAAGGAACATTCTAGCAAACATTGCTTTCTGGTCCTGCATGTAAGACTTTAAAAAAAAAAAAAAGTGCTCCGAAAAGAGAAGCAAAGGTGTCCTTCAAGGAGACAGGAACAGAAACCCCGCGCCGGGCCGGGCAGCTGTGGGAAGTGTTACAAACGAGCCACGCCGGCGGGGGGGGGGGGGGGGGGGGGGGGGGGGCGGGAGGCTTGCAAATACAAACGAAGAAACAATCCACCAAGCAGGATAATACAATCCCCACCACACACACACCCCAAGACCTTCCAAGTTGATTAGGAAATCTCTATTTGGAAATAATATTTATTCCCCAAAGTCATCACTTTTCCCCCAAGCTCCACACCGGTGTGAGCGGTACGGAAACAGTCTGGAAATAACACACGAGGGTTGTGTGTGCATGCGCACGCGTGCGTGCATGCGTGTGTGTGGAGGAGGGTGGGTGACCAATGGGGTGGTATGGGCACCTCTGCCCTGGACCCTTCCTTCCGTTTAGCCCTGGTTTCGCAGGCAGCTGGGGGGGGGGGGATGCGGCTGAGTGACATTTACCATCCTCGAGTGGAGCTAACAGATCCCCGTCAGGACCCCAGAATGACAGAGCCTGGGAACCACAGAGCGTCCTCTGGGACTGGGGGGGGGGGGCGGGGAGGGTGCTCACACACTGTCTATGGTGGCTGTGGAAGTGCGCTTCTCGGGGCTCCTACACTCCAGGGAGTGTCGTACCTGCCCTGAACCCCATGCACCAGTACACACACGCACGCACACACATGTACACATGCACGCAAGCACACACACACACACACACACACACACACACACACACACAGAGGTGCCCGGTGGCTCACACCTGTGTCAGCCTAGCTACTCAACAGGTTGAGATCTGAGGATCTCGGTTCAAAGCCAGCCTGGGCACAGTGCTGGACCCAGAGTTCAAACCCCACAACCAACAACAAAGAGCGAGCAAGCGAGCGAGCGAGAGAGCGAGAAAGAAAGAACTGGCCGGATATTACAAACATTTCTTCCCATGAATATGATATGCCTCAGTCAAAAGGTGGCTCTTGTCCAAATGGTGTCCGTGTTCTCTAAATATTTTTCTTGTTGTTGTTGGTCATGGGGCTTGAACTCTGGGCCTGGGCGCTGTCCCTGAGCTCTTTTGCTCAAGGTGAGTGCTCTACCACTGTGAGCCACAGTGCCACTTCCGGTTTTCTGGTGGTTTACTGGAGATGAGAGTCTCACGGAACTTTCCTGCCGGAGCTGGCTTTGAACCACGATCCTCAGATCTCAGCCTCCAGAGTAGCTAGGATGACGGGCATGAACTATGGGTGGCTGGCTTATCTGAATCTTTTTAGACATGGGCCCCAGAGCTCTCTTTTCACTGCCTGTGCTAGAAACGTCAGGGTAGAGCTAGTATCGATTCTGACATCCGTACTGAAGATCTATTCATGCTGATCATCAGCTTGTAGAGCAAGAATACATCACAACGGTTCAATTCTGAAGCCACAGTCACACAGAACACCATCCTTATGCATGCCTGTAGAACTGGTGTTCAGCTTTGGGATATATCTATAGGGGAAGATATCCATAGATATATCTATAACTACAGGTACAGATATATCTGTAGATCTACATCTAGATCTACATCTATATAGATCTATAGATATGTATAGATAGATCTAAATCCATATATCTATAAATACATCTAGATCTGTACATAGACATATATTATATAGATTTATCTATATAGATCTAGATCTATCTATGTCTACAGATACAGATATATCTATATAGACCTATATAGGTATATCTATATATATCTGAAGATATAGGTATATCTATATCTATATACATCTATATATGAATATAGATCTATACAGAGATTTATCTATAGATATCTAGGTATATATTTGTACATATAGATATATCTCTATATATCTTCCCCTTCATGGTGTTAAGTTTAGCCTATAATCTAGAAAACGGAGGTCATTTTTGACCCAGATGCAGCCATCAAATGCACTTTCCCTCTCTCCTAACATAGGATTATGGGCCATATTAATTAATTAAACATATATTTATTGTCCATCTTCCATGGGCCAGTTGCCATTCTAGATGAGAGTGAGCAAAATAAGATGTCCTGCCCCCTCCCCTCCCCACCATAAGGGTGCCTAGCTTCTAGACGTACTCAAGCATCTAAATGTGGCAGATCACAAAGTAGGTCAACTACGTACAGAGGACAGACGGAGCAGCAGGTGGATATGTGGAATGCTCCAGCACGGAGCGTGCGCGCTCGGCCAGGGTCTCCCCGAGGAGCAAGGTGAAGGAGCCCAGAGAGGAGGAGGAGGAAGAGCGTGAGAGCCAGGAGGGGATCTGGGGGAAGACATCCGGAGAGAAAGAAAGAATCCGACTGGAGAGCATCGAAGCGCTTGTGGGGTAAAGGGGAGGTCCCAGGGACACGGCCTCTGGCTTCTGCTCAGAGTGAACCCAGGAAATGGAGGGAGGGGCTGGGGGGTGTCAGCAGGCCGGCGACGGCCCGACCTGCACGCTGGGGCCGTCATCTGTGCTGCCGCGGCGGGGACAACGCGGTCAGCGGGGTGGAAGTGAAGATGAGCGGTTACGAAGCGAGCAAGGTGGCACGCGGGCACGTGGTCAGATCGCGGATAGACATGTGTCTCTGATTTAAGATCGTTTGATTTCAATTCTCGTTTTTAATCTATTTTTTTAACTTTACCACGGTGATCAAAATTACATTCATTCAGTAGAAGTACAAGCTGCACTTCTAATATGGAATCTAAAAAAAAAAGCTTCATCTAACCTAGTGGTATCTGCTGTCAGTGCTGGACGGCAGTAATGAGCAACCAAGCTCCCAACCAGCTATCAACATGTGAGCGTAAGTCGTATTCTACAGGGCGCTGTGTCGCTGTAAGGTTTGTTTTTGATATAGGTATCCGATACGCGAATACATGAATTACACATTAGGACACAAACTTACCAGCGGGGCTCTGATGGCCCACACCTGTCATCCTAGCTACTCGAGAGGCTGAGATCTGAGGTTCGTGGTTTGAAGCCAGCCTGGGCAAGACAAGTCCATGAGGCTCTTCCCTTCAGCAAACTACTCAGAAAAAACCAGCCGTGGCGCTGTGGCTCAAGGCGTAGAGCACTAGCTTTGAGCACTAAGAGACTAAAGGACAGTGTCTGGGCCCTGAGTTCAAGCCCCAGGACTGGAGAGTAAAGTAAAATAAAATAAAAAGTTTTAAAAACTGGCTCTGTATGCTGTAAGATTAAATAAGTCTGATGTGTTAAATGCACTTTCTGACACATGATATTTTCGATTTGATGATAGTTTTATTGGGATGAATCCCACCAAAAGCGGCCGAACATCTGCATCTTGTCTCTTTACATAGATCTGAGATGGGGTTTTTGTCTTGAACAACCAGAATGGTGGGGCTGCCACCAACTGAGATCAGGGAAAAGCAGACACAAGTCCGGAAGGTAAAATGAGGTGTTCTACTCTTTGGATCTGTTAGGGTTTGAGCATCCTAAGGTGTCTCTGGGTAGATGCTAAGTAGGCTTATGCATATGTAAGCTCGAGATTGGAATAAACAATTGGAAGCCATCGGTATTTTAGAGATGGAGGAAGCAGAGAAATGGACAGAGTACAGGCAGAATGGAATTGGTTCTGAGGTATAGGAACTGAAGAGAGACGAGCAAAGAGGGGGCTGGGGAAGAAAAGACCGATGAGATAGAATGAAAGCCTGGAGAATGTTACCGCCTACCTAAAAGCCGACGTTGAGCTGGGAGCCGGTGGCTCACGCCTGTCATCCTAGCTACTCCAGAGGCTGAGATCTGAAGATCACGGTTCAAAGCCAGCCAGGGCAGGAAAAGTCCATGAGACTCTTATCGCCAATGAACCCGCCAGAAAACCAGAAGTGGTGCTGTGGCTCAAAGCCGTAGTAGAGCACTAGCCTTGAGCCAAAGAGCTCAGAGAATGGCGCTCAGGCCCTGAGTTCTAGCCCCATGATCAATAAAAGTCAGTAACAACAACAACAAAATAACAACAACAACAAAACCAATGTTCAACAAGTGCTGGATAAATGTTCCCAGAAGGCCTAACTACGTACGATGCTGCTGCTGAGTCAGGTAAAATACAAACCAGGAACGCAGGGTGGTGAGCCACGCAGAGGATCGTCTTTTGCAAGTCCTGGAATGCACTAGCGGAATCGATGGGAGGGAGTGAACGCAGGACTTGATTGGAAAAAGACCAGGCTTCATGTGCTTGGGACAGAGAAGGGCGTTGAAGTCGATATTATGTACTCAGCAAAAACTTCCCATCTCTTGGGGAAGACACGGACGCTTCAGGCAGGGGAGGCGTTTAGAATAGACTTGACCGGAAAACCCCCCTCTCGCGTCATGTAATAGTCAAATAGCAGGAAGACAGAACGCGGAAAACCACACAAAACCTAAGCACCAACTCACTTACAAAGGCAACCCTGTCAGAAAGGCAGCAGATTTCCTAGCAGAAGAAAAACCGCTCAAGGCCGGGAAGCGGGTAGAAATGTTGTATCTCAAGCCCTGAGAGAAAATAGGTTACAAAGCCAGAAAAGTTACCCTGCAGATCGGAAGAAGGAATAAAGACCTTCCAGGTTAAGCACGCGCTGAAGGAATTTATGGCCACTAAGCCAGCGTTGTCGATGATACTTAAAGGACTCTTAGACACCAAAGAGGGAGATAAACAGAGCCACGAGAGCGCAGGAAAGAATAAATCTCACCGTTAAGAGTAGAAAAGCAAATGAGAAACGGGGACAAAGCAGACATCAGAACAGCAACATGTTAGGAACTGAAAAGGTATCTTTCCGTAATAACCCTGAAGGTAGAGGCTTTTAATTCTCCAGTGATAAGACAGATTGGCTGGCTGGAGAAAGAAAAACAAAAAAAAAGAGAGAGACCCAACTTTTTGTTCCTTCCAAGAAACCCTCCACGCTGGTAAAGAAATACTCACACGGACTGAAAGAGAACAAATGTGGGAAGTTATCACCAGGCAAACAGAGGAACCTGAGGCCTGGCTCGAGTGGTAGAGAGTGACTGACTTAGAGCACGAGGCTCTGGGTTCAAGCCCCTAGTACTCCCTTCCACACACAGAGAGAAATCCAAAAGCAAGCAGACGGAGCTATACTCAGAAGTAACGAATCAGACCGAGAACAGTATCGTACATATTGATAAAGGAAACAACTTAGCATATATATTTAATATATTTACATATGTTGAGAGATATATTGAGATGCATCTTATCTATCTATCTATATATTTATATATCTACACAGGTAAATGGAGAAGGAGAGGAGGAGGGAGCAGTATACACACTACAGGCTAGAAAGAGATAAAGACCCCACTGCAACAGTAGAGGATGTTGTGGTTTGGATATGAAATGTCACTGGGAAGAAATGTCAGGTGTTCCAAACGGGTAAATACACCGGATGTCGATTGGGATCGAGGGCTCTGATCTCATCATCATATTGCTCCATGAATGGAATCAGCATCCTGGCCTTATCAGAGATTGATGTCACTAAGGATCGGGGCTGGGTTAAAGGAAACGGGTCAATGAGGGGGGGGGGGTTGGGTTGTGTTTTCGAAGGCTGTATCTTGTCCCTTCCTTTCTCTCGGCTTTCTGGCCACCCTGAGTCACGCAGCCTTCCTACACCCCACACCCTCCTGCGGTTAATTCTTTCTGTATGGGCAATGCAGGTTCTTGACAAACGGAGTTAGCCAAACCAGGGCTGAGACCCCTCAAACGGTGAGCTGCGAGTAAATTATCTTTCTGGGTTTTTTTTGTTTTGTTTTTTACTCAGAGATTTTGCTATAGCAACAACAACAACAACAAAAAAAAAAAAGACCCAACGAGGAAACTTTCATTCCCAGCTCTCACCAATAAATAGGTCATCCAGGCCAAAACCCAATAAAGGAACATCAATGGAAAACCACACGGTACATCAAGTGAACTTATCAGAGACAATTCCATCAACTACACAAGAGACATTCTTCTCCGCAGCTCACAGACGTCTCTCTAAAAAGTACCATTTTTAGGAATAAGTCTTTAAGGAAAACACGAACATTAATGTTGATACGTGGGATCTTATCAGATCTTAACAGAACCAAACTAGAAAACCAACTGCAAGAGAAAGTGCAGAAATTACATAACCGAGGGCACTACACTTTTGAATGATTCAGTGGGGTCTTTCCCGAAACCACTTTGAGGGCATCAGAAAAGAAGGAATACCTGTTTGCAACGTCATCCTCTACAAAAGGTAATTCAGGGCTGGGAAGGTGGCTCAGTGGTAGAGTGCTTGCCTTGCATGCATGAGGCCCTGGGTTCGATTCCTCAGCACCACATACACAGAAAAAGCTGGAAGTGGCGCTGTGGCTCAAGTGGTAGAGCGCTAGCCTTGAGCTGAAGAGCTGAGGGACAGCGCCCAGGCCCTGAGTTCAAGCCCCACGACCAACAACAACAACAACAAAGTGTTCATATGTATGAAAATGTCACGTGCATTCCTCTGCTTTGTCTGAGGGACATATCCTGAAGATTAGGTCAATCTTCATAGCCTGAAGGTTTCCCTGGATTCCTTTTTGCCATCAATCGAAAGCCCACCTATTGGTCAAACCCCACGCCAGGCCTGCTGTAACCATGGCGGGGACGGACAGATGTTGCAGGGACTTCCGAGGGCGGTGTGCTGCGGAGATGACCAACAACCCACATCCACGCGTGTCCCCCCTTGCTACAGAGGACCCGGACCTCCCCCAGCAGCCAATTCCCCCGCTCGGGGACCCGGGAGGAGTTTGCCCGTCCGTGCCTCTGTGATCGACGGTGCTGATGCGGTGGTCGGACGCCTCCTATCTCAGCTGGGATGGGATGAGCCCAGGGGAGAAAGCCAGAGCGCTCGGGCTGCCTCCTCTTCCCAAGGGCGGCCTGCGTCCGTCCGGCGATGAAAGCGGGCTTCCCACACGCCCAGCCCCTCTAGGGCTCCGTGTTTCACGTGCTAGCAAAGCTTCAGACCAAACTAGAAGGAAACTGAGCCGGCGGAGAGAGAGATAGGAAGGTTATGTGGAAGAGGAGACCCCCCCCCCATGTACCCTCCAACCCGGATGTGGATCTCAACAGACAGTCCGGGTCCAACATCGTCTTTGCTCCATCCTCCTCCAAGGACGAGAGAGCTTCTTGGGGCCCCGGCTCTGCTCTGGACGCGAGCGCAGAGCGTCACCCAATTACACATCCTACCACTGATGGGAGGGAAAACGCCAAAAATAAAACAAACATCACAAGATCATTCAAGTTTAGCAAAGAAACGTATGCAGGTGCTTTTTGTTGTTGTTGTTAAAGGAAAGGTAAGGAGAAAGAATTCGCGTAGGGCTATTTGGGAAGAAGACGGCGAAGGCATCATAAAGACAGCTGTTCGGAAACGGAGGCAACTCAAGAAATCTAAACGCCATCGACAGTGCCCCGCAGCCCCATCTTAAGAGAAATAAAGATGATCGCCCCAGGCAGGCGGGATCCAAACCAGAGTAATGATCGCCGAGAAATCCACCGGGGTTCCAAACACAGCAGGGACCAGGATTATGCATCCACGGAGACCAGCCACCTCCCCTAATCCCCCCACCAGTGACAAGAGGGTGGTCACGGGCAGTGGTGGACAGAGGCAACGGAGCCCGATCCTCAGCCAGACTCCCATTGTTAAAGACCCCAGAGAGGGTCTTGGGGAGCCACAATCTCATGAGACGCAGGCAAGTGTCTACAAAGGTGGTGTGATTATCTGGCAAAGAGTTAGGGCGCCAGCGGCTCACGCCTGTCATCCTACCTACACAGGAGGCCGAGATCTGAGGATCGAGGTTCAAAGCCGGCCCGGGCCAGGAAAGTCCGTGAGACTCTGATCTCCAAGGGACACACCAGAAATCCGGAAGTGGCGTGGTGGCTCCAAGTGGTAGAGCACCAGCCTGGAGCAAAAGAGCTCGGGGAGTGCGCCCGGGCTCTGAGTTCGAGTTCCCGTGAATGGCAAAAAAGAAAAAGAAAAAAAAGTTAGTCCAAATCTAGACCCTGGAGTCCAGACGTGAGGAGACTCTGCTGTTACAGCTCAGCATCCCATAGGCCACACATTTCTCCATCCTTTAGTTCAGTTCCACAGCCGCGCGTCCAAGTTTTCCCCCTCATCATTTCCTTGTCTTGATATTCTGGAAGGGACCATCCTGCTCCCCGGCAATTACGCATTTCAGATTCCAAAAGGTGAGAATGAATTAACCTCCTTTTTTAGAGTTTTTTTAAAAAGACATCTTTCTCAAGGACAATTACTAAATTCCAAAGCCTTATCTTGGTGTGGTGGAGATTGCTTCATAATCGCTTCATTGATTTGGGGGGGGAGAGGGAAGGGGGTGTCTAAATAATTCTTTCAGCTCTTCACCACCGGCCATTTGAGAATCCGGGGCATGACTGTATGGCTTATCCTGTTCCTAAAAGACGCTTTTCCTTTGTGATGTCAGAAGTAGCTGCAAGTAATTTGAAAGAAACAAACAAGTAATGGAGCGAGAAGGCAGGTGCGCTCCGAGCTGAGTCTTTCTGTTGGAATGAAACGACTGAAGATACAAAATAAATAAATGGCCGGGTTTAGAGTTCAGCAAGCCCCTGCTGTCGGCGGGGATTACGCCAGGGACGGCTTTGTGCGGACGCGTGTCACAGCTTAAGGAAGACGTGCGTGGGTCGTGATCGACTCCTGTTCACCTTAGCCCACGCGGAAGCTCTCGCAAGTCTCTTGGAGGAGAAATGGTCTCTCCGATTTAAGGGAACTTCGTTGTCTGAAATCTCCCGGGAGGCTCACAGAAAAAGCCGCTGGGGCTGGGAAGGTGGCTCAGTGGTAGAGCGCTTGCCTTGCACGCATGAGGCCCTGGGTTCGATTCCTCAGCACCCATTAAGCAAAAAGAAAAAAGCCGGAAGTGGCGCTGTGGTTCAAGTGGTAGAGCGCCAGCCTTGAGCTGAAGAGCTGAGGGACAGCGTCCAGACCCAGAGTTCAGGCCCCACGACTGGACCCCCCCCCCCAAAAAAAAAGAATCCATGGTGGGCTGTTCTTCTCATAACCACCCACAGTGCATTGGGGGGGGCGCGGCAGTGGGAGTCGCTTTCCTTGACCCTTCGCTACGGAGGGGTGCTTCGGCCTACAGAGTGGATGCCGCTGCGCCAGTCTGAGCCGCATACATCCCAGACTCGGGAAACCGTGTTTACCAGCATAGGCGCTGCTCTGTGTAAGACGGACCCCTGGCAGGTTGACGGTGTGAGTGGGTTCCGTCTTTCAGTTGTGAAGGACAGGGACAGCAGGTTTACGGTGTTGGGCCTGGGAACGATCGGAAAGGAAAAAAAGATGGTGTCCTACAGATGTCGTAGGGAGCTAACTCCTCTTCTGACTCCGCCATCTGCTTTTACCGCGTGCGTGGGTGCGCCATCTTGCTTAGTGAAGATGAACCCCAGGCCTCTCGCGTTCTTCAAGGATGGAGCAGAGTCCCGAGGTGAGGGCTCACCCTATGTAAATCGGTGCCTGGGCATAGTTCTCCCCCCACCAGCCCCCCCACACACAGGATGAAGACACTTTTGAGGGGGACAAACATGTTCACCACGTTCTTGGTGGGGAAGCTGGGAAGGGAGCAGCCGGCTGGTTTGAAGACATAGCAGGGCTCCCTGGAGGCTGAGGAAGCAGGGGTTTCCTGTGACTCCTCTGGAGAGCCTGCTTGCTGTGTTCTTCTGGAAAGCAACAGAGGATAAGAACTAGACGTCTCCAGGAGACCCACTGGGGCCTCAGATCCTTCTGGAAGGATCTAGAAGGCCAAGGGAATGGCTGACCGGCCAGCTTGGGTATGAAGTGCCGCCGGGAGGGGCCGGTCTTTTGGTGGTGGTGGTTTCCTTCTTCACATCAAACACATCCATAGACCAAAGTCAAAATCTGTAATGCGCTAACAGCTAAGCGCTGCAGGCCTGTGAGCAACAATGGTACAGAAGACGTGCGTTTCTGCTGACATTTCTATTCTGGGAGGGAACTACTGGGTCGGTTCTACTTGGAGGGCAGGTCTTTTCTTTACTCTTCTTTATTTGTGGGCCGTGGGGTTTGAACTGAGGGCCTGGGTGTTGTCCCTGAGCTCTTCTGCTCAAGGCGAGCGCTCTATCTACCACATCGAGCCACAGCACCACTTCTGGATTTCTGGTGGTCCATTAGAGATAAGAGTCTCATGGACTGTTCCTGCCTGGGCTGGCTTTGAACCGTGATCCTAAGATCTCAGCGTCCCGAGGAGTTCGGATGCCAGATGTGAGCCGCCACCCGCGCCCGGCTCAGATCAAGTTCTTTCTCGGTTGCTAAAAATTCATTTCGTTGCGCAAATATGCGTGCATTTTACATTAGGATGCCTGACTCATTAAATATTTTTGGTGCAGTAACACTTCTGGTCAAAGTAGATTAAACAAATAAGCAATTAGTTTGGAGATTGGGTATGAATACAAAAGCAGAATTAATTATTTTTCTCATTGTGTTCCCTTATTGTGGCTCCTTGCTTGCTTTGGCTGCAGACTTTGCCTTGAGCTGGGGGGTGGCGGGCGGCGGGGAAAGGGACCGCGTCCTCTTGCTCCGTCAGTCAGGCTGCCTGAAAGATTCTTGGTGTCCCTCTCAGATTTTCACTCCTGGAATAAAAGTCCTCTGGTTGTTGGAGTTTGCTTTCTGACCTTGCCTTTTCTTTTTCTGATACTCTCGGTACTCAGTTTACCTACAAGGAGGGCCTGGACGACTGGCTCACCTCCTCACAGACTTCCATCTCCACATGCAAACCTCTTCCTGCAGAGGGGGGCACCGTTGGGTTGTGAAACCACCCTCCCCCCCGACTGTGAAGTTAGCTGGTTTAAGGGGATCCCCCCCACCCAGAGTAGCTGAGACACAGTGGGGGGGGGGCGGGGAATCTCGTCTTTCCAGGGGAGGATTTCTCAGGAAACAGGGCCATCCAATGTGGATGCGCACCCAGCATCTCACTGTTACCTTTGGTGCTGGTACAGACTGGACTGGCACAGAACAACACACATAAACTTACAGGGTATGTGACATGGCTCTTGTATTCCTGATCTCTTATGGGTGGAGAGAGTATTTGTTCAACCTTTATGACCCTAAAGAAGAAAAGGGAAGGAGGGAGGGGGGGAAGGAAGGGAGGGAAGGGAGGAGAGAGGGAGGAAGGAAGGAGGGAGGGAAGGAGGAGGGAGGGAGGAAGAGAGGAAGGAAGAGAGGGAGAAAGGGAAGGGAGGGAGGGGTGGAGGAGAGAGGGAAGGCAGGGAAGAAGAAAGGAATGGAGGGAGGGAAGAGAGAGGGAGGAGAGGGAGGGAGAGAAGGCAGCAAGAGAGGAAGGAAGGAAATGAGGAAAGAGAAATAGAAAGAAAGAAAAATAGAAAAAAGAGAAAGGCATCCTTTCAAAACCCAAGTGTTCAGTCCTATCGCTCATGTCCTGACTGTCTGTCTGTCCTATTGCTCGTGTCCTGACTGTCTGTCTGTCCTATAGCTCATGTCCTGACTGTCTGTTCTCAGAAGCAAACTGATCCCTGAGGCCTGGGGCCTTGGCAAATACCCACCCCCTTGCACGGGGGAAACACACGTGCGGTCCAGCCTTTGCCTTTATTTACCCAGAACATCTGATGTGCCTTCCCCTGCCCCCCCACACACACCCCTTTCATCCTCCACATCCGCTCGGAGAAGATGTTAATTTTCTGAAATTAAACACTTAGCTTGATTACTGTTTTGTTAATTGCCGCATTCAGAAACCCCTGGTGCTCCTGCCTGTTTAGCGGGGATGGCGCTGGGAAAATGACGGGCGCGGGGTTGGCACGCAGGTGGACAGAGGAGAGAGAGAGCTGCCATCCCAGGGCCCGGGGTCCCCTCGCAGAGCCCCTGCCAGCAGGGGGCAGGCTAGGGCACTGCAGAGTGGTTCCCATGAACAGCCATGGGGGGGGGATAGGGGGGGAATGGGGAGGGGAGGGGTGAGGAGGAGACAGGCCACCTGGGAAAGCCCCGAGTCTCAAAAATACCGGGGGTGGGGGGTGGGGGAGGATGTATGGGTTGAACCCCAACCTAGCCCCACGTAGAAAGACCCTGATAAAGGGGAGACCACGGGAAGAACGGAAACCGGATACCAAGAGCATTAGACTTGAGACGGCTAGTTCATAACCCAACTGGTCTTCTCTGTAAGAATGAGGTCTCCAACGATCGCACGGAACTCCATCCCACACACCGGCCCCCGGCCAGTAGATCCAGGGGCACCCAGGGGCTCCACACATCAGGCACAAGATGGAGGGAGGACAAGGAGCCCCCAAGTCCTGGGTAACATGCCGGTCCTCCTGATCTGAGATGGGGGGGGGACTGTGGTCATGGTAGGTGGTCATAAAGGTGGCGTTGAGTGAATGGCTCCAAAGTTCAGCCAGCTTTGAGTGTGGCTGAGTCTCTCTGGGTTCCTTTGAGGGGATATCAAGATCCCAAGGAGCCGTGGTAAGCATCATCATCCAGGGGTTTTGTTTTTGTTTTTCCCTAGGAGGAAGATCATTGGTTCATCTGGTGGATGTGGGACTTTTAAGACAACACCTGTGGATCGCCAGGACATAAGCAGATCACCACACTCTATCTAATTTAAACATGTACTTGGGGACCAAAAACATATGTTTTTTTTTTTTTTTGTCGGTTGTGGGGCTTGAACTCTGGGCCTGGGCGCTGTCCCTCAGCTCTTCAGCTCAAGGCGAGCGCTCTACCACTTGAGCCACAGCGCCACTTCCGGTTTTCTGAGTGGTTTATTGGAGATAAGAGTCTCACAGAGGGGCTGGGAAGGTGGCTCACTGGTAGAGTGCTTGCCTTGCATTCCTGAGGCCCTGGGTTCGATTCCTCAGCACCACATAAGCAAAAAGAAAAAAGCCGGAAGTGGCGCTGTAGCTCAAGTGGTAGAGCGCTAGCCTTGAGCTGAAGAGCTGAGGGACAGCGCCCAGGCCCAGAGTTCAGGCCCCATGACCGGACCCCCCCCCCCCCCCAAAAAAAAAAAAGAGTCTCACAGAGTTTCCTGTCCAGGCTGGCTTTGAACTGAGATCCTCAGGTCTCAGCCTCCTGAGTAGCTAGGATGACAGGCGTGAGTCACCTGCGCCCGGCTTGCTTTTTGTTGTTGTTGTTTGTCAGGGCCCGGGTGCTGCCCCTGAGCCTTTGCGCTCAAGGCTAGCACTCTACCACTTGAGCTACAGCACAATTTTTGGTTCATTGGAGATCTCGAGAGTCTCATGGGACTTTCTTGCCCAGGGTTGGCTTTAAAACCACAATCCTCGGCTCTCAGCCTCCTGAGTTACTAGGATGACAGGTGTGAGCCACTGGTGCCAGGCTGCAAATATATATATATATATAATATATATATATATATATATATAATATATATATAAATATATATGTATGTATCTATATTTGAAGGTTCTATGTGCCCCACACTTTGTAGTTTCTCACCCCTGGATCTAGTTTTAGGGGGGTCTCACTATGCCATGGAGAATCTCAAGGCTGCCGAGACTGGAATCTATAATGCTAGCCCGAAGCAAGGCTACGCCCTCGGCCCCACCGATAACACAGCGCGGACTGGTGTCCCACAGGAAGGTCCCTTCCGAAGCTACCGGGTACCTCCTCCATGCCAGGGTTTAGGAACCAGGAAAAAAAAAATAACCTTTCTAGAACAAACACTGAGAAGACAGCAAAGAAATGAGCTATGAAATTGAATTAAGAACGGTGAAAATCTCATTTGCCTAAGTTTTGCTTTTAATCTTTCTCTATTCACTCCACCACAAGTTTGCTTTAAAGTCATCCCAGTCCCTTTTTTTTTTTTTTTTTTTAAAGTTCTGCCCCAAATTCTTTGCTCTGCTCTGAAACAAATTCTCCCCGCTAATTTCCAACGAGACCAGCCTTGAGAAATGAACTGGTTTCTAGCATATGGGAATCTTAACACTCTACATATCCCCCCCCCCCGGCTCGCACCGGCAGCGTGTAATATTATTTTAATATTTAATTTTGAGATTTACATAATATCTTTCCTCCAAAGAGCTCAATATATTGCAATATCATAAATTCCTTTTCATAGTCAAAGATTATTCTTTATGCATGCAAATACTATATTTAACCAAGGAATAATGCAAATTAGGCGACGAATTCCGAGGAATCGATGGCCTGGGTAATTCTTTTGTTGGGGAAAGCGTGTAGCTGAGTGACCTTAATTGTCTGGGAACTTCAAACATGCCTTAAAAATGGACAATCAGTAGGCTATTAACGGAAGCAAGGCCATTTGGGGGGGTGTGTTTTTAGATGAGATTAGGTAATAGGATTGTGTCTGTGTTGTATACATGAGGAATAGACGCCACACACAGCACCTCAGGCCACACGTGAACGGATATAAATCATACAGATGGAGTTCACGTGTCGCTTCTTCCAAACATACAATGGAGACAGGTGCTCCTCTGGTCCCACGTTTACTGGGATGCTCACTGGGATGCCGACTTTGTCCCTCCCCCTCTTCTGGTACCTATTCCTCTCAGCACAGAACGGCCGGATGGATACCTGTTTCCTATCAGATACAGATGAGGTCAGTCCCCGAACAAAGAGACTGAGAAACTTGGGAGAGGAAAACAGACTAGGGAGACAGAGTTCAGCAAATTGCTCTCTCACTACTCTGGTCACATTCTTGGAAATGATGCTAATCTCAAGAGATTTTTTTGTTTTCATCCACTGTCTTATTTGTCACTGATTTGTCACAGAAGCGGGTTTCATGGTCTTCTTTGGACAGTCAAGAAATGAAGGATTATGGCAATTATGAAACTTTGCTCTGGTCCTGCAGCGAGCAGAGAAGGAAACCAATACCAGGAATTCTCCCCCACCCCACCTCCAATGAGACCAAGAAGCCAAGAAGATGCCTGCCTCCAGATAGAACAAGACTGAACAAGCTGGGCGTCGGTGGCTCACGCCTGTCACCCTAGCTACTCAGGAGGCTGAGATCTGAGGATCACAGTTCAAAGCCAGCCCAGACAAGGAAAGTCCGTGAGACTCTTATCTCTAATAAACCACTCAGAAAACCAGAAGTGGTGCTGTGGCTCAAGTGGTATAGAGCACTCGCCTTGAGCTGAGGGACAGCGCCCAGGCCCAGAGTTCAAGCCCCATGACCGACCGACAAAAACAAAACAAAACAACTGAACAACACAGCAGCCCATCATTAAGGCCTGGGCGAATCAGATTAGACGTCAAACTCAGAGGTCAAAAGTCATAGTCAGCAGGCCAAATCCAGAATTAGATTTGTTTGGCTCTTATGTGCTTAAAACATTAATTTTTCCCCCCAATCAGTTGTCAATATTTTAAATCTGGATGCTTCCGCTTATAAAACCAGGCAGTTCTCAGGGCTGGCTACACTTACTGACTCTATCTGTTTTGTCCGTTTCCTGTCATTGCTACCAGTCCTTACTGCCGTATGCCCGGTCCTGCTTGCTTGCTTTCCATTTATGTATCCGGCCTCATGGGCCTCTGCCTTCATTCTCTCTGGCTCGGATAATTCCAAATCATGTATTGCTAGGAGTCATTCTTTTTCTTCCAAGCTCTCCTCTGGTCTCTCTCTGGCACACAGACACCAACGCTGATGCTCTCAGTCTAGTTAGCGGAGGAGAGAACTGAAGTTTGTCATTCATTTTTTTTTTTTTTCTGACAACTAAAAACAGCCCAGCTATGAGGCGGTAGCTTAGAGAGGGGCTTATAAATGACATGTGCCACCAGAAGGTGATTTCTTTTTCTTTTTTATCTGTCTGAGGATAAAATAACCACCAACCTGAGTCTGAAACCCAGGAATAATATTTTCTGGTTGGAAGATGCCCAGCAGATTCTAAAAGCACCTTGCATCCTGATTTCTTCATCGGTTCTCTCCTATCTTTCCCAAGGATTTTTCTAGGTGGGTGGGCACCCTGGTGCTCAGAAATGGTAGGGACCTTTGTTGGTTTTTGCCATGTAACCTTGGTAAAGATCTACTCTGCACATTTTCCAAATTACACAAGGCCTTTGAGGGGTCACGCCTGTACCCCTGGTTGGGAGTCATCTTACGACTCGTCAGACCCTTTAATGTTTTCCCAGTCATTTTTGTTTCTTTCTTTTGGCATAGTTTGATTCTCTTTAAGTATCTGTACGAAGGAGTTGGCATCCGGCAAAGCAGTTTATGAATACAGTGCATCTTGGTCAGTGTAACTCCTTCCAACATTTTTACCCATCCCTTCCCTCACTTTTCTTTTTTTAGGATATGTATTCAATTATTTTTTTTTTGACATTTAACAAAGCAGTTGATGTATACAACGCATCTTGATCTGTATTTTCCCTGCAACGTTTTCTTCCCCCTTTGACCTACACCCCTTCCCTTATGTTTCTTAATTTTGCAAATCAAAACAACACTGAGATTCCACCTTACCCCAGTTAGAATGGGTTGTTATCGAGAAAACTAACAATAACCAATTCTGGCAAGCATATGGCCAAAAAGGCAACTCTATCACACTGTTGGTGGGAATATAAACTTGTTCAGCCACTTCGGAGAGCAGTAAGGAGGTTTCTCAAAACAAAACAAAACAATACAAAACATAGAACTACCCTATTTGCCATCAATTCCACACCTGGGCATTTATCCAACAAAGCACAAACAAAGCCACACTAAAGTTATCAGTACAACCATGTTCATTGCAGTATTAGTCACCATAGCTAAGACATGGAATCAGACCAGATGCCCCTCAGTGGATGAATGGATCAAGAAAATGTGAGATATAAACATATATACATATATATATATATATATATATATATATATATGAACTCTACTCCACCAGAAAGAATGATATTGGCATTCGTAAGGAAATGGAAAGCCTTGAAAAAAATTATATTACGTGAAGCAAGCCGGACCCAGAGAAACAAAGGTTGCATGGTTTTCCTCATTTGTGGCAGACAAAATGTGCCTATAAAGCTATAAGTAAACGCACTGGGTGATATGCAAGTGGTTACAAATGAATTAGCTGACGTATAATAGACTCTATGGAGAGCTCAAATAGTGTAATTCTTTAGGAAGAAGAAGTCAAAAACCCAATAAAGTAAGTACCAAGAAATGGGTACTTGCAAGGGGGAGGAGGTGTAACATAGGGAATGGGATAGATGAAGGGAACGAAAGGGGGAGAAGGCAGCCTAGAATTCATTGTATATACCACACAATCATGCTTGCTTCTGAGTGAAGAGTCCAGTGACCTGAAGGATCACTGCAGAACCTCCAAACTCTCTTCCCTCATCATTACACCCATGAACAGACATCTATTTTCAGGGACTATAAAGTGGGGATCTCAGAGGGATTACTCACTTTGAGGACGGGATGTGGGAAGGTAGAATCAGCGAGGTGGTGCCCTGCTGACCTTCCTCCCATCCTAGATGATCTAGGCTTTCCTCCCACCTTAGATTCTCCAATATCTCGTTCCACTTCGGCTTCCTTATCTGAGAAACAATGCTGCCCATCATTGGCTAATGATGAAGACAAAACGAGCGCGACATGTTCCAGAATTCTGCATGAGCTCACGGGGCACACGCAGACCGGGAGATAGCTCTAACCGTCACCAGCGCTCTTATTCCTGGGTGAGGTCCCACCCGACAGTATCCAATCGTGACAGAGTTGGAGTTTCAGGGACAGAGTAGGTACTCAATGAACTCTTACAGGTTGACTGTAATGATTGCTATGGGTCAAATTGTGTACCAGCCATCTGCCTATACTTATGGACCACACATGAAGTTAGTGATGGTCACAGGCTCTTACATGGCTCATGTGTGAAGCCAGGATATGGGGGTGGGGGGGGGGGAGATGACCCGGACCTCACCGGACCTCACTGCATGTCCATGAGTTTAGGGTTTATCCAAACAATTCACAATTCCTGACTTTTTTTTTTTTATAATGCACCACAAAAGAAAAATCACATCCTTCTTCTCATTGATAATTAGCTTTCTGAATTACCCAAAGAGAAATCCATAGCATTGGGGGGTGATCATGCAGGCTTCTACCACGAGGCCGGAAGATTAGGACTGAAAGGCCTGTTACAAAGAGAACAAAGGACAGGAGGGAGGTTTGGGGGGGGGGGTTGGGTGGCAATAGAAACTGATATATCCAACAGTGGGTGACACGGGGGTCCCCTTGCAAGAGCCCTTAAGCAACCCCCCCCACCACAGTAGCCCAGGAAGTTGCCAAGCAGATGGGCAGGCTTGGAGAATGGGAAGGGAAGGGAAGGGGAGGGGAGGGGAGGGGAGGGGAGGGGAGGGGAGGGGAGGGGAGGGGAGGGGAGGGGAGGGGAGGGGAGGGGAGGGGAGGGGAGGGAAGGGAAGGGAAGGGAAGGGAAGGGGGGAGAAAGTAAAAAGCAAACTGATGTAAGTGGCAGGTTTATTCGCACATGCTGAGAGAGAGAGAAAGAGAGAAGGGGGAAAGGAAGGGAGGGAGGGAGAGAGAGAGAAAGGGGACAAGGGAGGGAGAGAGAGAAGGGGGGAGGTGGGGGAGGGAGACAGCCAAGCCCAGCATAACGTGACAGCCTGGCAAGACTGTTATTCCCAGAAGCCGGGACACTAAAGTATTTCCACCGGTTTTCTGCCTTCAACTCTCCAAGGGAAGCATGGCTAGCAAAGCCGGGGGGGGGGCGGGGAGGGCGGGGTTCCACGCGGCTGCGCACCAACTACCGTTCCCCTCTCCTTGGGAAAAGACAGACTGACCGACCTTTATCCCCGTTGGCACCAGGGCAAGCTGGAAGCTTCTACACGCTCACCCCTTATTTCCCTCACTTTACAGGCACGCACGCAAACACGTGACCACGCACCTACAAACGTGCCACATGAACACGGGTGCACGCGTATGCACACACACACACATATACACACCACACACACACACAACACAGCCATCTGGACAGCTATGCTCTCCTATCACACCTTTTTTTTCTTCTCAGTTCTGACAGCTGAAACCCTCCCCCCGCCCCCCACAAGAATCATCTGTCATCAAAGATGCCTGGTATTAAAAGAGGCTGAAAGTCTAGGAACGGGGCGAGGAAGAAGAGAAAAGGATCGAGCAGGAAAGGGGAAGTCAAGAAGAGAAGAGAGGCACCGATAAGAGAGGGAGAGAGAGAGAGAGGGAGAGATAGAGAGGGAGAGTTAGCTCTTGCTACTTGACTAACAAGCTGTCCATCTAGGATGTGCTGATTGAGAACAATCCATAATTCCAAGATCATGCTCCACTGCCTCCATTGCCTGCAGAAGCGACGTGCATTTGCCCTTTGCAGCCTCGTACGGATGCAGGGGACTGGGGTGGGGGGACAGGCTGTGGTCTCCCAGCTCCCTTGGTACTGGCCACGGGTTTACAGCATGCCAAGCTTGGGAAATGCTGCCGTGTATGTCCCCGTGAGTCCTCCCGCGAATGAGCGTCGCTGGCGGGAGGCCGGCAGCGTCCGACTACCCGTGTGTCCCCTCTCGGGAGGGTTGCCAGATGGGTGAGACACGGTCAAGAGACGAGATCAGAAGAGTCAGAGGGAAGAAGAAAGCGTGTGTTCTGTTGGGGTGTGCTGCAGGGATGCACTCGGCCATGCGGCGGGATCCGTGGCCACCAACATGAGGTCTCCGTGACACTGCAGCATGCACCCGTGCCAGCCAGTAGGAAAGATTCCCTCTTGAAACACAGAGGTTTCATTGAAAGAAAAACAAAAACAAAATGCATGGAGACAGTATGGCCTTTAGCATATGATTTGGGGGCAATTGCTTTGAATCTTCCATTCTGAAGTTCCAGCTGTCCAGATGTCTGTCCACCCACTCACTCATCCATCCATCCATCCATCCATCCATCCATCCATCCATCCATCCATCCATCCACCCATCAATCCATCCATCCATCCACCCATCTGTCCACGCCCCCGTCCACCTTTCCAAAACAGCATGTCTTGAAAGCCTGGTTGGATGTGGAGCACAAAGGTCCTGCTCTAACGTGGACATCCGTCTCTGCTCTTGTGCTGGGCCGGAGACAATGCTCTAGGCTCTGGCCCACTACCACAGACTCCTCCCACTCCACGGCCACACAGGCCCGGCCCCTGGTGGGAGGCGGGGCCCGAAGGCCGATGGAGAAGGGTATCAGGCAATGTCAGGCAATGTCACCCTCCCACCGAGCCCCGCCACCCCCACCGCCCGAGACGCACAAGGCCTGCAGCCATGTCCGGGGCTTACCGGCCTGGTTGGTGGTGATGTTGACCGAGACGTGCTGGGGGGGGAAGGGGCTCTTGCTGGAGACCCCGTTGACGGCTTGGATGTCGAAGGTGTAGGGGGTGTGGGCCCAGAGGCTGCTGATGGAGACGCGACACTCGGTCAGGCCCAGCTGCCGGGGCACGAACTCCACGTTGTCATCGCAGCGGGAGCAGCTGCGGCGGTCCGCCCGGCACTTCTTGCAAATGATGTTGTAGGTCACGTCGTCCCGCCCGCCCGTCTCCCTCGGAGGGTGCCACTCTAAAATGATCGACGTCTCGTTGACGATAGAGATGACGTTTCGGGGACCCGAGGGGACACCTGGAGAGGGAGACACACCGAAAGAGCCGGTGAGGCCGGACAACTCACCACGGCGTCTCTGGGCGGCCGCTGGTGACCCGATCCCTTTCGTCCTTCACCTTCTTTAACCGTAAACGTACACGCTCTACTGCCACGCACAGAGCTGTCATCTTACTAGCGCCTCCAGAGGCTGAGAGCTGAGGATCGGATCAAAGCCAGCCTGGGCAGGAAAGTCCGTGAGACTCTTATCTCCAATAAACCACTCGGAAAACAGGAAGTGGTGCTGTGGCTCAAGTGGTAGAGCACTCGCCTTGAGCTGAAGAGCTGAGGGACAACGCCCAGGCCCAGAGTTCAAGCCCCATGGCCGACAAAAAAAAAAAAAAAGCTGGAAGTAGAGCTCAGGTGGTCAAGTGCCATTCTTGAGCTGAAAGCCAAGTAAGAGTATGAGACCCTGAATTCAAGCCACAGTACCAGCACAACCTGCGTGTGCGTATGTGCGCACATGCATGCATGCACGCACACCTCAAGTCTTCTTGGCTGTGAAAAGAACCTACCCCAAACTCCCCTGTCAATCATCCCCACAGATGCTTTATTTCTGACCAGAGGAGTCAAACAGAAGGATGTGAGCGGCGGGTTTTATTTCTGTCCCCCCCAAACTACAACGTGACATCTGTTTGGTGCTTGCAGGGCCACGTGGGGTGTCACGGAGCACCGAAGCAGGCGTGAACCTCCACAGGGCACACACTTTGGGGTGCCAAGGCCAGAAGGAAAGGCTGGACAGGAGAGGCTCACGCAACTGCCCCAAGATACAGGAGACATGTCGGAACGCACGTGGACGCACTCAACGCCCATCTTACACACATACGCCAAGCACACCCTCAACCAAGAATCCTACTAGGAAGACAGAATGGGCATCTGGAGGCACACTGAAGTCCACAGAGGAAGCTGGCTGCAGATGACGTGGTGTGTACGAAATGAAGCCACGTTGGAAGCCCGACGGGCCGCAGGCTGGCTCCCCAGCGTCTCTGACTCCTCGGGCAAAGAAGCTGGGCTCGCCGGGACTCAGGGAGCATGGTGCCCTCCTTCTGGACAGCTCTCTTCGGTGGTCCCATACACCTGGGAACGGCTTCTATAAAGCGACTATTTTGTAGGAGAGAGAGATGTTGCGGCGAATAGTCACGGGGGTGGGCATTTCAAGATTAAGTTAGAGAAACGATCCCTAAAAACAGGCTGGTGCCTAAGGGATGAATGGAAATGAACCTTGCCCAGAAGCAACCACCACCTCCACCTGCACCTCCACCACCACCACCTCAACTTCCTCCTCCTCGTCCTCCTCCTCCTCCTCCTCCTCCTCCTCCCTTCCAAATGGCAGGTCTGCCAGAGCCATCTCTCCAGATAGTAATGCATTCAAGCATTCACACACGTGACTGTCGCCAGCTGAAGGGAGACATGTGTAAAGTGGTTCATGCTGGAGACGGGAATCAAATGCCAACGTACAGAAGCAGAGAATAACAACAAGGTCGGGGGGCAGCGGGGGAAGAGACGGTGTTGAATCAGGCGCTGGCAAGAGGCTAGAGCAGCGAGCAAATATTCAATCGGATTCCATTAAAACATGAAAGAAAATCACTACTGTGCTATATAAAGCCCATTAGGTCTGAGCTAAACGCGCGGTGTTGATACGCATTTGCAACGGGGCAGAATTCAGGAAGCTTTTTTTTCCCCCCCACCATGAAGTCTTGAAAACGGCATTCAAGAATTCTCCACCGAGCCGGGCGCCGGTGGCTCATGCCTGTCATCCTAGCTACTCAGGAGGCTGAGATCTGAGGATCACTGTTCAAAGCCAGCCCGGGCAGGAATGCTTGTGAGACTCTTACCTCCAATGACCCACTCAGAAAACCACAAGTGGTGCTGTGGTTCAAGTGGTAGAGCGCTCGCCTTGAGCTGAGGGACAGCGCCCAGGCCCAGAGTTCAAGCCCCATGACCAACCACAACAACAACAACAAAAAAAAACTGGTTTGGAGACATCTTGGTAGCCTGGGAGCTGCCACCCAGAAGTGGTGGCTCCCTGTCTGTTCATTTTTGCTTCCAGTTGCTCAGAAAGGGAAAAGCAACGGGTTTCGGGGAAGACTTCATTCCTGGGATTATTTAGAAACTGGGTTCCCAGGGGAAACAATCAAAGGCCTCTCTGGAACTCATGGGTGCTTCTAAGGGGGGGGAGAGAGAGGGGCAGAGGGGGAGAGGGGGAGAGAGAGAGGGGGCGAGGGGGAGGGAGAGAGGGAGAGAGAGTGTGTGTGCGCGTCCATGCGCACGTGGGGACGGGCTGGGGTGGTTGCATCCAAGGGTGGGCGGATGGGATCCTTTTCCTCCAGTGAGCAAACACAGACATGGAAAGGCCTTTCCTGAGAGTAGACTTACAGAGCAAGGAGAATGTGCCCTGCGGTGCGTTCCCCTCACCCCCCTTTGTGGTAAAGGGTTCTAGCCACAATGACTGGGACCTCATACTTCCTTCTTTCCTTCCTGCCTTCCTTCCTTGGTCTTCCTCCTCCTTCTTTCCTTCCTTCCTTCCCTTCATCCCTCCCTCCTTCCTTCCCTTCACCTTCTTTTTTTTTTTGCACACGCTCCTTTAAAATTTTTCCTTGCACTCTTCTAAGCCCTCTGAGAAACAGAAACAACAACAGGACTGGCCATCTTCCAGTATCGTGGGGACTGTTTCTCCCACCACCGGGGGGGAAAAAAAAAAAGGCAGTAATTTCAGGTAAGAATCAGTGCTGTGAGGTCACAGGATCCTGGCTGGCCTTCACAGATACCAGCCAGGTTGAGATCTGTCCCTCATTCCCAGACAGCAGGCTCCAGATCAGACCCGCTCGGGCTTCGACCTGCAGTGACGACTCCCAGCGTCCGTGTGCTTGTGCTCTGAAGAGATGAGCACGTTCCCAGGGGCAGGCCGACCGGCCGCTCTCCAGACGCAATGAAGAGCCTGACCATAGCAGGTCTGGCCTTGGTAGAAATTCTCCCTAGAGGAAGATGCTAGGGCTACTTTCTGCCCCTTTTGCTCGGTTTCAGGCCCTACTCTTTTGCAGAGACTCTCAATCAGTCCGGAATCTGTGGGACCCCAGCAACATTCCCCGGGAAGGAGGTTTTTAAAAAGAAAAGAAAAGGGGAGGAGGGAGAAAGGGAGGCCAGAAGGGAGGAAGAAAATCTGCTCTCTCTGCGTCAACAAAAGCGCCTTTGGTGATGGCCAAGCACCAAGGACACAGCACCACGGACCCCTTGTCTGAGCTCCCTGTTCTCACGGCTGCTTCCTCCTTTTTCTTAATTACACACAGACAGGCTTTTTCTTTTGAAGCCTGTCTGATCTGTTGCCACGGTTACTACTGATGAACATGTTCTGTGAAGAGGGCTGGGGAAATCCAGTCCCAGTGAAGGATGGGAGGAAGTGTTGAGCTGTGATTTTCCACTTGGGAGCAGGAGGAGGCCGTGAAGGATCCCGATTTTTCTGGGGATGGACGCTCCAAAAGCCTGCAGGAGTACCTGAGAGAGGTTGGAGCCGCAGGGGACATGGTTGTCATGGTGGCTTCGGAGGGTGAAGTATGATCCTTGTGGAGTCGTCCAGAGGGCAGCCCAAGCGTTGCGAGCTTGGGATAGAATCTTCCTGAATCGGAATCTGATTTTGGCCACATGAGTTTATAAAAGCAAGAAAGAATGGGGAGGCAGAGTGGGTGGCAGGAAGCAGAAGAGTATATTTGTAGGCATTAAGTTGGCAATAATACACTCTTGAGTAATCACGGGGGGGGGGGGGAGGAAGCGGGGAGGGGGGGGAATCTGCCGAAGATTGGTAAGCCCCCAAAGCGGATTCCTTTGTCAGGAATCTTAATAAAGCCAACCTTCCAGTCTCTGAATTTAGACATGAATTCCACGTTGGCACGAGGTGCTGGGTAGGCTGGCCCTGCTAACTTTGTGCATTGCTATGGCCACAATGGAATTCTTAGACATCCCCTCCCCTTTCCTCAAGGGGAACTGGTGAGGAAGATGAGTAACGATGAAGTAATACCTTCCTGGAAGACCCCCCCCCGGGGGGTTGTGCCACTGGGACAGAGATGCCCTCCCGCCTCCCCCGACACACAAACACATCCGTTGCCAGCTTTGTGTGACTCAGAATCTGCTAAAAGGCAGGAAGGCTTTCGTTCAGATACTCTGAGCCGGGACTTGAAGGCACACACAGTTGGTGGAACAACCCACGACCTCCCACCCCACTCCTGACAGATTATGGCAACCACGCCGACAATCCTCGAGCAAGCGCACTTCTAAGACTCATCTGAAAAACAGCAGTTCCAAAGGAAAAGGGGTGGGGGAAGGAAATTAATGAGATCGTACACCCAAATGGTGTAGCCCGTGGTTGATAAACAGAGGAATTAAGTCACGTCAGTTGCTATTATTAACAGTATTAGTATTGTCATTACTGAAACATCTGGAACCCACACATCTAATTAAGATTGATCTATTTCAACCCGCTTTTTTTTTTTTTTTTTTCCAGTAGTGGACCTTTGGTATCCACAACTGTGCTGAGCCTACTGAAGATACGGGAGCTATCTATATTGGGGAGCTCAGATGCTCCACATCTGCGGGGGGGGGGGGGGGAGAGGGAGGGGAAGGAACTCAGCAGGTGCATAACTTAAGGCTATAAGTGAACAAGGCAGATACAAAGTATTGCAGATGTGTGGGAGGGGGGTGAAGACAGGTGTACCTAGGTGTGATGCCCAAGGTGGGGGTGGGGAGGGTCTTGTCTGCAAGGTCTCCCTCAGAGAGACATCTTGGAGGTTCTCTGTTCCAGTCTGTATACCCCCCCGCCCCGGGGAACTGAGGCCCAGAAATTATACCTGAGAAAGGCATGTCTCCAGAACGGCTCCAACACCTGGGCTCGTGTGTGTGTGGGGGGGGGGGGTACCTCTTCCCATTTCCTAAGAGGAAGCCCGACTCTGACAAGATGTCTGGTCTCCATTCTCCTTCATAATCTGGGGCTCAAACTCTGGGCCTCATGCTCTTGCTTAGCTGTTTTGTTCAAGGCTGATCACTGCATTTGTGCTCCCCGCCACCCGCCTCACCCCCCTCCCTCCCTCCCACCCCACTACCGGCTTCTTACTGGTGAACTGGAGATAAGAGTCTCTTCAATTCGCCTGCTCAGGTTGGCTTCGAACTGAAGACCCTCAGATCTCAGCCGCCTGAGTCGCCAGCAGCTGTCAACTCTCTCCTTTCAGATTCTGCCCATGGAAATTTATTCTGGCGGGGTGCCAGCTAGAACCTGCATTTGGGAGAGCTGGTCCTCACCCCTAACGCCACTTCCTGTTTCTCCTCTCTACGACTCGTACCCTGCAGACCGCAGTCAAGATTCTTCCCAGACTAGGATGCCGACTCTTCTACGTAGCGAGAATATTACACCTTTTACGTGGTCACGACTGACTATACTCAGGAATCTTGACCGTTAGGTGTCCTGCATGGCTCATTCCTAACCCTTTCCCCTAAAATGGACACAGAGCAGATAGCACAGTAAGCTAGAGGAGTAAAGAAGAAGGTTCTTTGTTGGACACTGTTGGCTCATACCTGGAATCCTAACTATTCAGGAGGCTGAGATTCTGAGGATCTAGGTTCAAAGCCAGCCTACGGAGACAAATCCAAGAGATTTTCGTTGACAGTTGTGGGGTTTGAACTCTGGGCCTGGACGCTGTCCCTCAGCTCTTCAGCTCAAGGCGAGCGCTCTACCCCTTGAGCCACAGCGCCACTTCCGGTTTTCTGAGTGGTTCATTGGAGATCAGAGTCTCCTGGACTTTCCTGCCTGGGCTGGCTTTGAACCGTGATCCTCAGATCTCAGCTTCCTGAGTAGCTAGGATGATAGGCGGGAGCCTCCTGCGCCAGGTTCTAAAAGACTCTGATCTTCAATTAACCAGCAAGAAGCCAGAAGGGAGAGGTGTGGCTCTGAGTGAAAAAGCTAAGGAATAACATCCAGTCCTGAGTTCCAGCCCCCACTACTAGCATGCGCGCGCGCGCACACGCACACACACGCAGAATCAACTTGAGTGCAGTCAGGTTGCTGGGAAGCAATAGAACCAGCTTGTGTGCAGTCGGGCCCCCTATAGGCCTAGGGCACAGGCCTCATCCATCAGCATCTAGGTGTAGGATGGGGGTCACCTCGCATGCGGATCCTTCTCCGTTACATCCCTTCAAGGAGTAGAACCAACCCTATCTCCAGGCCCGCGAGCAAGTCTGCACGTGTTGCTCATTAAGGTCTTAGAAACGCCGGAGCCCGGGCTCTGGCAATTCTCCTAATCATAACAGTTAGTAATAAGAAGAAAATGATAAGTCAAAACAAGGAGAGACCCTGCTGGGCGGGAATTCGGGAACATCAGCTAGCCGAGCGTTACACATTTCACCAAATACCAGTGTTTGTACAGAAGCACTTCTTGTTTTCTCCTCCTTTAATAGAGCTAATTATCTGGGGGGAAGAGGGAGTTGTAGACTCCGCTTTCTGAGAAGACAGTCCTTCCGAACGGTCTTGAGCTGGGGCCCGAGAGACAAGGTTTTCCGGGGGGCTGTGGAATCCCTTGGGGGAACCGACCCCCCCCCCCCCGTGGCCCGGGAAATCAATGCATCCCATGAGAACGATGCCCGTGGCTGTGCTCGGGCACATCCTGGGAGGGGGGAGGGGGGAAGAGGGCTGCTGTTCCCGTCAAAAGGCTGGAACGGTGGCTCAAGTGGTAGAGCACCAGTCTTGAGCAGCAAGAACTAAGGGACAGGGCCTAGACCCCAAGTCTGAGCCCCGGAACTGGCCTTTTCAATAATAATAATAATAAATGATCAAGAACCCTATGTCCCAGAATATTCTTCGAGCCATCATCACAATTCTCTATCTTTCGGGAGATGACAGACCACTGAACAGTGGTAGGGGTTAAATATTCTTGCGTACGCATCCTATGCTCCCGGGGAATACACGGAAGAATATTCCCGGCGCAGCTCTGTGTCATTATAAAAGCGACACGTGCCGTCTCTCTGCACGTACACAGAAAACACCCAGGGTTCCCGAGGCCAACAGTTCCAAAATCAAGGGAGCTGCGACGGTGGCTCTCCACTGTCAACTCCATCAGACTGAGAAGTGCCTTGGAGAGGATCAGTCAGCCACGCTTCCCGTTGAGTGCGAGGGCTTGCCTTCACTCTGAGCGACGCGGGAGTCACCGACAAGGCCTGACGCTAACGCGGAGGGGACCACGCCGGGTGTGGAGAGCCAGGAGGGGAGCACTTTCCCTCTCTGGCTGGATCCTCCTCCCTGGACCCCCAGCCATGGAACATGGCCGACGAAGCACTGAAACCTCCCAAACAGTCCGCCGAGTTTAACCTTTCCTTCTTCTCGGTTTGTTTTCTCAAGTCGCTGTGATGGAGCACCAAATGTGTACAGAAAGGCATTAGGAAACCCAAGGGTGGGAAGGAAGGCTTCCCCGGGGAGCCCATGGATCACCTGAGATGCCGAGTCTGGGGTCTGACACTTCCTCGGCACACAGACCCTTGGAAGGGAAGGGAAGTTGAGGGAGGAACGTGTCCCCGCGTCCACCCGTAGCCCTTACTGCCTGGATTCCTCTGGGAGAGGAAAGCTCACCGCTCCTCGCATCAGTCATCTGTCAGGTACCGCAGCTTGTCTGAAGAGATAACGAAAAGTCCCTATGCGCATTAGCCACCAACCTCTTAAAATACCCAGCATCAACTCTCATAAGGACTACGCTGTAACGGTTTGAAATGTAACACCTCATGGAACGGCATTAAAAAAAAAAAAAAAGATGGGCTGGGGAGGTGGCTCAGTGGTAGAGCGCTTGCCATGCACATGTGAGGCCCTGGGTTCGATTCCTCAGCCCCACATAAGCAGAAAAAAAGCCAGAAGTGGTGCTGTGGCTCAAGTGGTAGAGCATCACCTTGAGCTGAAGAGCTGAGGGACAGCGCCCAGGCCCAGAGTTCAGGCCCTACGACCGACCAAAAAAAAAAGAAAAAAGGAAAGACTTGACTTCTATGTACCTAAAGGTGAAGATTCAACATCGTAAAGACAGTCAGTACCTCTACAGCCATTTGCACATTTGGTGCAATCTGAGTCCTGACTTAATAGGATTATTTAATACAATATGCCCAATCTGCTCTCTCTTGAAAAGGAAAAAAAAAAGAAGTGTTTAATAATGGAGAAGACTTCTGAGAATGAATAATCTATCAAGACTTGGTTTATATGCGGTAGATCATAAAGCTACCATCTCTAAGAGTATTTAGAATGGATGCCAGTACAGACCCAACAAACAACGGGAAAGCAGATGAGCTAAACAGGCATTTGGCCTACAAGAAAAGGGGTGATTTCACCAAGATCACATCCTAATCAAGGATAAACTCCAGATAAAGGAAGGTACAAAGCATAAACATCTTACAAAGAATTAAAGAAAAAAAATTAGGTAGCTGAGCGCCGGTGGCTCGCGCCTGTAACCCCAGCTGCTCAGGAGGCTGAGATCTGAGGATCACAGTTCAAAGACAGTCTGGTCAGAAACATTCATGAGACTCTTATCCCCAAATAACCGGCCCAAATCTGGAGGTGGAGCTGTGGCTCAAGTGGTAGAGTACCAACCTTAAAGCAAAAAAGCCAAATAAAAGTACAAGGTCCTGAGTTCATCCTAGAACTGGCGCACACACACACGCATACACACACACACACACGTGCATGTAGATGCACACGCACACACACAGAGAAAAAGTGAGAGTACTTTTATACCCTAGAGTGAAAAGGAGATGCCTAAAACCCAGGGGGAAAAGTCAAGACAGAAATCTCCAAAACTCAAAAGAAATAAATGGGCAGGCTTGAGTGCAAAAACTAAAAACGTCAATACACCAAAAAAAAAAAAAAAGTCACCATAAATAGAATTTAAAATAAGCATGACATGGCAAATTGCAACCTCTTGGCAAAAACTATTTAAAGATAATAAAAAAAAATAGTAATTATAGGGCTGTAGAGACATAGAAAACATAGGGGGGGGGGAAGAAACAACATAGAAAAAAAAAATCAAAGCTCATTCACAGGCCATTCTCAGAAGACAAAATAAATTGGTTAACAGACATTAAAAAATAGGCACCCACAATTAGGGAAATCCTCATCGAGGGACAAGCAGGTCACAGGTGTGCTGATGGCATCTAGTATAGATGTGTCCCACTGGGGCAGAGGTGAACACCGGTCAAGACATGTGGAAAAGTCCTGGTGGGATCACCCGGCTTTCTAAGAGTAGGTACCCCATCACTCAGCAATTCTATTTCTAGGCAAACACAGGCATCCCAAGATGTCTGAGCCATTTTTGGCAGTGCAGTTGTTTATATTACGGAAACACTGGAATCAGCCTGAATGGTAGAACTTGGCAGAGGCTGCTAAAGCAGCCCCGATCTCAGTCTCCGATCTCTTCCTTGTCAGGCAAGGTACCTTCCCCTGCTACCTTGTGGAGGGAGCGCATGAGCAGTCTTAACCAATGAGACCTGGCCTTTCATCATCCCAGTTGGGAGGCCAGGAGAGCACAGGGAACGGTCCCAACCAATGAAACGCGGCCTTTCATGGCCCAGCCTGAGGGGCCGGGTCATCTCAACATCGTGATCAGCCTCCTGGTGTCAAGCAACACACTTGCACTGAGGGGAAAGAGCTCGGAGTGGAAGGGGAGCGGAGCTGTGGTTCACGGGGTAGAGGGCTAGCCTTGGTTTGAAAAAGCTCAGGACAGTGCTCAGGTCCTGAGTTTGAGCCCCAGAACCAGTACCTCTCCCCCCAAAAGAAAAGTTAACAAGAGGTGCTGGGATGTAGCTCAGTGGCAGAGCGCATTGTTCTGGGTTCTCTGCCCAGTACCGAAAAAAAGAAATCAAAAAAGAGCTTATTATAGAGATACAAACCTGGCCAGGCCATGAGAAAATACATAGACTCCAACTAAAACATAGGCTTATGTTATAGGAGACTAACTGAGGAGTCAGCGTGATCTAAGGATCAGTCACGGGGCTTGAACTCAGGGCCTGAATGCTGTTCCTGAGTTTCGCACTCAAAGCAAGCGCTCTACCACTTTGAGCCACAGCGCCACTTCTGGTTTTCTGGTGGTTCACTGGAGACCAGAGTCTCATGCATGTCCCTTGCCCAGGGTTGGCTTTGAACGGCGATCCTCAGATCCCAGCCTCCTGAGTAGCTAGGATGACAGGCGTGAGCCACCTGTGCCTGGCTTCTGAGACTCTTATCTGAAAATTAACCACCAAAGAACAAAAACCAAAACCCAGAAGTGGTGGCTATCCTGTATCTTTTAGTCAAGCTCTGGTTGGCAAAAGGTAACAGCTAACCTTGAAGCAGCTCTATAGTTTTTAATTTTTTGTGTGTTGGGCTTTGGGCGCTGCCTCTTAGCTTTTTCTCTTAAGCGCTCTACCGCTTGTGCCACAGCTCCGCTTCCGGCCTTTTGCTGGTGAATTGTGGGGATGCACGGGTCTCTCCGAATTGCCTACCTGGTCTGGGCTTCCATGTCAGTCCTCCGATCTCAGCCTCCCGAGCAGGGAGGATTACAGAACAAAACAAAAAACACGAAACTAAACGATACTGGAACTTGCCCCCCAGATTCGACCATTGGGGGCCAAACTCGAAGCCTCTGCTCTGGTGGTTGGGCTTCCCTGCGCCCCTCTGGTGTAGGTCAGGAGTCCTCCCCGCCCTCCCCACACCCCCCCACCCCCGTCCCGAAGGCGCCTTCTCTTTTGGTGGTGGTGGGGGGAGACAGCAGTGGAAACTACGGAAGGACACACGGCATCTGAAGAAGCCAGCCAGCCAGCCAGCGCGGCTTGTCTCTGATCCGTCAGAAACGTCTCCCATCATGTGGGGGACTGGGGGTGGGGGGAAGGGGGGGACAGGGTGGGGAGGAGGGATTTTCTGGTTTCTTTTCTTTTTTCTTGTTTTTTGGGGTCAGAAATGTAACAAGGTAATTATTTTCACACCAGTCCTTCTCCTTCTGCATAGTTTTTCACAGACAGCAGTTTTATAAGGCGTAATTATCTATTTCCACCGGCTTCATAAATTCCTCCTTCCCATTTCATTCCCCCCAACACACACACACACACACACACACACACAGACACACAGACACACAGACACACACACACACACCGTAAACCAGGAATTATTTAAAACTGGAGCCTCTCTCTCTCCCTCCCCCTCCCTCTCTCCCCCTCCCTCTCTCCCCCTCAGTCTCTTTCTCTCCTTCTCCCCTCTCCCTCTCTCCCCCTCCCTCTCTCCCCTCTCTCTCTCCCCCTCCCTCTCTCCCCTCTCTCTCTCCCCCCTCTCTGCCTCTCCCCCTCCCTCTCTCCCCCTCCCTCTCTCTCTGCCTCTCCCCCTCCCTCTCTCTCCCTCCCTCTCTCTCTTCCTCTCCCCTCTCCCTCTCTCCCCCTCCCTCTTTCTCCCTCTCTCCCCCTCACTCTCTCCCTCCCCCCCCTCTGCTTGTCACTCTCCCAACCCTCTCGCAGAGAGGCGTCTTACTCCTCGGAGGACTGGGAGGAAACCCTGCCCCTCCCCTGGGAAGGGCAGGCCGCTTGCGCTTTGCCAGCCTCGGCTCCTGCCCAGGGGCTCATCGGGCTGCTGGCAGTGCTGTGCACAGGCCCCGCCTGACCTCTGACCCTGCACACTGCGTCCCCTCCTCCTGGGCTCTCCCCTGGATCTTCAGGCCAACAAGGTAACTATGTGGAGTGTGCAGCTGTGCCTGGGTTCTGCAGGAATGCCCAGAGAGAGCGGGGAGAGAGAGAGGGAGAGAGGGAGGGAGGGAGGGGGAGGGAAAGGGAGATGGGGAAGAGGGAGAGGAGGAGGGAAAGAGAGGAAGGGAGAAAGGGAGAGAGGGAGGGAGAGGGAAAGGGAGAGGAAGGGAGAGGGAGGGAGAGGGAGGGAGGGGAGAGGAGGGAGAGAGGAAGAGATGGAGGGGGGAGGGGCAAGGAGAAGGAGGGAGTTGAAGGGAGAGGGAGGGGAAGGAAGAGAGGGAGAGAGAGGGAGGGGGAGGAAGAGGGAGGCAGAGGTAGAGGGAGAGGGAGTGTGGGAGAGGGAGGGGGAGAGAGGGGGAGGGGGAGAGAGGGGGAGAGGGAGGGGGAGGGGGAGGGGGAGAGCCGGGAGCCTGGCTGCTCTCAAGCACGCCACTTTGATTTTCCCATCTCCGACACGCTCTCATCTCTGCAGTCTTCACACTTTCCAGGGACACAACCAAAGCAAGTTCTAACATCAATGGAGAGTGTACTATAAACCAGGCTCCCTGCCAGAGAGACGCTATGATGGGATTTTTCACTTGATCTTGGCCACCGTTTGGAAGGCAGGCGTGGGGAGGAGCCTGTGCGGGCGGGCGGGCGGAACACGGCCGAAGGCGTGAAGGTTAAGGAATGAGGCCAAGGTCAACAGGGAGATGGAGCCAAGATCTGAACGCTTGTCTCTTGGGGTGCTGGAGCCTCACTGGGTCTCCTCCACCACTACAGGCGACTGGCCATCTGATCCGTTCTATGGAGCTTTCCGACAACTCTCCAGCTGGGGGTGGTGTGGGGAGCGTCCTCTCAGGCCTCCGGCGGGAGAGCAGGAGGGGGCCCTGCGATGAGGACTTAGACACCCACTGTCTTGTGTACGGTAACTAACGGTCCCTGGAATCTCGGAAGTCAGGTCTTTTGCCAAAAGAACACCATGGGTTCCTGAACTCGAAAAACCCCAGGCCCAGAGGCTCCCTAGCAGGAGATGTCACTGTGGTCCTTGGGCTGCGGCTCTCGCCTCCTCTGAGCGGTCTTCCCAATGCCCAGAATAGATCTCCCCGCACTATCCCAGGACATCCCATCGAGATGCAAGAACTTGTGGGCGCTCTAATTCCTTCTACGTGTGTGTCAACATTTGAGAAAACTGATAGCACAGAAGTAGTTCTCAGATATTCATCCATCCGCCCATCAATCAATCATCCATCTACCCTTCCATCCATCCATTTACCCATCCATCCATCCATCCATCAATCATCCATCTACCCATCCATCCATCTATCAATCATCCATCCATTTACCTGTCCATCCATCCATCTATCTACCCATCCATCCATCATCCATCTACCCATCCATCCATCTGTCTACCCATCCATCCATCAATCATCCATCTACTCTTCCATCCATCCACTTATCCATCCATCATCCATCTATCCATCCATCCGTAGGTTAATGACTAACACGTCTGCCAGGCTCCATAGCTCATGCCTGTAATCCCAGCTACTTAGGAAGCCGAGATCTGAAGGATCATGCCTCAAAGCCAGGCTAGGCACAGAGGATTACATCTTCAACGAACCAGCAAAAAATGTCAGATTGGAGGTGTGACTTAAATGGTAGAGTGCCAGCTATGAGCCTCAACTGCCTTTGTTAAGTGGCAAACTCCTTTGTACAACTACTTAAAGATAATAGTAACTTTTTAAAAGGGGGGTGGTAGGAATGAAAGCAGAGCAACAGCGTGAAGCCCTGGGTGCCAACCCTAGCACTGGTGAGTGAGCACACACTTATCTACACACACACACCTTCCAGGACTTCTCAGAGGTCCAGGGAGATCCTGGTTCATAAAGACATTGAAAAAATAAAGGCCCAAACTCAGGGCTTGAAAATTCGTCATTGTCAGTGTTTACATGGAATAAACGCTCACTCTTAGCGTTTGACAAACCCTGGATTCAAAGACAGCTGGCTAAGGACAGAAGAATAGATGTAGATATATAGATGTACAGTTATAGACATAGATACAGATATAATGTGCTGGCCCCAAAAGTTTCACAAGATTCTTTAAAAAGCACTAATTCACAGTGTAGTCGAAACTCTGTCGCCTTGGTCAGGTTTTCAAGCTGCCAGACTTCCTTGTACAGTGTCTGGTGTGTCTGGGAATGAATAGATTCTGCATGCAATCGCGCTTAAAGACAAAGCTCGGCAGGCAGGCCCCAGCTCCTCCAGGCTTTCGAGGCCTCTTACCTTGGACCCTCCTACCTCAGCTTCTTCGCTAGCTAACAGGGTGTTCTCAACCTTGCCATTTTAAAAAGAAAGAGCGCTCTCTCTCTCTCTCATAAACCACATAACCCAAGGTGTCTTCATGGGCTGTAATTACCTCTTAACATATAAGACTTGGCCAGTTCGCAGCTCCTGGCTCTGCCTGGCTTCTCTCTGGCTGGGCTGGGACCTGCCCCCTGCCCCCCCCCCACCTTCCCTATTGGCCCTGCTGAGCTGCCCTGGGAGTAGGTGTGGGGGGGATCCAAAGGCCTTACTGCCTTGCTTTCCCCTCTTTCCCTGTCAACAGCTTCCGAATACGCTCCTTCCATCCGAAGGGGGGAAAAAAATTATTTACTGCGGTGATGGGTGATGCCTTTTGAAGAGAACAGATGGCAACCTCCAATTAGAATGCTTTAAAAGAAAACCCTAATGAGAATATAAAAGCCAACAAATTGACTTTTTCATACAGTACTTCCCTGGCACGCAATAAATCAAACATATAATGAGGCTCGGGAAAATAATAGGGTTATTTACACTTGTTGGGCCTAGCCCTGTGTCCTCCCGGGGCCCTTGGCCGCTGGGATTCCCTCTCCACGAGCCTGTCCCAGGGGTGGAGGTTGCCAGAGGGGGGAGGGGCTCTGCGTGGCTCTGACCTGGCAATTCCTGGTCGGAGCCTTTGCTCTGTGTAACATACAGGATGTGGCGTCCGTGAGGAACACACAGCAAATTCACAGCTCCAAGCCATTCTGGGTGAGATGGGGATAGAGTAATAGAGCCACAGGGGTGAGGATGGTGTGCCTGTCACCAAGCCGGCCATGACATGGGGGCGGGGGGGGGGGGTGGCGGGGGAGGAAAGTCCGTGAAGTCGGATTTAAAGGAGGTGAACACATACCCCGAGCTGGTGGTTCACGCCTGTCATCCTAGCCACCCAGGAGGCTGAGATCTGAGGATCATGGTTCAAAGCCAGCCCAGGCAAGAAATGTCTGGGAGACTCTCATCGCCAATAAACCACTAGAAAACTGGAAGTGGTACTGTGGTTCAAGTGGTAGAGCACTCGCCTTGAGCTGAAGAGCTGAGAGACAGCACCCAGGCCCAGAGTTCAAGCCCATGACCGACCAAATAATAACAACAACAGAAAGAAAGAAAAAGAAAGAAAGAAAGAGAGAGAGAGAGAAAGAAAGAAAGAAAGAAAGAAAGAAAGAAAGAAAGAAAGAAAGAAAGAAAGAAGGAGGGAAGGAGGGAAGGAAGGGGGAGAGAGAGGGTGAGAGAGACAGGAAGAGAGAAAGAAAGGGAGGGGAAGGGAGGGAGGGAAGGTGGGAGAGAGGGAGGGAGGGAGAGAGAGAGGGAGGGAGGAAGCCAGGGAGAGAGAGGAAGAGAGAAATAGAGGGGAAGGGAGAGAGAGGAAGGGAGGGAAAGGAAGAGATGGAGGGGGAGAGAGGGGGAGAGAAAGGGGGAGAGAGAGGGAGTAGACAGGGGGAGAGAGAGAGGAGAGGAGGGAGAGGAAGGAAGGGAAGGAGGGAGGGAGGGAGAAGGCAGACTCGGGACAGGGCTGGGTAGAGTAGAGTGAAAGTCTTTCACGGTCAGACTGCAGAGGTTTTTGAGATCTTTGTGTTTTGTTCTGTTTTCTTCTGGGAAATGGTTCTACAGATTCAGGTCATATATGAAGGGAAGAAAAGCCTTGGGGAATAAATGGGAGAAGCCCGCGACAGCTCAAAAGACATAGCCAGGTCCTGAGCACTGGGTGGAGACGGGTCTCTGCGGGACGCAGGCCTCTGCGTGAGGAGCTGATCCCGCCCAGGAGCCCGGCCATGCGGGGACGAAGAAAGGCCAGCTGCCAGGCTGGGGCAGGGCTGCTCCTTGCTGGGGACGCCGGGCCAACAGTGACTGAGCATCTTTAAGTGGCTTCTAAAGAACTCCATTCAACAAGGCTTGTCAGGCTCCTGGGGGAGATTAGTGGAGGAGATGCCACCCCAGAAAGACAAAGGGCCTGGTCAGCAGAAACGCAATCATTTCTGTTTATCTCTACCCACGTCGGAGGAGGAGGAGGAGGAGGAGGAGGAGGAGGAGGAGGAGGAGGAGGAGGAGGAGGAGGAGGAGGAGGAGGAGGAGGAGGAGGAGGAGGAGGGGAGGGGGGAGGAGGAGGAAGAGGAGGAGGAGGAGGAGGAGGAAGAGGAGGAGGAGGAAGAGGAGGAGGAGGAAGAGGAGGAGGAAGAGGAGGAGGAGGAGATAGAGGAGGAGGAAGAGGAGGAGGAGGAGATAGAGGAGGAGGAGGAGGAAGAAGAAGAAAAGGAAAAGGAGGAGGAGGAGGAGATGGAGGAGATGAAGGAGATGGAGGAGGAGGAGGAAGAGGAGGAGGAGGAGGAGGAGATGCAGGAGAAAGAAGAGAAGAAAAAGGAGAAGGAGGAGGAGGAGGAAGAGGAAGGGGAGGTGGAAGAGGAAGAGGAGGAGGAAGAAGAGGAGGTGGAGGAGAAGGAAGAGGAAGAGGAAGTGGTGGTGGTGGTCTTGAGAAAATCAGTTCACAAGAGAAGGCGCTCCAGCCTAACTCAAATCTGTAAGCGGGGATCGCGCTCAGGACCTTGATGAAGGTGCCTTCACCCCTCCTCTGAACCGGGCAAGGGCTCCTCGATCTACAAGTCCGGGAGGGAGAAAAATTCTTCCCCTCAGAGCCAAGCTATGTTTGTCTTCTGTCTGTCAAGTTGTGAGTACGTGTGAAATAGGCTCTCCGTGACCTTCTGTCCTGGAACTAGATGAGCCAGGATTAGTCCACGCGTGTCCCTGCCTAGAAAGATCCGAGGCAGGGGCGAGTTCCAGCACTGCTGAGAGGCTAAGTCAAACTACTGGCCTCAGAACACTATTGGATTCCAAAAAAGACGGAATCCTATTGAATTCCTTCTGAACTGGAATCCTGAGGGGGATAAAAGGGGGGAGAGGGTCTGGAAGGGCTAGAGAATTGCCCCTCCCCCCTCTTCTGGCTGGCTAACGGTTCTTGCTTGGAGGCACAGGGTGTACCAACCCCTGTGCCTTGAATTCTAGGCCCCATTATTCCAGTCCCTAGAATGCATGCTGAGCCCTCTGACCTTCTCCCCGGGGAGGAGCACCGACGGGTGACACAGGAAAGGGTGGAAGAAAGATGTCCTGGGACAGAAGGAAGGCTCCGGATGTGAGGGAGAAGGCAAGAACTCTTAACCTTGGGCTGCTGCGCAGAGAGAAAGCTCTCCCTCCGCTTGGGGGTGAGGGGTGGGGAGGTAACTGTCCGTTTCAGCACCATGGCCAGCGCATCGGCTTTGAGCCCTGATCCACAGGGCGCTGTCCTCTCCACCCCTTGCCTCTCCTCCCTCTGCCCCCCTGGCTCCCCTTCCCCCCAGTAAGCCATTACTTGACACTTACTGGTGCAAGCCACTTCGGGGGGGTCGAAATCCGCTCGGTAGTAGCCGGTCCGGCAGGTGCAGATGGGAGAGGCCTCTGAGGGGGAACGGCTGTTGGACGGGCAGTGGGAGCAGCCCTCGGCCTCCTGGCTGGCCTTGAAGGTTCCCGCGGGACAGGCTGCAACACAGAGAGATCACGCCAGGGTGAACGGGAGGGAGGCAGCCGGGGGGGGGGGGGGGAAGGTGCTACAGTTCTCCAAAGGCTCTTTTGTTTTGTTTTGTTTTTGGGTCCAGTCATGGGGCCTGAACTCTGGGCCTGGGCGCTGTCCCTCAGCTCTTCAGCTCAAGGCTAGCGCTCTACCACTTGAGCCACAGCGCCACTTCCGGCTTTTTTCTTTTTGCTTATGTGGTGCTGAGGAATCGAACCCAGGGCCTCATGCATGCAAGGCAAGTGCTCTACCACTGAGCCACCTTCCCAGCCCTCCAAAGGCTCTTGAGTGACCATCCACCCCCCCACACACACACACACCACGCACACACACACACACACACACACGCGCTAAACCCATTTAGGAAGTGAGCTGCTCAGGTGGAAGAGAACCTCTATTTAACACCTTGTCCATCCCTCAATGTTATCTTCCTGGGACCCATGGCTCCTCTCTCTCAACTTGAAGAATACGTTGGGAAAAAGGGAAAAAATAAAATAAGAGGTCTCCCCTTTCAGGTGTGTCAGAAGACTTAATTGGGGAAACGAATGGAATGGGCCTGAGATGCACATGTCGGATAAACGGTGCCCTTCCCGCCGGCCTCCTTTCCGCCTTCATCTAACGACCAGGGTTTCTCAGGGAAAAGCATCCGGCCTGGTAAGCCTCACATAGATCCGGGGGTCTTGGTTGAAAACGAGCCAGATCAGGCTCCATGTCACACTACCACCCCCTGCGCGCGCGTCAACCGCAGCTTCTGATGACCGATGGCTGGGGCCTGAAATTGATGAGCGACCCTTTTACAGGAAATTAAAGCCACTTCAAGGTTACTGCCTTCATAACATCCGTTCCCCCGTTAATTGCGTCTTGATAGACTTTCAGGGGCGAGGCAAGGGAGGAACGGAGCTCATCTCCTCCCGCCCTCCACCTCTCTTCCCTCTTCTCCTTTTCGTCTCTTTTGTTTTGCTGGGACCAGGGTTTGACATCTTAACGCTTGTCTGGTGCTTTAACCCTGACGCTGCGCCTCCAGCCCTGCTTTCCGCTGATGGGATCCGCAAGACTTTTCTGCCTGCGCTGTTTTTGAACCCAGAGCCTTTTGGATCTTAGCGTCCCGAGTAGCTAGGATTATAGACACGAGGCACTGGAATCCACCGCTTGCCATCCCGTTCCTGCTCTTCTTTCTGAATCTCCTGCAGGAGGGCCTGGTCCCTGCTCTTAACACCCCCAACCTTGCTGGGTTCTGTCCCCCACCGAGGGTCACAGACCAGGGCCCTGGGCCTGGGCTGCCTGCCGGGAAGCAGCAGGACTTTTCCCTGGGAAGTGGCGATTGCGCGTGCGTTTCTGTTTGGTCCATGCTACCCTGTAATTTTCTTAATGCATCAGTCTGAGAAGAAGCTGGTGTTTTTGCGTTCTTTCTAGCACTTAAAAGCCTCCTCCCTCCCCCACCCCGCTTTACATCTAGCAAGTTAACAGCGTAAACCCGTCTTCCTGATACACACAGAGGCGTTTGGGAGAGGATCATGAGGGAAGATCGCTGCTCTAGGTGGCTGCGTCTAAACTCCAAGAAACCCAGCACAAGGGGGAGAAAAGGAAGAGGGGGCTAGATCCAAGCTGGCCTTCAGGGGGAAAGAGGACTGGGGTATGGGGGTGATGGAGGAAAGATGCCTTAAAGCTGGATTGGACTCCATCCTCAAGTGAATGCATGAGCTCCTGGTGCCGCTGCTTCTAACCCAGGGCGGATAGCAGAGGAGTCTGAGTCCCACTTTGCTCATCTGTATAAAAGTCAAGCCTCACATGTACGAAGCCCTGGGTTCGATTCCTCAGTACGACATAAACAGAAAAAGCCGGAAGTGGTGCTGTGGCTCAAGTGGTAGAGTGCTAGCCTTGAGCAAAAATAAAAGCAGCTCAGGGATAGTGCCCAGGCCCTGACTTCAAGCCTCAGAGTTATAATAAATATAATAAATATAACTAAGAAATAAGAAGGCTAGACCTCTTACAACTGCCACAGGACCCTCACATTTTATAAACTCAATCACAAGGAGGAATCAGGCACCGGTGGCTCACGCCTGTCATCCTAACTACTCAGGAGGCTGAGCTCTGAGGATCACAGTTCAAAGCCAGCTGGGGCAGGGAAGCTCATGAGACTCTTAAAAATAAAAAGCCAGGTGTGGAGGCTTGGTTCAAGTGGTAGAGCTCTAGCCAGACAAGTGTGAGTTCAAACCCTGTTGCCAGAAATAAAAAAAAACACGTGGGAAGGATGAGAAATAGAGGTAGAGACTATACTGAGTCGGCTTAGAAAGATATATTAGTAAGCCAAATTCTCAGAGCCCCTTAGTTTTTTTGATTGTGTGTGTGTGTGTTTTCTTTTGCTCAGGGCTGGCATTCTACCACTTGAGCCACACCTCTACTTCTAGTCTTTGTGTGTGTGGCGGTCAGTTGTATGGAAGAGTCTCGAGGACTTTCCTACCTGGGCTGGCTTTGAACATGATCCTTAGAACTCAGCCTCTTGAGTGGCTAGAATTATGGGTGTGTGACCTACTGGTACCGGGCCTATAAACTCTTTTTAACTCATCTAACAAGCAACAGACTTGTTTTTGTTGAACAATGCTGTTATTTTATCACAAAAAAAAAATAAATAAGGAAACTATGCTGCCCCTTGAGAGAGAAACAACCACCACCACCCAGCTTTAATTAGAAGTGATGAATGGACCTTTTGGGTCAATTCTAGTAAAAAGAGTATATATGCCAAAAGAAGCAAATGCAACTGGCCTGGAGGTCAGGTGAATCACTGGGGTATGCAAAGCAGCTGGGAGTAATGCAGGAAGGAAAAGAGGCAACACCAAAGCCCAGAGGCTGTACAGCTCTGTGTGTGTGTGTGTGTGTGTGTGTGTGTGTGTGTGTGTGTGTGTGTGTGTGTGTGTGTGTGTGTGTGTGTGTGTGTGTGTGTGTGTGTGTGTGTGTGTGTGTGTGTGTGTGTGTATATAAAATACCAACTATCTCACTGATTCTTTTGAGGCGAATAACACAATTCTTTAGTCTCTCACAATTCAGGTATTTCCAGGTACAGTAGCTTATACTTATCACACTGGCTACTCAGGAGGTAAGAGGTCAAGAAATGACAGTTCAAGGCCAGTGCCCAGGGGGGTGGGGGGGAGCTCACAAGACCCCATGACCTATGGCCGGTGTCATGGTATGTGACTGCCATCCCAGCTTCGGGAGGAAAACCAGCAAGTGTGAAGAGGAGGATTGCAGTCCAGCCTGGAGATAACGTTAAGACCCTACCTTGAAGATTATCCGAGGAAACCTATAGTGACCCGTGTCTATCATCCTAGCTACTCGAGAGGCTGAGATCTGGAGAAGCAAGGTGTGAAGCTAGCCCAAGCAGAAAAGTCCGTAAGACCTTATCTCCAAAAATAACCAGAAAAAAAAAAAAAAAAAAGCCAGGCGCCAGTGGCTCACGCCTGTCATCCTAGCTACTCAGGAGGGTGAGATCGGAGGATCGTGCTTCAAAGCCAGCCTGGGCAGGAAAAGTCTGTGAGACTTGTATCTCCAATGAACCACTAGAAGCCCAGAAGTGGCGCTGTGGCTCAAGTGTTAGAGCGCTCGCCTTGAGCTAAAGAGCTGAGGGACAGCGCCCAGGCCCAGAGTTCAAGCCCCATGACCATCCAAAAAAAAGATCCAGCTGGATTGGAGGTATGACTTATGTAGTAGAGCATCTACTTAGCAAGTGAGAGGCCCTGAGTTCAGTCCCTAATGCCACCCAAACAGACAACCAAAGACCAAGCCAACAAAACGCCCACGTGTGTCATTCCCCTCTCTCGATTTCAAATCATGTTCGGCGTGATTACTGAAATCACAAGCCCCTTCATTCGGTAAATATTTACTGGAGGCCTACCACCAGCCAGGCACCGTGCTAACATCACCGAGGGGTGCAGGCCGGGGGTTACAGACTTGGGGGAGAGGCGGACGGAACACTGCCTTCCCAAACAGCAATGCTTGCCTTCTGCCCGGAGAATCCGACCCAAAGGGGGGGGGGGGGCGGAAACAGCTGAAGAGGAGACACAACCCTGGAGGAGACAGGCAGGACAGGAGGAGGAGGGAAGAGGCACAGAATGGGCGAGGCGGGAAGTGTCCGGCCTAGGATCTCCGCAGACCTCTGCTGCTGAGACTCCTGGAGTGGAAGGCTAGCTTTCTGACACAGCTGTGAGCTACGGAGGTGGCTTTGTTTAAGAGAACCATGCGTGGTTTTCCAGTCATCATCAACGATCGGGAATCGGGCAGAAGGCCTGGGCTAAGCCTATGGGTTCTGTCAGAGACATAGACAGGAGACGGAGCCCGGAGACGAGATCTGCATATACCCTCACACACTTGCATCCCCCCCCCATCTGAAAACATACATCTTCCTCCCCTAATATGCCGGCAAAACGACACCTCTAGCTGGAATCCAGAAGGTCACCTTGAAAACAACCCTTCTTCTTCTCCTCCGCCCCCCCACCCCCAACTCTTCAGAGCCTCAAAGATGTAACAAATTACCTGCTGCTTATACAATGCTCTTGAGAACGACCCCCCTCCCTCCTCCCTCCCCTCCCATCCCAGCACGTAGGACTGGCGGTGACACCGAATCCATCACCTCCAGGACTATTACTTTATAAAGAAACAGATTAAGTGTCTCATAAACAGCGCAGTGATTGAGATAATGGAAAAGCTCCTCTTGTCTCTCCCCCCGCCGCCCCCCCCCCACCCCGCCGCCATCCCCAAGTCTGCGGCATCAGGTTATGAAGCATTTCCAAGCAGCCAGGAAGAGGAAATTAATAGAAGCAAGAGGGAATAAGCACTTTTATGCAATTTCCTCAGGAGATAGTGGACCATCTAATCTTTATTAGAACCCTTTAACCTGTCGCTCAGCGCTCACCCGAGCCTCTTTAGCTCCCGCAATTTGTCTCGGTATCTATGGAAGGTGAGATGGAAACCTCAAAATATTATTTTATCGTTTTCCAAGGCAGAGGTGCCCGCCGCCTCTTCCCTCAACAGAAGCTTCTAGAAACATTTTTTTTTCTTTTTTCAGATGAAGCAGAAATGTGGGAATGCTTAAGGATTCCGGGCGCGTGGTCTAGGGGGTCAGAACCGCGCGGTGGGACCGGTGTCTTTCTCTCTCTTTGCATTTCAAATCCGTGCCTTCCCTCCACCACCTTCCCTCCACCACCGCCTTCTGTCCTTGCGCTCTCGTTTTA
Organism: Dipodomys merriami; assembly: GCF_024711535.1. Classification (NCBI taxonomy): domain Eukaryota; kingdom Metazoa; phylum Chordata; class Mammalia; order Rodentia; family Heteromyidae; genus Dipodomys; species Dipodomys merriami. The sequence continues at coordinate 2,826,925 of NW_027206268.1, read as the reverse complement.
ATAATCTGATTACTTCTCCTGATCTAATTTTTTTTTTTTGCCCACTCCAAATGAGTTTGCCCAGGTTCGTGCCAATGAATATTCATTCTTCGCTTGAGGAGGAGCGGGTGCCTTTTTTCCTCCGGGCAGGTGCGGCTCAGCAGCTGCTCCAGGGAGACCCGCCTGTCTCCAGGGACCATGGGGCGAGCCTTGAGCTCACTGCTCCGAAAATCTTCCCTGCTCCCGGGGTGTGAGAATGCTGAAGTGCATTGCTCAGCACTGCTAAAAACTGCGTGTGTGTGTGTGTGTGTGTGTGTGTGTGTGTGTGTGTGTGTGTGTGTGTGTGTGTGTGTGTGTGTGTGTGTGTGTGTGTGTGTGTGTGTGTGTGTGTGTGTGTGTGTGTGTGTGTGTGTGTGTGTTGGAGAGACATTCCTATAGCCCACGCCCACACCTCTGCATCACCCCTCCCACAGGTCCTGCATGCCACGCCCACACCTCTGCATCGCCCCTCCCACAGGTCTACAACACGCCACTTCTGTGTTCCCAACTCTACTTTGCACACCCACTCTGTTGGTGTCTCTCCCAAAACCCAATTTGCAGGAATAAACTTCACCCACCTCTGTCTGTCTGTGTGCTGATACTGGGGCTTGAACTCTGGGCTTGGATGCTGTCCCTGAACTTTTTGTTCAAGACTAGTGCTCTACCACTTAAGCTGTGCGCGCGCGCGTGCGTGCGTGCGTGCGTGCATGTGTACCAAAATCCTCAGATCTCAGCCTCCTGAGTAGCAGAAGAACAGGTGTGAACCATTCGTGCCTGGCTTAGAAGTAGGAATTTTTTTTTGGGGGGGGGGGGCCAGTCCTGGGGCTTGAACTCAGAGCCTGGGCACTGTCCCTAAGCTTCTTTGGCTCAAGGCTAACACTCTACCACTTGAGCCACAGCACCACTTCCAGCTTTTTCTGCGTAGGTGGTATTGAGGAATCGAACCCAGGGCTTCATACGTACCAGGCAAGCACTCTACCACTGAGCCACATAGAAGTAAGAATTCTTCAGCATATGCTCTGGGTTATGATGGAGGTTTCTAGAGAAAGCGAGGGGGCACTGCCATAGCCAGAGAGTGAGGGAGGGGTGGGCCCAGGCTGCGGGCACGGAGGACAGGCACAGCCTACCAGCAGCCGGACGGACTGTTTTAGGGTAAAGGTGTTTCCATTTCCCTTTTCGGATTCTCCATGCTCTCCCCCCCCAGTTCTCAAACTCAAACCCTCACCCTCTGAGACCAGCCTGGGGCTGGGTTTGTTTGTTAAGTTCTTCCCTTGACAGGGACCTTGATAGATTCCCTTAAACAGATAACGTAGGACTCAATGTCTCAGCTCAAGGAAGGTGGCTTCTCATCACGTCTCCCAAGGCTCGGTTGGAGGCACCAAGACACCAAAGGCGACTAGAGTCTCCTGCCCAGGCCCGAGGGGGCCGATCCGCTGTTTTGTGTTCCGTCTTCTTCCCAATATCCCAGGAAAGGCGCCCCGGCCTCCTCTTTCCACAGAGCCGATACCGACCACGGGAGCAGAAGCCACGGGAGAGCAGCCCGGTGTTGAGATCCCTCACACAAATCTCACTTCCCTTCCGAAACTCTCGACAAGGCAAATAGAGCTCTTCTCTCAGCACAGGTTGTTATTGCTCTTCCCCTTCCAGGTTTTTATATATATATTTTTTTTTATTTTTTCCCTCGCCCTGGGGAACGCAGCGAGCCCGCAAATCACGGACGGAAAAACAAGAGTGGAGGGGGAAAGACCTTAGCAATACCCTAGACGGGATGAGCCCTTGCCAGGGCAGACATCACCAATCAATCACGGCACTGGCTCCGACCCAACCCAGAGCAGAGCACACACGCACACACACAAAAATATGCAACATCCCAGGGACTCATCAGCCTCTGGGTAGAAGCCAGTGAAGCCGGTGTATCTCTAACTCATAGCTAGAGCCAAAGGGGCCCAGAGAAGGCAATGATTTGGGGCCACAGGGGCATGCAGTTGGAGAGACAACCAGAACAAATGAATCACACACAGTGCCTGCCCAGGGCTGTTCCCTGGACAGCCCCCCCTGGATCAGGATGGGCCTGCAGTGCCGAGAGGCTCAGCCCTACCCCATCCGCACCCCCCCACCCCTGCCTCTACTCTTTCTCCCCCTCATCTCTGAGGTCAGCCGCCCTGCATACCAGCTGGGATGCGAGTGTACCTCATTATTCTCTCTGTGTGTCGCATTCTGTTGAAGTAAGTGTAGCTAAGAGGTGCTGAATCTCTCGAGAAGGTCAAGTGCTGCCTATGTATAATGTAAGATTAAGATTTCCCCCCCCCAACACACACACACCCCTACTTCCGTGGTGCACTTGATAAAATAATTTCACTCTGACCTTTGCAGGAACTTGGGAGTGAACGCGGGTGCAGTGGAATTTCCAGCCTCTCCCTGGGTCACCCCAAGTCATCAACACGTAAATCCGCTATGATATTACACCGTCAGCAAGCAGGGCGAGCGAGCAAAAGAAATGGTTTTTACTTTGAAAAAATGAATTTTTTGGGGGGAGGTTGGGGGTTTGGTGATGACAGAGCACAAGCAATGGAGGCTGAACTTCTCACACAGAACGGGCTGCTTCGGGCTGTGGGTTTCTTGAGCAGCGTGTCCACGGTCGTGTGGGATTTAGGACTGGATGGTCCCATCAGCCCTGGGTGTGTTTATGTGTGCGGCGTCTGGCTGGGGCTGGCTGATTCCACCCCCTCTCTGTGTGTGCGCATGTGTGCATGTTCATGCAAGTGTGTGTGTGCACATGTGTGTATGTGTGTGTGGTCTGTCTAGATCTTAAATTTCGGCTCCTGAGTCACAGTGATTGGTAGTGGAAGGAACATGTGCAGGTCCCAGAGCTGAGGGTGGGGGGGTGGGGGTCCTTCACCCCACCCCACTTCCATTTATCCCTCCCCTGCCCCCCCACCCCCCACACGGGTCTCCTTTTTCCATCACGTGAGGGGTGGAGGTCCAAGTCCATTTGGTATTTAGATATATGACACATAATATGTAGCAAGTGATATAGAATATACAATTATGTAGTATATAATAAATAACATATATAATCAACTCTAACAATATGTATTGTGTATCGGGTTATATGTTGTATGTTATATACTGGATATCATGTTCTATATTATACAATGTTGTGGTACAGAATGTTATTGGATATTGTTTATATATATGATATTGGTAATATATAATATCCATGTTTTATTAGGTTATATATTGTATGTTATATATTGTATATTATAGTCTATATTATACAACGTTGTGGTACGGAATGTATTGGATAGTATCTATTGTATGTTATATATAATATCGATAATATACAATATGTATATTATCAGGTTATGTAGTGTTATATATTGTATACCATAGTCTATATTATACAATGTTGTGGTACGGAATGTATTGGATACTGTATAATACATGTCATATATAATACTGGTAATATATATTATCCATTATCCAATGGATAGATACATATATCATAATATGCAATGTAATGACATATGTATACATATGTATATGCGTACATGAAGAAAGCTTAAAGAAACCCACCAATTCCCACTTGACACAGGGGAGGGGTGGGGGTTTTGGGGTGATAATGTCCCAAGTTCCCGGTGCCCACTATGCGGCTACCACCACGAACCCTGCTCGTATTGTTCTTTGCTCATTTCAATTAGTTTTGAAGCACGCTGCTGGCTGGGGCGGGCACGCTTGTGGAGAGAGGGGGAAGCCCGCGACGGGGTTCTGGACCCCTGGAGGCTGTGGTGGACGGAGCCGTGGGGGAGTGGCACCAAGCGGTCACTCTTGGCCGGTGGCCAGCTGCGGGAGGTCGGGGGGATGGTCGGCACCAATTTTGGGGTGCTCTGCGTCCTGTCGGCCATCTCCTGGATGTTGACCGTTGGCCTGGCCCAGCGCCTTCAGGTCTGCGGGTTAAACCTGATGCTTGGGGAGCCTGTGGCCGAGATCAGAGGTGTTCGGGGTGCGCTCAACGCTTGGATCCCCGCGTACAGTTGGAGGAAGCACCCTGTCGGGAGGTGTCCGCGAGGGGCAGCGGAACGGCGTGGGGGGGGGGGACAGGGCCTCTGTCCAGCAGCCAGGGGAAGGACTTGCCAGGAGCAGGCAGCGGGACACAAGATCAGAACCCCAAGGCACAGAACGCCTGGAGCGGACGGAGCTGGGCAGGTGGACAGTGAGAAGCGGCTCACCTTCCCACTCTGGGCGTCTGGGCTTCTGAGCCACGGCCAACCCTAAACATTAGAACTGTCCTTCTAATGGATGTTTGATGGGTAACTAGAGGGGCCAGCAAACAGCCGGGCGCCGGTGGCTCACGCCTGTCATCCTAGCTGAGATCTGAGGATCGCGGTTCAAAGCCAGCCCGGGCAGGAGAAGTCCGTGAGACTCCTATTTCCAATAAACCACCAGAAAACTGGACGTGGCGCTGTGGCTCAAGGGGTAGAGCGCTCGCCTTGAGCTGAAGAGCTGGGGGACAGCGCCCAGGCCCAGAGTTCAAGCCCCAGATCACCACCACCACCACCATCACCACCACCAACAGAGCGGCCAGCATTTAATAAATAAGCACTGAGTGTACATCCGGGTCCCTCGCTCTGAATGGTCTCACTCTGCAGCCTTCCAACAACCCTAAGAGAACGGGGCTGTCCCCCAAAAGGAGACGGAGGCCCAGCCCAGTTTTAACACCTTGCCTACCCATCCTACAGCTGAAGTGGCACCGGGGAAGGAACCAACCCCCTTTTTCTTAATGTGATTGGCATGTGGAAGGACTTCCCCTGGGGAAGGCAGTCTACCTGCTGCTGCTGCTGCTCCTTAGGACTTAGATGCACTAACCCAGTCCCTTGCACCAGGAGCTGTTCTGACATGTGGGCATGTTCGGTATGGCATCCAAGCTGCCTAAGTAAAAGGAGCCACTGAAACATAAAGAAGGATGGAAGCTGGGTTGCTAGCAAGACAATGGAATGGAAAAGCCATCCTTTTTAAGTGAAATGGGCTAAATTAAGACAAACTATCACTTGTGTTCTCTCTCCCTCCCTCCCTCCTTCCCTGTCTCTCCTCTCAGACACAGAATCAAGAATGTGAGTAACATTGAGTTTAAAAATGACAGGAACTGGTATGGGTGGGGGGGAGAGGGAGGGTAGGTAGCAGGATTGGTGTGGGGGGGGGTCGTCAAGGAGGGAGGGAAGGCACCAGACATCAGGGTGGAGAGAGGGAGGAAGGGGAAGGGGTAGGAGGGTGGAGGTGAGCAGAGTGCTTCACGTAAGTGTAAACTCTGTAAAGCTGCTTACAGAGAAGAGGGGAAAGAAAGAGAACGCAAAGTGGGGGTCCCCCCCCCCCGCTCAACGAGACAAATGGCGTTTGGAGCTGGAGCTACTGCACCCTGGGCCGTGGTAGATCACGCAGGAGTCCCAGCCATCACACACCACTAGGCCCAAGGAGGACATTCTTGCGGGAGGAGCCCGAGGAGGAGTCCTGCGATCGATCGCGCAGCTGATGGTACAAAATGAACGTAGCGAGGCCTACGATCGATCAAAATGAACGCGTACTGAGATGAACTCCAGGGACTGGTAACAAGGGGGTGTTGGGTTATTTTTGGTCTTGTCGCTGTTTTCTTTTCTTTTTGTCTCGTTTGTTCGTCCATCTGTGTTGGGGAGGACGGCGGCGGGGGGGGGTGCGCGGGGGAGGGCACAGATCGGAGTGGACAAAGGGTGAACGGACGCAGCCGCGGTCCTCGGGGGACACTCTGTGGAAAGTGAACTGGACAACTTGTGGGTGGGGATGGGAGGGGGAGAGAGGGAAAAGGGGGGGGACATTGTCTAAAAAGCAATGTACTCATTACCTGACTTATGTAACTGTAAACCACTCGGTACATCATCTTTATAACAACAATTTAAAAAGGAAAAAAAAAAGAGAGAGAGAAAGAGAATATACGGTAATAATAGTGATCGAGTAATGAATGAGACCCGGGTACCTTACATGCATTTGTGGAAATGTCACAGTAAAACCCCTTTGTGCAATTTATACACATTAGTATTTAAAAAAAAAAAAAAAGACGCACATAGCCATGAATAGTTTCTAGTGCAACACAACACTGTGTTCACACAACAGACAATATCCACCCCCTGCGAGCATTTCCTGATTTTCAAGGCCGACATCTGGTTGGTCTTGGGGCGGTCCGACCGTCCTCGCCAGGTTTGATAATGAGCGGGGACTTGATCTGCTTCAGGATCTAAGGTACCAGCAGACATACGGCCTCCTCTGAGAACCTTCCAGAGGCGGGGCTAGCTCTCCTTCCTCGCCCTCTTCTTCCTCGCTGCACTGCGGCTTGAACTCAAGTCTCTTCAGACTGTGATGTGCAAATGATGTCTGAGAAGACAGACTGGACTCAGGTTCAGCACCTTGCCTGTATCCCTGGCCTGGCCTCTGTTAGTATTGTTTAAGCTCAGTTATCCTGCGGGGCCTCTTGTTTTTCTCAGATGAATACGGGACGCGTCTTTTCCATCGAGCTATTTAAGACACCTCCAGCCGGGCGCCGGTGGCTCACGCCTGACATCCTAGCTACTCAGGAGGCTGAGATCTGAGGACCGAGGTTCAAAGCCAGCCAGGGCAAGGAGAAAGTCCGTGAGACTCGTCTCTCCAGTAAACCACTCAGAAAACCGGATGTGGTGCTGTGGCTCAAGTGGTAGAGCGCTCGCCTTGAGCTGAAGAGCTGAGGGACAGCGCCCAGGCCCAGAGTTCAAGACCTGCGACCGACCAAAAGCACAAACAAAAAAATAGACATCTCCACATCCCTCATGGTGACACTGGGACTCAGAGAGGTGGGTTAACACACCCAGTATCCAAAGCCAGATCTGCCCGGCTTTGAGGCCGGTGCCCTTCCTGGTGTATTTACTGTGAGGAGTTATCTGTGGGTGAGTGGAGTGGGGTGGGGGGGAAGGGGGGCATTCTGTATTTAGGGGTATGTGGGCCAAGACTCGAAAAGCTTGCGTGTTTGAGTGAGTTCAGATGAGATTCTGAGGGAAGGGATACAGGTGCATTTCTTGGCCTATCTCCCCCTGCTTCCCAAAGGACAAAACAGAACAAAACCCTGATCTCTGTCCCAATTTGGCTCCGTTCCCCTGCCTGAACTCATGAAGTCATGGATGCGTGGATGTCTGTGCGGGGATTGGGCATGGGCCTGCTCTGAGAGGCAGGTTCGTTTTCTCGGGAGAGAGACCGCACGCCGGTGGGGCAGGCTCCCTGTTCTGCCGAATGCCATGGGTGGCTGGGTGGACGGGTCAGCCAGTGCCCGCGGCCACCAGCGGCCCCCGGCCTGCTGGGTGCCAGGTTCCGGGCAGTTTGCACGATCGACGGAGACGTGAATAACCACTGTCTATAATGCTCACGCCCCGGATGCCTTCAGGAGGAGAAGCGAGGGACAGGAGCAATCCGGCTTGCTGTCCACACACGTACAAAAGCCCAGTGCAGACTTCCAAATTAGACCACGTGCCTTTAGGCCCAGATTTCCTCCCGATCACGCTCATAATCGTGATAACGCCCGGAGACCTCGTGGTGGAATTCCTGCCCTCTGCCCTTCCTACGTGGAAAGCATTTGTGAACCGCCCGCACCCCTGCCTTCCGAGCAGCTGGGATTACAGGCGTGCCTCTCCATACGTCTTCCGTGCAGAGCAGAGGAACCGGACCTGGCACCACGGGGGCCTGGGTGTGGGCCAAGGCCGGAACCTTCTCCCCGAGGCCCGGAGTCGTCCCCCCTCTGCTCTTACCCGGGGCCTGCGTTTCCCACGTGGTGTGAGGGGGCCCGCTGTGGATTTATGATTTAATTTGTGTGTATGGCAGTAAGAAATGATTTCAGGGCTGGTCACTTAAGAAATGATTAAACACCATCATTTCCCGGCCTTCAGCATTCCCCCGGGGGGGGGGGGGGGTGAAGGGAAGCTGTCTGAGACAGAAGGAGGTGTTAATAACACAGAAGGATGGACCAGCGGGGGGGGGGGGGGGGGGAGACAGGAAGTGGGAGGCGGGATCTGCCACTCCCTTGCTCAAGGCTATTGGTAGGTATTCCCGTGCCAAGACGCACCTGACACACCTGAGCCATCAGCACCAGCGGAGCCACCCACAGCCAACCTCTGTGATGCCATCTTTGCCCTTGCAGTTAAATGAAAACTACAGACACACACACACACACACACACACACACACACGCACACACACACACACACCTCCCTCCACCACTGCCCGGCACCTCTGTGATCTCAGGGCAGCAAACCCCGCGCCTGAAAGTGCAGGGCCAGGATTGGGGGTGGGGGGTGAGGGGGAGCAGGGGCGGAGTTTGATGTGGCTCATCAAGGTCGGGGCCTTCTCGAAGCTTTCTAGGTGTTGACGCAGGTGGGGCATCCGCACGGGGACGGGAGGGGATGCTAAATCAACCCCGGACGTCTCCCTCCTCGGCAGCAGACCAATGTCAGGCCGTGGCAATGTCGCGAGGCGTGGCTGTAATGTTTGAGACCGGGTGAGGAGCCTGGGAAGGCCCAGCCCCGGCCTCCGCCCAGCAATTCCTCAAAGCCGGGCTGTGCTCAGTGCCCAGCTGATCCCCCCGCACCCCTCCCCCCACGTCTGCCCACGGGTACACGCACGGATGCGGCTTTTGTCATCTGAAAGCCTGGGGGCGGGGGAGGAGAACCCCAGGATGGTCTAGGAGGAAGGATGGCGGGGCAGCCACCTCTAACCTCAGCGTCTATTCCCAGAGGCCGGGGGGGGGGTGGGGGTTCTGGGACCAGGCCCTCGGCACGAGGCCAAGGCCCCTTGCCTCTTGGCTGAGCCTCAGTTGGACCTGTTTGTGCAAAAGGGGTCCCCAGGAGCGTGGACAGCCTTGCTGTGTATTGGCTAGATTTCAATTTAATTACAGTTCTGGGGGTTACTTATCTGGGCCTCCGTTATTATCATTATTATTATTATTATTATTATTTGTGGGGCTTGAACTCTGGGCCTGGGCGCTGTCCCTCAGCTCTTCAGCTCAAGGCGAGCGCTCTACCGCTTGAGCCATGGTGCTACTGCTGGTTTTCTCAGTGGTTTATTGGAGATCAGAGTCTCAGGGACTTTCCTGCCCAGGCTGGCTTTGAACCATGATCCTCAGATCTCAGCCTCCTGAGTAGCTAGGAAGACAGGCGTGAGCCACCACTGGCGCCCAGCAAGTTTTTATCTTTTAATCTCTGTGTGTGTGTGTGTGTGTGTGTGTGTGTGTGTGTGTGTGTGTGTGTGTGTGTGTGTGTGCGCGCGCGCGCGCGCGCGCGCGCGCTAGTACTGGGGCTTGAACTCAGGACCTGGTGCTGGCCAGGTAAGCACTCTACCACGTGAGCCGCACCTCTAATACGTTTGTTCTTAAGTGTTTCTTGAGATAGGGTGTCAGGTTTTGTGGAGGTTATGAGGAGCGTCCCCCGTGGCTGGGATTCCAGGCACGCACGGCCACTCGGGCCCTTCCCGCCTTTCACCAGCTCTCCGCCAAGCACACATTCTCATTTACGCTCTGCACCACCTCTCGGGGGAAGGGACAGGGGGGTGCAGGGGGGGAAACCCCAGGAAAGGAGAAAGCTGATCACCTCGAGGCAAGCTGTGCGGGTCACAGACACGGTCCATCCTTTCTGGAACACGGGGCCACCTGCCTCGCTCGGAGCCGCGCCCCGTCACTCGGCCGCCAGGGAGTGCGGTGGCCAGCTCCGTCACCGCCATGTCAGGCAGCGCCTTCCTCTCAAAGCGCCTCTTTCGGCTTGGGGGGTGGGGGGAAGGGGAGGACTCATCTAAGGGAGCACCATCTTCTCCCTTTGGGTGGGAGAATCGGGGAAGGTACAGCAGGACGCGGGGGGCGGGGGGGGGTCACCCTACCTCGGGTGTTGGGTTGGAGGCTCAGTGCGCGCACACACACACACACGCACACACACATGCACGCACACACGTATTCCCCTCAAAAAACAGACAGAGGGAGAAACATACCATCCAGCACACTGCCCAGAAAAACCTAGAACTGCCCTCAGCACCTCCTCCAGGAAGAGGGCTGGGAGGCTCACACAGGTCTGGGGTTCAGGGACTCCAGGAGATGGGGTACAAGGGACATAGCACAGAGCACTTGAGAGACTCGTCTGCCCTTTGCTCCGACTGCAATATATATATATATATATATATATATATATGCATAAATATATATATATATGATATATGATACCAGCTCCTGCCTGCTTAGATGCCCACAGTTAAATCTCCAGGTATGAGAGCCCCTCCTCCCCCCCCACCCCTGCTAACTACTCCTCTCCCAGGTTTGGTTTTAGAAGCGCTCCCATTGGCTGGCAAGAGGAGGGGGGGGGGTTGATGTGGGGTTATCGGCCCTCTACAACCTTCCAGTCCCTCCCTGCCCCTGCCCTGTCTCAGAACCACCCAGAATGCTGAACCGGTTTTAACACATGGGCGGGGTCTACAGGAGGGTAGTACGGCACTTGTCCAATACGCACGCCCCAGCGCCGACCGTTTCCAAGAGCACCCAGATTCTCAGGTCAAGTCCGATCCTTCCTGAAAGAACCTGGGATGTTTCTAGAGAAACTCCCTTTGCTCTTCTTCCTCCCCCCTCCCCTCACCTCTCTTCCCCCCCTCCCACCTCCTGGGGGGGAAAGACTTTAACAAACAGCTTTTGTTCTAAAATAGAGTTATAAAAAACAATTTCTCCCCAGACTTAACACCACATGTTCTGAGAACCCGGAGCGGCTGGGCAGGGGAGGGACTCCTCAAAGACTCCCTGATTTTGAGTGAGGATGGAAGAAAAGGGAAAGCATGGAAACTCGGCCTTTTCTCCCTGCCTTTCTCCCCTGACTCTCCTCCCTGGCCCTTCTGGAGATTCTGAGTAGACCACGCCTGTCCGGAGTGGAAGATGTTAGGTGTAAAAGCCACGGAGGCCGGGGGCTGGGAAGGTGGCTCAGTGGTAGAGCGCTCGCCCTGCACACATGAGGCCCTGGGTTCCATTCCCCAGCACCACATACGCAGAAAAAAGGGGAGTAATATGATAACAAGAAGTCACCGTGAAGGATCAACAAGATTCGGCTTTCCCCTCAGGAATGATTTCGTGGCAAACCAATCTGGTGCCGCGTGCCGCGAGCTGTGGGCGCACTGGGTTGGGTGGGGATGGCTTTGCATCTTTCCCTTCCTGCGGTGGCCGCCATCTTCCCTCCAGGTCTCCTGCCCTCCTTCCGAGACTGAGCTGCGTGAAGACTCTGAGGCCCAGCCTCCCTGCTCCCCGAGGAGTTCCTGTTTCTTCACATGTTCCTTTTCATTTTTCATCTTTTTTTTTGGATGGCTCATGGGCTGAGCCAATATGATTTTTTTTTCTTTTTACAACTAGTGTCATGTTTAGGGTGTTCGTATCATAGCTGTGTTTGTTGGGTTTTGTTTGCTTTAACGCCAGTCCTGGGGCTTGAACTCAGGGCTTGAGTGCTATCCCTGAGCTTTTTTTCCCTGCTCAAGGCTAGCGCTCTGCCCCTTGAGCCCCAGCTCCAGCTTTTTGGTCGGTAATTGGAATTAAAGAGTCTTACCAGAGCTTCCTGCCCTGGCTGGCATCGAACCATGGATCTTTAGATCTCAGCCTCCTGAGTAGCTAGGACTGAGCTTTGCTTTTTTCTTTTTTTTTTAATGGATGAAATAATATTCCATTTCATGGACAGACCACATTGGTGTTTTTGAGTATCCATTCACAAGTTGGTGAGCATTTGGGATTCTCCAAACTTGGGGTTATTATGAATAAGACTGCCCGGAAGATTCTCCTGCAGGTCATTGCATAGACACAGGTTTTAATTCTCCCCGGGAAGAAACTCACAGAATGGAATTACTGGGTCATATGGCCAATGTATGTGTAGCTGGAGAAACTACCCAAACGTTTTCCGAAGTGGCTGTACGGTTTTACGTTCATGCCAGTATTGTATAAATCTCCCATTTGTGGAATTAAAATTGCATCTGTCCTAGTGAACGCCATATCTCATTGTGTTTCTTTCTCTTTTTTTTTGTATTTCTGTACTGATTGAAGATGTTATTTGGTGGGCATATTAATCATTTGTGTATCTGCTTTGTGATCGTGTCATTTCAGATACTCTGATCCTTTTTAAATTGAACCGCTTGGCTTCCTGCATTTCAAGAATCTTCCTATTTTTAAGCATCGAGTCTGCCTATTTGTGAACATTATGGGCCAATATTTTCTTCCCAAGCCTGGGTCATGTCTTCTAATTTTCTTAGTGGTGTTTTCTGAAGGTCAAAAACTTCCATGCCGATGAAATCCAATTCATTAATTATTCTCTTATAGGTTGAACTTTCGGAGTCCTAACTAGGAAATCTTTGACCTGAGACCACAATTTATTTTCCCTAGAAGTTTTACACCTTCTGGTTTTATGTTTGTTTGTTTTTTAAACTTTATTCTTTGGGTAGTATTGGGGTTTGAACTCTGGCCCTCATACTTGCTAGGCCATTGCTCTAACGGCAGAACTACACTTCCAGACTTCTTGTCTTTATATTTGAGCTAAGGCTTGCCTCCTGGCCCAAAGTATGCCAGAACCCGTTCTGCCTGTTAGGATGACAGGTGAGAACCACGGGATCCAGCTGCCCAGCAACAACAAGTCTCAAGAAGTTTCCTGCACCGGCTAGCCTTGAACTGGGAATGTCCTCATTCTTAGCCTTCCGAGAGGTAGCCGGGGATACAGGTGTGACCCCGCGGTGCTGGCTAATTTGTTCCCGCTTTCTCCCCATTCTTTCTGAATTAATACTTGGTATGGGGTAAGGAGTTAAGCTGACTTCTCTGTGCTGCCCTCCCGCCCCCCATCCCCCCCCCCCCGCTTATTTCCTTCTGTCTGAAGGGATCAACAGGAGCCTGCCTCTCGTGATGGTTTCTAGCCACTTGGGTGATGCTGTCATCCAAATAGGAGAGAGCCCTCTACCATGCAGAGACCAATGAGAAGGGCCCGGCCTGCACGCCAAAGGAAGGGCGCACCTGCTCACTCAGTGCGGCTGTCCATCCACCGTCCACACTAACAATGAGCAGCACGCTGAAGGGACACTGTGGCTCGAAGTGGTAGAGCGCTCGCCTTGAGCGGAAGAGCTCAGGGACAGCGTCCGGACCCTGGGTTCAAGCCCCGTGACCGACCAAAAATAAAAAAATAAAAAAAACAATAATATTCGCCAGGTGCCAGGGGATTCACACCTGTCATCCTACCTACTCAGGAGGCTGAGACCTGAGGATCGTGGTTCGAAGCCAGCCCGGGGAAGGAAAGTCCATGAGACTCTGATCTACGATGAAACACCGGAAAACTGGAAGGGGCGCTGCGGCTCCAAGTGGCAGAGCACTGCTAGCCTTGAGCGTAAAAGCTCAGGGATGGCGCCTAGGATCTGAGTTCAAGCCCCATGACTGACCGGGACAGGAGACTGTGACAGTGGTGGTGTGACAGTATCCCCTTCCATCTAGAGGTTCAGGAGGGGTGGTGGATGAGCCCTGGAAGCAGTACACCCTCATTTTTATTTTAGCCTAGCCCCTGTCCCAGAGAGCACAAGGGTTCCATCTGACCCTAGCTGCTGGCGGGCTAATGCTGGGAAGGAAGAGATACCTCACCCCCCCCCCCCCACACACACACAGCAGCAGATGAGCAGATTTTCTCCCCAGGGCATGAGTCACATACTGGCAAAGATGGAGAAAAGGGAAGCAGGTGGGGAGGAGGGGCAGGCTGGTAACTTTAAGGCAGGACAACAGAGCCCCCAAACTCAGCAGTCGGCCTGCTCCCCGGGAAGCCCACGGAACAGAACGCTGGGAATCCAACCCTGCGGCAGACAGAAGGAAAATGCCAGCAGCCCCTGGCACGCTCCAGGCGTCTGAATTCCCAGACAGAAACGGCGCTGGCGGGGGGGAGGGGGGAGTAAGGTGGCCGGACAGTCACCCCAAGTGCTACCATCCTGGGCCAGTGGGCGGTGGGTCACGGGTATCAGATGATCACCTCATGGGGACCGGGCTTTAACCTCACTTCTCACCAACCTTTCCTCCTTCGGAGACCACTGGACACTCCCAGACATCTTTCCTCACCTATATGACAGGTTAGGAGCCAGAGACATCCAGGAAAACCTCACAGAGGCTGACAAGCGCACGGCAGGTGTGGATCCTTGTGAGCGGCTGTCAGGACCGGGTGGGGTGGGTTTTTCCAACCGGGACAAGGGTCCACCCCTCCCTTCTGCTGTCCCTCCCTGCGTCTGCCTCGCTCCACCCCCATGACTTTGTTTCCCCGGGCCTTGAGCTCCAGGTCCAACGCGGTAGAAAGGAGGTAGAGACACCCGACCAGGTGAGGATTAGAAAGAGCTGAGGGAAGGGCCTGGCGCCATCTCTACATGCTCACAGAGGAGGGGAAACTGAGGCTCGGAGAGGAGGTAAGTAGGCCCAAGGCCATAGCACAGGAGACGGGATCAAGTCTAGGGCAGCACCACTACCTCGGGACCGTGTGACCCGTACCTGCCTAGGAAGGAAATAATGGGAGAATTCGAGATCTAATCGAGAGCAGATGGCTGAGAGCATTCCTGAACAGCAGGGCCTGTGGTACATTTATTCAATAGAAACACAGCGCGCTACGGGATGGAATTCACCCTAAAATAAAACCAGGCAATGCTTCTGCTTGTTAAAAACCTGAACCTGGTCGGGCACCAGTGGCTCACGCCTGTCATCCTAGCTACTCAGGAGGCTGAGATCTGCCGTTCAAAGCCAGACCGTGCAGGAAAGTCCGTGAGACTCTGATCTCCAATCAACCACCAGAAAACCAGAAGTGGCGCTGTGGCCCAAGGGGTACAGCGCTCGTCTTGAGCTGAAGAGCTGAGGGACAGCGCACAGGCCCAGAGTTCAGGCCCCACAGCCGACAAAACAAAACCTGAACCTGTAAACTCTTGAAAGAGAAATCTGAATGGTGATGGGAAGTTCTAAGCTTGCATTTTCCACTTATTCATTCATACAAACAAATACCTATTTAATGAGATGCATCCAATATGTTTCAGTCTATAGCTCTTGTAGACACTATAACCTTGATGAGCAACTGGAGGAGGTAGATACCAACTCACATCATAAAAAACAACCAAGCAAGAGAATCATGTACTTATATACATTTGCTTTTTACATATATTCCATGAAAATAAGTATGTGTGTGGGGGGGGGGGGAGAGATGTTGGTACTGGGGCTTGAACTCAGAGCCCGGGGCACTGTCTCTTAGCTTTAATATACAAGGCTGGCTCTACCACTTGAGTCATACCTCTACTTCTAGCTTTTTGATGGTTCGTTAAGGGATAAGCATCTCACGGACTTTCCTGCCTGGGCTGGCTTTGAACCATGATCCTCAGATCTCAGCCTCCTGAGTAGCTAGGATGACAGGTGTGAGCCACCAGTACCCAGCAAGAGAGTTTCTTCTTACCCAAAATATTATATTTTATATATATATATATATGCATATATAAACGTTCCACTGAATATACGATGGAACTGGAAGATTTACATGGTGCAAGTGTTGATGAAACACTAGATCTTCACGATGCAAACCAATACCCTGCTATGTACAAGAGACCGCGTACACGATACTCTAAAGATAGGCTGGAGTCCTCTTCGCAAAGAAAGAGCTGGGATCCTGTCACATCTCTTCCTTCCTATTCACAGGAAGTGTGGAGGGCGGGGACACAATACCCTTGGAACACATCGAGCGGTCCAAACTATGGGACACCCAACGGATACCGCCCGGCTACTTCTACAAGCAGATCTCAAGCGAACACGAAACAGAAACAAAAATAATTAAAGTGAGATTCAGAGTGAAAACCGTGCGTCAGAAGGCATTATAGACGCACGATAAACTTGTGGCGGTGTAAGGACCTGTTTGGGAACCTGATGCAAACAAATTAGAGAGAGAAAGGGGAGGAGGAGAGATTGATTTAGGGGAGCGCAAACGCTCTTGGCGTATCTGCTGGTAATTAGGGGTTATTGGGAATTTGCTCAGACGGGATAATGGTGGGCATTGTGGTGACTTTCGAGACAGGGCCCTTGTCTTTGGGAGATGCGCTCTGAAATGGTCAGTGTGGATGTATGGATGTGATGTGTGGATTCGCTTCAACGCAGGGGCTATGTGCAAACCGTCCGCCTCCAGCTCATCGTGGTGACAGCTGAGGGCTGGAGAGAACCTGCTTCTGTTTTTGTGCATGTTTGGAATTTTCTAGAATAAATCAGATTTTTTTTTAAACAAAATGTTTATTAGGGAACTCAAGAAACTAATCCCTCCCAAACCTAACAAACCAATTATTAAATGGGCAAGGGAACTAGAGAGAGACTTCTCAGAAGGAGAGATAAAAATGGCAAAGAAACACACGAGGAAATGTTCACCACCCCTGGTGGTGAAGGAAATGCAAATAAAGACAACCCTGAGATACCACCTTACCCCAGTCAGAATGTCCCACATCCACAAATCAGCCAACGACAAATGCTGGAGGGGATGCGGAGAAAGAGGAACCCTATTACACTGCTGGTGGGAATGTACACTTATACAACCACTTTGGAAAGCAGTCTGCAGGGTCCTCAGAAAGCTAAATATATGACTGGGTCATACCACTTCTAGGCATCTATCCTGAACAACAGGAACCAGTATACAAGGACACATGCACCTCCATGTTTATTGCAGCACTGTTCACAATAGCCAGGATATGCAAACAACCCAGATATCCCACCACAGATGAATGGACCCAAAAATTGTGGTATCTATACACAATGGAATATTATGCAGCCACTAGAAATGACAAAAAAATGGCATTTGCAGGGAAATGGATGGAGCTAGAAGAAATTATGCTGAGCGAGGTAAGCCAAGAGCAAAGAGACAAATGGTACATGGTCTCCCTGATAAGTGGGTGTTAAATCCAAAAGGTAAGGTGATACAACAAAATTAACAGGATTAAGAAACAAAGGACTTCCACTCATTGGGTCGAATCACTACTAAATAACCCCATGCTGCTGATCACATGTATGGTATATATGTGCACACAGGAGGGAAACCAGGAGGACGACACAGAACTAGGGGGAAACAGGGAAAAACATATAACAGCGGGACCCATCAGCTGCACTGGACATTGACCAAAATGAACTAAGCATCTCAATGGCAGCGATGGGAGGGAGGGAATGAGTGGGAAAGAGGAAACAGCTGATGCTATGCAAAACAAAAGCAAAGTACACATCACCCAATGTGGAAGAAATAACTGTATTGCAAAGCTCATAGAACTCATAAATGTTATAGACTGTGATAGACAATCTGCCCCATGAACGTTAGAATGTGTTTGTGACTTTAACTGAGCATCACTATCCCACAATACCGTGAAATTTGGGAAATTATGTAATCACTTAATCACAATAAAGAATTTGAAAAAAAAGAATAAAAAATATTTAATTCAGCAAGCTAGTAGGTCAAAGGTTGTAGAAAACGCTTGCAGGACTCCTATGAAGGTGTGAGGGGAGGGTGAGCAGGACACAGTGAGGACAAGTTACACCCGAACAGGGCCAGGGAGCTCACAAGGAGAGAAAAGGGCGAGAGGTGGTAAGGTGAACGCCAGCCACACACAGGAGCTGCCGCCTGGAGGGAGAGGCAGGTGCACGGGCCCTAGGGTAGGAACAACGTGAGATATTGGGGAACAGGAGGGGAGGAGGGGAGGAGGGAAAGAAGGAAGGAGGGAGGGAGGGAAGGAGGGAGGGAGGGAAGGAAGGAAGGAAGAAGGGATGGAGGGAAGGAAGGAGGGAAGGAAGGAGGGAGGGAAGGAGGGAAGGAAGGAAGGAAGGAAGGAAGGAAGGAAGGAAGGAAGGAAGGAAGGAAGGAAGGGAGGGAGGGAGGGAGGGAGGGAGGGAGGGAGGGAGGGAGGGAGGGAGGGCTAGAGTGGTGTGGCTCAGAACGGGGTAGGAAGGGGCTGCAAATACAGAGGCTGGTAAGGAATTTGGCTTTGAGTAAAAAGTCGTCCTGGGGGGGAAAGTTAAAAGGGGAATCACTTGATCTATTTATTTTTTTGTCAATCTTGGGTCTTGAATTCAGGGCCTGGGCGCTGTCCCTCAGCTCTTCAGCTCAAGGCCAGCGCTCTACCACTTGAGCCACAGTGCCACGTCCAGTTTTCTGGTGGTTCATTGGAGATGAGAGTCTTACGGACTTTCCTTGCCCAGGCTGGCCTTGAACCCCGATCCTCAGATCTCAGCCTCCTGAGTAGCTAGGATGACAGGCATGAGCCACCAGCGCCCAGCTTGATCTAATTGACTTTCTGAAGCCATTATCTGGTGGCTTGTACAGAGTGGACTGTGGAGGAGAGGGGCAGGGACTGGGGCTTACTCCAGAAATGGGGTTAGGGTACTGCTGACGAGTAGAAAGGCTCTGGAGGGAATGGCCTAACTTCTCCCTGAGTCAGAAACCTGATCAAATCAGCCAGGCACTGGCGGCTCAAGCCTGCAATCCTAGCTGCTTGGGTGGCTGAGATCCGAAGACCAAGGGTCAAAACCAGCCCAGGGCAGGAAAATCTGTCAGACTCTGATCCTCCAATGAGCCACCAAAATGCCAAAGGAGGCGTGGCTCAAGTGGTAAGAGCGCCAACCTTGCGGGAAGGGGGGAGAAGATAAGGGACAGTGCTCAGGTCCTGAGTTCAAGCCGTAGTGTGTACACACACACACGCGCACACACACACACACGCACACACGACTGGTGGCAGCATCATTATTAAGATAATGCGAAGCAGGGAGCTATTGATGTGAAGAAGGGTTTCACACAGAGACACTGTGTTAGTTTGGAAGTGCCTAATAGCCATCTTGGGGGGCGGGGGGGGGGGCGTGGTGTCAAGTGAGCAGGTGAAAATATGACTCCCGGGCTCCGGTTGGAGCGGTGGATGTAAATTTTTGGAGTCATTAGCATATAGATGGTATTTAGAGCTATGAGCTTTGCCACTCATTACCAAACTATAGCACGAAGGGCGGGGGGGGGGGGAGGGAGGGGGCACCCCCAGAACTTCCAAGGGACACGGCGTTGGAACAGAAATAGGTTGTCAGACTGCTTTAAATTTTCAACCCCCCACCCCCACCCCTGGGGCTGCAGAGTGTGGGGCCATCAAAAAACCTGCCCCACGGTTCGATCCAATCAAACCAGCCGAGGAAGGCGGCTGCGAATGGCTGAGCGCGGCGGCTGCGAATGGCTGAGCGCGTATCTGACACGCTGTAGGCCAGGGGGACAGAGCATTAACACGCGCTTGACGGTGAGCATCGTTCTTGACTGTCTGCAGGCCCAGAACTACGGGTCTGGTTCGCTCTTGTTCTTCAAACCTGCGATAGGCTGAGAATCCTCTCCAATTCTGCTACCCGTCACACAACTCTCGATCGACAGGCTCACAAGCACAAAATGGCAGACGCTTGTTTCTAAAAAGGTGCAACTAGGATGTTGAATAGAAGGCCAAAGAAAGGGGAGTACTGTCTAATTTTGTAGGACGGTAATGGATGACTTGGTACTGGATAATGTGTAAAGGAAATAGGGTGAGGGTTTTTTTTTGTTTTGTTTTTGTTACTCGTGGGGCTTGAACTCAGGGCCTGGGCGCTATGCCTGAGCAGTTTTTGCTCAAGGTGAGCGCTCTACCACTTGAGCCACAGCGCCACTACTGGTTTTCTGATGGTTCACTGGAGATCAGAGTCTCACGGACTTTTCTGCCCAGACTGACTTTGAACGGCAATCCTCGGATCTCAGCCTCCTGAGTAGCTAGGATGACGGGCGTGAGCCACCAGTGCCTGTTATTTTTTTGTTTTTGGTTTTTTTTTTTTTTTTTTTTTTTTGGTTTTAGGTTTTTTTGGGCACATGTTTCTGATAGTCCAAATAGTTATGGATGAGAAGTCGCCCGCTATGTTTTAAGACAGAAGCGCACATGAGGATGCTGGCTATCTGAGGAAGAGAGGGCCAGGCCCACTAATAACACCTCAGTCTCATGAGAATTCATGTAATCCCAAGACAGCTAGAACTTGGGCAAGACAGAATTGTTCTGGTCTTGAGGATGATGCCCCCTAGAAGCTAACGACCTCCCTCCTGGTCCCGTCTCCTCAGTGCTCCACATCGCCACACCAGAACCAACCTCGCAGCACATAAACCACATCTAAACACTGGTGCGTATGTTACCACATCAGTAATGAATAGGGGCACATCGATTAATCAAACTGTTGCGTGTCATTTTTTTCTTTTCATCTTCCCCATCCCAAAAAAGCCCTCATGTTAATAAGCAAATGGCCTAGAAGAAAGGAGAAGCAAGTGGAAGGAAGGAAGAGAATGAAGGAGGAGGAGGAGGAGGAGAAGAAGGAAGAGGAGAGGAGGAGGAGAAGGAAGAGGAGTAAGAAGAAGAAAGGAGGAGGATGAGAAGGGAGAATGGAAGAGAAGACAGCAGGAGGAGGAAGGGAGGAGAAGGAAGAGGAGGAAGAGGAGGAGGAAGAAAGGAGGAGGTAGAGAAGGAGAAAGGAGGAGGAGCAGCAAGGAAGAGAAGGAGGAGGAGGGAGGGAAGGAAGGAAGGAAGGAAGGAAGGAAGGAAGGAAGGAAGGAAGGAAGGAAGGATGGAAGGAAGGAGAAGAAAGGAGGAAAGGAGAAGAAGGAAGGAGGAAAGGAGAAAAGAAGAAGAAAGGAGGAGAGAGGAAGAGGAAAAGGAGGAAGAGAAGGAGAGGAGGAGGAAGAGAAGGAGGGGAGGAGGAAGAGGAGGAAGTAGTAGTAAAAAGGAGGAGGAGAAGGAAGGAGGAAGGAGGAGGAAGAAAAAGAAAGCAGAAAAGGAGGAGGAGAAGAAAGAAGAGGAAAGGAAGAAGAAAGAAGAAAGAAGAAAGAAAGGAGGAGGAGGAGGAGGAGGAGGAGGAGGAGGACGTAGATCATGATGATCATGATAATGCTAGTTGCCTCCTTGGGCTGGAAATGAGTCCCCAAACGCTGAGAGTTCGTTTCCCAGGGAACAGCTCAGGTCCACCGCAGGTGGTGTTGGTGGACAGGTCCAGGGACGCCTTGGTGGTCAACCGGTCATGACCCAGGGCCCAAAGCTCTGGGGCGGACGGCGGGCTCCACAATTCCTGGGTGGTGGGGGCCGGAGGCCCCCGGCTGCCCGAGCAGGCAGGAGGGAAGGCTCCGGGAAAGTTCCTTCGAGACCCCCCCCCGCCCCCTACTCCCCCACCTCGAGAAGGGACAGCAGTCATTTCCCACGGCGGACCTTCCACGCAGCCCGTCATGGGAGAATTAGCAAGGGGGGTGCCGGTCTCCAAACTCCAGGCTGGCCCTGGACCAGCATGAGCAAGCCGAGCCTGAGGTCCACAGGATCCGGGTTCAGTCTCAGTTCTGGGAAATTCCCTCTGTTTACTCCCCGCTCCCCCCCCCACCCCCCGCCCCAGAAGAGTGACAGAAGAGCCCTGGTTCAGAACTTGCACAACTTGTGACCCGTGGAGGTTTGACTTCGACCCAACTCAAGAGTTCTGCTTTTAATTGAACTGATTTTTTTTACGGGATTGCACTACTAAAATTAACTGAAAACGGATAAAAGACCAAAATGTACAAAAAAAAAAAAGAAAAAGAAAAAAGATGTACTAAGACCATTAAAAATTCTTTGAAGAAAACACAGGCATAAAATCTCTGTGTCCTTGGATTAGGGAACAAGTTTCTCAGATACGACGCCAAAGACCAAGCCACAGAAAGACATAATAAATAGGTAAATTGGGTTTCATCAAAGGGAAGAACTTTTGTGTTTTCCAAAGGCCACCATTAAGTGGAGAGGCATCCGCCTCCCCCCCCCCAGAATGGAAGAGAGATTTGTAAGTCATGTAATCTGCTGAGAAAAGACTCGTCACAGTATATAAACCACCCTGACAACTCCAACAATAAAAAGACAAATAGCCCAATTTGAAAATGGGCAAAAGAATACTATAAACATGTCTTTGAAGATATCCCAATGGCTCCAATAAACACATAAAAGGATACTCAACGCCATTAGGGAAATGCAGACCAAGATGGCAATGAGATACCGGCTATACAGTAGATAATGCACGGCTGTAAGAAAGAGAAGACTGTGGCTCCTGCCTGGGAGCCTAGCTATTCAGGAGGCCGAGATCGGAGGGTGAAGGTTTGAAGCCCGCCGGGGGGAGGGGGGGCGGACAAATCCATGAGACCCTTATCTTTGATTACCCAGCCAAAAAAAAAATAGGCAGAAGTGGAGGTGTGGCTTAAGTAGTTAGGGCACCAACTTTAAGTTACAAAAGCCAAGTATGAGGCCCCGAGTTCAAGCCCCAGTAATGGCAGAAGGAAAGGAAGGAAGGAAGGAAGGAAGAAAGGAAGGAAAGAAGGGAGGGAGGGAGGGAGGGAGGGAGGGAGGGAGGAAGGAAGGGAGGGAGGAAGGGAGGGAGGAAGGGAGGGAGGAGGGAAGGGAGGGAGGAGGGAAGGGAGGGAGGAGGGAAGGGAGGGAGGGAGGGAGGGAAAACAATTTTATAAATAACATCAGTGGATAGAGAAACTGTCATCTGCATACATCAATAGCAGACTCGGAAGGTAATGGCAAAGCTACTTTGAAGAAGAGTCTCAAATGCTTTCTCCGTTAGCAAAGGACTCCGAAATTCCGATCCTCAATGGATACCCAGGAAAATGGGGGGTGGGGGGCAGGTCTATGTCCCTACAAAAGTTCGTACACAATATAGATGGACAAATTGTGATCCGTGTGTCCGGTCACCCCAGATGTCGGGGTGCTGTTCAGCTGTAAACACAGAGGGTCACGGCACCTAACTTGAAACCATCACCCCAAGTGTCCCCCCCTCCCATCACTCCGCCATTTCTTCATGGGGAACGTGCCTGGTAGGCCATCGCGTACAGACAGGAAGTGGGTGGGTGGGTGCCAGGGACGGCGGGAATTCTAGGAATGGCCCGTGACTGGTAGAGCATGTTTGGGAGGAGGGGGAGCGCGGTATGGAATGTTTGGGGATAAGATGGTGGTGATGGTTGCACAACCGTGTGAGGATACTGAAAACAAACAAGACACCAAAAATCCCATGGAAGCTATTCGCTCCTGTAAATGAACTAGGTCTCAGTATGAAGGAGAGAGACAGAGAGACAGAGAGACAGAGCGAGCGAGCAGGCCAGTATAGGGTGACCACCGTGGTGCTCCCGTCCCTCCTCCCTGCAGTTCTGCATCCCCTCCCAGTCCTAATGTCCAGAACCTGTTGGGTTCTTGTGGGCCAAGGCATCCGAGAACGGGCGGCCCGGACAGGTTTGCATCCCATCTGTGAGCATGAGACTCACCCTGAACCGCAGAGACATGCCCATGGACAGCTCCCTCCCTCCCCTCTCCCTCCCCTCTCCCTCCCCTCTCCCTTTCCGCTCCCCCAGGGGGAGCAAACCCAGGAAGACCTCTCTGCAAGGCGGTAAGCTGCCAGGAAAGCGATCCACACCGCAGGATCTCCTGGAGGAGGCGGTTCAGTCCTTCCCTAATGCAATCTTCCCTCCCCCACAAGCCAACCTGGGCTCTGGGGGTTCAGGCCTGTCATCCTAGCTACTCGGCAGGCTGAGATCTGAGGATGGTCGTTTGCTTCGAAGCCGGCCCTTGGCAGGGAAGTCGGGGAGACTTAATATCCCAACTTGGCCAGCCCAAAGGCAGAAGTGGGGGCATGGCTCAAGTGGTACAACGCCACCTTTGAACCACAACAAAGAGACCCTATCTCTTAGGGTCTAGAGGCTGGCGGAAGAGCCCATGCTGAACTCCTGATGGTAGCGACACAAGGAACACGAAGAGTGGGGTTATTTTTTCTTAGAGACTCTGGAGTTACCCGTGGTGAGGATGGATACAGAGGGGAATGAATGTGGGCAGGGACGGGGAGAAGCAGTTAAGGGGGTGGTGTTTATGCCACACAGGAGAGTGGCATCCCTGAGATCCGGAGTGGGGACAAAGACAAGCTAGCCCACGACACCCCCCCCCAGTGGAGTCCAGACCTCCTCCCGGCCAGGGCACGAGGGAGGGGACAGCGCATTTCCCGACAGGTCTGCTTTTGCCCCCAGAGAACGGGCAGCTTTGGGGGGGGGAGGCCTTCTGAGCCAAATCCACTGTTTCGCTATGTGATTGCTCTCTACAGCTGATCAAATGTGATTTTCCAGTTGAGAGAGAGAGAGAAATAAACTCACTAACAAGAAGGGAGCGAAAATAACTCCAACCTAAAAGAAACAAAGGAAGAAAAAAAAAAGAGTTCCTTGCCCCCTCCAGCAAAGGCCTGAGAGGATGGGGGGCCGGGCGGGCTGTCCGATGGCCTCTTGTTTGTTTTCTAGGGCTTTCTGTGAAAGCAACGAAGGGCCCAGGCGGCTACCCACAGGGACGTCGTTTGGCACCTCTGCAGAAGACGCCCGCGTACGTGTGGATGCGATATCCACATGACACACGTGTGACACACACGTGTGTATGTCAGGAAATCTGATCCTGAGGTTAAACAGTTAAGAGTCAACCACCCACGGCCGGAACCTGAGAGGAAGCGTGTCCTGATCCTGGGGAAGGGACGGGAAGAGGGCTGCCGCCTCTTCTTCTTCTTCTTCTTCTTCCTCCTCCTCCTCCTCCTCCTCCTCTTCCTCCTCCACGCAAGCTGGTCCCAGAGCCTTCCTCCTCCTCACCTGCTCCCGGCATCAAAAACAGCAAGGAAAAGCCTGGCCATGATGTGCCTGCCTTCTGTATCCTACTATGGCTAAGCACACCCAAAGGGGACCCCCCCCCAATCCTCCGTGAACGGGGCCCTCCTCTACTCTTGGCCTGCATGGGGTGGTGGTGGGGAAGGACCGAGCGTTCCTCCTCCCT
This sequence comes from Dipodomys merriami, assembly GCF_024711535.1. Classification (NCBI taxonomy): domain Eukaryota; kingdom Metazoa; phylum Chordata; class Mammalia; order Rodentia; family Heteromyidae; genus Dipodomys; species Dipodomys merriami. Next base: position 2,802,016 of record NW_027206268.1, on the reverse strand, counting down.
CCCCTGCCCAGCTCATCCGTGAAAACGCTGAGAAACCCCAAGCATCTTTGTGTGGCGAATGCATTAGGAGGCATGAAATCTATTGGAAATCTAATGAGACCAGAATAGAAAGAAAGAGAGAGGGAGAGCGAGAGAGCGCGAGAGAGCAGAATTCAACTCCTTTTTCTGCCCTCCGCTGCCTGGTTGTTTAGCTCACCAAGTAGCATGGGAGAGGAGAAAAAAAAATCCGCACACCTGAGTTCTTCTGCAGGCCTTCGGGGGAGGGGAAATCTGTGGTTTGGGGAAGGCAGCTGGCGGTCCATCAGCCCCGCCTGTCTGTGACCCTGCCCATGCCAAGGGCCCCAGAGTCCCCACGTGGACGGCTTGGGGCTAGGAGTGGACGTTGGTTAGCACGGGAAGGGCGGATTACAGGCGAGCTCTTAGCACGGGGGCCCGGCCTATGGGAGTATGTAGTAGATGTGAGCCAATGTTATGATTGAGCGTCTTCTCTAAATATGTAACCCAAAAGGCAGACTGAGATTTTAGGTGCAATATGTTCTTTGAAGTGTTATGCATAATCATCTTTTGAAAAACAGATACAAACCAAATGTCCAACGCGACAGAAACCGTTCAGCAAATGGTATTATACCCAAAGGTAGACAGCCAAATGGGAAGACATTAAAAAATAAGATTCTGGATCTTCGCTCACCGCAAAATGTTTAGAATCCGGGCCGGGTGCCGGTGGCTCACGCCTGTCATCCTAGCTACTCAGAGGGAGGCTGAGATCTGAGGGTGGAGGGTCGAAGCCAGCCCGGGCAGGAAAAGTCCGTGAGACTCTTATCTCCAATGAACCACCAAAAAAGCTGAAGTAGAGCTACAGCTCACAGAGTAGAATGCTAGCTTTGAGCATAAAAGCTCAGAGATGCCATTTGGGCCCTGAGTTCAAGCCCCAGGACCAGCACGCACGCGCGCGCACACACACACACACACACACACAAACGTAAGCCCACACAGACACAGACTCACACAAGTACTAGGCAAGATTATGATACTAAAGTGGATACAGAGGATACAAGTTAAAGCAAACAGACGAGAATATTAACATAATTATGGGTACTGTTTTGTCTACTTCTTATGTTTGACTTTTTGAGTTTTTGACAATAGGCATCTGTTCATCTCGTGCTACAAAACTGTCATTCATTTTGGGAGAAAAAGCAAGGGGGTGAAAGGGAAAGAAAGCATAAAGATAAATGCAAGCCTCTCTAAAATAGAAAAAAAAAAAAAAACCATCAGGAAACCCCATACAAAGCCAAGGATAAAACTCGTGCTGAGAGAAAAGAAGAAAAAAAAAAAGAGTTCTGTGATAAATCTGAGTTTCCGAGGAATGAATATGTAATGTTAGTAGAAATTGTGTTGTGTCTGGGCAAAACAAAAAAAAGAACGATAAATACGTATACGACGTAGATCTTTTATAATACATCTGTGAGGGTCTGAGCTAACGTCAGCTCCACGGCTTTCCTCGGAGCTCACCGAGGCCACACCAAGACCAGGTGATCTCGGCCTGGGCCGCCCACCCCCCGGACCTCCTCAGAACTTTCTGGATGTCTCTTCTCGATGCCTGGTCTTCCCAGGTCGCTAAGAAAGCCGAGTCCTGTCCTCCCTTCTCTCGTTCTGCTCCAATTCCCTGGCGAAGCTTTGTTCCTCCGGGAAAACAAATCACAGCACAGCCCCAGCAGTCGGGCCTAGGATGAAGCCTCGATCGGGCAGAGAAACGATCGTTCCCTGTGGTAGGAACAAACGGATGTGCGGGACGGACTACCTGTTCGGGAAAGCGGGTGAACTCTCCGGGGGGTGAGGTTCATGTCGAGATACCGTAGGTCATTCAGACCTTGTAGAGCTTTGAGGAAGAACCGGGCGAACTTCTCAACTCATTTTTTATTTTACTAATGTTACTTGTTGAAACTTAGCTGTAGAGAATGGTATTATTCTCTTCAGAGAGGGGGGGGGGAGGGAGAGAGAATTTGGAAGAACTGGTTCACTCGTGGTGATCTCTAGTCTAGACTGGAGACCCCGGAGCCACGAGCGGTTCAAGTTTACAGGAGCTGCTGGCTGAATTTCTTCTTTTTTGTGGCAGGGGCGGGGGGGGGGGGAGACTGGGGAGGGGAGATGGGTTAAGATTCAGTCTCTTTTTTTAATTAAAAAAAAAAAATAGCCAGGCGCCAGTAGCTCACACCTGTCATCCTAGCAACTCAGGAAGCTGAGATCTGAGGATCGCCGTTCAAAGCCAGCCCGGGCAAGGAAAGTCCTAGAGACTCTGATCTCCAATGACCCACCAGAAAACCTGAAGTGGCGCTGTGGCTCAAGTGGTAGAGCGCTCGCCTTGAGCTGAAATGCTCAGGGACAGCACCCAGGCTCAGAGTTCAAGCCTCACAACTGACAAAAACAAAAAACTTCCAAAGGTGGTTAGGCCCTCAGTCCACTTGGGTCATTCCCAAAATTCAGATCACAGAGGTCAAGAAAAAACAACCGGGGCTAGACGGACTCTTATTACGATTGGATATTTGAATTCATCTTATCAGCTCCTATTGGAAGACCCAGCAGACTCCGGGTCCCCTCCCTCTCCCCCTTTGGGCAGTTCGGGGGTCCCGAGTCCTCAATGGCTTTTGCTGGCTGGGTCCAACGCTTTTCCAGTTGGCAGGGAGACTCGCGGGTGCCAATGGCTGTTTAGTCGGGTCTCGGGGACATGTCCTCTGGAGATGGCCTGCTGGGCACCTGCCGGCCCACGGGCGGATTCACGGTCTCGGTCAACGCTGCGATTTGCGGGGGTGGTGTCCCCCCTTCTGTCTCCGCAGCCGTTGCCTGCAAAGGTTACTTGCTCTAATTTGCCCGGCATGTCTCCTCTCCCCTGACTCCTTTTCCTCTTCTTCCTTCTCTCCCAACATCAAGGCCTTCGCTCTCTTTTCTTTCACTCTTTTTTTTTTTTTTTTGTGGCGCTCCTGCGGACTGCTTGTGTACTTCGTCTCTCCCTAGGAGGGAGCGGCAGGCTAAAGGTCAACAGAATTTCTAGAAGGAGGGGAGGAGGCCATTTGGCGAATAGCAGGGCACCGAGTTGTACCGATCTTCTGATGCTGACAGGTTAGTCACACGGATCTCAGGACGACTTTGTCGTGCCTGGCTCCGTGCGTCACGCAAGTATTCCGTTCCCACGAAGCATCTCGCCACACGGGACATCAAAAGACCGCGGGATGGAGTCTTAGTCAAATGACTAACTTCTCCTGGTTCATCAAGGACATTCTTAAGTGCTAGTGCCTTTTTATTTATTTATTACATTACTTGGTGAGAGACCGGGGTAAAAAAATACAGACTTCGGTGCCCTTGTAAAAACCAGATGGCTGTCAAGACAGAATCCAGCACCATCTCTGCCCCTGCTTTGCCCGCCGGGGGCTGGAATTTGAACTCGGGGCCTCAGGTTGTCCTTTGGCTCTATCACCACAGGGGTTGGGGTACCCAGCTACCCCAACACTGACACGCAGCTGCATCCTTTAACTCCTGGTGTCTAGGAGCCCAGGGGCCTGGGGGGGGGAGTGAGAGAGGATATGGCCCCTTACCAGCTGAGATGATGGGGGGGGGGGGGGAAGGAGGTGAGGGGGGAGAGTCACAAAAGAAAATCCCATCTGAAGGCCTTTTGTTAAGGAAAGCCCCGGCTGAGCCTTTCCTCGGGGCTTCCCCGGGCTCTGAGGCTGGGCGCCACTAATCTCTGTAAAATCCCACCTGGCAGGAAGGGGTGGGAATTATAGATGCCGAGAAGCTATCGGGAGGATTCAGGGGGGGATTTCTCCCCATCCTCTATCTCTTCCTCCTCCTTCTCCCCAGTGGAGGAACAATGCTTTCCTCACATACAGTGCTGTACAGCTGAGAGAGAGTGAGAGAGAGAGGGAGGGAGGGAGAGGCACTTGTACCCCCTCTTTGGGGATAGACGGAGCCGTGACCTGCTGGGTCTCCAGCATTCTTTCCTGAGCCCTGGCTTTGGACTCCTTGCCGGCCTGTTCAACAGGCCGAGCACCCCCAATTCTCCTAGGGCACCGCACGGGGCTGTGCAGGCACACCTGTGTGTGGGTTCAGGTGCGTCTTGTTCGCGAGCACCCCAAGGTCCACCCTGTGTCCTCCCTCCTCACGGGACCACCAGGCAGCTCCTGGGAACCCCAACACCGCAAGTGGAGGAGCCGTTCCTGAGCCATCTCTGCCCGCGGGAATTCTGGCTGGACGGACAAAGAAGTGGAAGGAGTCACTTGGGTGCATCCCACATCCGCTACATGTGTGACGCTCCCCACAGCACGCACGCTTCCCGGTCTCCCACACGGGGAGCCTAGCGCCGCCCCATTACACAGACAAACAAGACACTTTGCCTTGAAGTCGCCCAACGAGGAAGAGACAAGAGCTAGGATCCGAAGCCGGGAATTCCGAACTCCAACTTGCCAAGATTCTGCAAATAACAACAACAGCAACAAATCACGTAATCCAGGCACCCGAAGGCTCACGCCTGTAATTCCCGCTACTTGGGAGGCTGAGATCTGAGGATCATGGTTCAAAGCCAGCCCAGGCAGGAAAGTCCATGAGACTCTTCTCTCCAGTAAAGCACTAGAAAGCCGGAAGTGGCGCTGTGGCTCAAGCGGTAGAGCGCTCGCCTTGAGCTGAAGAGCGCAGGGGCAGCGCCCAGGCCCAGAGTTCAAGTCCAATGACTGACAAAACAAAGGAAGAAGTGGACCTGTGGTTCGACTGGTAGAGTGCTAGCTTTGAGTGAAAAAGCTACGGGAAAGCATACTCAAGGACCTTAGTTCGAGGCCCACACACATACACAAACACATCAAAAATGAAGGTAGCGTTCAGTGGTTGTCAGATTGGCTCTTCTGCTCTGTGTAGCGCTGACCGGGACCCTCAGTGGGTGGATGGACTGACAGGTGCCATGTATATGGAACCTTTCAGAACCAGCAGCAGGCTGGACCCCTGGGCACCAGCCGGCAGGGAACAGCCATGACCAAACGCCCACGCCACACGGGCATGGAAAGACCTCCGGAAGGTCTCGAGTCTGTTTAACCGGCCTGGGGGCGGTCACCCGAATCCATCAGTCAAGGGAGCAGAAAGCTGGTGTCACAGGCCAGCCCCAACCGCGCCTCAAGCCCCGCTGCTCTCCTTTGGGAACCCCAAGACCAGGGGCCACTCCCATAAGATCCCAAGTGTGGCTTTCACCAGTGGGTGTTCCCCGCCTGGCCACTGTCATCAGGCGCAGACGTGCGATTCTAGAAGCTTCCTGAAGTAGTCACAGAATCCTACTGATCAGAGCCATGTGGAGGGAGGAAAGGGCTGGGGTACCTACCGACTCCTCCACTTCCCAAGCCTGCAGCCTCAGCCCAAATGAAGGAGATAGTACCAGCTAAGCTGTCCGGGTCCACAGTTCTCCACCCAGGACACGGGGTACCACGTAATGCCCCCCCCCACCATGGTGAAGAGGTAATGTCGTAAGGGCCCACCTGACCTCGCTGACCTGTTAGTCCCGCCCCTCCCATCCGGGTGAGTTTGGATGGATGCATGCCATTTCTACCACTTCCCCGAGGCTCTTTCTGTTCCACTCCATTCACTAACCAGCAGCCTGCTCAGGCTGGTCCCCGCCCTGGCCCAGGAGGTGAGTGACAACTCACCTTCTCCTGGCTACGGTGTGGGTCTGAAGGCCCAGCTTCTGGTCAGCCCTGCCCTGCTCCCAACGCTCAGGCTCTGAATCTGCCTGGAGTGTCTGGAGCAGCTTCTTACCCTTAGCCCCAACCCAAGACAGCGCTCGGCGGATGCATGTAGAGTGGATCAGTGAATGGATGATGAGATGGGTAGAAAGAAGATGGAACGAATAGAAGGATGGGCAGACAGATGGACAGATGGACGGATGGACGGATGGATGGATGGACGGATGGATAGATGGATGGATGGATGGACAGATAGAAAAGAAGATGGATGGGCTGGGAAGGTGGCTCAATGGTAAAGCGCTTGCCTTGCATGCTCAAGGCCCTGGGTTCGATTCCTCAGCACCACATAAGCAAAAAGTAAAAAGCCGGAAGTGGTGCTGTGGCTCAAGTGGTAGAGCGCTAGCCTTGAGCTGAAGAGCTGAGGGACAGCGCCCAGGCCCAGAGTTCAAGCCCCACGACCGGACCCAAAAAAAAAAAAAAAAAGAAAAAGAGAAAAGAAGATGGAATGGGTAGATGGACAGACAGATGATAGACAGATAGATGGATGGATGGATGGATTGATGGAAAAGAAAATGGATTGGATAAATGGACAGATGGATGGATGGATAGATGGATGGATGGATGGATGGATGGACGAATGGAAAAGATGGAATGGATAGATGGACAGATAGATGGATAGATGGACGGGTGGATGGACGGGTGGATGGATGAATGGACAGATGGAAAGATGATGGATGGATGGATGCATGTTAGTTCCTAAGTAAGAGTCTATATCCATATGTCTAGCTTCTCAAAACCATGGGCCTGGCCAGATGAGATATTTGGTAAATCTCCTGAACAAACTTCCCTGCAGCCAAATTCTTCCCCTCGGTGGACCAGCAGAGTGCTTCGGGGTTGTACGCAGGCCCCGACACGGGCGGGTCAGCTGAAACGGTTTGTGACACGTGCACCATGCAAAGACATCCGGGGGTGGCAGGAAACACAGCCACGGTAGCTGCTCCTGACCCACTAGCCGGCAGCCTGCCCGGCCTTTGCCAGAGGTGGAAGCCGGGGCCTGGTGAGCCTCGGGTCCCCGGTGGGCTGCTACGCCCGACAGGGAGCCCGCTGGATCCCAGTCTCCCCTCTAGTTCCCCAAGCATGTACTCGAAGAAGAAAAGAAAATTCACTTATGTTCCCCCCATGCTGCGTGTCTAGCTCCCCCTTTATTCCCTCCAAATCCCAGCTTGGGCAGGTAGAAAGCCAGCTGGCTCTCTCGCTGGAGGAGCTGTCAGGGAAAGCCCGGAGGGAGAAAAGATACCCTAAGACCTCAGAGCAGGGGGTGACGATCCGACTCTGCACAGCCCTGGAGGATGGAGAGAGGGAGGGAGAGAGGCGTGGGAAGGGAGCGGGAGGCAGGAAGGGGGGTCTGGGGTGGGCAGCAGAACCCCAGAGCTCAGCCACGAGGCTCTAAACCCCGGTGGATTCGAGGAGAGCCAGCTCAGAGAAGGGAAACGGGAGGGATCAGGTCCAGAGCTGCCCTGGAAACAGCTGTGGGCCGACAGGGAGCCGAGTCCTGTGCTCTCTCCAGCCTGAGTCTCCCTGCCCGGTGAGCTCTGGTCTGGGCCCGGTTCCAAAAGTGCAGGAACGGGCCTGGGGGGAGGGGGGGGAGGGCTACATCTGCCCACAGGCTGCTGGCTCCCATCTGGGGGACCGTAGAGAGCACCTGCTGCCTGTAGCTTCAACGGCCACCTTGGAGAGCAACCCCCCCCAGTCGCGGGAGGCCACGTGACCAGGGTCCATCTGGAGGGTTGCCCCCCCTCCACCTTGTGTGGCTGCGACTTGGACCAAATACTTGTCCAGGAACTGCACTTGCTAGGAGATTTGGCTGCCAGCGTGCGCGCGCACACACACACACACACACACACACACACACACACACACACACACACACACACACACACACACACACACACACACACACACACACACACACACACACACACACACACACACACACACACACACACACACACACACATCTATGTACACATGCACGTACATACACGCACGTTCCGCCTGTCCAGGGTCCTGCCTGGGTGTTTACCCTGCCTCCTCCGATCCTGGACTTGAAGCCTCACGCATAAAGGCTCCCAGACCACTGAGCCTCCATACAAGAGACTCGCTTCTGACAGCCTCCCCGCAGACCTGGCTATACTCTTCCCAAGCCCACACCTGGTCCCTTGCTTTTCCCGAATGGGGGGAAAAATTATACATATATATATATATATATATTCTCCTTTAATCTCCAGTGGACTGTGAAGGTCTGGAAGGGAAGGCGAACTGATTTATTAGAGACATAACCATCCGGTGGAAATTGCGTCAATATATCTTTGCATGGTGGCTTTGGAAAGATGCCCCCTTTCCCTGCCTTATTTCTCTGGTAAATCATACGTAAATATATTTATTTATTTAAGGTTCCACCAAATGCCTAAATATATATTTATCCAGTAAATCAGCTCCGCTTTGAGGTGACTCATTTCTTGCCTGCAGGAATACAGGAATGCGGGAGACAGTTGCTTCACCTTGTTCTTTTTTTTTTTTTTTCCCTCCCTTCCTCCAAGTTCAGAGGAGAAAACAACCACTGGACAAGGAAGACGAGAGGAGTAGAGCACTGAAACGCTGAATGTTTAAATACTGACGAGGGTTTGGCGCTGATGGTGTGTGTGTGTGTATGCGTGTGTATATGTATGTGTGTATGTGTGTGTGTGCATGTATGCGTGTGTGTATGTGTGGGTGTATGGGGGCGGGGATTGACTGTTTCTTTCCTCGGCCGGCATGGACTCCCTGGCGAGAATGCTGGTTACAATCTCTCCTCCAGAGCCTTTCTGGAAACATGACTCCCTGAATCTGACAAATGACCCAATGGTCCAGGGGGGGCACACTAGGCTTCGATGAGGCTTTCTTGATAGAACAGGAAAGAGCTGATTTATTGGTCCTCATTTCCTGATTTCCTCCCTGCCCCCCCCCACATACCACTTCTCCATCTATTTGCAAACAATTTATTCCGAAAACTGCAGCTTCTCATTTTGGAGAGTGTATTTCCCTAGACGTTCTTAAGGATGCGTCGCTGTCTTCCATCTCCCCGGTAGGATATTAAAACTCATTTTTGAAGAAATGTGGAGAATCAGATTCCCGGCGGCTCACACCTGTAATCCTTAGGCTGGGATAGGTTTGGACCTGGGGCCTGCCACGCCCCCCCCCCCCGACCCCGCATTCCCACCCCATTGTGGGGACAGGAAAGAGAAGTCCATGAGATTCTTACTGCCAATTAATTTACCCCAAAAAACTTGAGAGTGGAGCTGTGGCTCAAGTGGAAGAGCGCCAGCCTTGAGAGAAAAAGCTAAGGGACTAGTGCCTAGGCCCTGAGTTCAAGTCCCATTACTGGCTCATGTGTGTGCGCGCGCATACACACACACATACACACAGAAATAACACAGCTTATGTTGTTGAGACAAGATCTTCCTCTCGTGTGGGAGAAGAAAGCAAGATAATAAACCGGACAAGGAAGGGAGACTCATCTCACATCACCTTCCCGATCATGGAGCAGGAAAGAAGGATGCTGGGAGGCATGGGCTGGGTCTTGTAGAAAAATGGCAGTGGCCAAACATTTCGACCCACCCAGCTCGCTGTGCCATGGGCAGCGGCAAAGACACCCCAAGAGATGCACTAACTCTGAGACCGCAGCAGAGTCGGCTTTGGAAAGGAAAACAGTACTGGAAGACAGACTCTCCTGAGTGATTTAATTCGAATGAGGAAGTGTAGAAGGGGCGGGAAGGTGGAGCGGGAACCCCGCTGCATGGATGCAAGGAGCCCCCCACCTTAAAGAGAATGAGAGAAAATAAGTCACAAGAACGGGGAAACGAGAAAAACACCACAGGCTCAAGACTTTCTCCAATTTAAAAATAGTTTTCCAGCCGGGTGCTGGTGGCTCACGCCTGTCATCCTAGCTACCCAGGAGGCTGAGATCTGAGGATCGCCGTTCAAAGCCAGTCAGTGAGACTCTGATGTCCAACTAACCAGCAAAAAGCCAGAAATGGAACACGGGTTTAAGAGGTAGAGTGCTAGGCTTGAGCAATAAAGCTAAGGGACAGTATCTAGTCCCTGAGTTGAAGACCCTGTTACACACGTATGTTCACACACACACACACACACACACACACACACACACACACACACACACACATCTGCAAAGCACTGGGTTAATTAACAGGAAAAAGCCAACAAATTGAGTAGTTTTCCTGGAAAATGTAAATTATTGAATTGTTTTGGTTTGGTTTGTTTTTGGTCGGCCATGGGGCTTGAATTCAGGGCCTGGGTGCTGTCCCTCAGCTCTTCAGCTCAAGGTGAGTGTTCTATCACTTGAGCCACAGCTCCACTTCCAGTTTTCTGGTGGTTCATTAGAGATCAGAGTCTCACAAACTTTTCCTGCCCAGGCTGGCTTTGAACCGCAATCCTCAGATCTCAGCCTCCTGAGTAGCTAGGATGACAGGCGTGAGCCACCGGCACCCGGCTAAATGATTGAATTGTGGCTGAGGAAAAAAATTGAAACTTAAGAGATCAATCATGAGGGGGGAAAAAAAAGAACCCCTTATCATAATTGGTCAATGTGAGCTCAACCAAGGCTGATTCGTTTTATAGGTAGGTTTTTAATAGGTATCTCCGTGCTGTACCGACGGTCTTGTGCATTCAAGAATGTAAAACTTTGGTTCCGTCTTACGAAATCACTTCCCAGGTTGCACCCCAAATGTTGTGGCGAGATGACCTTTGTAAGGGGAGACTTACAGTAACGTACGACAGAGAGGGAAGCGTGGATGGTAGAGCACTCGCGTACGAGAGGATATTACATGACTGGGATCGACTAAGTCAAGGCTGATCCAAGCATCGGAATGATCCTTTCCTGTGTGTCAACTGGTCTTGGGGAAAACAAAATGCTCATCCTGAAACATCTCAAATATAATCTTTGGATTTCTTTTTCAAGGGACATGATTTTTTTCCCCAAAGTTTTTTACTGTGTGTGTGTGTGTGTACGCCAGTACTCAGGCACAAAGACACAGAAGAACTACTACTAATGGCAGTCATGATCAAACGAAGGAGGATATGAGTTCGTGCCTTTCTGTACTAATGCTTTACAAAAGCTCAGGCCAAGGCAATGAGGAAACGGAGCTGAAATTAAGAGCTGTAGCTATTAGGAGGGAAGGAAGGTAAGAGTCATTGCTTTGGACAGTATGATGATTATAGGCACAGAAGCCGCAGAGGAAATATAATTAGACAAGAGAGTTCAGAAGAGTACGCCATTACAGGGTGGGAAGGAGTGTTTCTTTAATAACCAGAAATAACCAGTTTTAACACTCCATTCTCGACAGCAATAAAAGATACCTACAGCAATCAAAGACATCTGTGTGGTCCTAAATTGTGGCACAGAAATGAAGAAAACTAAAAGCATCGTGAAAAAAAAATAAAACAAGATTTGACAAAATGACAGAATACCATCAATTCCCAAATGAATATGTAATTTTAAAACACACCAGGGAAATCACTGGTGGCTGTCGGACGAAGGGAAAAAAAAAATAGGTTGTTGAAAGAGAAGAGTAGTCGGGCACTGGGTGGCTCAGGCCTGAATCCCAGCTACTCAAGAGGCTGAGATCAAGAGGATCATGGTTCAAAGCCAGGTCAGGCAGAAGAGTCAAGCTGGAAGACTCCACCCCCAGTTAAAGAGCAAAAATCTGGGCTGCAGGCATAGCTCAAGTGGTAGAATGCCAGCCCAAGCAGACCAAGCATGCCTGAGGTCCTGAGGTCAAATCCCAGTACCAGCGAAAATAAGTCAATTTAAAGGAATAGGAGGAAACTTAACCAAAGAATCCTAAGATATCCTAGTAAAATCCATGGCAAAGTATATATCTATATGTATGTGTGTGTGTGAACAAAGAGAGAGATAAGTTGTCTAGCCAGACTGTAGCTTATTTTCTAGCTGTTACAATCAGAAAACAATCATGTTCAAACATTAATAAACCAAGCCCCATAACAGAGAAGTCTTGAAACAGATCCAAGTACATTTAAGAACTTAATATATTACAGCGAGAACAATACAAGTAAATGTACTAGGACAACCGGCTATTGGAGAAAATAATTAAATCAGACTTTCATTCTATGCCTATTTACTAAAATACACACCAGGTGGAAGGAAGATTTAATGGAAAAACTAAACCCATGGCAAATAGGAATACCGTCCGTATAGCACGCTGAGATTTAATTATTCTAATGTTTTAACAAAGCAGTTTTTTTAAAAAAAAAAGAAAGGAAGGAAGAATAAAACCGGCAGAAAATACAGTTGTAAATTCAACTGAAGGACATTCTAAGCATTAAAAACCCTGGGGAGAGGAGGAGATCAATTACAAAAGAAGAAAAATAAATTTAAAAAAAAAACACCAAATGGTCAGCACATAAAAATGGAAAATGATTTGCAGTCGTAGGAAACTTCAATGATACAGTCAGACAGACGAGCCACAGCCTGTGGACAGTATGTGGAGTGGGGGGGGGGGGAGAGCCCATTACCAAATAGGGTGTACATCTTTATACATGTGTTTGTCTGTTTTCCCCAACAGCCGAATTCAGACAGACAGCAAGTCGAATGCATTGCCCGACGTTGGGGGTGAAGAACAGCAAGTAGTAAAAGGCAGAGTGACTTTTGTTTCAGGCATTACTGGGGATTGAACTCAGGGCCTCGTGCTCTCTAGCCAAGTGCTCTACCCATCTGGGCTACAACCACGGCATATTTTTTCTTTAACTTCAGGGCTATTGAGTTCGTTCGTCTTTTCATTTTAATGTCGTGTCGATGGTGGGTTGTTATTTATTTGGTTTTGTGTTTTGCAGATGGAGTCATACTTCTGCTCACGCCGGACTCACTCCTACCATCCCTCCTATGCTCTACCGCCGCATAGCTGGGATTACACGTGTGCACTAACGTACTCGGCCCTGTGAGGGATATAAATCGGGGAGGAGTCCCTTCGGGAGAGAAGACCGTTCTGAAGGGAACGGTAGTAAAGTCGCACAACTCCATGTCTGTATTGAGGGCGACTGAATTGTACGCTTCGGTGGGCAAACAATATACATCATGTGAACTCTATCTTGGCAAGGGAGCTGTAAGACATCCTGGAGGCGAATTATCAACCGAGAGAAGTAATTGTAAACCTGTGTGATTGGGGAAACGCTAATGGCCTCGAGAACACTTAGACATACTTTAGGGAAACGCTTTTAGTCTTCATGGATAACGCCGCACAATCCACCAAGAGCCAATGAATGGGTGTGAGAGGATCAACACTCAGGCTACAAGTTAGCGAGGGTCTCGGAAGCTGTCTACAGGATGGGGCGTAGCTGGAAAGGCGCCTTGCAAGGAAATCTCTCCCCGTCTGTGGCCACAAAACCTTCATCTGGTGATGCTAGAAAGCAACTTGACAGTGGGCAGCCTGCCCGGTACCCGGCACGCCACCCTCTTTCTAGGAATCTGCCTTGAAGAAACAAACACCAATGGCCCAACCCAAATCGGAAAGAACTCGAACGCTCACAAGAGTGAAAAACGCTCAGATGAACTACGGCTCGGCCACAAGACCGAGTATTACGCGGCCAGTAAAAAGTGATGTTCTCAGATAAATTTAATGACAAGGAAAATGATCACCATGTCAGGCTTTGGTGGACGTGGGAGATGAAAGTGCTTACAATCCCATCCAGTGCACACACAATGCCCACGTGAAATGGTTGGCAGGAATTGTTTATGGGGCTGGCACTCGAGTGTGTGTGTGTGTGTTGCTGTGGTTGTTTTTCCTTCTTGATGGTGAAGCTCTGGACCAAATGCAGGGCCTGGTGTGTGCTAGGCAAACACTCGACCACAGAACCACAACCCAGTGTGTTTCCCTGTGTAGCTCAAGAGGTGAGCTTTGAACTCTCCACGTAGCCCAAGTTGGCCTCGAATTCTAGATCCACCGACCTTGGGCCTCCCAAGTGTTGGGATTTATTGGCATGCACCACTAAGCCCAGTACTCAGTCTTTGTATTTCCCAGACCTTCCGTTATTGCTAAAGAGACATGTTTTTTATTTCTGTAGTGACATAAAACAATGGTGTTTGGGGAGTGTTTATCTAGACAATTTAGCCAGGGGAGGTAAATGACTCAGTGGGTCTTCTTTGCCCCAGAATCCTGAGGTAGAGGCAATTTTCATGAGTCTACTACCACGCGACCAGCCCTGCTAGTCTCCCTGCTCATCTGTGCTCAGCTCATGAAGAGAGCGTGCCTTTGAGGTTGAGTCTCTCAAAGATTAAGTAAACTGAAGATGATGATGGGCTGAAGGTCTGTTTTGTGTAAGGTGGTATTTGTGCTAACAAGAAACACTTCGGATAGTGATGCATCTTTATAATTCAATGGGAGGGGAGGAACGGGAGGTGATAAATGAATGGGTGGTGGGTGAATGGGTGATTGGATGGATGGATAGGTGGTCCAATAGATGGATGGATAGAGATGGATGGTTGAATGATTGGATAGATAGATTGACAGAGAGATGGATAAGGATGTATAGACTGATGATTGGATCAATGGATGATGGAGATAGATGAATGGATGATTGGATAGATGGACAGAGAGATGGATAAAGATGGGTGGATGGACAGACTGATGATTGAATAGATGGACGATGGATGGAGATGGAAGAATGGATGTATTGGTGATTGGATGGATTGATGATTGCATAGACGGATGGATGGATGGATGGACTGAAGATTGAATGGATGGATGGGCTGATGATGCATGAATTGATGATGGTTGGATAGGCTGGTGATGGATAGACGGATACGCTGTGATTGATGATTGGATGGGTAAGTGAGTAGACAAATGGAGATCTGGAAACAACTTCCGCCCTGCCAGTTTTCTCAACATTGCTTTGAATGTGAAGGAAACTGGGAGCTCCCGCAATGCCTTGCATCTCCATGGGATGTCCTGAGATTGTGCAGGGAAAGCTGGCGAAGACTACTTGTTCCATCCATCTGCGTGGACATACATTCACCCATCCATCCATCCATCCATCCATCCATCCAACCAACCACTCAGCCACTCAACTATCATCCATCCCTCATCATCCATCTATCCATTCATCTTCTCTATCCATCATCCATCCACCCATCCATCCACCCATCCATTCATTCAAGAGACACAGTGAATAAGCGCAGAAGGCCCAGCCCTGTGATGGACACTTGGGAATGCCACAATGAAGACACCATCCTCGAGGCCAACAGGTGCAGCTTCTACTTGATGAGACAGAAAAGGAGAGAGAGAGAGAGAGAGAGAGAGAGAATACCCATGGTGCCAAGTGATCAGGGTGCCCAGCCCCTGACGCATGGATGGCCAGTTCTACAGGAAGATGAGACAGGGCTACATGAGACAGGGCACGATTCTACCCAACTCCGGCGCTTACCTCCTCTTTCTCACCAGAAAAGAAAGCCGGGCAAGGTGTTCTGGACCATCACGCCCACCCCTGCCTGCTTCTCCAGCCCCCCCCCCTTGCCACCCGCCCTCCCTCTGAACTGTGCTACAGCCAACCAGCTTGTCCGGGATCTACCGCCATCTACCTGCCTCAGGGCCTTTGCACATGCCGAGTCTTCTGCTGCCTGGGATTCTCTTTCTGCTTGGATTCCCATGTCTTGGCCCCGCCCCCAGCCTTGTTCAGGTGTTAATCTGTTCAGGGAGACTCTTTCTAAAAGCACTAAATCCACAGTTAGCGTTTAAAAAAAAAAGTGCAGAAGGCAGAAGCCTCTCTCTTGTCCTGCCTGCTGACTCCATACGCAAAACTTCACAAGGGTTTGGTTGTTGCACGACTGTCCACCTGCAAGAGGAGCAACAACCCCCACCAACCCCACATGCCTGAAGATGGGGTTGAGAATCTAGTGCTGGACTAAGACTAGTTCACGCCCTCCCTCTGGAGGTCTATCAAAGAAGAAGAAAGCAAAATAAAACCAGAAAGCAGACACCGGAAGGAATGAGCTGGAACAACCCATTAAAAAAAAAAAAAAAGGTGGCCGGGTGCCGATGGCTCACGCCTGTCATCCTAGCTACTCAAGAGGCTGAGATCTGAGGATCCCGGTTCAAAGCCAGCCCAGGCAGGAAAGTCCATGAGACTCTGATCTCCCGTGAACCACCAGAAAACCGAAGTGGCGCTGTGGCTCAAGTGGTAGAGCGCTCGCCTTGAGCTGAAGAGCTGAGAGACAGTGCCCAGATCCGAGTTCAAGACCCACAAGCAACCAGAGCAAAAAGGGTTGGGTGTGTGGCTCAAGGGGGAAGGCACCTTTCTAGTGTGAGGTACTGAGTTCAAACCCTCGTGCTTTTAAAAAGAAGGGGGGGGAGGAAAAAATACAGATTGGGTACCTGAGGAGTGGGAAGGAGGTGGTGAATATTTGAGATTGTGGGGTGCATCTTACCCTCCCCCCCAATAGGGAAACCTCACAGAATGGTGGGTCATTCCCTTCCCCCCATAATTAGCAATAAAGGAAGACGTGTCTTCAGGTCCGCCATTTCTGCCGTTCCATTTGAACATTTCCTCCATTACGGTCCAATCAAGCGGCGCGTGTTGCCTTCCGCTTTTGGGAAGAATCGCGCGTGCCGCAGGGTTCCGTTTTCGCAAGAGGGTTTCCATCGATCTGATTGGCGGCCGTTTCTGGCAGGAGCACAGCTCCCAACAGTTTCTTCTGGATGGAATTGCAAGAAGTAATTTCCTCATTGGTTCTTCCGTCCCTGGCTCGATTTAAATAAAACCACCACCACCACCACCACCACCACAAACACCACCAGGTATTATTTTCACCCGGCGGTGTCCTTCAAAATAAAGTGTCGTTGGAAAGGGTCTTTTAAATCGCAAGTCTCAACAACCTTCTAAGGAGTACGGATAGCTTATCAATCTCCAGGAAAAAACGGATCGTTACAATGAGGCTCAACAAAAAGACGAGGACACATCGCGCGATGAACCGGCTCAAAGCTCAACGCTTCCGGCCACTGAATGCCGCTTTGGCCCATCCGGATGTCAGGGAAGCCCGGCAATGGCTTCCTCTAGGACTTTGGTCCCCGAGCTCAGTTCCTGTCTTTGGTGTTCTCTCCTTTGCTAGAGCTCAGCTCGGCGGCTCCTTGCTTCTGTGCTCAAACACACAGAGATCCGGAGGAACTCAAGACGCACCTAGGGGCTGGCCGGGGGCTGCGCTCACGCCTGTAATCCTAGCTGCTACTCAGGAGGCTGAGATCTGAGGATCACCATTTGAGGCCAGCTGGAGAGGGAGAGGGGGATCAGGAAAGTCCCTGAGACTCTGATCTCTGATGAACCACCAAAAAGCTGGAAGTGGAGCTCTGGTTCAAATGGTAAAGTTCTAGCTGTGTGTGGGGGGGGAGGGACTAAAAGCCAAGGAAGAGCACAAGGCTAAGTTCAAGCCCCAGTACACTTGTACATGTAACACATGTACACACACACACAGGTAGACATCTGCACACCCATGCTTATTACGGTACTAACCACAACAATGGCCAAGCTGTGGAATCAGCCTAGGTGCTGGGACTCTCGGAATTGGATCATGAATATATGGTGTGTACTAGTCAGCCATTAAGAAAACGAATGCCGTTTGCTGGGGGAGGCGGGGTGGGGGGAAGAAGAATGTGGATGAAATGAGGTCGTTGCGTTGAGTGAAATAAAGCCACGCTGGGGAAGATGAATTCCTCGTGGCCTCCCCTCATCCGGTGGGGGCGGGGGACGGAAATCTAGTGCGAAGCAAAGAAAATGACATACAGGCCGGGCAGGGCCGCTCTGAGGGGAGGAGGGAGACAGTAGGAGGGAAAGGGGGAAAGAAAAGCAGAGAAAGAGAGAGGGGGGAGGAGGGGGGGATCTGTTATCATGGAAGTACTTTATATGCATGGGTAAAAATAGAACGATGAGCCTGGCACCGGTGGCTCACGCCTGTCATCCTAGCTACTCAGGAGGATGAGATCTGAGGATCACAGTTCAAAGCCAGCCCAGGGCAGGGAATGTCCGTGAGCCTCTCATCTCCAATGAACCACTCGGAAAACCAGAAGTGGTGCTGTGGCTCAAGTGGTAGAGCGCTTGCCTTGAGCTGAAGAGCTGAGGGACAGCACCCAGGCCCAGGGTTCAAGCCCCACGACCGACACCCAGAGGTGTAACTTCCATCTTACCGTCCCAGTTCACTGATGGATGTCTGCTCCCTTATCCCTGTCTCGGGGCCCTGTGTGGTTCCCACACTGTTAGGAGATGCCCAGAAACACAAGGCTGCTTCTTGACATGGATGGAGAATGGCTTTTTGCACAGCGGTCATTCTCACGAGGGACTGCCGAGCCCCCGGGTGTGGAATCCCTCCAGGGTTCCATCCACGCCTGTGTTTTTAAAGAGTAAATGGCTACCGGTGGAAGGCCGTTCGTCAAGATTCACTCTGCGGTCAGGGTCAAGCAGGGCTGACCCGTCTGCTGGCAGGTGACGTCACCTTCTTCTGGGCTGCACCGTGTTCCTCGGAGAGTCGCATCTGAGGGTTGGCGGTGATTCTAGCAGATGTGTCTCTGCCTGTGTGAATGCGCCCAGCCCTTCTCGCCTGTCATCCCACCGACCTCACGCTTCCTGTCTGTTTTGTCCACTCTCTTCCCCTGGTCCTGATCACCCTGATTTCAGGAGGGCCTCTCAACCCCAGAGTGACTGTTGTCACCAAGGTGAAGCCTGGCCCTTACTTATAATACCATTGAACAGCTGTATGCCGGCAAATAGGAGGGCGTCCCTCCGGGCGGGCGCTGTCCTTGGTCCTGACCTGATCGTCAACGTTTCGATCCAGAAAGCGGAGGGGAGGGGTTTAATGGGATGTCGGTGGAATCAGGGAATGACAGCAAGCTGGAAGGGAGGGGCGACACTGGTATGCCCAGGTTCGGGTTGATCGTAGGGCTGGTGGGGGGCCAGAATTCTAGACCGAAGTCCGCAGACGGGTGTCGATTACAGATCCCGGCTGGGCACCCGTGGCTCATGCCTGCGATCCCAGCTGCTCAGGGAGGCTGAGGTCTGAGAGTGGAGGTTCGAAGCCAGCCCGGGCTGGGTAAGTCGGTGAGACTCTACCTCCAACTAACCAGCTGGAAGCAGAGACGTGGCTCAAGTGGTAGAACATCAGCCAGCCTCGGTGTGTACACACACGCACACCACACACACGCACACCACACACACGCACACCACACACACACACACACACACACACACACAGAGTAGGTGGAACCATTACCTTACCTACTGTAATCACTTGAGAGAAAATCTGGCCTTCTGTATCTAATTTTACAAGGCACGCCCCCCCCCCTTCCTCCTTCCCGCTCCATGTCTGGAAATGCATCAGACGGACGGATGTAATTGCATTCCTAACAAAATGCTCCTCCTCCCCCCCTCAGATTTCAGCAGGATCGTCCCCTTAATGCCATTTTGCGGTATTAAAACGTGCAAAGCGTCGCATCTGTCATCTTAACCACCTCTAGGTGTGTCGTTGATACTGCTTCGCCGTCGCCAGGATCTATTCCCAAACATCTTCCCCGGCTCTAAAATTCTGTGCCTGCTCAACAGGAACTCCTCCCTGCCTCTCCCTCCCCCTTCGCTGAGCTGCTCTGTCCTCGGTCTCTTGTGTCTCGAGTTTCCCAGGTACTGCGTGTGCACAGAGTTGTGTGACGTTGTCCCTTGGGGGCTGGCTCCTTTTACCTAGGAGAGTGTCCTCAAAGTCCATGCACGTTAAGAGTAGATGCCAGCCTCGCATGCCTGCTGATGGCTGCATAGTATTCCATGAACCACCCACGGTGGTTTCTTTTGGCTAGCGGGAAGAGCCCTGCTATGAACGTCGCTGTATAGGTAACCGAGTCTCTGAGAAGAATCGTTCAGTTGGTTTAAAAAAAAAAAAGGGATTGGAAGAAACCACAATAACTATCAGTATAGTACGGGATAGATAGGTCCACACAGTAAAAATCTATGCAACCCCTCAGGAGGAGACTGGCCTTGAAGTCTTGGTTTGGAACGACTGAAAAGATATATTCTCATGGAGGGGGAAGAGGAGGAGGGAGAGGAAGAAGCAGAGTACAAGGAGGAGGAGGAGGAGAGAAAGAGGAGAAGAAAAAGAGGGGAGAGGAGGAGGAGGAGAGAAAGAGGGGAAGAAAAGAGGAGGAGGAGGAGAAGAGGAATGGAAGGGAAAGGGGGCAAGAAAGAAAAGAGGAAGAGGAGAAGAGGAGGAAACAGAAGATGAGGAAGAGAAGGGAAAGTAGAAGGAAGTTGAGGAGAAAGAAGAGTAGAAGAAAGAGGAGAATGAAAAGGAGGAGGAGGAAAAGGGGGAGGAGGAGGAAGAGGAGGAAGAGGAGAAGCAGGAGGAAAAGGAAGAAGAGAAGGAGGAAGAAGAGGAAGAGAAGGAGGAACAGCAGGAAAAGAGGAGGAGGAGGAGGAGGAAGAGCAGGAAGATGAGGAGGAGAAGGAAGAGGAGAAGAGGAGGAGGAGGAAGAGGAGGAGGAGGAGGAGGAGGAGGAGGGGGAAGAGCAGCAGCAGAGGCGGCATGGAGTGGAGGTCTGATGCATAGACCATCTCCGGGAGGCTCGGGAAGAGCCCGTGACCGTGGGGCCACGGAGGCCACAGGACCTGGGGCGGGCCGGGCCTCCGAGCTGCTGTCCCATGTTCATCAACTATTTCATCAATGCCTTTTTACCTCTCACGACGCCAGGCGGGCCGCAGTTCACGCTGAAGGTTGGGACGTGGGACAGGTTGGGGGCGGGGGGTGGGGAGGAGAAAAGGAGGCTGCTGCAGGGGACAGCTGGGAGATGGAGGCGGGGGACCAGCTGGCATGCATGGCTATGAGCCTGAGAGCTGTCCCTCTCGCCCAGCCTCCACATCCCCTGTGAAGGGGACCTCCTCCTCCCATCCCCCTCCTCCTTCTCCTCCTCCTCCTCTTCCCCTCCTCCTCCTCCCATCCCCCTCCCCCTCCCCCTCCTCCCCTTCCTCCTCCTCCCCTTCCTCCTCCTCCCCTTCCTCTTCCCCTCCTCCTCCTCCTCCCCTCCTCTTCTTCATCTCCTCCTCCTTCTCCTCTGGGGAGGAACAGGCTGCTGGAGGAAGCGGGTGATCATGCCCTGCCCGGCGGGAGGAGGAGGAGGGAGAGGAGGAGGAGGAGGAGGAAGCCATCAATGGAGTCTTCAAAGATTACTGGGTATGCTGGGCCCCGCAGGTCAGGGCTCCATTAGGAGAGGCTTCTGCTGGCCTCTTCCAGGCTGACTTCATCAAAAAAAAAAAAAAAAAAAAAGAAGAAGAAGAAGAAAGCAAGCAAAGGAAAAAGGAAAAGGCGTCTCCTCAGACCTCACAGGGCGATCATCAAATCACATTTGAAAATGAGCTGAGGAGGGGAGAAGAAAACGAAGTTCCGTATTCTAAGGCCTTCCCGACTCCCGGCAGGGCTGGGGATTAGTGCTGATAATGGCTTCACCGTAGGACCACCGGAAAATCAATGGAACCGGGACGGAGGCAGATCCATTTATCTTCTTAGGGTGAAATAGAAGGTGTGATTTAAAAAAAGAAAAGGACAAATTATACAGAATGCGTGTAATTGATGTATACACACACAGAGCTAGGCAAGAAAAGCCTCTCTCCCTCTCTCTCTCCTTCCTCTCTCTCTCTCTCTCTCTCTCTCTCTCTCTCTCTCTCTCTCTCTCTCTCTCTCTCTCTCTCTCTCTCTCTCTCTCTCTCTCTCTCTCTCACCAAAAATTTCTCGCAACAATGCCAACTTCCAAGGCATGGTTCTAGGAGAGCAGGTACTAGGAACTGAGTTCTAGAATACAGTGCATCATATTTTTTTTTCTTTTGCACAGTTGATTATTTGCTTAAAAGGGTGACGAAGAAGCTGGGCGCCGGTGGCTCATGCCTGTCATCCTAGCTACTCAGGAGGCTGAGATCTGAGGATCCCAGTTCAAAGCCAGCCCGGGCAGGAAAGACTGTGAAACTCTTATGTCCAATAAACCACCAGAAAACCGGAAGTGGCGCTGTGGCTCAAGCGGTAGAGTGCTCGCCTTGAGCTGAAGAGCTGAGGGACAGCGCCCGGGCCCTGAGTTCAAGACCCACAACTGAAAAAAAGGGGGGATGGGGGGGTGAAGAATACGGAAAGGAAACGGAACGCCAAACCTTGCGTTAGAGAGAAGCGACCTACAGGGGACAGGGCCTGCAGAAGTCCCTCCATCTACCTCTCCTCTGAGGGTCCTTGGACCTTCCTTCCTGGGGCTTTATTGATGTGAGTGCCCTTCATGGATCTCCGGGGACCCTTCTGGTCCACAGAGATGCTCCCAATGTCCCTCCCGGGTCAATCGCAGACACCCTGAAGGCTCTCAAAGAATGGCGTATTGATTAACCGATGAATTTATTACTTAACCGAGATCTCATTGTTTTGTTTTCTTTTCCAAGTCAGAAGGCCATCACGAGCGGATGTTTGGAGCCAGGTCTTTCCACAGCCGGCTCTTTCTTACCCAGATGGCACTGCTAAACCCATCTAGTTGAGGGATTCCGGAGAGTCTTAGGAAACTAAATTGCCCGGAAAGGGTGGGCCTGGATGCCAAGGGGGTGGGAATTCCGCCCAGTGCGGGGGGCGGGGGGGGGGGGGGGGGAGGTCCTGGGACAAGGGTCTCAGAGCGGGTGGGGATGGATGGAATACGATGCTGCCAGGAAGAGGAAGACCAGCAAGCTTTGGCTGGTGGCTTGAAGTCTTTCCTTAGTCCTTGCAAACACACAGGGCAGCTGCTTAGAGACAGAGGTTCACTAGGTCTGGAGGCTGCGTCTTGTCCCCTGCAGACGGTCTCCCTCCACATACCCCCCCTACCATGAAGCTGAAGGACACCAACCAAGGAGCATCTCCACCGTCCACCACGTTTCTTTCTCTACCCCGTGAGAACCCTGCGCGTTCCCTCCCGCGCGAGAGCGACTCTCGGCTCTGAGAGAGACGGCCCCGGGTTTCTCGGGGAATCTCCCAGAACCTCTCCTCTCTCCCCCCCTCCCACTCCCCATACCCCACCCCATCTCCTTTTCTGATCGGACTTATAGGCCGGCTTCCTCGAACATTTCCCCCCCCCCTTCCCCTTGAGAAACTGGCTCTTGTCCCCGTCACCAGCCGCTCCCCCTGGGATTTAAGACGGAGGGAAGGATCTTTCCCATTCCGAACACAGTCCCAGGAGCAACGGGACGGGAATAAAACACAGAGCAACCTACCGGCATGCCCGCCTCTCTCCTCAAGCTCTCAATTGTAACACCCGATTTCTTCCACTTCCTCAACTCACCCAGACTCCCAGCCAAGGAAGTGGCCATCTGCATCCAGGTTCAGAGATTTAAAGGTCGCAGGCATCAGGCCAGGCATCGGATCAACTAGGTCCCTTCTCCTACCAGCTGGACGGGTATCTGGGAGCCTGCCGCTGGCTCCCACTCTGATCTTGACTGACCTCTCTCTGCTTTGTCCTCCCTCCCGCCACCGCCATCCTGTGTGGGATGACCTCCAGCCTCTTCCTTCCTTCCCTCGTCTTCCTCCTCCTCTACCTCCTCCCCCTCCTCTTCCTCTTTCTCTCTCCCTCCATCTTTGTCTCTGTCTTCTCTCTCTTTCTCTCTTTCCTCTTCCTTAACAATAACGTCTCCATTCTTTTATTCTCTTGTCGGTCGTGGGGCTTGAACTCTGGGTCTGGGCGCTGTCCCTCAGCTCTTCAGCTCAAGGCCAGCGCTCTACCCCTTGAGCCACAGCACCACTTCCGGTTTTCTGAGTGGTTTGTTGGAGATGAGAGTCTCATGGACTTTCCTTACCTGGGCTGGCTTTGAACTGGGATCCTTAGATCTCAGCCTCCTGAGTGAATAGCCACCGGCACCCAGCTCAATTCATTTTTTTAAAAGGTTTATCCATCACTTCTGAACTAAACTCTGGGCTAGGCGCTATTGATACAACGGGAAATAGTCCTTCTTTCCAAAAGCTCAAAGACAAATGGAGAGAGGAGACAGAGAAGTAAATATAAATGAGGTAGGTGCTTTTTTTTTTTTTTTGCCTAAAATGTCCCAAGATAACGATCGTCAGCACAATTTTTAGGGTGTTAGAGAAATGTCAAAACCTCACCTCTCCTCACACTAATGAGTTGCCCCGCATTGAGCTGGAGCCAGGGACCCTCTCGTCGGAGACAGAATGAGGACGCGCGTACTCACGCTGAGATCTGCCACGGGCACGTGAAAGGGAAGGCGAGCGGGCCCTGGGCTTCTGTCCCTGCCCGGCAGACCCAAGGCGACCACCGAGGAGGACCTGCGGCTCTGTTCAAAGTCCAGAGAGTTTCCCCTCCCTCCTGCGTTTCTAGGAAACAGCTGGACACTGCTGGACACGTCCGACGTGGCTGTCGTAAGAGCGGATGGTCTTAGGGGAGGAGAGTGATCTCTGTAGGAGGGAGGACAGATGGGGAGGGAACCCCTCATGCGTGGTGTGAGGGAGCAGGGGTGTCGTTATCAGGAACACAGGACGTCAGGCTAGGGGAGCCAAAGAACCAGATGCTGTAGGTCAGGAGACTATGTGGCCGGAGCAGAGCAAGAGCTACATCAAGGGGAAAAAAAAAAAAAAAAAAACATCCAGATGTGAGGAAGTAGCCCGCCATCTCCACGCATCCATCTTCCGCGGTGGCGGCGGCAGGTGCAGTCACAGCCAGGGAACTCAATCACCCTGCAAGAGGCCCAGGCGGGAGTCTTGCCGTAAGAGCAGGAAGGAGAGATCTGCCGCTGACACCACGCGAACCCAGGCGCTTCCCTCCAGAAATGGCGTGCTTACTGACCCCGGTGCCCGGCAGCGGCTCACGCCTGTCCACCCAGCTCCTGCTCAGGAGGCTGAGATCTGAGGATCGCGGTTCAAAGCCAGCCCGGGCCCAGGAAAGTCCGTGAGACTCTGATCTCCAATGAACCAGCAGAAAGCCGGACGTGAAGTTATGGCTCAAGTGGGAAGCGTCTGCCTGGAGGGAAACAGCGAAGGGACGGCGTCCAGACCCTGAATTCAAGCCCATAGATGCATGAGATTCTACAGGATCAACCAGAAAAATTTAGCAAGCTGCTTTTCCTTGTAAGAGGGTGGAAGACATCATAGTGTCTCTGAGAAGCAAGAGAGGGGCGGGGAAAGGAAAACTAACGGAGCAAGATGAAAAGAGAAACTCAAGGAAGCACGCGGGGAGGAAACCACAGAGCGGCCTCTCCTGCAGGAGAGTCGCCTTGGGAGCGGGCGGGGCCGGCCAGCCAGCCAGCCAGGTGAGGAAACGGATGTGGGAGAAACAGAGGCGGAGGGGCAGGAGGCCCGAGACCTGGGAAAACAGGTGCCGAAAAAGCACCTGCAAACGAGGAGGAGACCTAGAGCACAAAGCCTCCACGGAGGAAGTGGAAAGGACACAGAAGATGGAAGGCCCTGAGAGGACGCAGAGCCAGAGACCAAGGCTTTGTGTCGGGACAGGCGTGCAAGCCAGGCTGGACAGGGAAAGGAGACCGGACTGGAGGTGCTGGAGGGAAAACCATAAAGAGAAGGAGAGACGGGGGGAGTGGGGGGACAGACAGACAGACACAGAGAGGAAGAAAGGGAGGGAAGGAAGGGAAAGGAAGGAAGGAGGGAAGGAGGAGGGAGGAAGGGAAAGGAAGGGAGGGAGGGAGGGAGGAAGGGAAAGGGAGGGAGGGAGGAAGGGAAAGGAAGGGAGGGAGGGAGGAAGGGAAAGGGAGGGAAAGGGAGGGAGGGAGGAAGAGAGGGAGGGAGGGAAGGAAGGAGGGAAAGAAGGAAGGAGGGAAAGAAGGAAGGAGGGAAAGAAGGAAGGAGGGAAAGAAGGAAAGAGGGAAAGAAGGAAGGAGGGAAAGAAGGAAGGAGGGAAGGAGGGAGGGAGAAAGGGAGGGAGAGAGGGAGGGAGAGAGGGAGAATGGGAGGGAGGGCTGGAAAAGGAAAGGAGGGAAGAAGGGAAAGGAAGGGAGGGAGGAATGGAGGGAGGAGGAGGGCAGAAAGAAGGGAGGGAGGGAAAGGAAGGGAGGAATGAAAGGAGGGAGGGCAGAAGGAAGGAAGGAAGGAAGGGAAGGAGGGAGAGAGGGCGAATGGGAGGGAGGGCTGGAAAAGGAAAGGAGGAAGGAAGGGAAAGGAAGGGAGGAAGGAATGGAGGGAAGATGGAGGGAGGGGGAAGGCAGAAAGAAGGGAGGGAGGGAAAGGAAGGAAGGAAGGAAAGGAGGGAAGGTGGAAGGAAGGAGGGGAAGGAGGGAAGGAGGAAGGGAGGGAGGGAGGGAAAGGAAGGAAGGAAGGAAAGGAGGGAAGAAAGGAGAGGAGAGGAGAGGAGGGATCAGGCTATTTGCTGGACACCTATGAGCTTTTGTGTCTTGGGGACACAGGGGCAGAGAAGAGCTGATGAAAAGGGACAAAGGGACTGGGAAAGGGAGAGCTAGCCCCTCCGGAGAAGGAGACCCAAGTTAGCTACCGAGAAACAAGTTAAACCCTTGCTTTCCACCAAATCCTGCATGGAATAGCTCTGTTGGCGGGGGGGGGGGGGGGGGGGTGGGGGGGTGGGCAGGATTGAGCCATCCGAGCCATCTGATGAGAACACAGATGGACACCGGGTAGCTTCAGAGAGGAACACAGAATTTTAAGAGGATCCGAAGGGCAGGGGAAGCGTCTACACGGAGAAGGACAGACAGATTACAGGCTGCACGGAAAATTCCAATTCTGCTCCTAGGTTTTCAAATTGCAGAAGTCGAAAATCAACAAAATCCGTGTGAACACAGAGGGTAACGCTCAAAAACAGAGAACGAACAGAGACTGACGACAGAGACACGTCCAAATGGTAATAAAACCCATGAGGTTAACCAAGATTTAGCTTCTTAGGCCGGGTGCTGGTGGCTCATGTCTGTCATCCTAGCTACTCAGGAGGCTGAGATCTGAGGATCGCGGTTCAAAGCCAGCCCGGGCAGGAGACCTATCTCCAATAAACCACCAGAAAACAGGAAGTGGCGCTGTGGCTCAAGTGGTAGAGCGCTCGCCTTGAGCTGAAGAGCTGAGGGACAGCGCCCAGGCCCAGAGTTCAAGCCCCACGACTGACAAAAAAAAAAAAAAAAAAAAAGATTTAGCTTCTTTTTCCCCCTCCCCAGCTCCCAGAATTACAACGAGTTTTAAGGACCACTTTTGAAAGATGAGGGGTGGACTGTCAATGCCACAAACAAAAAGGGATGGGACTTCCAATATTGTGTTTTCTTTTTGTTGGTGTTGATACAGAGGCTTGAATTTGGGGCCTCCGACTCTTAACCTGGCTTTCTCGCTCAAATCTGGAACTCTACCACTTAGCCGTCCATCCACTTCCAGCTTTTTTAATGGCTCAGTGGAGACAGGAGTCTCATGGGCTTTTTTCCTGCCTGGGCTGGATCTGAACTTCAATCCTCATAGCCCAGCCATCCCTCATTACTAGGATTACAGGCGTGAGCCACCAGTGCCCAGCAGTACATTTCCGAATGTCAATTTATATTATTATTATTATTATTTTACCAAAAGCCTTGACGGTGGAGAAAATCGTTACCCCAAATCCCTACGTATTGAAATGGAGAATACCATCCGTGCAGTTACTAGCAGTGGTTGGAAGAGGGACCTCATTAGCAATAATGATAAGTTAACTATTGAAATCGCCTAGATGTCTCAGTGTAGGGAAATGGGTCACCCGATGAAATACAGTAATGGAAAGCAAGAATAACAGAATCGTAGAAAGCAAGTATTGATTACCAGAACCAATCAGCACAGGGAAAATAGTGTATTATAAATATATATATATATATATATATATATATACACACACACACACATACCTATATATAGATATATAGATAGATATAAAAATCACCGAAGAATATAAGGCACTATAGTTTTTGATTAAAGAAATAGAATAATATATGTAATGCCCCCACCTCATCTCCGGAGGCCCCGTGCCGAGACTTCATCCCGGCCCCCAGGGAAGCCAGTGCTAAGCTCCGGTCGTTTCTGGAGTCTGAGCTCCTGGACCTGAGCCCTCTCCTCCTTCCCCCCTGTCAACTGCTGCCCTGTCACCTGCTGGTCTTGCGCCAGTTCTTTGCTTTCTGGCTCATAAAGCTGTCCTCTGTGTGACTGAGGAGGCTCTCCGGGTGCCGGGCATTTATAACCAGGAGATACCTGGGCTGGCAGCCGCCCGCACCCGGGGCTGCTCGGTGGCTGAGCGGGGATGAGATCTAGCTGGCTATCAGCCTCCCCCGTGTCCTGCTCGCCTGGCATCAGGCTGGGGCTGGATGGCTTCCTGAGCTGTGTGCAGGCTGTGGTTTAGAAAGAGGCAGAGCCAGGGCTGCAGTGGGGAGGGAAGGGAGAGAGAGGGAGGGAGAGGGAGGGAGAGGGAGGGGAGGGGAGGAAAGGAGGGGGAAAGAGGAGAAGGGAGAGGAGAGGGAGAAAGAGGAGTAGGAGGGAGAGGAGAGGGGAGGGACGGAGAGGGGGAAGAAGGGGAGACAGGGAGAGGGAGGGAGAGAGAGGGAGAGGGAGGGGAGGAAAGGAGGGGGGAAGAGGGGAAGGGAGAAGGGAGGGAGAAAGAGAATAGGAGGGAGAGGGGAGGGAGTGTGGAGGGAGAAAAGAGAGGAGAGGAGAGGGGAGGGAGAAAGAGGAATAGGAGGGAGGTGAGGAGGAGGGAGGGAGAGAGAGGAGGGGGAGGGAGGTGAGGAGGGAGGGAGAGAGAGGAGGGGGAGGGAGAGAGAGGAGGAGGAGGGAGGGAGAAGGGAGGGAGAGAGGGGAGAGGAGGGACAGAGAGAGAGGAGAAAGAGAGAGGGAAGGGGAGAGGAAGAGAGAAGGGAAGAGGAGGGAAGGGAGTAAGAGGGGGGAGGGAGGGAGGGGAGAGGGCTGGTGTCCATCCAAGACTCGGCTTCCATCCCTCTGCGGGTACAGAAATGAAACACAGGCGGGGAGCCCAGGAGAAGGGGCCAGACCACACACAGCCATGGAACCTGGCCACACAGCTGGCCACATGGCATGGGGCGGGGGGGGGGGGGGTGGAAAGGCGACCCGGGCATATAGGAATACAAAAACCTCCCGGGGTAGAAAGCGCATCAGCCCGAGAGAAAACAGTCACCCACACAGCAGGATAAACAAGTCAATAAAAAAAAAAAAACACCACCACCTCCCGAGGGCACCTTTCCAGAAGAACTCAATCACGGGCGAGTAGCCAAGGAAATAGCCTGGGAAGGATCGTGGCTCTCCTAACAGACCTCGACCAGGGGGAGCGGACAGACAGACAAAAAGCCTTCCCAGAACTGTCTGCCACAAAAGCTCTGTCAGGGCTGGAGGCGTGGTTCAGGCAGCGGAGCGCCTGCCTATGCAAAGGTGCGGAACTGAGTTCAAATCCCCGTCCTGCCTCCCTGCTCTTCCCACATACACCCACATACACACACACACACAAACACACATACACACACACACACAAAACTCGGATCGACAGCTCCCCAACTTCTCCTCCTCTCTGCTACCGGGCAGGTGTTCATGTGGACTTACAGCTTTGGGTACCACAGGGTCCCTCCACGGGAGAAATTACCAGATAATGAAATTTAATCGACCGAGGGAGAAAGTCAAATTAATGAATTCAGTACAGAGAAATGATGGTAAAGTGACCAGAAGAGTTTTACACTTTCTTTTTAACTGTGGGAATTCGACCGAAATATGCTACTGTACTTCTCCGCTTTAAAGTATAATAGTTTTTTTTTAAATTAGCAAAAATGAAGGGGGAGGAAGAAAGAGAAAGAAAACAGAAATATCTCATCTTTCTGGAGTAGGGGTTAATTGGTACTGTTTAAGCTAGAAATGTGAAGTTTAAAATAATGATTCCAAGCTCATTTTTTTAAAATGATTCTTTCTTCACCTTAAGAGAATATCTCAAGAAGTCATCTATTTGGTGATGAAGACCCATCAGAGGTGGTGAACACCTGCATTTTATATTAGTCTGCTTGCTTCACTCACAGTTCATGCAATCTGATTAATGTGTTAAATAAACTTTACGACGGTCACATTATCTAGCTAGTTA
Organism: Dipodomys merriami; assembly: GCF_024711535.1. NCBI lineage: Eukaryota > Metazoa > Chordata > Mammalia > Rodentia > Heteromyidae > Dipodomys > Dipodomys merriami. The sequence goes on along the minus strand of NW_027206268.1, from coordinate 2,772,171 downwards.
TAACTTTCCATGTATCTTCCTAGTTATGAAAACAGATTGCAAACTCATGTAACTCTAACCCCTCTGTACAGTATTTTTTACAATAAAAGACATAAAAATTTAAAAAACAGACTGCAGATTCATATTTTATATCATTTACTTTCTCCATTATATATATGTATATATAGGTATGCACCCCATACCTAATATATCTATATAGCTCCTTTTCTAAAATATCATTAACTTTAATAAATGCAAATCTCAATAACTTAAGTCCTTTTTTCAAATAGAAATGTCATATGTTAAGAAATACCAGTAAGTAATCAGGTGCCGGTGGTTCCCGCCTGTCATCCTAGCTACTCAGGAGGCTGAGATCTGAGGATCACAGTTCAAAGCCAGCCTGGGCAGGAAAGTCCGTGAGACTCTTATCTCCGATAAACTATGAGAAAACCAGAAGTGGTGCTGTGGCTCAAGTGGTAGAGCGCTGGCCTTGAACTGAAGAGCTGAGGGACAGCGCCCAGGCCCAGAGTTCAAGCCCCATGACTGACAATAAATAAATATAAAACAGCTCAGAGAGACAGCACCCAGACCCTGAGTTCAAGCCCGAGAATGGTGCACACATTCACACACACACACACACACACCCCGCAGGAGATGTATGTACGTATGTATGCATATACCTGAAATATCTGGTTCCTTCCACATACCCGCCCCTCACACCCACCAGTTTCTCTATTTCTAAATTATCCCCAACGGCAGTGACTCAGAACCTCAGTGTCTCAAAACAGAAAGTCTCCAAGTGTACAGAAATAAATCTAAGGATACCAGAATTTCATTAAAACACACACACACACACACACACACACACACACACACACACACACACACACACACAGAATCTGTGGTTGGGGAGGAATTATTGTAACACAAATCACTGTAATACAAGCTTAAAAAAAAAAAAAACAACACCCACACATTGAAATGGATACCTCCAGACTCGCAGGGTGTCTCTGGGAGCTGTAATAACGAGAAGGGAGCGGGTGGACGGAGTATCTTCTGCCTCCGTCCGATTTTCAGTCTATCTAGATGCTCTTATTAGGGCAGTTGGCGCTTCCAGACACAATTTATGGAAGCTAACGGTGATTGTTTCTGCTCATGTTTACTCATTTGATTACGCTAAGTGCTCTTCTTCGAGGGAAAAAAAAGTATATATATATATAGTTAGGCTGCTCTAAGACTATGATTGTACGCAGGACGTGGAAGACAAAGCCATGTGGGGTTGAGAACCATCCATCAATTAGCTAATTTGTTCAACGGCTCCCGTTCACATCATTTTGCACCTCCTCTTGCTTCCTGCCCAGCTCTGGGACCAAGACTCGATAGGCATTCGCTCCCTTTCTTAACGTGAAACCGGCCTGTGGCTCGGGAGGGTGGAGGTAACCGACTCCGATCCAGGAGCCAAGGGGAGCAAAGCCTCCCTGCCTGTCTCAGAGTGAGGCAGCGCGGGTACAAATGGAGGCTGGGGAGCAAGGCCGAGGCCCGTGATCTCTATTAGACCCTGGACAGGGGAGGCATCACTCGAGCATGCCCAATCCTCCTCCCAGAACAGAACTGGTGACGGCACAGACTCCACTGAGTGAGTGTGCTCATCTACTCATACACCACCATCCTGGAGGCCGCAGGGTCTCTCTGTCTGGGATAACTCCTTCCTTCCCTTCTGATGTCCACTCATGATCTCTCCTCTGCATGCGTGCAGCAGGAGAGAGCTCTGGCATTTCATCCTCTCGGTCGAAAGGCGCTAATCCTAGGGGATGAGGGGCCGGCCCTCTGGACCTCCTTTAACCTTAACCTTCTCCTAGGAGACCCTCACCCTAAATTCCATCACCAGCCCGTGACAGCGGTGACTATTAGATAAACTCACGCAGGTGATGTACTTAGGCTGGCACATCACCCAGGTTTCGGAAGTGCTCGTGGTTATTAGCCTTGCCATTGTAGTTGGTCACAGTCATGGACACACTTAAAACACTTGACAAAGAATGCCCAGTGGTGCTCTTCCTGGGTTGAGTGTCTGGATGCAAGTGGCGAGGAAGGAAGGAAAAGGAAGGGAGGGAGGGAGGGAGGGAGGGAGGGAGAGAGAGAGAGAGAGAGAGAGAGAGGGAGAGAGAGAGGGAGAGAGAGAGGGAGAGAGGGAGGAAGGGAGGGAGGAAGGGAGGAAGGAAGGAAGGAAGGAAGGAAGGAAGGAAGGAAGGAAGGAAGGAAGGAAGGAAGGAATTCAAATCTCAGTAGAGGGGGGGAGGGAGGGAGAGAGCAAAGGAGGGAGGGAGGGAAGGAAGGAAGGAAGGAAGGAAGAAAGGAAGGAAGGAAGGAAGGAAGGGAGGGAGGGAGGGAAGGAGGGAAGGAGGGGAAGGGAGGGGAAGGAAGGGAAAGAAGGAAGGGAAAGAAGGGAGGGAGGGAGGAAGGGAGGAAGGGAGGAAGGGAGGAAGGGAGGAAGGGAGGAAGGGAGGAAGAGGGAAGGGAGAAGGAGGAAAGGTCTTTCATCTAAGGTCAAGATTATCCATCTTCCAGATACCTAGATGTACAGAGGCAGAGGTGCAGTGTAGGTGTGAGAGGTAAGAGCGTAGTGAGATTGATTCCGAAGCTTAAACTTTTCACAAATACTTCCATGAAGATTGGATACTTAAATGTGTATGTTCTCAGATTATATATTTTCCTTCTTTCTTTTTGGTGAGCTACTTGTAAGAAAGTCCCTGCGACAGGGAACACACACACACACACACACACCACACACACCACACACACACACAAACACACACACACACACACACACACACACACACACACACACACACACACACACACACACACACACACACACACACACACACACACACACACACACACACACACACACACACACACACACACACACACACACACACACACACACACGCTTACGTCCTTAACTGGAACATTTAGAATACCGCACTGGTCTTCGGGAACAGTTTTTGGTTCAAAACTTCTGGAGTCCATTGAAAAATGAGTTCCCGGTCTTCTAGACAAGGAAGTGGGATCGTGTGCTATTTGGGTGTAGAACTGTGTACACTGGGCTGATCCTGGAGTCCGCCCTGCAAACTGCCATCCAGAACCTTCTCCCCTCCCTGTTAACTTGAAAGTTCAATGCCAAGCACACGGACAGCGCATGCATCCACCCATGCAAACGCTTAATTTGTGAGGCCTGGCAGCTAAAAAAAAAAGGCTTCATTTAGGCCACATTACATCTGACAGAGCTGACTTAAAAGGTCCCCCACACCCCGTCCTAAGAGATAAAGCACTCAAGTTGGCACACCCTGATACATTCACCAAACAGTCCGTCACCACTTGTGCTAAATGGGGGCGGGAGGGGGGCAGGGAGGGAAGGAAAAGATGGTTCCATGGGATGATCATGAGATATTCAACCAACACTCATATTCTTTGATTATCTGGGGGACAGTGTTTCCCTCCCCCGCCCCCACCCCCGACTGTGGAATAAAGCTGAAAAATCAGCCTCAGAACACTCACATCCTAACCTGCTGAATTCAGCAGCACAAACCTTGGCACGACAGGATCCTGGTCTACCAAAGGCCCTAGCCTGTATCCCGAACCACTCTGGGTAAGGAGACAGGTGTTGTTGGAAGAAAGGTGCGTTGGCCAAATGAAGGTCACAACAAAACCGTGGCAGAGCGTCCGTCGGGTGAGATTCGGTGCAGGTCTGCTCTACTTCATCTCATTTTCATTCTCACTACGGCCCAACCAAGTGGTCTCTGTTATTCTCACTCCATCTTCTACGTGAGGGAAGCTGAGCACAGGTAGCAAAAGGGGAAGACACTACAGACACGTTCTCCTCCCGACCTTTTTTGTTGTGCCAATCCCGGGGGGCTTGAACTCAGGGCCTGGGCACTGTCCCTGAGCTGTTGGGCTCGGGGCTGGCGTTCTACCGCTTGAGCCACAGCTCCACGTGCGCCTACTTGGTGGCTCCTTGGAGATAAAGAGGTTCGTGGGCTTTCCTGACCTTTCCAACCTTGATCCTCAGATCCCAGCTTCCTGAGTAGCTAGGATTCTTGGCTTGAACCACTGGCACCGGGCCCCTTCGATGACTTTTTTTTTTTTTAACCATGAAAATACTGCAAGCAGAAAACTCCTTCCTGTCCGCTCCTTTGGCAGGACACCATCCATGTTGGATCAGTACCAGGCTAACATCACACCCAGCTAACCCTCAGAGCCCCCCAGCCCCATCCCGAAGGTGGACCCGAAGTGTAGGTGTCCCACAGCGCAGTGACAATACGGTAAGCGTCCTGAGAAGTCGGCCAGACTCCCCCCATCCACTTCTGTCTGCGGTGAGGTAATGATGGAGCCAACAAAGGCTGCTAGAACAGGGAGCCACCGACCACACAACTATCCCCAAACCAATGGCTCCCACGCAGGGGATGGCAGAGCGGGGCAGGAAGCAGCAGTAGCCCACCCGGAACCCTGCCCTGTTCCCCCACACACACCCAACCCCCCACCTCTGGTTTCGAGATGGCCGTGTTCTAGCCTCTCCCGGAAAGCCGCTCATCAAAGGGGAGATGGGGGTCTGGCGGGCAGCCGAGTCTGAACCTTGATGGTACAGGAGAATCAGCATCGAGCCCCACTGAGCCATGAAGGGAACTGGAGAGGTGACAATTGCACACCTGCAATTAGTCACACATGCCCAACGGTGCTCACAACTAGTTGCACCTGAAAGTGGTTAATTGCTAAGTAGCAAATGCAATTAGGCACCTACGCGTTATCTCCAGGACGACGTGGTAGTCACCAGTAAATGCATGCACATGGAGACACAGAGACGCGCACATGCATGTGCGCATGCACAAATATACAGGGCCACTCCCTGACAAAAGAATAAGCAGGAAAAACAGCAACAACCTGAGTTGGAGACTGACAGCTACTAAGGGTTGAGAGAAGGGTGTGTGCTTGATTCAAACTCTGAGAAACTGCATCAGAAAAATCAAGGCTAGCCGAGCGCCTGGTGGCTCACACCTGTCATCCTAGCTACTCTGGAGGCTGAGATCTGAGGATCCTGGTTCAAAGCCAGCCCCAGATAGGAAAGTCTGTGAGACTCTTAACAATGAACCGCTCAGAAAACCGGAAGTGGCGCTGTGGCTCAAGTGGTAGAGCACTCGCCTTGAGGCTGAAGAGCTCAGGGATGGCGCCCAGGCCCAGATTTCAAGCCCCAGGACTGACAAAAAAGAAAAAGAAAACTCAAGGTTAACCCAAGCCTTGTATTAATACACAGGACACGGTCGAAGACTCTGGTATCAGGTAGGAACAGAGCAGGACTGCTGATGGTCCTTTTTTGATAAAGACTAAGCAATAGTAGGAAAAAAAAAAAACAACACAACTAAAAACAAATTGGCTCTGGGAATACAAGGCCAGTCTTCATAAAAAGCCAATGGTTTTTTTCTGGCCCCGTCTGGTGTTGATCCCTGGTGTAAACCATTATTTAACTGCGCAAGGCAGAGGCTAGTCATAATTGTTAAAGATTCACAGTTTTGTTGTTTGGATGTTGTTGTTTTTTTTTTTAATCTCTAAAAAGAAATCCCCTCACTTTGGAAAGTCACACTCAACATCAGAGAGTGACCTTTAAAATTTCTGCTCAACGTCTCCTTTGTAGCCTTTTCTTCCTTCCTCCAGCTTCCTCGAGCTGTGATACCGAGTTGTCATCTTTTTCAGCAATATTTCCCTTTCCGCAGCCGAGTGAGGAGGAATACATCTGTGTATTTAATTGTCGTCGGTTCAGACGTGGCAGACTGAAGAACCTCTTGGGCGGTAATGAGACATTCTGAGCTGCTGGGGAGAGGGACGGGGCGGATGCGCCGGTTAGGAGAGCAGCACCGTCGTTTTTTTTTTTAAACAAGAACGCCTGGCTTCGGCAAGTGAGCCTTTGCCTGCCTTCCTGTATACACAGCCAGATCAGCTCCTGACTGAGACTTCCCTTCTTTGTTGAAGAGAATCACTCCTCCTCCATTCCTTTCTTCCTTCTGATATTTCCTCTATCCTTCCTTTGTCCTGTCCCCCCTTCCTCCCCCCCTCCCGCTTCCTTCATTCACCACAAAGGAATCAGTGGGTCCTGGCTTCTGGTGGCGCGCATCTGTAATCCCAGCTAAATGAGAGGGGAAGGAGGATTCAGGCCCAAGGCTAGGATCTGGGCAAATGGAAGAGACTCTATAGGGAAAAATACATTAAATCGTAACAGGTTACGGGAGGACTCGAGTGGTAGCGTACTTCCCTAGCAAGCCTAAGTTCCTGCATTCAAATTCCCAGCGCTGCAAAAACAAAACACAAGCATCAAATGATCAAAACTCACTTTAAATGGTAAGTGCTCACCATTCACCCAATGCGGTTATTTTTTTCCATTGCTTCCAGATTTATGGTTCTAGAAGCACACACTAAATAAATATGGAGGAGAAGGGTAACGCAGGACATGGAGAATTGGGAGACTTGTATTCAAACTAAATTTAAACATCATCTCAAATACTCAGTTAGCTGTGTGAACCTGAGGACAGACCCAATTAACTCATCTGTAAATGGCAAAAGACAGCCTACCACTCCAAGTCGTACCGTGGTTTAGATTCAACTCTTAGCCACGGACTCAAAAGTAATTAAACAACAGCTAATGTTGCATATAATCAAGTCGGCGCATTAGAATTCTAGAATATACAAAGGAGCTTAAAAAAATGAAAGCCCCAAAGAATCAATAATCCAATTAATAAATGGGCAAAGGAACTGAAGAGACTTCTCAGAAAAAGCCAGTAGACAGAAGAAGAAATGCAAATCAAAACAACACTGAGATTTCTTCTCACCTCGGTAAAATGATTACCCATCATCAAGAAACACAACAAACCACAACAGATGCTGGTGGGGATTAAGGGACAAAGGAACCCTGAAACATGGTTGATGGGAATGTAAACCAGTGTAACCACTCTGGAAGGCAGTTTGGAGACACCTCAAGAAACTAAACAGAGAACCACCCATCTAGTGATACCACACTTGGGCATTTAGCCAAAAGTCAGAATACAGTAAAGACACTTGTACACCCATGTTTCATTGCTGCCTATGCATATAGAGCCATGTTATAGCCCTATAGTGGACAAATGGCCCACAAAAATGTGTCGAGTGTGTGTGTGTCTCCAGTCTGTAAGACTCCATTTCAATCAATTCTGGGTGTGTTGTGCACACCTGTCATCCCAGCTGCACGAGAGGCACAGTGGGAGTGTATCTATCCCACAGCAACGTGGGAGTACGCCAACAGGTTAGCTTAGGCATAAAATGGAAACCTCATCTCAAACCCAACACAGAAAAAGAGCTGGTACAGTGGTTCAAGTGGTACACTGCCTGTCTAGTCAGCATGAGACTTAGCCCTGATTTTCAACTTTAGTATTGACAAAAAAGGAAAGATAAAAAAAAAACCACTTTGCCCCACCTTATGCTGATTGTTACTTTCAATGGGATGAAAAGAAGCCTTCACTAAAATTCTTTCTTGAAGTGAAAAACATTATCTTAAGCTATGTATGGAGAATGGAGAGACTTATGCAAACATAGGCGCATGGACGCATGCACGTACACGTACACACATACTTTGTTGCCCTTTCCTGAAGACAATGAATTCCTTTGTAATAAAAGTCTAGCTGCAGGAAGAACTGAAACATATCAACGCCCCCCCACACACACACTTTAAACATTTCTCCCTTACTAAAGTTTAAGAAATTACACACAATAGCTTCCAAAGATCTAATCTCTAGATTTCTTCTAAGATTCCAGGTTAAAAATAGCTTAAAATACACTTCTTCTGTCAGTCAAATCAAAAAGTAGAAGATACTGTACCATTCTAAATATAAGATGAGAATGTTTCTTTCCCCAAAGAGGGGGAAAGTCCTTCTATGTCTTGACTCTGATTACTTGGGGCTCTGGTAAGCCATATCATGGGGGGGAGGAGGGGGGCAGAAATCCTGGGTGTTTTCCTGGCTTTTAGACACTGAGACAAAGCACTAGGAAGGAAGAAGCTTAAGATGACTGGTTCTCTTTGACTTCTTTTGTTGTAAGGGAACTCAGTCGTGAGAGACAGAGAAGCCACGTTTTAAGAGGTTGAATTGGGAGTCTTTATTTGAAAACCGGTGACTGCAAGACCTGCAGCCTTGAATACGCTTAACACTGTCAGAAAAACTGAGCCATGACGGTAGTAAAGCAAAGATACAGCAGAAAAACAATACCAACAAACCAGATCAACCCCAATGGAGAACTGAAATGAGACACCATAGTGACTGCAGGAGAGCTGGGAGACTTAAGACATGAGACCTGGTGTATGGTGCCTGAGCTGATCTAGGCCTCAACAGGGCCAGGGGCAGAAGGAAACTAGAGAGTCTTACAATTTCTAAAGCACAGGACTAACGGGTCCCGTAACCTATTGTCCAAGTCCCTAACTCTGTCTCTAGGAACTCAGGCACGTCCATGACCTGGGGGTGAAACTTCCCTGCCTCTACCATGAACCCAAGATGGCGCCAGTTAGACCCAGTTCCGTATTATCCATCACGTGGACAAGATGGCCCCGGGGAGACCCAGGATCCTCACTTCCCTCTGAAGCCAGATGGAAGCAATGTTGTCACCTTTCTCATGATGAGTCGACCCCAGGCCACCTTCTAATTCATTCACTCATCATATCCATTTCTCATCCATCGTAAAACCTCTACCCTGCCTGGTGCTGGAGCCACCTGGAGACCCGGGTGCTTACGATCCCCTGGGAGGGCCGGGGGAGAAAGCACGCTGGTACAGTGGCACCGCTGGAGTTGGACGGCACTAGGGACCCAGGAGCAGAATCAATGAACGGGCGCCGAGGGACAGAAGACGGGAAGGAAGGCATAGGGAGGAGGAGCTGCCTGAACGGGTCCAGGGTTGCTCCAATTGCAGGGAAAGAGCAAGGGAAGCAGGGAGAGGAAGCCTAAGTGCCACCTGGAGATGAGATGTGAAAGACCAGGCTCCCTTCTGGTACCCCCATAGCACTGTGAGATGAAGGAGGGGAGAGAGAGGGAAGAGAGAGAGGGAGAAAGAGTGGGGGTGGAGTTCTCCAGAGCAGACTAGGCCCAAACTGGTAATTCTATGGCCAGGAAAGGAAACGGGGATGTGAAGGGCAGGGAAGCAAACTTTGAAGCTCGCTGGGGGTCTCCAAGGGCATTCTCCCAATGGTGGGGGTAGAGAATGAGCCTGAAAAATGCCCCCAACCCACAGTCTCCTCCCACAAAACAGAACCAGGGAGTTTTTCCCACCATAATCAAATGGGGGACCCGGGGTAAACCCTGACGCCGGAGAAGAGTGAATACGGTCAGCATGACAGGGAGAAAACCGGGGCGCCAGAGACAGAGGGGAAGGAACAAGAGAGGGTAACAATCTCCGTGTGTGTGACTGGAGGTGACTCTATTCTGGGCCTCCTATGGTTCCGGAGACACGGTATGAAAATGAGGGACCAGGAATCGAGGGCGAATCTGCTTTTTGGGGGGCCTGGGCCCCAGACGGAGCACCAAAGGACTGGTGGAAGGGAGGCCGGCTGCTTCCCGTAGATCCCTGGCATCCTTCCCCCAGAGCACAGCTTCACTGGGAGGACCAGGCTGGGCGCCAGGGAGTGTTTGTGAAACATCCTCCATTACATCCCTGTACCGCCACTTCAGTGCCAGCCATGAGGCCTTGTCGAGCGTGAAGCACCAGCTAAAAACCCGCCCAAGTGCCTCCTTCAGTGTTAAGTTGTGGCTGGGTTAGAAGCTTCAAGCATTTCTCCTCGGCTGCTCCCGGGAGCTCTGCTGGTGGGGATGCGGCTGGGGGAAGTCACAAAGATCTGTCTCCCAAGCGGTACAACACCTGGCGAGGAACCGTGGGATTTGTTTGGTTTTTTTTGTTTTCCCCTTACAGACAAAGAAAGCCAGGTTTGTCTCCGCTGGAAGTGAATGCCACGTTAGGACCTACATTTCCCAAAAGAGCCCCCAGGGGTTCAAGGCTACCATTTTCCTCCCTACTGAACTGCTGGATACATGGTTTGTCCGGCCCGTTGTATTTAGCATATTTCATCGGCTGGGTTTCTTAGTGTTCTCATAAGCCCGTGGTTAGTCATGAAGGTGTTGGTCAACGAGCCCCCACCACTAACACGTAACTTCTGTTACTTGAGAATCTAGTTTTGTGTAACAGCTCATCCGTGGTGCCTATAGACCTGTGGGAGCCCTGCGTTCCAAGAAACAGGGTTGATTTTTGGGGGGAAAGTGATTCCTAGGCTGGGATGTACCCCGCCACCCCTCAGATTTCTCCCAAGTGAAAGAGGGAGAAAGGATGTTTACATCATCAAACAAGACACACTGTTCGGCAACAAAATTAAAGGTTTCCCTTTGGCATATGAGAAACCTGGCATGCAGCAAGCCAAAGGATCGTGTCATGAAAGGATGGTTTGATCGCCTGTCGACTTTTTGATGAACCGGCCCCTGCCCGGTGCCAGGTTTACTGTGCCAGAGGCGGATCTACTCTCCTGTATTACCAGGGCCTGCCAGGCTGCTGGGCCGGGAGGAGCTGCTGCTATATCCATCCAGTCCTGTCCCTGGCTCCAATAGCCAGAGTCAGATGAGCTACATGACAGCTGTTCTCCCGGTTGCCTCCCTGTATCTGTGAGTTTCACAACACAGGAAGGGTGTCTACATTAAGGTTATACTACCCATGGGTGATGGAGGAGGATGGAGATCAGACTTAGGACAGCAAGCCAACGCCATCCATACGCTCTAACCTACATCAGAGCCTCAAAGCGTTTGAACTTCTGCCTTGATTTCCCTTCGTCCAGCAGCCTCATCTATCACTTGATTCTCTTGGTTGACTCATGTGTATCCAGGCTCATACCCAAAAAATGTAGTGTTGCGTATGTGAACACATGCATGTGCATAAGTACATGTGTACACACACTTACACACACACACACACCCTCTAGTACATCAGATGTTTTCCTTCTCCCTCTCTACCCCTCACTTGACTCATTCTGACTGGTCTATTGAACTTGAACTTTGGGCCTGAGCACCGTGTAGTACTCTATCATGTGAGCCACACCAGCTCCACGTGTGGCTTTTGGGTAGTGGAGTTGAGAGTCTCACAGTTTTCTTGGACTGACTTCAAACTCGGCTCCTTGGATCTCAGGCTCCCGAGTAGCCTCGGATTGCCAGCATGAACCATTGGTGGCTGGCTACCAGGTAGAGCAGAATTAGTTTTCACCTATGTTCCTACCATGTCCTTCTCCCCACAAAGAGAGGTGTAAATCACGCAACCCACCTCCTGGGATGTATTGGAGGGTTGCAAGAGATCGAGGAGGCAAAGCCCTCTGCACAGGGCAGGCACACAGAGCCAAGCACTTGGGTCGAGATGTGTCTGCTCCTGATGCCACAGTTTCTGGAGCTATGACCTCACAACAACCCCCACACACACACCCATGCTGTACCCCAAGCCCACCCTTCACTCCTGGGCAGCACACATTACTTCTGCCTCAGCTCTGCTTCCTCTCTATACAAGTTTTCCAGCTCTGGTCTTAAAAGCCAAACTGGCTGCACAGAGGCCTCCCCGGCCCAGGGTTCTCTATCACCAGACTCAAGCCTGCAGAAGGGAAAAGGCCTTCCTCACCCCCAGATCATTCCGTGTGCCCCCCCAGGGTCCCCAGAGCTCTCCAAGTCTCCACACACACCATTACCAACATCAATTCCCTAACTCCATAGAACAAAGTCCACAGCTTCTGAAACCACTTTCTCCCTACATTTTTTTCTAAAAAAAGAATAGTAAGATCATGAAAAGTCCCCCCCCCCGAAAAAAAATCAATGCTGGCTTAAAAAAAAAAAACACCACCAAAACTCCAAATCAATATGATGTGTCAAAGTCATTATTGAGAGAGAGGTGGGGAAGGTCGGAAAGATAAGGAAAATCAAAAGAGAAGAGGGGAGGGAAAAGCAGAGAATCAGAGAGAAATGGTAGGGGCAAGGTGTGGGGGGAGAGCCCGGAAAGGAAAAAGGGAGATGAGCCGGAAGGTTCTGGCCTGTGGGCGAAGGGATCTTGGACCTCAGATCCAGAGATGGAGGCGTCTCGGGGTGTTCTGATCCTTTCCAGGCCATTTGCCATCATCGGGTGTGGGATTTGTGGATCGTGGTGATAGATTCGCACCCAATGCTGAGCCCCTGCCATGCGTAAAGAGCACTCTCTGAAGACTGTCCCCTCCGGTCAAGTCACTGGTTCTACTGGCCTGCGGGTCATCTCTCCCGCCAACATCTTATTCTTCCCAGGCTGATCCCTGCAGGGATCTCTACTTGGGCCTTGAAGCCCAGGAACTGCAGAGCTTTTCCTGTAGGATTGAGTCATCTGGAAATGTTTCAGTCCTAGCTCTTCAACAACCCTCACCCTAACCTGCCAGCCCTGGGTAATTTAATCCTCTGCTAGGGCAACTTGCAATTTTTTTTTCCGTTGGTCTCAGCCTCCTGAGTAGCTAGGATGACAGGCATGAGCTGCTGGTGCCTGGCAGTAACCCCTTTTTATAAAGATCAGAATACAGCAGGGAAATGGGTTTCCTCTCCCGTACCTCCCCTTCCCACTGCCAGACTCACAACCAACTCCTCCATGACACAGAAGTATTATTTTTCTTATTGTGTTATTATTATTATTATAAGGCAGAGCTCGAGTTGGAAACCAAGGCCTACAGCAGGCAAGGCAAGGACTGGTCTAGCAGGGAGCACTTTTAGACTAAGCCAGCCACTCACTTGGCCCTCTCTTCATCGTAGGATGCCCTACTTTCCCAGCAAAAGGCCAAGACAGCCAGGAAACATGGCTTGAGCAAGGAGACCCTCCGTTGTGTGCCTGCTATGGATGAGCTGTAGACCGCCATATCTGGGGCTCCTGGAGGAGGACATGCTTCCCAACCCAGGGCATCTGGTAGACCACTTCTCTGAACCAGACCCTGACACCTCTGTCAGTAGACTGGGAGGTACGTAAGAAACCCACCTCGGCCGGACTCCTGAGCCAAACAAGGGCATGGTGGCGGGTAAAGTGAGGAGGGGCCCTGACCCTATCCCGTCCAGGAAAGGGCTCAGATTCACCTTGGGTGAGACACACTGACGAGGAATCTGGTCGCAACCGTGAAGGGGTTGTGTCCTGGGATCCAGCCCTGCTGTCTGCGGGGCACTGCACCACGTGGGCATAGATTTTATAAGGCTTCCCAGTCTCTCCTCACACCACAACCTACACTATTTTTTTTTTAAGTGTGTGTGTGTTTAAAGCGTTTATTTGTTCACTGCAAACATTTAAATCGTGCTGTAATTTCTGTAACCTTGCTTTGACACTGCCTCTTAAACATATATATATATATATGGATACATACACACACACACACACACACACAGAGCTGGGCACCGGTGGCTCAGGCCTGTCATCCTAGCTACTCAGGAGGCTGAGATCTGAGGATCGTGGTTCAAAGCCAGCCTGGGCAGGAGAGTTCCTTGAGACTCTTATCTCCAACGAATCACCAGAAAACCGGAAGTGGCGCTGTGGCTCAAGTGGTAGAGCGCTCGCCTTGAGCTGAAGAGCTGAGGGACAGTGCCCAGGCCCAGAGTTCAAGTCCCACGATCAACATAAAATTAAACAAAACATATATGCATATTCTCACAGAAAAAGGACCTGAAGGCTTGTCTGGAGGAGGAAAGGGGAAAGGGAGGAAGGATGGGAGGTGGGAAAAGGGGCTGCTCCCAGGTGAGTCCCCCCCCCCGCCCCCCGCATCCCCCAGAGGAGCCCAGGGAATGGGCCTGTCCAGGAAGACTGGTCTACAGGAGGGACAGACAATGCTCATATGCCATTTCCTGTTTCTGATCTGTAATTAAAAGCTCTGTTTAAGCTGGTCACAGCCTCCCTCTGCTCCCCCCTCCCCCTTTTTTTTTCTCTTCAACAAAAAGACAAAGGAAGATGTTTCCATCAACTCTGCTGGGGGCTCCTTTTCCATGAACTATGACAAGTGTCGATAGGAGTCGTTAGGAGAGCCTCGTTTACGAGATATTCTTAGTTGACCCTCTCCTCCCTTTCACGGGTCTGATGACTTAAAACTGGCACCTGCTTTCGCTCAACTGGAATGCATTTATCAAAAAGGAGGGGGGGGGATAATCGGCGGACCCTGTCAGGAAACAAGATGGAAAGGGAAGAGGATCTAGTTTGCTTTTTCCAGGGGGAGGGAGAGGAAGGTAGAACGTGAGCTGGCGCCAAGCAAGCAGGTCGGAGGGGCCTTGGCTATTTCGATGGGGCTGAGGAGCTGGAGATGCAGAGGTAGGAAGCAGGTGGGAAATCGAGGCAGCAGGCTCCCACACCAATGAAGGAAAAGAATGAGCAACTACTTCAATGGCTTCCCACGAGCCCTCACAGCCTCGACCAGCAGGCTGGAGCCTGGCAGATGCTGCTCAAGGTTTCTCCTGTTCCCCTTCATGCCTCTGAATGCCAAAGGGACACTCACTTTAAGAAGCAGCAGCGCGGGGCTGGGAAGGTGGCTCAGTGGTAGAGCGCTCGCCTTGCATGCACGAAGCCCTGGGTTCCATTCCTCAAGTGCCACAGACACAGAAAAGGCCGGAAGGGGCGCTGTGGCTCAAGGGGTAGAGTAGCTAGCCTCGAGCAAAGGCAAGCTCGGGGACAGTGCCCAGGCTCCCTGAGTTCAAGCCCCAGGAATGTCGAAAAAGAAAAAAGAAAGTGTGCTTGGAGTGCAAACACGGCCTGCAAAGCCTTTGCCCAGCCAGCCAGCTCCTCTTCCTACCATCCAGCCAGACTGGTGCCCTGGCTGTGAAGAAATCCCAGAGCAGGCCCTGGGCAGCAGGGAGAGGGAGAGGGACGGAGGGGTGGGTCATGTCCTGCCTCTCCTCCACACAGGCTCAAGGAAGAGTGGAGCGACAGACGGGGAAGCTGGGCCTTGGAGAAGGGCTGACCGAGGAGGAACAGACATGGCTGCATTTGCAGAGAGCAGGGATCTGTGAAGCCCTAGGCCCCGGTTCACTTAATCCTCTTTCTTTTCTTTCTGGCCTCTCCTGATCTTTGGGGAGGGTGGGAGCACCCATTTCTCACATTCCCTGGGCCACGCTTAAGCCTCATACCCGGGACTCTAGCACCATGAGCTGGTTGAAAGCTTCCATTCTAGCCGACTTTGCCACCTAAAAAAAAAGCTCCCCCCCCCACTTCACGTCCTCCCCTCTCCCCCCCCACACACAACCCCCCCACCCCCGGTCTGGCCCAACTCCCATCATCTCTCAATCACTTCTAACACCCAGGATTGAGGGCTGATTAGAAGTAAAGATCGTGTTCCCAGGGCATTAGAATTCTTTCTTTCAAGAGGCATGTAAGGGTGAGAAAAGGGATAAAGCTTCAATGTCAAGGGACAAATACATGGTGGTGTTTGTGTGTGTGTGTGTGTGTGTGTAAGATGGAGAGGGAAAATGGTTTAATTACTTAAGTTCTTATTAGCCCCAAACAATTCGGGCGGGCAGGCGGGCCATACGGGAGGAGAGCCGAGGATCGCAGGGAGCCTGTTAACTTGGACAAACCTGTTTTGCCCCGATGAAGGCCGGGCTCGGGTCTCTCTCCCATGGTTGCTGTCTACCTCAGGGCGGCCTGCCTTCTCCCTTTGCCGCCATGTGGCCTAAGAGAGCTCTCTACAAATACTAAGCATTCAGGTTAACAGGCCAACTCTGTATATGCACACACACACACACACACACACACACACACACACACGCATGCACGCACGCACACACACACACACACACACGCATGCACGCACGCACACCTCTAACCATCCTCAGATCCCCTGTCTGAATGAGGAGAGACTGCCCACCATAAAGGGATTAAAACACGCATGCCGTGTTTGTTATACGAGTCACCGATGCCACACAGAAAAAATACAGCAGGGGCGGGCACTCGGGAGGCGGGTGGAGGGGCTGTGCAGGTAGGGAGCCGGTGGGGGCCTGGAGGAAGCGGAGAAGGCTCAGTCACAAAGCATGACAGTTCTCTCGCGTCGGAACCACTAGCCGTCACCGGAGCCTCCCGCTCTGAACTTCACGCCTTCAACCCAAAGTTAACTCGCCATGGATCAATAGCCCTGCAGTCCCAGCTCCTTGGGAGGCAGAGACTGAGAGGAATCCCTGGGAAAAATAATAGTAATAATAGTAACAATGCTCGTGAGACTATCTGATTCCATGGCTGGGTGAAGTGGTACATGCCTGTATCCCCAGCACTGAAGACAAGGCCCAGGAGGAGGGTGGCAGCCACGGCCTGTGACAGGGGACTGGAAGCAGAAATGGGAGAGGACCCGTCTAGCAAGCACAGGCCCTGAGTTCAATCCTCGGTACCAAAACCAAAAGGGAGGAGGGAGGGAATGAAGAGACATTGCATTCATAAACTTACGTCCTGAACTGAAATCCCTTTGTACCCTATTTAAAGATAATCAACACGGGTCATAGACTTGATCCTCATATGCTATAAAACTGTTAGAACTGGGACTGTCAGAACTGGGTACCGGGGGGCTCACGCCTGTCATCCTAGCTACTCAGGAGGCTGAGATCTGAGGATCGAAGTTCAAAGCCAGCCTGGGCAAGAACGTCCATGAGAGTCTTGTCTCCAATAAACCACTGGAAAACCAGAGGTGGCGCTGTGTGGCTCACGTGGTAGAGAGCTCGCCTTTGAGCTGAAGAGCTGAGGGACAGCGCCCAGGCCCTGAGTTCAAGACCCATGACCGCCAAAAAAACAACAAACAAAAATTTAAAAGCTGTTAGGAAAAAAAAAAAAAAGCAGAAGAAAATCTTCGTGCCGGGGTTAAGCGAAAGGATTATTGGGCATGACCTGCATCAACTGCCAAGAAAAATTAAATTAAAAAAAAAATAAAACGACAGAACATGAACTGAACCTCCCCCAAACTAGAAATGCTTTGGAAAAGGCACGAAGGAAGAGAGAGCAGTGATGGGCTAGAAGAGCGTGTTTCAGATCCTTTTTTTTTGGGGGGGGGGGTTCCGGTCGTGGGGTCTGAACTCTGGGCCTGGGCGCTGTCCCTCAGCTCTTCAGCTCAAGGCTAGCGCTCTACCACTTGAGCCACAGCGCCACTTCCGGCTTTTTTCTTTTTGCTTATGTGGTGCTGAGGAATTGAACCCAGGGCCTCAGGCATGCAAGGCAAGCGCTCTACCACTGAGCCACCTTCCCAGCCCCTGCAGATCCTCTTCAACGACGTATCTGCTTCTCAGAACTCAGCCGTGGGTGGGAAGACACGAGGCGGGACCTCGGGGCCCAAGGCTGGCAGTGGTGACACCTGACCTGTCACCCCCAGCCCGGATGGCAGAAGCGGGACGGAACAGTTCGTGACGGCTCTGATCACCCAGAACCTTCTGTGAGCACGAAGCCACGCACAGAGCAAAGCTTTTGTCTTCACTCTGGCTGCTGCCTGACCCCCCACAGTGCCCCTTCCTCCCCCCGCCCCCAACCACGCATCCACCCGCACATCAGGGCTGCTGTGGGTGAACCCCAACAACAAGATGGTGCCCAGGAGAAAAGCGTGGCCATGAACGAAGAGTGAGCTGGGAGTGTGGGGCTTCCTGGTGCCCTGGGTGGGGTGGGGTGGGGTGGGGGTCAGGAAGGGAGGGACCGGGAGCCGGTCCAGCCTGGGAAATCCAGTCTCCCCAACTGGGATAGATGGGGGCCACGAAGCAGGGGGGTGGGGGGGCACGTAGAAGGAGCTCTGCCTCCCCCTCTTGCTTCGTTCCCCTCTTGGGAAGAGAGGTTAAGACAGAGTTCTTTGGGCACTCCGAAGCGGCTCTGTGGTGAGCTTTGTGCTGCCGTCTCCCTCCGGAGGGGAGGGGAGGGGAGGGGGAGGGGGAGGGGAGGGGAGGGGAGGGGAGGGGAGGGGAGGGGGAGGGGAGGGAGGGGAGGGGAGGGGAGGGGGAGGGGAGGGGAGGGGAGGGGGGGAGGGGAGGGGAGGGGAGGGGAGGGGAGGGGGAGGGGAGGGGAGGGGAGGGGAGGGAAGGGGAGGGGAGGAGGGGCTCACGCCTATTCTCTTGGTCTAATTAGCAACCGCTTTGCTTTTGCTTTTCTTTTGGTGTGTGTGTGTGGTTTAAATTGGGGGAGGGATGCGTGTCCAAAGGCCACAGCCAGGATGGGAGGGTGGACGGGAGGAAGCGGAGGTCTGGGTGAAAGGTGCAGGGCCCTCGGGCTCCCATGAGCCCCTCCCTGCTCTGCTCGCTGTGGGCAAACAGCGCACGTCTGTCTATGCAGTCCAAGGCGGGGGGCGGGGGGCACACACAGGGACGGGCAGAAGAGGGAAGCTGTCTGGGGGAAGAGAGGCCCCCGCCTGGGAAGCGGAGACCACCAACCCAGAATCCACGCCCCTCCTTCCCGGCCCCCCCCCCCCCCCCGCCTTCCTTTCCAAAATCAGGAGGAAAAGGGGTATGTGGACATCCAAGCCCAGGTCTGCAGCTTATACATGGAGTATCAGCCCTCTGCATAGAGTCCATCCACATTAGAGTCCGTCTGCACAGAAAAGAGCAGCGGGAAGACCGGTTCTCAAAAATACAATACGCCCCCAAATCGTTGCTTCTATCTAAGGAAATTGCTCCTTTTTTTTCTTTCCCTTTTTTGCTTCAGTACTGAGGTCTGAACGCGTGCCTACCAGACAGGTGCTCTACCCGCTGAGCCATGCCTACCCCCAGCCCTTTCGGCTTTATTTGGGGGATAGGGTCTCCCATTTTTGCCTGGGGGGGCGGTGCGGGGAGGCAGGGTGGATGGTCTCGAAGAGGGATCTTCCCAATCTGCTGGGACTGCAGGCATGAGCCACCACACCTGGTAGGGGAATTTATAGGTGAACAGATCATGAGGGTGGGTGGGCAGAGATAGCCAGGGGAGCATTACCATTAACCGGAGAGGGGGTGTCTGGGTATGCAGAATCCAGTAATAGATAGCTTTGCCCATGGGTTCTGAACTAGTGGCTGGAACAAAGTACTAAAGAAGTTAGAGGAAGCCGGGTGCCAGGGGCTCATGCCTATAATCCTAAGTGACTCGGGGAGCTGAGAGCCAAGGATCGTGCCTCGAAGCCACCCTAGGTAAGAAAGTCCGTGCGACTCTAACCAACGAAAGGCCAGAAAGAGAGCTGTTGCTCAAGTGGTAGAGCACCATCCTTGAGCAAAATAAGCCAAGTAAGAGTGTGAGACCCTTAGTTCGAGACCTTGTACTGGAACAAAATAAATGAGGGAAAGGGAGAAGGAAAGACTGCTCAGAAATCACAGATGGAGTCAAAGAAGGTGAGGGAACACCGGGTGCCGGTGGCTCATGCCTGTCATCCTAGCTACTCAGGAGGCTGAGATCTGAGGACCACGGTTCAAAGCCAGCCTGGGCAGGAAAGTCCGTGAGACTCTTATCTCCCATGAACCACCAGAAAACTGGAAGTGGCACTGTGGCTCAGGTGGTAGAGCACTACCTTTGGTCAGAAACAGTTCAGAAACACTGCCTAGGCCCCGAGTTCAAGTCCCATGACCAACGCTGTCATCAACAAAAAAGATGGTGAAGGAAGTAGACCTTTTGCTACATAGAAATAAATGAGAATGGAACACCAGAGCCTTCTACAATGATATTCTCAAGACATTACTGTTCTTCTTAATCAATGGTCTTATTATAATGAAAAATGTGTGATCATATGTTCATAATTCTGATGACAAAACTACTATTCTGCCAGGCTCCAGTGGCTCACGCCTGTCATCCTAGCTACTCAGGAGGCTGAGATCTGAGGATCACAGTTCAAGGCCAGCCTGGGCAGGAAAGCCCGTGATACTCTTATCTCCAATGAATCACCAGAAAACTGGAAGTGGTGCTGTGGCTCAAGTGGTAGAGCGCTTGCCTTGCGCTGAAGAGCTGAGGGACAGCGCCCAGGCCCAGAGTTCAAGACCCAGGACCGACAAAAAAAAAAAAACAAAAAAACACTATTGCAATATTTTAGCTGATTTCAGCGATGAGCACTGGTTTCCTGTATGTTTACTCTAGGAAGATTTGGTAAGTTTAAGCTGCATTTTACATCTCCTAGAAATTTTTTTTTAAACCACAATGAGTAGAAATAAGACATCCACGGGTGAAATGCTTTTCCTCTTCTCTTTGCTTTTGAATTACTCTACGGAGAAGACAGGCAAGAACATGGGGGGGAGGGGGAGGGGGTGGCGGGGAAGAGAAGAAAACAAGCGAAAGCAGCGGAGACAAATTTGGCCAAAGATGCAGAGGAGAAAAGCGACCAGAGCCGGCAAGAAACGAAAACCTCCGAGTCACAGCCCCTCCACGCCCCCCAATTCAGATCCCCGTGGGCCTGTGTGTGCGTGGCAGACATCGAAGGCAAATCCTGAATTCCTAGAGCAGGCGGGGTTGGTTTGGGGTTTTTTGTGCCAAGTTGGCAAGTTCCCGCATATTCCACACACAACCTCGGCGCAACGCCCTGCCCGTCTCCCTCGCCACCGGCAGGCTGTCTGGCGTATCCCACTGGAAACACGCCACCCGGCGCCGATCCTACCATGCCTTCTCTGTCAGACTGATCCCCAACTTTTCACGCGAGCGGTTCCGGGCGTATGGGCTGGCGACGGCTCTGCCGTCTGTGGGCTGGCTGTGTTGGTGTGCGACGCGGCGCTGTATCGGACAACAGACAGACGAGGCCTCCCTGATCGCTGGTGAATAGAATTCCCCCCCTTCCCTTCCCCACTCCCGCCCGCCCCCCCCAATCTGGCTCTGCCATCAACGCCTCCCTCGTCACCTCCACAAGTCTCTGCCTGGGCCTCATTTCGGCCTGGACGCTACAGAAGTCTTGCTACTACTCGACGTGCTCCTCCCCGTGGTAGCTCACAATCTCCTTCCACAATTTCATGTTCAGCGAGGGTCTGCTTTGCTTTGCTTTCCCTGCAGACTGAAAGGTCTTTACGCCCTGTGATCTGGCCATGTCACTTTTTGGGCCTCTATCCAGAAGATTGCAAGTCAGGATGAAACACGCGTGCACACCCGTGTGCACCGCAGTGCAGGGATGCAAACAGCCCCGATACCCACAGGGGATGAGTGCATGGAGAAAGCCTGACCTACTGCCAGCTAACAGGCGGCTCACATCTGTAGATGCTAGCTCCTCAAGACTGAGATCTGAGGCTTGAAGTTCAAAGCCAGCCCAGGCAGTAAAGTCTGTGAGACTCTTAACTCCAATAAGCACCCAAAAAAAAAAGCACTAGACATGGAACTATGGCTCAAGTGGTAGAGCATTAGCCTTAAGCAAGAAAAGAGAGCTTTAGATGCCGGGTGCTGGTGGCTTACACCTGTCATTCTAGCTACTCAGGAGGCTGAGATCTGAGGATCAAGGTTCAAAGCCAGCCTGGGCAGGAAAGACGATGAGACTCTTATCTCCAATAAAACACCAGGAAACCAGAAATGGCGCTGTAGTTCAAGTGGTAGAGCGCTTGCCTTGAGCTGAAGAGCTGAGGGACAGAGCCCAGGCCCTGAGTTCAAGCCCCAGGACCAGGGCACAAAACAAGTATGATATGTAAGTATGCATCTATAAATACACATACACAATACACACATACATATATATACATACACACACAACGGAATCAGTGAAATTTTACTCATCTGTCAGAAAGAATATTATGTCATTCGCAGGGAAACATATGGACCTAGACAAAATTATGTCAAGGGAAATTAAGTCAGGCTCAGAGAGAGACCAAGGAGTTATGTTTCCTCTCATATGTGGAAGTTAAACTTGAATTTATATAGAGAGAAAACATGCACAGGGCCAAACCATAGATACATAAACCAACTGACTACACTGTGGTCTATGTCGGGGAGGGAGGGGGGATGGGGGGGGAGAAAGGGTGGGGGAATACAGTCATGATGCCCAAAGTATGCTGGAGAGGAGGGGGAGGGCGTTGGGAGAGTCAGGGCTTGGAAGGGAGAGAAGAGCGGATCAAGATTCATTGTACTCATTAAATGACATGGTGAATTGAAAGCCCTTTATAGAACTACTTGAAGATCATTTAAAAAATTTAATTCAAGTTTTAAAAAACGGCTCAATAAATAAAGAGGAGAGCCGGGCGCCGGTGGCTACACCTGTCATCCTAGCTACTCAGGAGGCTGAGATCTGAGGATGGCGGTTCAAAGCCAGCCTGGGCAGGAAAGTCTGAGACTCTTCTCTCCAATAAAACCACCAGAAAACCAGAAGTGGTGCTGTGGCTCAAGGGGTAGAGCGCTCGCCTTGAGCTGAAGAGCTGAGGGACAGCGCCCAGGCCCAGAGTTCAAGCCTCACGATGGACCAAAAAATAAATAAAGAGGAGAGTTAAGCTGGATAGTTAACACGCTCTTTGCACGTCCTGGTGTGTTCCTAGCCCACTTCAGCTGAACTTCCACCCATGGCGTTGTTCCAAATGCGGGTCAAACTCCGCTGGAATTTCTTTGGCACTTCAAGTGAAAACTTTTCTCTCCCAACCCAACTAAGACCCTGAGACTGCGCCCCCCCCCCCCGCCCCCATCATAAGCCACCACATCCATCTTGGGGTAAATCCTGGCTTTCCAGCTTGGGAGGAGCAGAGAACCGGACCCCCTGGTGACGGGCTGTGTCTGGGTCCTGTGTCCCCTGTGACTCTGGGGGAAACGTGATCTTTCCTGTCCGTCTCTGGCTGAGAATACGAGGAGGACGGATCTGTGCCTCACCGAGCTCTTGTCGGGAGGTAAGAGAGAACCCGGACATAAGAATTTGTCAGGGCACCCGGGCACATAGTAAGTGCTTGATAAACGACAGCCAAGGTAGGTGAGCGTTTCTGTATAAGATCAAAGCCAGCACATGCACACATGTACACATGTATATACACACACACACACACGGAAAAAAGAAAAGTTTGCTCCATGTTCAAGTTGTGGGATGGGGGGCGGGGGCACGCCAGCTGCTCTCCTAATTCCAGGAAAAGGAGGCAAGTCAGAACGGGCTCTCAAACAGCAGTCCTGCGCGTGTTACCTTCCTGGCTTCTGGCTGCCGTGTGTCTATGCCAGGTTTGTAGTTCATTATTTTATTATTTTCCTTTAAAGGGACTCATTCTTATCCTGAACATAATCACTTTAAAAAGAAGAGTGCTGAGAGGGAGGAAGGGATGAGGGGGGAAGGACAGGGAAAGGAGAGGAGGGAGGGGAGAAGAGGGGAGGGAAGAAGAAGGGAGGGGAGAGAAGGCGAAGGGAGGGGAGACGAGAGAAGGGGAGAGGAGGAAGAGGGAGAGGAGGGGAGGGGAGGAAAAGGAAGGGGAAAGGAAGGGAGGGGAGGGGAAAGGAGGGGAGGGAAGGGAAAGGGAGGGGAGAGAAGGGGAAATGAGGGGAGGGGAGGAAAAGGAAGGGGATAGGAGGAAAGGGGAGGGAAAGGTAAGAGAGAAGGGAGAGGAGGGGAGGGGAGGAGAGGGGAGGACAAGGGAGGTGATGGAAGGGGAAAGGACAGTAGGGAAGGGGAGGGGAGACATCTTAGTTGCCTCCACCTACCTGAAGACAGTTCCCCTCCCAGGGTCAGGACAACACCAAAATAGGGAGGCGGCCAGTCTCAAAATGCCAGGCTGGCTGTCCATGGCTCCTGCCTGCCTTGAATGAATCCCAGCATTCCAGGAGGCCGAGATCCACGAGATCACACTTCAACGCCAGCACAGGTAGCAAAGACCAACAACAGATCCTACCTCCAAAAACAGCCCACAAGTTAAAAAACAACAACAACCAAGCCAGACATGGTTCGTGTGGTAGAGCGCCAGCCAAGCAAGGCTAGCGAATGCAAGACCCTGAATTCAAATCCTGATATACAGGATTTGAAAAAACAACAGAAACAGCCATAGCACAGAGAGGGTGCGAGACAAAGCAGGCCGGCCACATCCACACGGGGGGGGGGGGGGGGGGGCGGGAGGGGTCCCCCCAGGTAGGAGCATTTATGGAATCTTACACTACTCCACATCCCTCACGGCCGGGCAAATGCAAACCGAAGCTGGAGGAGTCTTTCACCTATCAGATTGGAGGAGATTTTTAAAAAATGATCGCTTACTTGAGCCTCTTGGCAAGGGCTTGGGGACACGGGGGCCCCCCCCCGGCTTTGGCAGGGGCGCAGATGGGTAGAAAACTACTTTTATTATGGAAGATGATCTGGGGCTCTCTGTCGACATTAAACACGTCTACGCTCCGATTCAGCCGTTTTGTGGGGTCCTCGGGTCGGAGAACAATGTGCTTTGGCGTAAATATTACGCACCCTGTGTAAATACTCGCCCGGTAAATTAATGGATGGCTTTCTCACACGCTCACCTACGTGTAAGGGAGAGAGGGGGAGGGAGGGAGGGAGGGAGGGAGGGAGACAGAAAGAGAGAGAGAAAGAAAGAGAGCAAGAGAGAGAGAGACGGACCGACCGACCTTTATGTGGCAGAACGTCGTTCAGAGAAAGCCAGAGCTGGGAACACAATCTAAATGCAGATCGATGAAGGGTGAGTTGGGGGAGTCGGATGCGATAAAACAGCCGCAGGAAAGGAGGACCCCCAGTTATACGGAGCACACCGTCCCCTGTCGAGTGGGAAGGGGGTCTGGGGAAAGGCTAAGGCCAAACCCCCTGGGGGGGGATTAGGGTGGGCTGACATCCTGAGTGGACAAATGTAATGGCCCCTTCTCTGAGAAGTGTGTGTGTGTGTATATACAATATCTATGCAATATATATGTAACGTTATATATATTATATAATGTATCTACTCTACATGTTGTGTTATATATGTAATATATATATCTACTGTTACAAATGTGATATTACATATGTAATCTATCTACTATACATGTTACATGTGTGCTATGTTACATATGTAATATATGTAATCTATCTACTATACATGTTACATGTGATGCGATATATGTAATATATCTACTATATGTGATACATATAATACATGTAATATATCTACTATGTGTTATACATGTAATATATGAAATATGTCTACTATACATGTTATATGTGATATTATATATGTAATATATCTATTATATGTAATATATGTAATATACCTACATGTTATATATGTGATGTTATATATAATATATATCTATGATGAATTATGTGATATATGTAATATATGTAATGGCTGTAATATATCTACTATATGTGTTATATGTGATATATGTAATATATCTACTATATGTTATATGTATGTTATATATATAATATACGTGTATATATGCAACACTGGAGGTATCCAGGTAAGATTCTCAGCCTTCTGGATGCTTCTTGGACTTTAACTCAGACCCTGTCAGTCGGCCCTTGAAATGGAGCGTGGAGCAAGGGTTCAACTGCCTCAGCAGGTAGCTGGTTCTCACGTGTTTGGCTCAACCAACAGGAGTGAGACAGGACCTCCAAAAGCAGAGCGCACCTGTCCCTCAGCAAAGGCCGAGATCCCCCCCCGCCCCCCACCCCACCCCCACCCCCCGCCCAGTGTCTCCGGTACAAAAGCCTTGCTAGCGCGGTGAAGACTTGCTCCCGGTGGCTTGCCCGTGTGTGCGGCGTGTGACAGCTGCAGAGCGAGCTCTGTCAACACGGAAGCCAGCGGCCAAGGGCAGGGAGCACAGAGCCCGGGCTACCAGCGCGAAACCCAGGGCCCCGGGGCGGAAGGAGACAGCAAGCTTAGACTTGGAAAGGATGTTTTGTTCCCCCCTTCCGCATCTGGGTGATTCGGAGTGGAAAGCAGTGATTTCTCCTCCACCAGAGGAAGTCTGCGCCCCGGGAGGCCATTAGCGTTTTGTAGGGGGAGATTGCCGGGGAGGTCAGGTGGGAGTGGGAGGGTGGGCGGGGAAGGTGAGCAGTGGGCCGGTGCTCACGGTATGAAAGCATCTCTCCCAAATCCAGGTGATGGTGAGGGGCCCTCAAAGGGTTAAGAGCCAGTTAAAGAGGCAATTCCACCATCCCACCCCATCCAGGGGATGAAGGCGGGGTGCAGAGGGCAGAGCCTGCTCCCACGCTCTTCTGCCCTGGGCGGTGGCAGGAGGCGACCCTGGCCTTCAACTTGAACTCCCCGCCCACGCCTCCAACCTGAACTCCCCACCTCTGGAGCGGTGAGCACTCAATCTCTGCCCAGTCTCTCCCCTAAGAAAAGCGTTTGTGAGGGGACAGCTGAACTTCCTGAAAACACACTCTGTGCTTTTTTTTTTTTTTTTTTTTTTTGGTTATTGTCGGTCGTGGGGCCTGAACTCTGGGCCTAGGCGCTGTTCCTCAGCTCTTCGGCTCAAGGCGAGCGCTCTACCGCTTGAGCCACACAGCGCCACTTCTGGCTTTCTGGTGGTTCCTTGGAGATCAGAGTCTCACAGGGGACTTTCCTGCCCGGGCTGGCTTTGGACTGCGATCCTCAGATCTCAGCCTCCTGAGTAGCTAGGATGAACAGGCGTGAGCCATCAGCGTCCGGCTCCAAACATGTATTTAGGATGGTTGAGCCTCGAGAGGAGAAGCCTCTGTGCTGTCTAATCCTGGGCTCAAGAATAACCAGCCGGGGATCTGTACACACACACTAGCGCACGGAAAGGCTTCCCGGCCTGCGCCGTTAGCACCAGTAAGACAAGATGCAAGCCCATCCCCGCACCACTCCCTCGACCCGTTCATAGATCCTTCTCCACAGAACAGATGACGCTGGGGTCAGCTGACGACACACCTCAAAGGCCCTTCCCCTCCCACCATGACGCAGATTAATTAAGTCAGGGGTGAGCGGGCTTCGGACAAAATGTGCACCCCCTGCGCAGAGCGTGGCTGTATCATGTCTCGGCGGCTACACACCCCGCCCCCCGTGACGTGGAAAGCGTCCGCACGGCTTTGGTCAGCACCAGAAACGATGGTGGGTGGTTCAGGCACAGAGAACCAAATGATCAAGACCCCAGGAAAAAATCCCCTCTTCCTACAATCACCACCAGCGCCCAGCCCGCCAGGGGGGGAGTGGGGGGAATGGGGGGAGGTGGGGAGGGCACTGCGGAAGGAACATCCTTCCAGCTCTGCGTGCTGTTGATCGCGCCTGGTGTCACAGCCCATTACATCCAGCCAATTACATCGGATTCTTCTCTGGAGGGAGCTGGACGGGGCCGCCACGGGGCACGGGGGTAGGCCTGAGAGGTTTCTAAATGAAGTAGGCCTACTGGGAAATCCTATTACGAAGCTCATCTTACACGGCTACTGGTGTTAATGGCCTTGGTGGCTCTTGTTTCCCTGGGCAAAGCCGGTCTCCCCGGGGGGTTTGTGGGGAGGCCGTGGTGGTTGTGGGCTATAGCTCTCACCCATCAGCCGGCTGTGGCTGCTGCCGGGTGATCGCAATGCTCTGACTCGTGCCCACGTGTGAATACACAGATGCATGCATGCATGCATGTGTGGACACACGCGTGTGGGTGCATGTTCCCTCACACATCCCCCTTCTCTTTCAACACCTCAAGATAAGGAGAGTAGGGAGTCCCAGAGCTGGGAGCGGCAACCCTCGGGGAGATGGAAATAAACCCTGAAAGCCTCTTTTTTTTTTTTTTTTTGGCCAAGAGCAGCTAAATTAGACACATTTGTTTTCCCCTCCACCATCGAATCCTGCAGATGCTTGCATCTCAACTCCCCCAAGCTTACAAAGTGGACTTGTCTCAGTGGTTCGACAGAGACGCAGAAACTGTTGAAAGGATCAAAATGTCCCTTGGGCTTCCTGGGCGTGAAGGAATTTATATGGAGGTAGGAAATCACCAAGGTGGAGGGGGGAGGGGGTGGGGGGGGAGAGGGGGGCCAAAAAAAAAAGTGTCCTCACGTGGGGAAGAGAAAGCAACTATGCAAGGAAAAGTAGTCCCCCGTGGCTCACGCTTGTCATCTTAACTACTCAGGAGGCTGAGATTGGAGGATCGCGGTTCAAAGCCAGCCCAGGCACACAAAAGTCCCTGAGACTCTGATCTCCAGTAAACCACTCAAGAAAGCCAGAAGTGGTGCTGTGGCTCAAGTGGTGGAGCGCTCACCTTGAGCTGAAGAGCTGAGGGACAGCGCCCAGGCCCAGAGTTCAAGCCTCACAACCAACCAAAAACAAAAAAAGTGGAAAAACCGATATAATGACATGCAACCAGAAACAGAAAGGACATTTTTTTCCTTGCCACTCTAAGAGTCAACTCATGTAAAGTCCCAAATGCAAATACCCAGAAAAGAAAAATGTTATCAGATGGAAGTACGAACTATCCAGGCAGCCAACCTCCCAGAACAGCAAATTTCAGGCTACGTGGGGAGAGAGGGAGAGAGGAGGAGAGGGAGGTTTTGTTAAAGATGTTTACTGTTTCTCCTCTGCCGAGTTTCTGGAATCCACTATTTTTTCTCCCCAATTTTGGCCTTGTGATGGTTGAGTGTTCTTAGGAAACCGTCCCCAGAACCGCTCTGAAAACCCTCAGTGCCTAGCTGCCAGCACAGTCCAGCACACAAAATGGGTAGACAACCTTATTTTCTCGGCGGTTGTGGGGCTTGAACTCTGGGCCCGGGCGCTGTCCCTCAGCTCTTCAGCTCAAGGCGAGCACTCTACCGCTTGAGCCACAGCGCCACTTCCGGTTTTCTGAGTGGTCGATTCTCAGGGTGTCACGGACTTCCCTGCCCCGGGCTGGCTTTGAACCGCCATCCTCAGATCCCGGCCTCCCAAGTAGCTAGGATGACGCACGAGCCATGGGCGCAGCCACGAGAACCTTCTCGAGGATTGGCCACCAGTCTCTCACCCCATCACCAGAGAGTGTGGGGAGTCCAGAGCAATCCCTTAGGATTGCAATGAAGTCCATCTGAACCGCCAAGGGACCAGATACTGACAGTACCAAAGACAGAGCATCCATGGGATGTGACGTGACGTTCTTACGTCAGAAGAACAGGGAGTTTCCTCCACCTTCCCAGGGTTCTCAGCTCAGCGACAGAACATGGGGCCAAAGAACACGGCGTCTGGCCGCCCGGCCCCACCCCCCCAGCCCTGAGAGATGCCAGACATCGACCACGGCAGGGTGAGGGTACCCCGAGCTCCTCATTACCTCCACCCTTCGACAAGCCCAGCGTGCAAGGTTCCGTCGGAGATTAGAAACACCCACCAAAAACCAGGACAGGAAGGAGGGAAAGAAACGACCTCGATTTACAAAATCTGTCCCCACGAGCCCTTCTAGGACAATCACGGCGGCGGGGCGTGGGGGTGACTGACAAACAGCGTGGGCAGTCGAACACGTACCCCCACACACCACCAATAAAAAAAAAAAAACAACCAGAACAGCTCCAATTAATTCAAAGAATGAGAGCCTGTTCCCAGAGTCCCAATTAAATCAGAACCAATCCGTGCTTCCTCCGGCTCCTGCCATGAGTTTGTGGGTTGTGTTTTTTTTTTGGGGGGGGGGGGGAAGGTTTGCATGGAAAATAATGAGAAATACGAGAGGACCCCGGCCAGCAAGTACAGCGTGGGAGTCCTTGGAAACCACCCGTGCATGGATCCAGCTGCTGCACCTCTGCCTTTAAGAACTGAGCCTGGCATCCTGGCCTCCACTCAGACCCCAAGAATGCTAATAAAGGCGGCCTCCTCCATCCCCCCCCCACACACATACCCTTGGCCTCTCCCCCCCGCCCCCAGGAGTGCCAACCCAGGGACCAGGCTGGGCTGGTTTCTAAACTGTCTCTGTTGATTCATGACTGGTTCTGGCCGTCTCTCCCCTCTGTTTCCACGCCATCCATCATGGGTACCAGAACCAAGAAATCCAATAAAGAGACAAAGGCGCAGCTCGGTGCTCCCAGCAGGCTTCTGAAAAAGCTTGTGTGAGGGACCCAGCCCGGGCAATTAGCTCAGTCCATGGGATTGTACAGCCTGTGGCCGTTAGTGATCCCGTGCCAAGCATTTGGCTGGCAAGGATTTGGGGAGCAAGGTAAAACGGGGGGTTGGTTTGGGGGGGGCGGGAGTTTAACAGGCATGAGCCAGTTGAGTGCTCAGGCAGAGTGTGTTGGGGGGGGTGGTTCCAGTGGGATCATGAGAGTGAATGGGGTAATACAGTCCCCAGACCCCCAAACGGCTGAGAATACCCCACGGTCAAGGTCGCCATATTGGAAATTGTCCTCTTAAAAACAATCAGAACCTCCGAAGGTGGGGGGGGGGGGGAAATGTCATCATGCAGACCCGTGAACTCTTTGCCAATCCCGGACGGCCCCGGGCCCAGAATTCTGTTAACTTGAGCCAGACGGGAGTTGTGAGGCTTCCAGACCCTTCCATCCAACTCCCAAAGCAGAATGAGTCCTCCGCGTTTTTATGCGGATCTGAGGGGAGTCGGGGGGAGCGCGCAGTGCCCACGCACCCCCAGAGAACCTCGTCACTCTGCGTCTTTCAACTCCGCCTACCCCCACCCCCCGTCCCAGCCGCCTCATCTCCTTCCAAGGCCTGGCACCCGGCCCCAGGGAAAGACAGCCAAGCCCGAGGACTTCGAGTTAATGAGCTACATGGGTTCAATACCAAGTTCACCGCTGTGGGGGCTGCATTGAAATGAACTAAAATATTTTCCAAGTTCAGTCACTTCCCAATTACCTTTGGAGTGAATTGTCTACGGGCAATCCAAACACTCCATTCTCCCCAGAGCTTGAGACCGATACAGGATACGTGTGTGTGTGTGTGTGTGTGTGTGTGTATGTGTGTGCCAGACAGACACAGAGAAGGTGTGTGTTCCCAAATTAAAAAGAATCATCATCTGCTGCATTATTTTCCACAGTTCAGAATTCTCTCCCATCTCTACTTCCCAGCGTCAACACACAAGAGCTAGGCTGGACACATCGGGGAACTCATTGGGTCTAGCAGCGAGGATAGAAAATTCTCCGCGGCTTGCAAAGAAACCCTGAGGTTCTTTTTGTTCTATTTTGGAATGACCCAGAGCAAGAACTAGGGGAAGTCCCAAGGTAAGCTAGGAAGGAAGGAAGGAAGGAAGGACGGACGGACGGACAGGTGGCTCTCTTCGGAGGCCCCGGCTTACCTTTGCAGGCCACGCTGTTCTCGGGTTGGTAGCCGGGCTTGCATGTGCAGCGTCCGATGGGCACCATCCACTCCCCGTCCCCGTTGCAGTAGAGTTTGATGGGCAAGTCCACTTCCTCCGCGTTGGGAATGCAGGTGCCCGGCGCGATCACCAGGGACGTGCTCTCGGACCCCGTCATGGTCTCGGGGAACACGGCGAAATTCTGCACGATGCTGGGGCACTTCTTGAAGAAGACGCGGACCGAGAGGAGAGACATGCAGGCCCCGTAATCCTGGAAGGCGAGGTAAAAGCCGTTCCGCGTGAGGGGCCCGAAGCTCCGGACCTCGGTGTTGACCTTCATCAGCCTTCCCCCGAAGTCCACCTGGGAGAAGCTCTCGTCGGCCGCGATGGTGTCCACTTTGAGGTAGGGGGCTTCGGACCAGAAGGCCGACTTCTTGGTGGCGATGACCGAGTCGGTCTCGTAGTAGTAGAGGTTGAAGGTCTCCTTGCAGGAGCCGGGGACGTTGGGGAGGCTGCTGCAGTCCCTCACGGTGAAGCGCATTTCCGTGTAGATGCGGTGCGCACCCCGCCGGTGGATGAAGGTGGTGAGCAGCCAGTTGTTCTGGTTGGGCTCGAACACGTTGCACACCTGGTAGGTCCGAATTGTGTTCAGGTTCTCGTCGTAGCCGCTGACTTCTTCCCACTGTGCCCGGCCAGCCAGCCGCGGACGCACACGCGCGTGCGCGCACACACATGCGACAAGAGAAAAAAACAGAGTAAGAAGACAGAAGGAAGGAGGTGGCGGAGAGGAGAGCCTGGACCAGATGTGGCCTGAGGAGCTCAGCCACCCCATTGTTTGACTTGACAAACAACCCATCTGCCACACCATTTTTTTTTTTGGGGGGGGGGGGTCGGTTGTGGGGCTTGAACTCTGGGCCTGGGCGCTGTCCCTCAGCTCTTCAGCTCAAGGCGAGCGCTCTACCGCTTGAGCCACAGTGCCACTTCCAGTTTTGTGAGTGGTTTACTGGAGGTGAGAGTCTCACGTTTGAACAGTGATCCTCAGGTCTCAGCCTCCTGAGTGGCTAGAATGACAGAGCGTGAGCCACCGGCGACCCGGTTATTCTTTTTTTTTTTTAACCCCTCTTACGTTTGACGGGAGCAGAGATTTGTCCTCAGATCCTCACGCTTGCTGGGCACTCGTAACGCTCCATAAACGGAACAGGCTTTATTCTGGGAAGCATTCCCTCACCTAGCTCACAACTTGCACGCTGCGACTCCAGCTTCTTATCATCTGTGCCACAGCGCGTCGGCCGGAGCAGTGGCGGGTGCCGGGCATTCTAACCACTTTCCCTGTGGACCAGAGGTCTCATGACAGGGACGCTTCTGAGCCAGGGATGCTCTCCCATCGCCGCGCCTCACTTCCGTGGGAAAACTCCCTCCTAGCTCCAAAACCCACACGAGCATAAAACTTGCCAGTTTCTCCACAAACCTGTTCCCAACATCTCTGGCTTTAGAGACACTCACTCCATCTCTTTGGAAGACATTAAGGATGGGGAAGCCTCTGAGAGGGACCTGTAATTAAGGAAGCGAACTAAACCCCAGGGTGGGCAAATCTCAAGCAGAGACGCAAGGAGAAATGTCGGATGGTGTTAACTCAGGGAGTGAGGAAAGCGTCGATGGTTCATATTGGGGGGGGGGAGGAAATGAGCTTTCATTTGTAGCAGCCCTGAAGAGAAGGAGGAGAAGGAGGAGAAGGAGGGAGGAAGAGGGGGGAGGAGGAGGAGGAGATGGAGGAGGAGGAGAAGGAGGAGGAAGAGGAGGAGAGGGGGAGGAGGAGAGGGAGG
This sequence comes from Dipodomys merriami, assembly GCF_024711535.1. Classification (NCBI taxonomy): domain Eukaryota; kingdom Metazoa; phylum Chordata; class Mammalia; order Rodentia; family Heteromyidae; genus Dipodomys; species Dipodomys merriami. The sequence goes on along the minus strand of NW_027206268.1, from coordinate 2,739,286 downwards.
AGGAGGTGGGAGGAGGAGGGGGAGGAGGAGGAAGAGAAGAGGAGGAGGGAGGAGGAGGAGAAAGAGGAGGTGGAGGGGGTAGGAGGAGGAGGGAGGAAGAAGAGGGAGGAGGAGGGAAGAGGAGGAGGAAGAGAAGGAGGAAAAGAAGGAGGAGGAGAGGAAAAGGAGGAGGAGGAGGAAGAGGAGGAGGAGGAAGAGGAGGGGGAGGAGGAGGAATAGGTAGGAGGAGGTGGGAGGAGGAGGGAGGAGAGGGAAGAGAAGGAGGAAGAGGAGGAGGAGGAGGAAAAGGAGGAAAAGAAGGAGGAAGGAGAAGAGGAGGAGGAAGGCGAAGAGGAGGAGGAAGGCGAGGAGGAGGAGGAAGACGAGGAGGAGGAGGTGGTAGTTCTGACAGTGTTTCACATCAAGTTTGCAAACCGACTCTCCCCCATCCTGAGTCATTACAAAACTTACACACACACACACACACACACACACACACACACACACACACACACACACACACACACAGAGACACACACGACAGGTTTCTTCTACTGTTCTGCCATGGTTGGGACTCTCTAGCTTCCACCCATTGTTCCAATTGGGTCAGCAGTGTACAGGTGAACACGACTCAGTTTACCCAGTGGAGGGCCGGGGCTGGACCGGTGGGGAGCAGAGTCTACGAGCACCCCAGGCCCAGGCCAACACCGAGAGACGACGACGGACACGGAGCGACCTGCGTCGGGCTTAGCGTAGCACGGCGGCCGGCTGTCTTTACGTTCTGCGGTAACCGGGAGATGGCTGTCACCAGCCGCGCGCGCGCAGCCGGGATACCGGGAGAACATTTATCTTCAAAAAAAAAAAAAAAAACAACTGACGCTGATGAGCATTTTTATAAGACCCCGCAGAGGTAATTGCTGCCGGCGCTAACCTTTCTGGGCCTCAGTTTTCGCATCTGTAAAATGCAGGAGCTTGGCCGGGTGACCCCCCCCGAGTTGTAAACGTCTACAGATCTCATTGATTCGGCGACAGCTCCTGAGGGAGCAACCAAAGCAAAAAAAAAAAAGAAATAATAAATTTAAAAAGAAAAATGAGAGGGGCTGCCTTGCTGTATATCCAAAGAGAGAGAGAGAGAGAGAGAGAGAGAAGAAAGAATTTCAGAGAAAGGAAAATACGTCCCCCGTCGTTTGAGGAAAACCATAATGCGGTCTCTCCATTTCTCCCTCCCTTTCTTCTCCTGTCAGCGGGTGCCACCGGGGTTGGATAGATAAGTGATCGGAGGAGTGGGCTGGACTAGGGAGAGACGCGTTCCAGACGCAGGCAGTAATTAGGATGGGACGCCTCGAAGGAAAGGATGTTTTATTTTTTTGGTTAATGGAGGGTAGGATGTGGCCTTCCCTGTGGGGGGGGGGGGGCACACACATTGTTGTTTGTTTATGATACTTGGAATCAGGGCTCACCGCTGGCTGGTTATCTCTCACTATTCCCCATTCATCAGTGGGCAGGGAAGAAAAAAAAAAAAAAGAGAGAAGTTACTGAAGGCCAGCTTTATCACAGGAATTCCATTAGCCACGGGAGGAGATACAGACACACGCCGAGTTTATATAATCTTGGGAAAAGGACAGAAATTAGCAAGCGAGTGGTAAAATAACTAACTGCAATTGTGGGTAATCACTGCTGTGAGGGGAAATTACAGGGTGTCAAGAAAGCGTTTGGGGACGGGGCGGGGGACAGTACCTGATATGTTGAGGAGTGTCGGGGAAGAGCCTCCAAATGGGGAGGAGATGAATGGAGAGAAGTTAACCTGGAGAGGCGTGTGTATGTGCGTGTCCTGGGGACGTGCAGGGGCAAAGGCCCCGGGGTGGGACCAAAGCAACCTGGCTGGAGCCTTTGGAATCCCCTGTGGTAGAGGAGGGTAATAAAGCTGGAGGAGGGACTAAGACTATGCAGAAAGTACATCAGGTGGGACATTTGTGCCATCACTGCTGATCTTTAGGAAGGAAGAACACAACTGATCACAGATGACTTTATGTGTGTGTGCGTTTTGTTTTTTGTTTTTTTGATTTGGGGATTTTTTTTTTTTTTTTTTTTTGGTCAGTCTTGGTGCTTGAACTCAGGGCTGGGGCGCTGTCCCTGAGCTCTTTTGCCCAAGGCTAGTGCTCTACCACTTTGAGCCACAGCGCCACTTCCGGTTTTCTGGTGGTTCAATGGAGATCAGAGTTTTATGGACTTTCCTGCCCGGGGCTGGCTTTGAACCAGGATCCTCAGATCTCAGCCTCCTGAGTAGCTAGGATGACAGGCGTGAGCTCAGGACTGGGTTTTTGAAAGATGCCTCAGTTACAATGACAGGGGGGGGTCGAAGGTACCTGGAGATCACGGGGAGGGCAGATGGAGAGGTATTTTAGGGGAGACTCTCTGGGCTCTCATTGAGCCTAACATCGAGGGGGCAGGGGGCACAGACCAGACCCAAAGGACCATGTGTCCCACGAACCCTTTCTGTACCACCAGGCCTGTCTCCCTTCCCAGCCTCTGAGCATCTCAGATCCTTAAGGACACATACACCACCACCACCCCTTCCCCTTCTCCTTCTAGTCAAGTGGTAGAAAACCCCAGACCATGGGTTGCTCAGTTTCAGATGACCCCACCACGGGGCCAAATCTCTTTCTCCCTGAACCTGTGCTGGCTCTGGTCCCTGCCGTATCTCCTCACTTCCCTCCCCTCCACCTCCCCGGCCCTCGCCCCAAAGCCGAGTTCTCCAAGGTCTCCCCCTGGGACCAGAGGCTACTTCTCAGCCTCCACTTGGCAGACCTTTGGCACGCTCTCTCCTGCGTTCCTTCCTGTAATTATCTCCTCCCACTAAAGGAACAGCGGCTCGCCGTAGCGTGCTTTATCAGATTGGCAGGAGAACTAAAAAGACAAAACACCACTCGGTAAGAGAGCAGGGCCACACCACCAGCTCAGGCCTGCTGCTGGATGCCCGAGCCAGTGACAGCTCTTACGAGCCCCTGAGCTAACTTCTCCTCCCAGCAACCCTGGGAATGTTCTAAACTCAGGTAGGTGGATTTTTTAAAAAGGTAAGTCTTTTTTTTTGTTTGTTTTTAATCGAAATTGCTGCTAACTGGTAAACCACCTGGAAAAGGTTTAACTCATCCATACTTTTATGCCTTATTCCAGGATACATTCCCAGAGAGTCAAAGACTTAAAATATTAAAAATGAAACCGTAAAAAAAAAAAATAATAATAAAGTAACAGAAGAAACCAGGGGAATCATTTCTATATATTAATTGGGATAGGAAATGCTGAAACTATATCGATTTTCTCCACTTTTTCAATCAGAAACAACTCCAGGCAACATCAGAAAGATACGAAAAAGAAGAACTATGGGGGGGGGGGGAAACCACTTTTTTGACATCACAGATAAAATGTGTACTTCCTGAATGCAGGAAGAGAATTTCACATCACGGTAATAGAAAAATAGGTGAAGAGTGTCTGCAAACTGTTCACTAAGACACAGAGATAGCTCTTCAACGTATGGAAAGATGATCAATGTCAGCCGCTGCGACAAGGAATGTGTTCTATTTCCCTGAGAGACCTCACCTTGTTGGTTCCCGTCCCATGACAGGATCGAACTCTTCCTATTATGCACTTGCCACTCTAGCCTAATTGTTGACATAGAGTCTTGTAGTGGGCTTTTTGCCCGGGCTAGCCTAGACCCGTGATCCTCCCCATCTTAGCCTTCTGAGTAGCTAGAATTACAATCATCATGAGCCACTGCTCATGAATGCGGACACTGGAGACCTTTGTTCATGTCCACAAATGGGCAGACACGGATCGGCAGCGAAGGGAAGCCGGCTGTCTCCACAGACTGTGTAACGTTCGGTTCCGTACACGTGAAAGCGGTTGAGAAGAATGAAATCTACATTCAGAAAGGCATGCTACTATTTGCTGGGGCCTGGGATTCGAATGAGAAATGACTACCAATGAAGAGGAAGGAAATCTCTTTCCTGGGCTGATAGAAGTGTTTTAAAATAGGATTGTAATGATGATTAGGAACTCAGCAAGGTTTGCTAGGATAATTCTACGCTTAAAATGAGTACATTTACGGCATGTAAAACAGATCACGGGCTGGGCGCCGGTGGCTCATGCCTGTCATCCTAGCGACGCAGGAGGCTGAGATCTGAGGATCACAGTCCAAAGCCAGCCCTGGCAGGAAAGATTGTGAGACTCTTATCTCCGATGAACCACCAGAAAACCAGAAGTGGCGCTGTGGCTCAAGTGGTGGAGTGCTCCCCTTGAGCTGAAGAGCTGAGGGAGGGACAGCGCCCAGGCCCAGAGTTCAACCCCTCAACTGCCAAAAAAAATGATCACGGTATTAAAAACTGGAGTCTGTTACCACGTCCAGCCAAGGCCCATCACCCAGGGACACCAAGGACACCTTTCTCACCTCTTTATTTATCCACCAAAGCTAAGTACCAAACATTCATTTAACCAGGTTTGTTTTGTGGACAGACCAGGGATATTTACATTAGGGATGGCCTGTAGAGAAGGACCAACCAAGTGGCCGAGGAAGCATCCCTGTCACCGAGACAGGATCCAAGCCTTGGGCCCAGGACTCCACCCTGAGACAATTTGATTTTTCCCAACCCAAAGATCAGCCCATCAGTCTCATCAGCCAAGCACGTCTTCTGCGTCCTACACGTGCACCTCCTCTCCACCACTCCTTTCTGGATCGTATGCCTCCTATTTGGCCTTCCTCTTGCATTCCCCACAAAAGGAGTGGCCAAGGTATCACAGCGGCACAACACACCTGTTCTCCTGGCTGCTCGAGAGGTAGGAAATAGACGAACCTGCAGCTCACATGCCGTTCGCTCGGGGGGGGAAAAGACAGTTGAGCCCTCATCTCAACCAACATGCCAAGCTGAGTGGCATATGCCTAGAATCCAAAGTACATGGGAGGCATACATAGGAGGACTGTGTGGTCTGAGACTGTCCCAAGACACCCACAACCCCCACCCCCCCAAAAAAGAACGGGAGACCAGAGGTGTGGCCCAAGCGACGCGAGGGCTTGCCTAGCAAAAGCCCTGAATTCAAATCCAACTACAAGAGAAGAGGAGAAAGAGGAGGAGGAAGAGGAGGAGGGGAGGAGGGGGAGGAGGGGGAAGACAAGGAGGAGGAGGAGGAGGGGGAAGACAAGGAGGAGGAGGAGGAAGACGAGGAGGAGGAAGAGGAGGAGGGAGGAGGGGGAGGAGGGGGAAGACAAGGAGGAGGAGGAGGAGGAGGAGGAAGACGAGGAGGAGGAAGACGAGGAGGAGGAAGACGAGGAGGAGGAGGAAGAGGAGGAAGAGGAAGAGGAGGAGGAAGAGGAGGAAGAGGAAGAGGAGGAGGAGGAAGAGGAGGAGGAGGAGGAGGAGGAGGAAGAGGAGGAGGAGGAGAAGGAAGAGGAGGAGGAGGAGGAGGAGGAGGAGGAGGAGGAGGAGGAGGAGGAGGAGGAGGAGGAGGAGGAGGAGGAGGAGGAGGAAGGGGGCAGGGAGAGGAGGTGGAAAAAGGAGAAAAAAAGTGGCGGGAAAGCAAGAGATGTGGAAAGCTAAGCAGGGGCACATCCGCTCGCCGGCCACGTTGGCTTACGTTCACGTTGGCTTACGTTCACGTTGGCTTACGTTCTGACCCTAATTCCCTTCTCCCACCCTCCTCTCCTCCCCTCTGACCTCCATGACAAGTTAGGCGAATCTCACTTGAGGTGCCTGAGATCTTCCCTTAACAAATGGGCACACCCGGAGGCTCGGAGACATTCAGGAGTGGTCCTAGGGTCAGATCCCCGGCAGGCCTGAGCTCCCGTCCCAGATACCGCCTTCACGGAGGCTCAGACCCTCCTTCCACCATGATGGCCTTGCCAACTTCGCTCCAGCCACTGTCTTTACTGACTGCTTACAGAATGATTGGATTTATTCCACGCAATTTAGCATTGGCTCGTACACTGCTTTGAACCACTCTTTAATTGTGTGTGTATGTTGCGCGCATGTGCATGTGTGTGTGACTTTGGTCTCTGCTCCCAGGCTGTGAACTCCTTGAGGGCAGAGAATTATGTTTTGACTAATTTATTAGTTCATTTCGATAAGCAAAATCATTCCACGCATTTAGCTACATTGCCACGCCGACCCCAGTAGAGTCTGCTTAGCATGGGAAACCATCTATCAGACCATGATAGGGGCCTCGAGACCTATCTCTGAGTTTTGGGACTTCACCGAAGTCTACCTCAGAGAATGGGGCTTTACAGAAACCTATCTCTGAGTTTTGGGACTTCACCGAAGTCTACCTCGGAGAATAGGGCTTCTAAGAGGCCTACTCCTGGGAAAAGGCTGGCAAAAACCCCTGGAAAAGATGTGTTTCTGCCTATCTTTTCCTCATAAGAGTGCCTATTAATCTTTTACTGTTTCTACAGCTCATTGTACTTACTCATTGTCAATGTTCCCTTATTCAAAGCTCTTTAAGAGTGTTGACAACTCCAATATCTGATGAGTGTCTTAAAAATATGACTAACTCACCAGAGTTAAGTGCTACCCTGAAACCCCTCTTATGGAGGCTAGTAGACAAGTTATAAGTAAATATAAAAGTATTGGGGGTTTCACAAAGTCACTCCAGCAGAAGGAATTGTAAGAAATTTACAAAAAGTTGTAGGTGCGGCTAGAACAGAAAGAATGTATGGCAATTGCTGAGATAACTACTTAGGAGAAAGAACTTCCTCATTTACTAAGAGACTTGCTAAATCTAAGTCTCCTTGGTGCTTACTATTAAAGAAGGAACAGGAAAGATCTTAATGGGACAGTTAAGGCCTCTATAGAAAAAAGTAGTGGTTAATTGGTGACAATCATCGAAACCATTGTATTTCTTAAAAATAGAGGTAAAGCTGGAAACAAGTGCCTATCAGGCGACCAGTTGGTGACCACCCAAGGACGAAGCCCTGCAGCAAGGTTGTGTAACCTTTTGCCCTTTCAGGCGACCAGCTGGTGACTGCCCAAGAATGAAGCCCTGCAGCAAGATTATGTAACCTTTTGCCCTTTCTTATGGAGACTTTTTGCTATAAAAGTTTGTTATCCACTGCATTAAATCGCACTCAGCACTCAGCATCTACTCCTAGTGTGTGTGAGTTGTCTGTTTGCCATCTCCCCGTCCTATTCCAGGTTCCTCCCCTAGGTATCCTCCGTCGTCCCGACAGAACCCGGTCCGCGGCACTACATGACACAGGTGCTATAAAACAGGCATTTTATCCACTCATGCCTGGGACTGAAGCAGGAGAGAGAGAGGAGGAGTCGGGAAAAGCTAAAATAAGCATGAAAGCGGCACTGGATAGCTCATGCCCGTCATCCTAGCTACTCAGGAGACTGCTGGTTCGAAACCAGCCCGGGAAGAAAAGTCCATGAGACTCTTATCTTCATTTAACCAGCAAAAAAAAGGAAAAAATGAAAAGCTGGAAGTAGAGCTGTGGCTTCAGTGGTAGAGCACCAGCTTTAAGTGAAAAAGGGAACAGCATCCAAGTTCTGAATTCAAACCCCAGTACCAGTGCGTGCGTGCACGCGCGCACGCACACACACACAGAATATTGAGAAAGAATATTAAAGCCAGATACCAGTGGCTCACACTTGTCATCCTAGCTACTCAGGAGGCTGAGATCTGAGGATCGTGGTTCAAAGCCAGCCCGGGCAGGAAAGTCCGTGAGACTCTCATCTCCAATGAACCACCTGATAACACTAAGTGGCACTGTGGTACAGCAAAAGAGCTGAGGGACAGCACCCAGGCCCTGAGTTCAAGCCCCACCACTGACAAACATATATAAATTAAAAGGGCCAAACTCAGACAATTTTTTAAAAAAGCAGAAATTAGGAATACTTGAGGCGTACCAGAACGCTCACTGCCAGACCTCAGACTGCTGGGCGGTAGCTCTACCACCTGGCCTAAATGCCAGACTTCCTCGACTCTTCTGCCCCTGTGAGTTTTCTAAAGTGCATATCCATCTTTTTCACGAACCTTCTCACACCAGAGGAACTACGTTCCCAGTGCCCAGCCCTCAACTAGGCTGGAAGAGCCTCTTCTGCTCCACCTCAGTCCCTGGACCTCTGTGGAGGACTGTAGATGCCAACATATGAGCTTCTCCCTGGGGTGGAGGGGGGGGGGGAACAAATCAGCCTTGCACAATCCACCGAGTCTTAACAGCCTTTGAAAGGACGCTATTAATGATGCAAATAGATCACCTGTCCTTGAGATAAGTATAATAAAGAAAACAACGACACTCATTAGAAAGAACTTGTTCAGCCTTTCAGACCATGACTTTGATGTATAGGAAAGAGGCATCCGGCGTCCAGGTGGCTGGGAGATCTAGTTTGTTCAAATTGCTTAAGGGTCTGTGGCTACCAGTGCCTATTGACTATCTGCAGTGAATCGCTGTCCTTTTTGCCATGGGTGTCCCCACGGCCTTCCAGGGCAGCCCCCACCGCCACCCCGGATGTGAAATGGGCAAACATCACTTGGAGCCGACTTTGGTGAAGAGGTGGATGAGCAAGGTAAGAAATATTAGCTCATCCAGGCACCGGAGGGCTCGTGCCTGTCATCCTAGCTACTCGGGAGGCTGAGATCTGAGGGTCCTGGTTCAAAGCCAACCCGGACAAGGAAAGTCCCTGAGACTCTGATCTCCCATGAACCACCAGAAAATCAGAAGTGGTGGCCGTGGTTCAAGAGGTAGAGTGCTTGCCTGGAGCTGAAGAGCTGAAGGACAGCGCCTAGGCCCAGAGTTCAAGCCCCACGACCGGCAAAAAAGGAAAAAAAAAAAAAAAAAACAGTATTTAATCTTTTCTCTCTCTCTACATTCTCTCCTGAGGTAGGGTGTGTCTGTGAGGGGAGGGGGTGGTTTCTAGGCACAAAGGAACCAGAACAAACTGTCCAGAGGAAGAATGGCCTGCCATATTGTTGGGAAAGCTGGGAGAGATACATGTGTGGCTTAGGAGAGTAAGGAAGAAGAGTAGGAGGAGATGTGGTTTGGGCCGGGTCCATTCCAACCTGTCCCGGTTACAGCCGCCGCTGAGTCTTTGAACTTCGGTTGGCTGGTTCTACCGAGTCCTATTTCATCTTGCCAGGGTGGGGGGGAGCCTGGCCCGTGTAACTCATCTAGCCCCGGGCCGCCGGCTACCTGCCAACCCACCTGAGTGCCAATCAGGGCCACTTTTCCGGGGATCAGCAGCATCCTAAGCCCCGCCTCCGGCTGAGTCATTGGAGGGCGTGGCCAACCAGCTCAATCAAGCCTAGGTTACAGAGAGAGCCAGACTTCCTCTCCTTCCAGGCCCCAGAGGGACAGCCACCAGCCACCTTCCCTTGCATGGTCAGGGGAGTCTGCCCAGCTTCCTCCGGGCCGAGTTCAGGGTGGACCTTCTTCCTCCCAGCCAGTGATCCCTGCAAGCCGACCACCACCCAGCAGCTCAGACTATAGGAAGCAAAGCTGGGCCCGGCCCCCTACCGGCGTCTGGGACCTTCTCCGAACACGATCTCCAGAGCGTGAAGCTCTCTGGTGTGCAGACAGCAGATTCTGAGCTTGGAGGAAAGCTGGGATAGTAGACGAGCTCGGCGGCTAATTAAAATGTAAAACGTGGTCCGTGGGGCATAAACTCCTACACGTCCGGTGGGATCTATCATTTAGTGTACCAACCAACCAAGGCAGCTTCCGACTCAACGGTTCCCCTGAGGACTTGAGTTAGCAGCTCCCCCTCGCCACCCCCAATCTGCTTAATTTACCTCCCCAGGTGTGCCCAGCTGGGCAGGCACTAATGGCACATCCCCTCCCACACTACCGTGGCCCCCGGGCGCTAATGCTAACCGGCCGTGCATCTGACTCTTCTGGAGGCCCGGCCCCTCGGAAGGCCTCCCGTGGAGGTCGTCCCATGCAGAGCCAGGATGTACGACAGGGAATGGCATGGTGGCAATCTCCACGCGTGCTCGGCCTTCCCCGGAGCACAGCTCGGTTATTGGGGAACTGGATGGGCCTTGGCTTCTTCCCCTCAACCTGGACAATCAGGGCTCAGAGCTCCCATAACCACAGGAGCCACGGCTTCGCAGGGGGAAAGGTGAGGCTCAGGGGCCTGACCTCAATGCCCTCCGGGCTCATCATACCAGGGGACGCACCCCCGCAGGCTGGGAAGGGGGCTCCCCTTAAAACCACCCCAGGCCTCCCCGTAGCCTCTTCCCGGGCAGCAGCCTTGCGTACCAGGCCCTGCCTGGAGCTGGGGGTCCTCCGGCCCTGGCTACGGCCGCCGCTGCTGTCCCGTTGTTGTTGACACTGTAACAGTGACAAGTGACAAATTCATCCTTCTGACAAGATCCCTTTAAATAATTCACAGGGGTCTGGGGATTAAGACACTGTTTCTCTCTGTCTCGGTAGAGATTGAAAATACCTCCAGCTGGGGTATTTAAAGAGCAGGATAATGGACTGGCCCTCCATCCCCCACCCCACCCCCACTCTGTTCCCCCCCACACACACTTTCCTGTTTCTCAAGCTCATCCCCCCCCCCCCCGCCCCACTAGCCAAGCCCAGTAACAAGGAAGTCCAGAAAACAAGAAAGAAGAAGAGAGAGAGAGAGGGGAGGAGGAGGGGTGGGGGGGAACCAATGCTTGGCTGGTCACTATAGCAACGGTGGCAGGGTATTCAGCTGCCATTATCCCCGTGCTTCACACATGTGATTATCTTAAGCTGTCGATTGAATGTGGCTCTCACTGCGGCCCAACAAGGCTCTGCCTGACAGGGCAGGGGTGGGAGCCGTGGGGGGCCTCGGGGGCCCCAGCTGCCTCATACTGGCTGAGGCTCAGACCCAAGCTTCCACTGATGGAAAGGCTGCTGCGGAGTGACTCCCAGGATGGAAGCGGTGGCGTTTCCCTTCTGCTTGGGACGGGACCGTCCTGGAGCTTGGGGGACCACGGTGGGGGGGGGGGGGCGGGCAGGCTGGGGGAAACTTCTTGTCCCATCCATTCGACCCACGACGCGGGTCCACCCTTCCATGCGTCCGCTCCTACGTAAGCCTCTTGTGGAGTCAACTCTACCACCGGCTCAACCACGGGGTTTGCCCCCCCAAAAAAGGTAACCCCACAACCAAATCCTCCCCACCTCCTCTGTATTAACGCCAATAGTATCCGTGGGGTAAAAAGGCTAACGGCAAACCAAAACAAAAAGCCCAGACTCGGAGAGGACCTTGGGAGTCTGCGGACAGAAATGTCTGCAAGGTTTCTGCTGAGAATCAACCCGTAAAGCTGCTCTCCAGAGCAAGAAGATAAACATGTCTTAATAAACAAACAGGAAAATAAACCTGACAGGGAGGTTCTTGGGAACCACCCCGACTCCCAGAGTTCCTGAAATGTGCGAGCTGAGGGACTAGCCCTCTCCCATACTCACACACACACACGTACGCACACATCCAAAGCATGTAACAATTCATGCTCTACAATGAGCCTGTGTCTCATTCTCTCCATCACTCTATTCAACACATACACAGACCCCGCCTCCCTCCCCCCCCAAAAAAAGTCTCATCTAAAAGCCCTGAGAACCACCACAGAGTGGACAGGGCCCTGGCCTTCCTACCCACTTGGCCCCAACTCCTCCCCTCCCCTCCTCACCCAGTACCCCACCTACTAAGTCCTCTGCCTATCAAGGATCTGAATCTTCCTCCCGAAAGGAGGCCCCTGGCCTTGGCCGCCGTCTCCTCCTCCTCCAGCCTGCCTCCCTCCCCCTCCCACCTTTGTCTATCACTGTCTGTCAGGCAGGTGATTTTAAACTTCCATTCCTGAAAGACGTAGATTATATATATATATATATATATATATATATATATATATATATATATATATATATATATAAAATGTTTTAAGTGCCTCGGGGTGTTTTGCTCCTCATTGCTTCATAAAAGTGACATTAATAGCCAGGGAAGAGCTCTGCTGAGTGCAATTAGGGAGGATGTTTCAGGTAGGAAAGCTGTTTTGAGCCTGCTAATGTTTCCTAATTACAGGCCTTTTGGTGGAGAGAGAGAGAGAGAGAGAGAGAGAGACAGAGACAGAGACAGAGACAGAGACAGAGAGACAGAGAGACAGAGAGACAGAGAGAGAGGAGAGAAAGAGAGAGAGACAGGAGAGACAGAGTGAGAGAGTGAGAGAGCGAGAGAGCGAGAGAGCGAGAGAGCGAGAGAGCGAGAGAGAGAGAGAGAGAGGAAGACTGGGTGGGAAGGCCTAGGGTGTGGAGTTCTGACTCTCAGTGGTTTACCTGGAGACCGAAGGGGAGGAGGAGGGTGGAGGGAGGGAATGGGGGGGTTTGGGGGGGTCAGAGGTCAGCAGCGGGGAGACTGGCTGAGAAAGCTGTACTAATAATTCCTGGGAACAGAGCTCCAGGAAAGGATTCCCTCTGAGGCATCAGTCCCGCCTACTCTTCCATTTCCCAGGCTCTCATTGGCTGTGCTCAAGCCACAGACTCTGCGGGAGCCAATACGCGCGCTCTCTACTTTCGGGATTGGCTCGGGATGGACAGGGGATTCAGACCAAGTCCCTCGGACCCAATCTGAGGTACTCTTGGGCCAAGAGGAGAGTCTCTGCGTGGAACCAGCAATGGGGGGTGGGGGGGTGGGGAGGGGAGGGAGGAGAGACAGAAGAGACAGAGACAGTGATCAACCCCAGAGCTGTGCACTGGGACCCTCCAGTTCCATGAGCCAAGGTTATTTCCTTCAAGATCAAGTTGTAGTTTTCTGTCACTGGCCACCAAAATTTTTTTAAAAAGGCAAGATGAGGAACGGTTTCCGGCAATCAGCCACCGGGTCCAACGCCACCCCCAGCCGCCACACAGTGTGGCACTAGAGTAAGAAAAGGAGCCACCGGCCCTGCCCCCTCTGCCCTCCTGTCCTCAGCAGGCCTCGAAATCCCAATACGTGACGACAAGAACAACATCATCATCATCATCATCTGGCCCACAGCTCAACGTCTCCCGGATCTTCCCTAACTCGGGTTTTTCTGTCTGTGAGCACGGTGGAGTCCGAGAAAGGAACGCAGCCCTGCGGACTAGGGTTGGGGACGCGCCGGCCGCTTCCTAAGTACATAGAGCAAGGACACCTTCTTAGACCAGACTCAAGCTGGTCCACCACAGGCCCCCCACTGAGGAGAAGAGGAAACTGGGCTTCTGGCTTGACTCTGCCCTGGTTCTCACTCCCTGTTTGGGGAAACACCAACTCAATCCAGATCTTGCTCTCCCTCCCCCCCCCATCTCTAGACACAAGGTGCATGGTGGGGGCAGGTGCTTTCGGTCAGGGCCGTGGCGGCAGCGGCGTAGAAGCATGCGTGTGTGAGTGGAGACGCAGGTGAGGCCACTTGGCTTGTGATCAGGTAAGAGCCGTCCCTCGGGCACGTGCGTGATTATTGTGTACTCTGGACCTGCTGTGCTGCTGGCTGGAGACTTCCCTGTCCCCCCCCCCCGCCACCTACCCCACTCCCCAACAACATGGAGTACCACGGCTCAACCAAACACGGGGACAGAGAGAGCTGGGCGGTCTGGCAAAGACGAGGAAGCAGCCCAGGACCACCTTGCCCCCAGACCAGCTTCACAACCCCACGGGAAAGAAAGCAGCGCCCCCCGCACCCCCCGACACACACACACACACACCTTAGCTCCTCTGCCTCTTTCATCCTTCAACCCCAAAGCTAGCCAGAAGATTGTCCGAGCAAGGGACAGGGTTTATCGTCCGTCTCCACCTTCTCCTCAGCTTCCCCTGGTCTGCTCTGGGTATTGTGGGGGGGGGGTCCCCCATGCCAGGGGTCCCTTTCCACGCCTCTGTCCCCCGCACGCTGCATAATCTAGCTGGCGGGTGCTCCCCTTTGTATTCCTCACCTTTCATCCCTCCGTTTCCTGTGGGATGACATGGGGGGGTACCCTGCCCCCCGTCTCCGTCAGCATGGCAGCCGCGGCCCTTCACCAGGCCGGACACACAGACCCCAGAAATCGGGCTGCTTCTCCTGCCGGACCCAGGGGGTCCTTGCTTCCTTCCCACCCTCTCCACGGGCCACCTATCGGACTCCTACTTACAAACCCCCCAAAAAAACAGCCACCCGTGTACCTTTGCCTTCTGGTCAACCTGTGTCACGCCTGTCCGTTCCACTCTCCCGTGTCACCAAGTGTGCACACACACACGCACGCGCACACAGCTGATCCACAGACGGGAATCAGAATGGCTTCTCTAGCCGGGCGCCGGTGGCTCACGCCCGCGGGCCTAACCACTCAGGAGACTTAAGATCTGCAGGATGACGCAGTTCGAGGCCCGCCGGGACGGAAGGCCGCCCGTGCGGGACTCCATCTCCAAATAACCCAGCAACCAGCCAGAGGGGCTGGAGGCGTGGCTTTGAGGGGTAGAGTGCCAGGTGGGAGCGTGAGGCCCTGAATTCAAGGCCCCGCCCTGATACCAAACGTCCAAGGCAAACTCTAGCAAAAGCCTCGGCTCTCCTGAGCTCCCCCGCTCCCTCCTCCCGGCCTGGCGTCTCTGTGGCCTCTGATCTGTGTCCCCCCCACCGCCCCCCGTCTGCTTCCCTGTCCCCACACAGCCGTGCCCAGAGCCTGTGCCTCTGGAGGGGTTGTGTGAAGAGAGATTCAGTATCACGCGAGTAGGCTGCAGAGCTCAGGCGGGAGACACCCCTGCCTCTGGCCCCCCGCCATGTGCACAGGGGTCCGGGAAAGGCTCTGCCGTAGCTGCTCTGTGGAGTCCAGGACTCCCCACACACCGCAGAATGCGGGGGTGCTGGTCTGACACTCACCCCTGAAGCAGGATTGGCCGTCCAGCCCAGCTCCGCAGTGGCTGTCCTGGTGTCCATTAACGTTTCTGCAAATAAAGCAAGCAACTGGAGTGAGTTGTGAGGGTCCCCTGGCCCGGAGCCCTTATTTCCTGAAATCTTCGGGGTGCGGAGACGAAGCGTTTTCTCCTCGTCTGTCCGCTTCTCCCTTTCCGGAAGTCAACTCCCCTGATCTTAGCCACTCCCCCCCCCCCATCTCCGCCTTCCCACAAGTCCCTCTGCGCTGGCCAAACCCAGACACGTGGTCCATCACCTGCCCGAAAAGACTCCGCAGGGGACTCCAGGGCCCCTGACAGATCAGGTGTGGTGATGGTTCACGCCTGTAAGCCCAGCGACTCAGGTGAGGGGAATCAGAGAATGATGGTTCAAGGCTAGCCTGGGCAAAGAAAGTGAGTCCTCATCTCAATCACAAGCCCCCGCCCCCCTCCCCCAGTGTGTGGCGCCAGGCCTGGGGACGGTTAGCTATAGGGAGGAAGACATAGGAGGATCACCATCCAAAGCCTTCCCCAAGCCAAACAACCACAACCACCACGCGAGACCTTCTCTGGATAACTGGATAACCAAAAGGCTGTTGTTCACGTCTGACAACAGGGAACTATGTTGGGGAAGGAGGTTTCCGGTGTTCTCGCCCGCTGGGGCACTGTCCCAGAGAGCTGCCTGCCCCATAGACACAACCAGAGCCAGACCCAGACACAGGCCCTAGGGATGTTCCAGGGTCTGAGAAGCAAGTGGCCATGCCAGCTTTTTGGGACACTGGTGGAGCCCAGAGAGGCTCAGGGTCTGAGCAGGGCTGAGCCCCAGGGGATCCAGGACCAACCTGCCCCGGGTCAGAAAGAGGCTGGGGTATCTCCGTGGGCCTCCAAGCAAACAGGAACCATAGAGCGTCGTCCTCGCCAGCTTGTGGCCCACCTAGCATTACTGCCCCTAGTGGGCTGGAGGTGCACATTGAAAAGCACCCAGACATAAAGAGAACTAAGAGAGTTGTCTACTGGGCACTGGGGTGGCTCACGCCTGTCCATCCTAGCTTGTCAGGAGGCTGAGATCTGAGGATGGAGATTCGAAGCCAACCCCGGGCGGGAGAGTCCCCGAGACTGTTTTATCTCCAAGGAACTGCCAAGAAAAAAAAAAGTCAGAAGTAGCTGCTGTGGCTCAAGTGGTAGAACGCCAGCCTTGAGCAAAAGAAGAAGTTCAGGAACAGCGCCCAGGGCCCTGAGTTCAAGTCCCAGGACTGGTACAAAGAGAAAATGAAATTAGATTTTTTTTTTAAAAAAAATCAAGCAAGCTGGTGTCTTGCCCAGTTTGAGGTTGAGCTGGATTGAGCGCCATACCCTACCACAGGCGAATGAAGGGCATGAGATCTGCTGAGTTGATCCCGCCCCCCTCCACACTCCCTGGCCCCCCCCCAACTTTCTGACAGCTGAGGAAGACTCCCTACAAGGAGCGGCCCTGCCTCTCCCTGCCTCTCCCTGCCTCCCTCCTCATCTCCACTTCACAGAACTAATCACGATCATCATGACACGCTGAATTTGCATAATACACTCCGAAGACACTTCATGGGGTCGGGGCCGGCGGGGGCGGGGAGGGGGGGGAAACCCCTGGCAGAAACTCATCTCTGCGATTATTCAAATGTTTCTGCCAGGTGGGACCGAGGCAGAGGTAAATGCAAACCCACACGGGCCGAACGGGGGACGGGAAAGGGAGGAGCAGCGGCGGCGGTTTGTGTGTTAAGTCACACTGACAGCCCTTGCTGACCACAAGCCCACCGGGCAGACCTGGGCTTCCAGAAGATTCTATTGAGAACTCTGGCGTAGGGGCAATCTTTGGCTCACAGAACCAAGAAAAGCCATGAGAGAGCCTCCCCCCCGCCCCCCCAGAACAAACAGCATCCCCCCCCCCACCAACCCCAGGACCTCGCTGAAGGAGTACGAGTCGGGGAGGGATCGAGCGTCTGGAATATATTTTCTTTAAAAGAAAAAAAAAATGCGACCTTCATTTCCAGACCTTCCGGGGACGGACTCCTTTGTTCTGTTTAATTCTACAAAACCGAGATTTGTGATAGCCACGGTCACCTCTCTGGAGCTGTAATTGAATCTGCTTTGGAGCGCCGTCTCCTGTGGAGTCCACCAGACGGGCTCTTTACATTCTGCCCACGGAGGAGACCACACAGGGGCCGTAAACCGGTCCACGGCAGAGAGAGAGAGAGAGGATGGAGGGAAGTTTCTTGGGGGACTGCGGAGAGCTCTCCGGCCGGGGTGGGGGGGAGTGGGGACTTGGAGAGAAATGCTTTCTGGAAGTTCCCATCTCCCCCCCCCAACCCCCTGCCAGAGGAACAGGGCCCTCATGTGCATGTACGAAGGCATAATCAGAATTCTGGCAGGAAGTTCTGGTGGAGCCCGGTTAAATGTTTACCGTGAACTTCTGCTCTGGAAACAGTGGCGTCAGGATGGTTGCTGTGTTGCTGTCAAAGCTGAAGATGTCATGGCGGGGAGGGAGGGGGAAGGGGAGGAGGACGCCATTCTGGTACCCATGCCCACAGCCCAGGCTCTAACCTCTAGGTGCATTCTCTCATTGGGGCCGGGGGGGGGGGGAGGTGGAGGGGGGGAGACATTCTGGGGTGTGCTGGGTATGCTGAACTTGCTTATGCCCTAAGCCTCCCTCCCATCAATCATCAATCAATCAAACAATCTCTCACACCCTCCCTCCCTCCCTCCCTCCTTTCTCATCTGCAGGCTGCAGTTACACAGCACAGCAGGACTGTGGGGAGGACGCCAGAGCAGGGTAAAGCCACCACAGAGCCTGGGGCAGGGCTATGACAATCATGTCGTGACTCACGAGCTCCAGTTCCCGATCCACGGAAACCACCTGACGCCAGTGGTATCTGTGTGATACCCGTTCAGGTATATCTACCGAGCGAATGATATCAGGTATCTAATCTACCTCCTGTGCAGTGGCCGTAAAGGCCAAGGGAATGATAAAGCAATGGATAAGAATAAGTGTCAGCCCTGGGGGGGGATGGATGGCTCCATGGGGGGGGGGAGGGCGATGAGAAGCAAAGGTCACAGCTGGCATCCTATTCCATTGGAGGGAACGAGAGCAATGCTTCGGTACAAGGGATCAGTGGACCTGTTTCACCATTTCAACGTGGAGACGTATGGTCCCGTAGATGGAGGTAGACAGAGGGAGGGAGGGAAGGACAGAATACTGGAAGAACAGAATAGAGGAATAGAGGGGGAGTCACTCAAAGCAACAAGGTGAGGGGAGGGAGCCAAAGATAGGCTGGAGGGAACGAAGGAGAGCTCATCCCAAAGAGACGGGAGGATCAGAAGGCCAGCGAGCAAGATGAGGGGGCGCAGGGAGGTCTGCTCGCAAGAGCCAACTCAAGAAGAATGGGGGTGTATGAGAGACCACTATCCTGAGGGGCGGGGGGAGGCACTATTCTGGAGAAGAAACGCTCAGTATGGGAAGCATCAGGGCGCCCTGCCACGCAGAGGAGCTATCGCCCTGGGAAAATCCAACTGGGGTTGACCAGGGCTGTGCTTCCTTTAAGAAAGAAGAGACAGCTGCTGTCGGTCATGGGGCTTGAACTCAGGGCCTGGGCGCTGTCCCTGACCTCTTGAACTCAACGTAAGTGCTCTACCCTTTGAGCCACAGCGCCACTTCCGGTTTCCTGGTGGTTCATTGGAAATGTAGTAGTTGGGATGACAGTCCCAGGAACCACACCACATGGTAGGTCGAGAACCAGACTCCTGTCCCTAAGTACAAGAAGTACCTGCAGAAAACTCCACAAGCAGCCCTGACTTCCCTCCTCTGGGAGGGGTTTGGGGGGGCGAAGGCTGTATATTTGTGGTTAGAAAAAAAGGGGGGAGGGGAGTCCAAAGCCAGGCGCTGGTGGCTCACACCTGTCATCCTAGCTACTCAGGAGGCTGAGCTCTGAGGGTCGTGGTTCAAAGCCAGTCCGGGCAGGAACGTCCGTGAGACTCTTCTCTCCCATGAACCACCAGAAAACAGGAAGTGGCGCTGTGGCTCAAGGGGTAGAGCGCTCACCTTGAGCTAAAGAGCTGAGGGACAGCGCCCAGGCCCTGAGTTCAAGACCCATGACTGACAAAAAAGGAAGGGGACAGGGGGAGTCCAGGTATGCATTGAACAAGGGTGTCCTGGAATCGCACCCCTGGGGAGCAGACACTGTACGGACTTCCGGAGACGGAGCAAGAATAGGCGGGCATGTCTAGTCCTCAGAGAACTGAAACAACCATACAGATAAGACTGTGGCTGGTTTGGGGATTCTCCGTTCTCAGTAGAAGCTAAGCAACCTTGAGAGATAAGAGAGCTGTGACTTCCAATCCACAGGGACCCGGGTTCAAGTCCCAACGCCGCAAGCGATGTGCACACCCAGCCAACACAGCAGAGTGTCAGGCTCCTCAGCCGATGAATGGGGCCGTGGCCCCAGCAAGACTGCTTTCTTAAGGACATTCATTTGCCTAGCACTTATTTACTCTCCTTGCCAAGTGTAACATGCAAGGCGAATGGAAGCTATCATTACGTACGTCTCCGGTGATGGATGGGTGGGAGATGGCCGGCGAGGAAGAGAAATCAGCCTGAGTGAACAGGAATGAGCCAACCCAACCCATCTGCTGAGCTGACTGACTGACTGAATGAGTCTGAACAGGCATTCAGATTATCAACAGCAACTGTGAAATTTGCTCTTTTAAAGGACATGCAGATCGGCAGAGTCCTCCCTCAACCCCGCCCTTCTCCTTCTGCTTCTTTTATTCCAAGGTGCAGTTAATTATGGAGGGCGTCAAGAAAGCCAACAGCGTAGATGGGTCACGGTGCAGGAAACCCGCCTTGGGCGGTTGGGACAGGCTCCAGATCTGGTCTGGGTTCACGCGTGAAACAACGCTCAGGAACGAGTAGCGAAGTGAACGTGGTGGTGGGCCTCCCAACTCCAAGGGGCTCCTTCCAAGAAAGGAGACCCGGGCCTGCTGGCAGGAAAGCTAGGGGTAAGTTTCGGAATGGCTGGGCCTGGGGCTTGTGGACATCCGTCCCCTCTTCTCTCTGGTTCAGGGGTTCCTAATTCTCAGGGTGGCAGGGCGTGAAACCTCAACCGATTGTGGGGGACCCCGTGCCCCAGCTCCAGCCTGGTCCCACGGTGACTTCACGGTGCGTACGTCTATAGTGTTCTCTGTGTTGAGACTTGGCACCAACCGAACACACGGCTGACTTGGGGGAGGTATGTGTGTGTTTTCTAGAATGGCTTCGACAAAAGCACCGCAACCGGGCCGACTTGGAGAACAACAGAGACGGATCGCCTGCTGGTTCTGGAGGCTGGACGTCCCAATCTGAGAGGTCAAGATTGCTTTTGTGTCGTTCTGACCTTGCGGTGGGCTGCGGTGGCATCGGTGGAGTTTCGTCACGCGCAGCGACTGAACTCCAGCCTGCTGGACGACGTGCGCCGACGCGGTCTTCACCCCCTGTGTCTCTGACCCCGTGTCGTGGCCATTTTGTAAGGACACCAGTCCTATACTGGGTGCGGAGCTACTCTGTTAGCATGTGAATTCATCTTAATGATGTCTGCAGTGACTTTCAGAATAAGGTCACACTG
Source organism: Dipodomys merriami (assembly GCF_024711535.1). Taxonomy (NCBI): domain Eukaryota; kingdom Metazoa; phylum Chordata; class Mammalia; order Rodentia; family Heteromyidae; genus Dipodomys; species Dipodomys merriami. The sequence continues at coordinate 2,718,858 of NW_027206268.1, read as the reverse complement.
CAAGGTACAAGGTACATGTCTCTGTCTTTGCATCTGTCTGTCTGTCTGTCTGTCTCTCTCTCTCTCTCTAGTGTGTGTGCGCATGCACACACATGTACCAGCACAAAGGCTTGAACTCAGAGCCTAGGCACTGCCCCTTAGATTTGGCTAGCACTCTACCACTTGGGCCACAGCCCCCACTACTTTTAGCTTTTTTGCTGGTTAACTGGAGATAAGAGGCTTACAGGCCTTTGCGGTCTGGGCTGGCTTTGAACCTTGATTCTCAGATCTCAGTCTCCTGAGTAGCTAGGATTCCAAATGTGAGCCACCCCCCACACACACATACTCTCTGATACAATTCAACTCATAACAGGATACTCCAGAGTAAGGCTGTTGGTTTGCCTCCAGTAAATACTCATTTCCAGCGCTGGGCATTCAGGTATAGAGCTACAAAGGAAGCTTGGGGGGGGGGGGGCTTCCCTATGGAGGAACCCATTCCAACAAGCACCTGGGGATGACCCTTGCTTTAATTTTCCCTCTCTCCTCCCTTGATCGTGGAATCCATCCTCAACACAGTAAGCCCAGGCTGAACAACACCCACATCTCCATCCCCTAAACCCCGACGGGTCCCCCAAACACTCCACACAGAAGGCAGCCGCTGTGGATATAGCCAGGTTCCGGCCGTGTGAGGCTGGGGGGTCACTGACACACCTGGGGGGGGGGTCTCAGCTCTCCCAGGGCCTCGAGGTAGAATCTTGAGCAAGTTACTCAGACCCCTGAAGCTCCCGTGCGGCCACCCATTCAATGAGGACAATCAATCAACGTCCACCTTGCAACGCATCTGAGAAGAGCTGGCGAAATGGTATTTGTCCTCTGGGGGGGGGGGGGGGCTGTCGGACAGCAAAGAGCTAGACCTCATGCTGGGCGCCGGTGGCTCACCCCTGTCATCCTAGCTACTCGGGAGGCTGAGATCTGAGGATCGAGGTTCAAAGCCAGCCCCGGCAGGAACGTCCCAGAAGTGGCGCTGTGGCTCAAGTGGTAGAGCGCTCACCTTGAGCTGAAGGACAGCGCCCAGGCCCAGAGTTCAAGCCCCATGACCGACCAAAGAAAAAGCAAACAGGCCGGACCTTGTATGGTTTCCATTGTCCCGTTCCCCTGTCCCAGCCCTGAGAGTCTCCCCCAGCTTCTGGTTTCTTACCTGTACCCTCCGAGAGGGCCAGAAAGGGGGCTGGGAACTGAACCTCTAACCCTGATGGGTGGATTCACCCATCCCCGACTCTCACACCAAACCCCAGAGGCTCAGTTGACTGAGAGACCCAGGCTCGGCCCTCCAGTCTACTCTTAGCATCTCCTCCAGGCGCCGCCACGTCCCCTTTCCAACCACAGACGCGGGTAACCTGGCGTGGCCTCTGCCTCCCGCGTCACACCTTGGCGGGGTCAGGATCAGGATCTGGGGTCACGGCTTTGGCAAGAACCTTTTCTGCCTGAGCCTCCTGAACCTGAGGTACCATCTGGCACGAAGGCCTGGAAACAATACTGGCCTTCCTTTGGTATTTACGTGCCTGTCTGTCTGTCTGTCTGTCTCTCCCCCCCCCCATGCCATATCAAGGGGAGGATGATAAAGGGGTGCTAGCCCTGGCTCTGTTTTGAAAGAACAAGGCTACATCGCCACCATAGTCCTCCAGGCGTTGCCCTGTTCGGCACCCTGCCCTCTCCTACTGCTGATAAGTAGGTTTTTCCAGTCAGGCCTGAAGAGTGAGGAGAGGGGGGGAGGGGAGAGGAGGGGAGGGGAGACCAGCCAGGGCAGGAAGGGGAAAGAGAACTGCAGGGATACCTGGTGCAGGGGCATCTTTAGCTCCATGCCCATCACGCTGCTGATGCAGGCTGGTAGCCAAGCCTGCTGCTGTCTCTGGGCTTCGCCTATCAGCAGTTTTCTGTGGCAGAGGTTGCCGGGCAGGGGGGGAAGGGAGAGTCAACCATCTATTACAGTTTAGGAGCCTGGCATTTTCCAGTCTTCTGGCACCAGGAGTTCGAAGGCAGATTTAAATCCGTGGGCGCCAGCCCTTGCTGACAGACCCCATGAGTTCAGGGCACACGGGTTGAAGAACCACGTGCGATCAGCGACGCCCCCCCCTTCCTCCCACCTCCTGCTCCTGGCGGGTGGGGCGTGATGAAGGCCTGGCTCTCGGTTCACGCGCGATCTGGCCGCCCGGGGTGGGCATCAATCACCCCGGAGAGGAGCGGGGAGGAAAGGGCCGCACGCCCATGCAAAATGACTCTCTGCGGCCCTAATGAAGGCCGGCGATGGATGGCGGCCTGGGCTCGTAAATCAAGGGAAGGAACACGCTGTTGCTGCCTGCCTCTCCCTGCCGGGCCCTCCTGGGATCCTCGGGGCCTGATTGATCTGTGGTTCTGTAACTCTCGGATGGCACGGCCTCCGGACTGTGTACTGGAGACCTGTATGCAGGGGCAGTGGTACCGGGGGAGACCAGGGGTCCCCGAGTAATGTCCATAGGCCCGGGGGGTTGGCTTTGAACCGCGATCCTCCGATCTCAGCCTCCTGAGTAGCTAGGATGACAGGCGTGAGCCACGGGCGCCTGGCTACAATTTAAGCAATTTTTACTTATTATTGTTTGCCAGTCCTGGGGCTTGAACTCAGGGAGCCTGGGTGCTGTCCCTGAGCTTCTTTGTGCTCAAGGCTAGCTACTCTACCTGGAGCCACAGCACCACTTCTGACTTTTTCTGTATACATGGTGCTGAGGAATCGAACCCAGGGCTTCATGCATGCAAGGCAAGCGCTCTACCACTGAGCCATCTGCCTAGACGCCCCCCCCCTTTAAGAAAAAACAAACTATAAAGCTAAAAGGGCAAGATTCAAGATGAAGGATCCCCCCCCCTCCTCCTTGTCTTTTAACCTATAGAAAGGTCCAGTTCAATGGCTTCAGGATCTCCATCTTGGATGAGAGACTCTGGTCCATTCATTCTTTCTGACTACTCACACGCAGCGGAGGACTTGGGCTCTGGGCCTGCTCTCTGGCCCTCTTACACCCTGCAAGAATCCACTCAGAACTGCTCCCTCTCCTCCCGGCCAGCCCCATAGATTCTAAGGGGTCAGCACTTGCTGTTTTCTTCCTCTCAGTCACCAGACTCCCAGTCCTGTCAGCCTGTCCTTGTTTGCATTGCCTTCGGACTGGCCAGCCTCTCCCCCCCAGCCCCCCCACTCAGCTCAACACCCCATGCTCTTCATCGTGGGAGCAGCTGGAGAGAAAGGGGCTGTCACCTCCCTGGTAGGGCACATCCTATTTCTGCTGATGGGTCTCAGGACCAGAGTGACAGCCCCAGAGAGCCCCACGGCACGGGCACGGCTCTCTTTATCTCCCTGTCAGTCTCCTCCGATTTCCACCGAGCCCCCCCACTGTATCTCCAGGAGGAGCCCGGCCTCTCAGAATCCATCTTCAGAGGCTGACAGCCTCCACAAGCTACTCCCCTCCCACGCTGTGGTTCCTTCCTTCCCTCCCTCCCTCCTTCCTCCCTCCCTCTCCCTTTCCTTTCTTTCTCCCTCCTTCCCTCCTTCTCTCCCTTTCTTTTTCCCTCCTTTCCTCTCTCTCCCTTCCTCCCTTCTTTCCTTCCTTCCTTCCCCCTTCCCTCCTTCATTCCTTCCTTCCTTCCTTCCTTCCCTCCCTCCCTCCTTTTTCTTCCTTCTTCCCTCCCTCCCTTCCTTCCTTCTTTCCCTCCTTCCCTTCCTGTTTCCTTCCTCCCTTCCTTCCTTCTTTCCTTCCCTCCTTTCCCTCCCTCCCTTCTTCCCTTCCTTCCTTCCCTCTTTCATTCCTTCCTTCTTTCCCTCCTTCCCTTCCTGTTTCCTTCTTTCCTTCCCTCCTTCTTTCCCTCCCTCCCTTCTTCCCTTCCTTCCTTCCCTCCTTCCTTCCCTCCTTCCTTCCTTCCTTCCTACCTTCCTTCCTCCCTTCCTTCCTCCTTCCTTCCTTCCTTCCCTCCTTCCTTCCTTCCTTCCTTCCCTCCTTCCTTCCTCCTTCCTTCCTTCCTTCCCTCCATCCCCGGCCCCTTGTGCCTCCTCTCTCCTCCTCCCTCTGCCTCTTCCCCGTTTCCCACTCCCTCTGTGCTATTTGTTGCTGCTTATAATAGGGCGCTTCTGGGATGAATGGTGTTTTCAGCCCTGGCCAGGAATACATCCGGCCTTTCCCAGCCCGGCCCCTGCCCCCACCACGGCTGGAGGGGAGTGGCGGGGGGGGGGAAGGGGGGGAGGGTGGTCTGTGGAAGAGAGTCGGGCCAGACAATGGGGCCCAGTGGGTTCACTTGGGAACTCGCGCCAGCTCCGTGGCCCTCTGAGGCGGTGCGGCGTGCCAGGCGCAGGGAGCGAATGCCCTTCCCTAACAGGCTGCCCGCGTGCCCGCGCGCGGGAGCCCACTGGGATGTGTGGCAGCTCTGGACGGCAGGCAAGGCCACAGCCCTGGGTGCCAGGCCCAAGGTGACCGACAGAAAGCGATAGGCTTGGCAAGAGGCCCGTCCTGGGCGTCGGCTGCCAGCGCTGGAGACTCCCACGCCGCGACGCGGAGCCTCGGAGCGGACGCACGCAAGGCCCCGCTGTGGGAGTCAGGAAGGACCAGGGTTTGCAGACATGCAGCTCGCTGGACCGTGGGCTTTCTAAGAGCCTCAGAAACGGTGCCCGGGCCAGGGCCAGCCTGTTAGGCCTCTGTGGGGGAAACGTAGAGTGGATCCGAATTTGAAGCCTCAATGAAGCCAGGGAGGGGAGAAGACCTTCCCTGGGCGGCTAGCTCAACCCTACAGAGTCTCGGAGACCTTGGATTGAAGGGTACATGCAGGGTGGAGGCTTCACGAGGGGAGGGCTGCGTGGCGGAATGCACGGAGTAGACCACCCAAGGCATGGACAAGCGCAGAACCCTCACGTCCCCCCCACAACCTGTCGGCGGCATCTACCGAATGACAGACCCCATGACTTGGATGAAATCCTCCACTGAACAACACCAACAGGTGCTGCTCTTTCTCGTAAAATGTCTATTTATCCCCCCGACGCTGCTGGTGGCTCACGCCTGTCATCCTAGCTACTCAGGAGGCTGAGATCTGAGGATCGAGGTTCAAAGCCAGCTGAGGCAGGAAAGTCCGTGAGACTCTGATCTCCAATGAAACACTCAGAAAACCAGAACTGGTGCTGTGGCTCAAGTGGCAGAAAATTGAGCCTTGAGCTGAAGAGCTAAGGGATGGCGCCCAGGCCCAGAGTTCAAGCCCCATGACCGACCAAAAAATGTGCTCAAAGAAACTCATTCAATGATATTTGGATTCCCCCCTTCTAATTTCTGATCAATTAATTTGCTATCATAGAGCACAATAATAAAATACCCTTCACAGCAGGGCAGCCTGCTTATAAACTTGCAGGGAAACCAGTGTGACTTTCAGAACACCGGGAAGACGCCACCCGGGACATTGGATACACGGAGTGAACACAATCAGAATGAACTGAAATTCACATTCACCAGCCACGTAAACGGAGTACGACTCGATCCTGGGCTACCATGCTGTCCTCTCGGGCCAGTTTCAGAAGGGAATTCGAGGCCATTCTGAAGGATATGAAGGGAAAGCAAGTGGAGGAAATGCAACGCACAGAAGCCCCATTTGCCAGATTGTGAGTTTGCCGAGGAATGCCTACAATCGGCACGGGTGTCAGTCTGTCTACCTGGCACATTCACAGAGGCGCGTCACCACGGGGTCGCACAGAAGGGCCCTGGGCCCCGGGGGGGCTCAGAGAGAGGCCTCTTCCACCACGGGGCATCCCCTGCTGGGGAAAAGGCGCTTGGGTGGACGGGAAAGTCTGGGAACCTCCAGAAAGGCGAGCAGCAGAGGCAGCGGGTGTCTGGGTGGGCTTCCCGAGGGGAAGAGTGTGGCTGTGGCTTTCCATCTCCAACCTCTAAACAACCTGGAGGACATCTGACAATGGCCCAGGACTGGCTCCTGGGTCCCTCCCCAGCGCAGTGGTGATGAAGCTAGGTTGGGTATTCTCCTCCTGTCCTTGTCCTTAGCAGACCTGGCATTGTGTGGTAGGGGCGATCGGAGGTGAAGAACAGACTTCTTGCCCTTGAGGAAGCTTGGGTCCGTTGTATAAACACTCTATCGGGGTGATGTTTAAAGTTGTTGTGTTGTTTTTTTTTGTGACAGCCGGATGTCTGCCCTGACCGACTCTGTTCAGCTGCGGGGTTCACACCCCCATCCACACAAGGGGCCAACTTCCAGCCGCAGGCCCAAACCCCAACCCCACAACCTTGGGGAGAAGGTGCTTTGCCCAAGCCTAAACTTCCCCACCCTCAATCACTCCCCCCCCCCCCCCCCGCTCCCCCGACCCCGCCAAGTCAGCAACAGCCAAAGCCCAACCACCGTAAGACCCTGTTCCCAATGGGGCTTGGAAAATGCCCACCCTCCCATTCCCTCCCCACAGGGGCAGGGCTCACCTGACCCCGGAACCCCGTTTCCCATGAACCCCATTTCCCATGAACCCCGTTTCCCATAGTCCCCGGCTTAAAGGCCCGGGCTGAACCCCCACCCCACACACACACACAGCAAACCCCCTTCAACCACGAGGAGCGGATTTCTTGCACACTGCTTGCCTTGGCGAGATGAAAGGCGCCGTGTCTCTTAAACAGAGGAGAATATTTTGAACAGGGAATTAACAGCAAATTAAACTGGTTTCATTGTACTCATTCATGCGCAAAATGAGTGTGGGAGTTAAACCAAGAGAGGAAAAAAAAAAAGGAAAGAAAGAAAACCAAACAGGCTACGTGGTTGTCATAATCAGAGGGCAGCCTCCGGCCCTAGAAAGAAATGATCCATCCGCCCTGGGAGGAGAGGGCTCACCCCGGCGTGGGCTCCTAATTGATCAGCAGGGCTAATGCCTCTGTGCTCCCCAAAGCCAGGATGCGTTACAGGGCTCACAGGATCCACTGGCCTGGGGTAAACCTCTTTTTCTGGCCTAGCAGCGCATCAGGCAATGCACCTTCCTGAATTAGCCAGACACAGAGTAGTAACTGGATTTAAGACGGTGAGCAGTTTTAAACGAGTCCGATGGATGGGTCTCTTTCCTCGGCTGGCCTTGGGGTGGGCCTGGTCTTCTCTCACCTGCCTACCTGCTCTGGCTGCTAACTCTTGTCTCACCCCTTTCTTGGGCCTTTTAGATCCGTCGCCCCGTCTTTCAGCCTTCCTAAAATGCAAAGCCGGTTGGGTCCATTCTCATACAGAAGCCGTCAAGGGCATCCCAGGAGTCTCAAGGTCAGGTCTGAGCTCGCTCGACCCCCCCCCAAATGTCATCAACACCACTGTCACCGGTGACACCCTCCCCCCTTGGCCAGACACAGGTGCTAACGCATGTCATCTCCCTGACCTCTACAGGACAGAGGTCCAGGCACTGTGTTTGCTTCGCAAATGAGGATCAAATTGGTGAAGAGACCCCCGTGAATGCCTTCTGTTTCCCCATCCTGACCTCCTCCCTTCCCAGCCTGACCACAGCCCTCTCTTGTGCCTTGTTCTTCAGAACGGATCTCCGTCCGTCCCCCCTCCCCATTCCCCTTCTCCCCAGCTCAAAATCCTTCTTAGGGTGCCATCCCTAATCAGCAATGGACAACTGGACAGCCAGGAGGTGCACACACACGCACGCACGCACGCACACACAGGTGCACGTGTCACTGCAAGTGAACCTCAGCCCCATCTGTCTGTGGCCAAGGGTGATGATGAAGGTGAACGTCACACACCGGGAATCCATGGTGCCTTTTCTACCCACAATCCTTTGGAAGGGGGTCAAAGCCCCTCAGGTGAACACAGAGGGGTCCCAGCTTCTCCACCCTGCGGCGACCCTACAGACCAGCGCACAAGAGAAACCGAATCTCCTGAAGGTGGTATGTAGAGCTGTCAAGAGAGAAACAGGACTGACTGACACACGGGCCCCTCCAAATGGTGCTTCTCCTGGACCCCCAACCCCTGCCCAACATGGTAGAGGTACCAGGGACTCCTCTGAACTCCTTGAACTCTGGGCCAGCACACAGCACACAACCATCATCGCTACACAGCCTTCATCCAACCAGGAAGAGGGATGACAGCAAAGCTCTCCCGGGCCCCCTGAGGGCTGGACCGCGGTTCTGAGAAGCTCCGGACCTTCCCTAGTTGGAGACAAACTGACGCATGGGACAGTGGCTCTTTCTATGGGATCACGGGGCTGTTCGGGAAAGCCCATTTCCGGGATGATCTTTGGAGCTGTGTGGATGGAGAGGGTCAGGATCTAACTGAGAGGAGGCTGGGAATAAGTCAAGTGGTTAACCTGGGATCACGGGGTCCTTGGTCTAAGTGCAGTAACTCCTTTTCCCCTTGGATATATCCATCCCTTGGATTTCCTGACATGAAAGATGGGTGCACAGAAAGCGGGGAGACACACCGCCCTCACCCAGAAAGCCCTCCAAAGCACAGTGACCTCACTCCGAGTCCTGTGCCCTCTTCCCACCTTCTACTCTGGGCACAGCCCCGCTGCTGCCTGGGTAGGGGGTTGTGAGGAAAGGGACTCTCTCTCTCTCTCTCCCCTTCAGCATCTCCTCCAACTCTCCTCCAACCCTCACCAATCACCACTCCACTCCGTGGAGTCCGGGCAGGCAGAGGGTCCTGGTTTTCCCAAGGCCCCAGGACCTGCGTCTGATGACCACCGCTGTGAGCTGGACATTCAGATTGCCACCTGTGTGGGCACCAGATCTGTGGTGCTTTCCTGCCGATCTGTCCACACAGGGCTGCCCTCCCAGCCTGACACCCCAGAGAACAACCAACCCCCCTACTAAACAAAGACTTTAGGACAGGTTGGTGAGGGATGGAAGAGAATTTGATAGAATCTAAGACCAACCCAACCAGCTGGGCGGGGTCCTCCGAGAAGGATCTGGCCTTTTGATAAGAGCAGGAAGTGATTCAGCAAGAAGAGAGATTATCAGGGCCACTCCTGCGGTGGGGGGGGGGGCTCGATAATGATCATCACCATAATAACAGTCGTATGCACAGTGATGACAAGATCTACGATTATGGGATGCTTGTGGCGTCCAGGCCTGGTCTCAGTGCCTCTCTTACATCCCTTGTACCAGGTTATAGGATAGAGATGGCCAACACTAGGGAAAGCTGGCTGGTCCAGAGAGAACAGATTCCCGCTCTCCTGCTTTTCCCCAAGCCCCCCCCCCAACACACCCCATCTCAGCCTCAAGTCTTTTAGGCTGGCTGCAAGTGTGGTTGGCAAAGGCCGCAGTAAGGCGGAGAGTGGCCTTTTCAATTTGGATTTGGATCACGCAGAATCCTCCACCCCTGTCCATCCCTCTGGAACATGGAAGGTAAATTCCACCTGAGTGTCCACCATCAGCCCTGCTCTAGCCGCTGAAACTTGAACGGCAATCTCAGGCTACCTCGCTCGACGTTCGGGCGGGCTTTTCCTCTTGGACCTCAGGAATGGCGAATTCACTCTTGCTGACATGAGTACCAGAAAGATAGCTGAGTATGTTTAACATTGGGGGGGGGGGGACAGGATGGGGGGTGGTCCATGTTTTTAAGTCCCATAGCTGGACATAAAAAGTCCTCATTTTTTTTTTAACCTTTCGGCCTCGTCCAAGCCCTGGAACATTTCCACTTCCAAGCTGGAGCTTTCTTATTTTCTTTGTGGAAAAGAAAACGCACTAGCAACCATGAGAGATTATTCTCCTCGCCTCCTCCTACTCCTCTCGGCTCATCTTCTCTCCAGGTATGGTGACAGAAGGGACCAGGGACTTGCTCTCTTCCATTCTCCTTCTTAACACTGGATACCAAGACTCCTCCTGAGTCCATCTGGACCTGGACTCTCGTGCCCGGGCACAATGTCACGCTTGCAGGGCATCCAATGGGCCAACAAATGGAGAGGGAGGAGGTAATAAGAGAGGTGTCATTGATTCCCCAGCGGCAAAACTCACAGGCAAGCCAGGCAGGGGAAAAAAAGCACACAGGCTCCCAGCACAGCAGGGAAGAGACAGGGAAAGCAAAGGGCACTGGGGCTTTTCCCAAGGCAGACTCCTCTTTTGCATTAATTTCTCCTAAATAACACCTCTTAAAGTGCAAATCTCCAGAAGAAGACAGGACCGATTACTGAAGCAGAAGATTATTGGGGCTGCGCAGGAGGGAGAGAGGAAGCGGGGGGAGAGAGAAAGAGATAAAAAGAGAGAGAGATTGAGGGCTGTTTCTGTGCATCTGCTGCAGGCTGGAGGCCTCTCATTGCTGGAGATTTACTGAACTCAAACAGGAAAAGGAGAGGTCCCAACATTAACAGCCACCCTGCTCTCTTCCCGGGGAGGAAGAGAAAATGAGAGGCGAGAGAGGGAAAATTGCCAGGTAGTGGAGTGAGCCCATCAGAAGGAGATGCTTTCTGGGCACAGAGAAGCCCGCTCTTCGGTGCCTCTTGCAGCTCAGGGGTGAGCAGGAAGAGGATAAAGAGGAATTTTTACTTTCTACAGCGGGTGTATTCACAGAACACGGGGCTCAGGAGCGAAGGGTAAAAGGCTAGGGTAGACAGACGGCTTCAGGACAGAAGGTGGCTGTTCACCCACATCAGAGCCTTTGCTCCAATAGGAACTCTTTATTGTTCTCCCAGAACTTTCATTTACAAGGGGAAAAACAAAACCAAACTCACACCCAAGATAGATACTGATAGTGATGAGCCACAGAGAAGGATGGAGCAAAGAATATAGATTTCCAGACAAGAAGTGTTTCTCCACTGGGCACCGATGGCTCACGCCTGTCATCCTAGCTACTCAGGAGGCTGAGATCTGAGGATCATAGTTCGAAGCAGGCCCAGGTAGAAAACCCCACCAGACTCCTATCTCCAATAAACTATATATATATATATATTTTTTTTTTTAAAGTCAAAAGCGGAGCTGTGGTTCACATGACGGAGAGCCAGCCTTGAGCAAAAATAGCCCAGGGATAATGCCAGGCCCTGAGTTCAAACCCCAAGTCTGGCAGCAAAAAAATCAATCGATCGATCGATCGATCGATCGATCTCTGTTATCTTTCCCTAGGCAGCGTCTGCCCCTGAATTGTTATTTCAAAAGGTCCAAGTCCTATTGTAGGAAAAAAAAAAAATCCAGATGAGAAAACCGAGGCCCAGGAAGAAATCGGAAGTCTCACCGTCAGTCTTCTTCCTAAACACCAAATCGCGGGGGATTCCGAGAGATCCCAGACAGGTAACTCTGCATGCGGGAGGGGGGAGCAGTTCGGGATGAAGGCACTCAGGGCAGTGAAGGTGGAGTGAACCCCCAGCACGCACAGGACTGTGGGAAGTTTGAGCTTATAGAAAAGAACTGCCCTTCTTCTCTTGGAGCTCCTGCTCTGATCAGAAGAAACTAGCCCTTGGCTTCGCACGCTAAGTAAGGAGAGAGCACAAAGGGAAGAGAAGAGGGGGATGGATCGAGAATGGAACCTGAAGACGCCATTTAAAAGAGAGAACTCCTGGCACTCTGCTGTGGACAGCATTACCTTCTTCGTCCTCACTCATTTCAGACCCTGGGCACCTACTGTGTCGTAGGCTGGAGCCTGACCCCTCCAGGAGCAGATAGACATGCTACAAGGAGCAATCCAGTGGCACGGTCTCCTACGGGACAGGATGACAGCGTGTGAGTGAAGTGGACAATGGGGGGTGGGGAGGGGGGTTGTAGCTCAACACAGAGAAGAGAGTATCTCCTGGGAAGTCAATGGAAGCCCCAGACTTGAAGAATGGGTAGGAGAGGGCTTGACGATGGAGAGACGCTGGTGCTGGGCAGGACTTGGCGGGCCGAAGCTAGGTTGGCTTTCAAAGCCCTTGAATCGCACCTTAAGTTTCCTAGCACTTTCCGGGGCAGAGGTGATATGTGCTTGCAAATTAAAGAGAAGGGGGTGGGAAGCCCAAGCTAACCCCCCGGCCCCATAGGCCATATTAATTCTTCATTCACATGTATGGTTTCTTGGCTTGTTTTCCCTGCTTTATCCTCAGGGCAAAGGGAGGTAGAGCAACACAGGGAGAGGAACGGATTTGCTCACAGGGGGTTTTAACCTTACGCTGTTTTTAAGTACCCCTGGTTACACACGCGAACAAGTTCTGTAGTTCAGCGCTTGCTAATGATATAATTAATTAAGTCCGTAATCAGGACGATCTCTCCGCCATCATCATCAGATCATCCCCCGACTCCCCGAGACCATTAGCTCCTAGGGCTGCACTTTAAGGAGGGAGGCGGTCCTGGGGACCAGCTCTTTTTCTATGCCATTCTTGTAACTTAATTGGTTCTCAGATGGATAGCTTGAGATTTTTTTTTTTTAATTTTTTCAGCTAGAAGAAGATGCAGAGGGTGGACACTGGGTGGGGCGGGGCACACACCTTCTGGAGCAGGCTGGTGGGCTTGACCCAGTCTGAGCAAAACGGTGCCCAACCATTCCAGTTCCTGCAAAGCGATCCATTTATTATAATTCTGCACAGAAGAGATCCAGTAAATCAAAGAGACAACCTGACTGCAAACAAATTACATAGCAAGAGCTAGGACGCAGGGAGGGAAGGAAGGAAAGGGGGTGGACAGAGCAGCTGGCCCACTGGGAGAAAAGTGGGAATAAAAAAGGAAGGGGATAGGGAAAGTCAGAGAAATCGAGAGCTACGAAGATGTCAGGAATCCAAAAGAAAGACCAAAAATTGGGGCTTCATTTGTCCATCAGGAAGGGGAGGGAGGAGACGAAGCAAATGAAAAGCCTCCAACCAAGAGAGATTCCAGTTAAGAGAAATGTCTAACTTACAAACTCTTGACTTAAAAAGAAAGAAAAAAAGAAAAAGAAAAGAAAAAGAAAACAAACTGCCCTTTGTTCTCCAGGAGTAGCTGACTGACAGTTTCTTTCTCTTATACAACTGTTCAGAGTTTTCTTTTCTCATGTAAATAGAGTCAGGGACCTGTCTTAATGCAGAGTTAACCTGTTACTGGTAGGTACCCCTACCTGCAAGTGCAAATATGCAGCTGGGCCTAAGTACCCTCCAGAAACAACTACCCTTTTGCCAAGGTCGGCAAAAATGGGTTTCTAGAAAGTTCCAGCATGGAACTGAAGCAACGTTCCTGTTGCTCACAGCTGATGGGTGGCCATGGTTGGGACTGGTATATGCACACCCTTAGCATAAACGTAAGCAATAGATAAAGCCATGTGAGGAATGATTCAACTGGCACTGAAAGGATCTTTTGGTCTGGGAAAGTATACTCCCTGATCTAAACACCTCCCTTACAAATTCATGAACCTACATGGAAACAGAAGAACTCCTGTGAATGAAGCAAGAGGCTGCACGCGCTACTCCCAAGGACTCTGAACAGATTAAGATGGCAGACCACTTCATGACAAATTTGTGAGGGAAAGTGACCCTTAGGGAAATGATAAAACCACAGGAAGTCTCCAAGGTACTCCACAGTCAGTTCCCCAGCCCTCAAGACAGACCCTGGAATCCATCCAGAGGATAAGTATCAACGTTTTTTATGAATAGCAAAGCAAGAGTCCTAAATAGGCCGAGTGTAGTGGTTCAAGCCTGTAATCCTAATTCCTTGGGATGTGGTGATCAGGAGATGATGGTTCAAGGCCAACTTGAGTACAAAGAAGTTCACAAGACTCAATCTCAACCAACTGTCGGGAGTGGTGATGCATGTCTACCATCCCCAACAACATGAAGGAGCACAAGTAGGAGGATTACAGTCTAGGTCAGCCCAGGCAAAATGTGAAATCGTACCTCAAAAATGGCCAGTGCAAAAAAAAGCGGGGGTTGGAGGCACAGCTCCAATGGTAGACTGTCTACCTAGCTTAAGGCCCTGATTTCGATCTTTAATACTGAAAAAAAAAATCTTAAATTATTGTCATGAAACCCAGCAGCTCACAGAAGGGCAGACTTAGAATATATTTTAAGGCAAGGATGGTTCAATCATCGAGAATCCATAGTATAATTAATCATAGTCATTAACCCAAAGTATTATCTCAACATCTTGATGATGTTGAATAGGCAATTACTAATATTCATATCCATTTTTTTAAGAACTCATTATACAATGAGAAGAGATGGATACTTTCTGGCTTAAAGAAATATATAGTTTCTCAACCAAAAATGCTTAATGGAAAAGCCTAGAAATTCTTCCATAAAAATTAGAAATAGAACAGTCACCATTGCTTTTACCATTGTTACTAGGCATTGTTGTGGGGCAACAGGCAAAACCACTCAGTTAGGAAATCATGTTATGAACTGGAAATGAGGAAGCAAGTAAGGTCCACAGTAGTAGACAGCAGAGTCGCACAGACAACCAACTCACAAGCTACTCTAAACAATAAAATAATAGTTTAAGAGTAATATGTAGAATGCAGTACTTCTTTTAATTTAAAAAAAAATCCAACCAGTTGGGATAACAAAATGGAAGAGGGGAAACTCCATTTATAATAGCAATGAAAAGACAAAATATTTGGGGATTTATTTAAGAAGAGAAGGATAAGCTCTATTGTCTTAGCTAAGAATTCTGACATCATAATGAATTCTTCCTCAGTGAATCTATAAATATCGTGCAATAAAATTAGAAAACTAAGATGAGTGTAGTGGCTGAAGCTTGTAGGCCTACCTATGTGGAAGCAGAGATTTCTAGAGCAAGGTTCAAGACCAGCCCAGGTTCCTGAGACTCCATCTCCACTAATGATTGGGTGCGATGGTGTAAGACAGACATCCCAACAACAAAGGGAAACCACAGATAGGAGGATCACAGTCCAGTCGGGCCCAGGCATAAAACAAAGACTACCATGAAAACAACCAATGCCAAAGGGGCCTGGCAGAGTGGTTCAAGTGACTGTGGAGTGCCTACCTAGCAAGCACTAGGCTCTGAGTTCAAACCCCAGTTACCACCAACAAAAAAAAAGTAGGAAATAGAAGTTCAGACACAAAAACAGGTATACTCAGTCCAACTGAGCATCTGGGCTCTCTCTTAGAGAGAGAGCTGCACAGATATAAACCTTATGAACCCTAGCTTCATTCCTAGGAACAGAATGGAGACAGCGGGAGGAATCCTTAAGAGATGTATGAACGGGATGCATATAAGAATGTCAGGGGAAGTCGTCTTTAAAATGGTGGGAAACCGTGTACAAAGTAAACCTCCACCAACAGGAAAATTAATAAATTATGCTATTTTTGTACACACACACACACAAAACCAAGAAACACAACCCAGCTGTAGCAATAATGGACTACAGTAATACAGAGAATTTCTCAGACATTGTACCGAATGAAGGAGAAGGATGCAAGTTGGAAAAACAAGTAGAGAATAACATGCACTTACGCGGTATCTGGAAACATCTAGATTACTGTTTCATTCAGAACCACATACACTATCATTCAATGGGAATAAACGCAAAGAACACCAAGGCTTCGCTTGAGGAAGAGCCAGGAGGGGGCATGGCAGAAGAGAGAGACAGGACTCCCCCTAAAGTGGTAGCAGCAGGCACTAGGGATTTGGTAAATTTGTGTGTGTGTGTGTGTGTGTGTGTGTGTGTGTGTGTGCATGATTTGGTAAATTCATGGTGTGTGTGTGTGTGTGTGTGTGTGTGTGTGTGTGTGTGTGCATGCTTGCTGGTCCTGGGGCTTGAACTTACTCAAAGCACTGTCTGAGAGACTTCTCAAGGCTAGCACTCTATCAGTTGAGCCACAGCTCTGCTTCTAGCATTTTGGTGGTTAAAGATAAGAGTCTCACAGACTTTTCCTGCCTGGGCTGGCTTCGAATCACGATCCTCAGATCTCAGCCTCCTGAGCGGCTAGGATGACAGGCATGAGCCACCAGCACCCCCGGCTTAAATTAGTGTTTATGACATATTTTCTTTGCTTTCCCTCCCCCTTTTCCTTTGGGGTGATTGCACTATCGTTGTATTTCTATGTTTGGGGGGTAGGGGAGGGTTGGAGGTCCCAGCCACAGTTAAACTACTTCAGCGTAAAGTTAAACAAGCAAGAATAACCAGAAGGAAATAAAAATTCAGAAAAGAAAAATAGAGATATAGTCCTACCAGATGTTAACACGTATTATCATGCCGTGGCTCGCACAAACATACATGGTACTTGCATACGCAGCGGCTGGTTGCTAGAATAAAACATAAAGTTGAGAAATATCCTCATTATATTTTTCCCCCCTGGAAGGCCTTGACTTGTCCGAAGACAATAGCTTCTGTGTAACCACACTACCCAACTGCCCCCACCCTCTTATTCCTGTACGATTTTGCGGGGGTTGTGTGGCTAACAGACCTCAGGATCTAGGGACACAGCCCCCAAGGGGCTCATCAAAAGGAGAAAAACTTCATTAAAGAATCAAGCTTGGGCCGGGCACCGTCGGCTCACGCCTGTCATCCTAGCTGCCCGGGAGGCTGAGAGCTGAGGATCACGGTTCAAAGCCAGTCCGGGAGAGGAAAGTCCGTGAGACTCTCTCATCTCCAATGAACCACCAGAAAACCGGAAGTGGTGCTGTGGCTTAAGTGGTAGAGCGCTTGCCTTGAGCTGCAGAGCTGAGGGACAGCGCCCAGGCCCAGAGTTCAAGCCCCACGACTGATAAAAATAATTTTTTTTAAAAAAAAAAGAATCAAGCTTGGTTATTGAGACAAATGCAGAAAAGCATCATCTACTCAAACATCCGTTCGTATTCATAAGCACCTGTCCCCAGGCCACTATGTCTACACCTGCCTGTTTGAGTTCCCGCTCCCCTCCCCCCAACCCCCAGCTTCCTCTCTGTCCTGCCCGCCGACCTGTCAAAACCTGCCTGTCATATCCACTCGCCTTCCTGCTTAAAACTCTCCAACGGCACCCTGTCACCCTCTGGCAGGAAAAAAACAAACACCAATCTAGGCTTCTAACCAGATGCCACGAATAGTTCGGCCCATCTCTGGGTCCTTAGGCCTGTGCTGTCTGTCCCAGACAACTGACCTGCCTGCTACTCAAATCTGCCAGACTCTTCTCCCCCTGAGAGCCCTCCCAGCTCCCCCTGCCACCACCTCCACCTTGCTGGAACATTCTTTGAGAGAGCAAGTGATGGTGTCCACCTAGCTCAAAGCCGCATGCCCATTTCTGACACAGTCTCCCCGTGCATGCTGCTTCCTGAAATACTGAACGAATACACGGAAGACACAACGGGGAAGAGGGTCGCTCCGGGAAGGCATGCATTATTTATTTCTAGGAGAGAAAAGAACAGGGCCATAAAATACAACCTGTGATTGATGTCTCTTACAGCCGCCAACTCTCACTTTAGAGTTCTCTCCTCTCTCTCCTGGAGACCAACCAGGTAAACCAGTTCCCCACCCGGGATTTTGCCACCAATCACCTATCCGTGACGCCACGTCCTGCCAGTCTAGAAAGCTCCAGGATCACAGGTTCTGCATGTCAGGGGAATATTCTTCCCCATCCTTGGCAGAATGGCTCCTGCCAGAAGGGCCTCCACCTTCTTTGTGAATGATAGACAGGTGCCACACGGGTGGTGCGGCCTTCCACGCATGTCCTGGCTCCAGCTCTCTGGGAAGAGGAGCTTGAGGGCTTCCCTGGCGCAGACCCACTTATAGATCCCCGCCTTGGAAAAAAAAAACAAAAAACAGTCTCGTTCCTTGCCAAGAGGAGAGGGTGAAGTCAGTGGGCGCGGGCTCATGCTGGGGGGTTCCCTGGGAATCAGCGGACGATTCTACCAGGTAGAAAAATATAACCTGTCTTGGCGTAGATGGCATTTGGATAGCTATCTGATGATTGCTCTAATACTGATATAGTTCTCTTCTTGCAAGGAGCTCTAAATACTTCATGGATATGGGCTCGTTAATCTTCAACTCTTTATTAACGTACAGAACAAATCACCCCGCGGAGTCGAACACACACATACACACACACACACACACACACACACACACACACACACACACACACACATGCTCCTTTTCATTCTTCAGATATGTAATGCGTTGTTTCGGTAACCTTTGAGCGAACATCAGAAGACAGAAACGAAAATAAAAACTTCCTGCTCTTTCCTACGCAAAACTGTCAATTCTTGTCCTGGCTGAACTTGATCCTAAACCCAGTGTGGTTATCATCATCATGGCCCCAGTAAATCCAGCTTTCCCACGTCTCTGTCTCTTAGCAATCCGGCTTTGCCTTCTCTGCCCTTAATACAAATCTGTCTGCGTCCTGAAGGCAGACTGTCTTCATGAGCTGTTTCCATGGGCAAAAGTCACCTGTGAATGAATCGGGGAGTTTAAAGAGGCCTGCGGGCTTTCACGCTGGCCTTCTCTGGTGTTAGGGGCCACAAGCAGAAGAATCCACTTGAGCCACACCTCCACTTCAAGCTTTTTGCTGGCTAATTCAAGACCAGAGTCTTGCTGGGCGTCGGTGGCTCGAGGCTGAGATCTAAGGATGGCAGTTCAAAGCCAGGCCAGGCAGGAAAGTCTGTGAAACTCTTACCTCGAATAAACCACTAGAAAACCGCAAGTGGCTCTGTGACTCAAGTGGTAGAGCGCTCGCCTTGAGCTGAAGAGCTGAGGGACAGTGCCCAGGCCCAGAGTTCAAGCCCCCAGACAGACAAAAAAAAAGAAAAAGAAAAAAGATCAGAGTCTCTGGGATTTGGCTTCCCAGGCTGGCTTTGAACGGGGATCCTCGACTCTCTGCCTCCTGAGTAGCCAGGATTATAGGCAGCAGGTCTGGTACCTGGCTGGTCATTTTGTCTTTTTGACTGTCTCTATGTCTTCAAGTTCACGCATCCTTCTTTTCATTGGTGCCTCATGTTCTTCAAACCTTCCAAGTGTGCCCTCTCTGGATGTTCTATTTGCGTGTGTGTGTGTGTGTGTGTGTGTGTGTGTGTGTGTGTGTGTGTAAAAGTCATATTTTCTCATGAGGAGGCTTCTGCTGGTAGAAAAGCGGAGGTTAACTCTCTGTACCGTCAACATCCAAAAGGGTTTCCTCTCCGATTACCCGGGAATTCCAAACGAAGCTACTCTTTAGAACATGTCATACAACAGTGACCACCATCTACCATGCGTTTTCTGGGTATATGGGCACATTTAACTTCGATTTACATACGCTATTTACATAATGGCTTGCTGATTGGCTGATCGTGGGTGCTAGGTAAGACTCACGGTAGACTGCTAACCACGTAGATTGCTGGATTTCAGTGTGTTGGTAGGGTGCCACTTTTCTGCCCACACTTAGCAAGCGGCTGAACAACACAGCTCAGCCCACACACCGGGGCCAATCGAGAAGCTTTCTTTCTCATTTGTCCCTGGTGCCCCATACCTCATTCTCTTAAAAAATGCAAGAGATGCAGATTAGCTAAAGGAAATACACAGCCTGGGTCATTCAGGTCTGTTGAAAGGAAACGGTATTATTCAATCATATTCTGGTTTATGCTGATTCGTCGTCGTTGTTGTTGTTGTTGAAATGGTGTTTAACTAACAGAATTGCTCCGGGGCTGATTAGATCTTTGAAGCTCAACTAATTAGAACCCGGCGTACTCTCTAGCAAGAACAGACCCACCTTCTGATCAAATGAGCCTCTCCATCCCGGGGATCCACGCCGAAGCCGTAAAGGCATCAAGCGGGTATGTTTCGGAGAGTTAAAAGAAAGCTTGTGCTCATTTATTTATAATAAGCATCTGCGGGTACAAAGGCTTCTCTGGGGTTCCATGAAGTCATGGAACGGGGCGGGGGGGGTCCTTCATGAATTCAGAATCCTTCCACCTGCTTGCTATTCAACCACCCCAGGCCCCAGCCCAGCCTCTCCCCACCACGGCAGTCCTCTGAGCTCCCAGGAAGTGAGTGCGCCTGGGTGACTCACATGGGGAACTCTGCTCCAATGTCTGCACATCTGCAGCCCGGCAGTTGAGTCTGAAGAATGGGAGGTGGGCACTGGGTAGGGGGTGGATCTATGCCCAAATCCCATTTTCCCCGTTCCCAGCCACCTGCACGCAGCCCTGGCACAAGCCATTTAAACCCAGGGTGGCTACATTCTGGGCACCTCCTCGGACTGAGGGAAGTGTTTGTGACTCGAGAGCTATTCTGCACATAGCAGGGGAGGGGAGGGAAGGGGGGGACCCAGACAGTTCTCCAGTCTCTCGTCCGTTCTGTGCTCTAGAGAGGCCAAGATAGCCACAGATTACACAGGAAGGTGCCAGTTCCCAAGATGATACGGATGCCTTGGTCTCACTCCTACCTGAATTCCCCACTGATCACTTTTTTTTTTTTAACCAGTCCTGGGGCTTGAACTCAGGGCCTAGGCACTGTCCCTGAGCTTCTTTGGCTCAGGGCTAGCGCTCTACCACTTCAGCCACAGCGCCACTTCTGGCTTTTTCTGTGTATGTGGTGGTGAGGAATCAAACCCAGGATTTCATGCATGCTAAGCCAGCACTCTATCACTGAGCCACCTTCCCAGCCCCTGAATTCCTCTGTCTGAGTGATTGCTAACTCCCTTTCTTCAAAAATACCCTAAAGATATCACTTAATCTTTCTGAAAGGGGTCGGCTCTGGTCTTTCTGGTATGCTTTAAGAGTTATAAAGCACCAGGGTGTGGGCTGGGAAGGTGGCTCAGTGGTAGAGTGCTTGCCTTGCATGCATGAGGCCCAAGGTTCAATTCCTTAGTACCACAGACACAGAAAAAGCAGGATGTGGTGCTGTGGCTCAAGTGGTAGAGTGCTAGTCTTGCATGCATGAGGCTCTGGGTTCGATTCCTCAGCATCATATAAGCAGAAAAATCCAGAAGTGGCGCTGTGACTCAAGTGGTAGAGCGCTGGCCTTGAGCTGAAGAGCTGAGGGACAGCGCCCAGGCCCAGAGTTCAAGCCCAAGACCATCGAACAACAACAAAAAAACACCAGAGTTAAACAGGATCCATCAAGTTCAGTGTTTTTAACCCTCTTCCACCAGGACATTGTGTACCTCGTCTGGGATGGAGCGCTCACTTCCTCCTAGGACAAACAAGCCCAACCAGAGACTCGGTGCAAACTCTGCGTTCCAGGGGTCCTTGCTTTGGAGGCGACCGGTGCCCGCCTCCAGTCTTTCCCGTTCGGCCTGTCCTCCTCCTCGTACTCTTCCTTCCTTGGACGTTCCTTCCGGTTTCTGCTACTCTCATCTTTTCCCTTCTGCTTCCCAGCAGGATTGCCTACGTGTTGGGTTGAGCAATATCGGGGAACTCTGCATGTTCCCGTCCACTCTCCAGGTACCCTACTTGCAGAAGGCAAGGAAAGTCCTTACAGCACCCCTCATTTCAAAAACCCCCGTATCCGGGTTGAGGCTGCAGAGCAGAACGGTTCTGTAGCCATCTGGACTTGGGACTCTGATACTCTGTAATTGGGGAGCTTTTTTATTTTTCTTCTTCTTCTATACAGCTTTAATTATTCCTTCTGGTCTCGTGTGTGTGTGTGTGTGTGTGTGTGTGTGTGTGTGTGTGTGTGTGTGTGTGTGTGTGTGTGTGTGTGTGTGTGTAATATACAATGAATCATTCTGATCCTGAGAGAGAAAGGAAACTAGGAAGAGTTCTGGAAGTTATAGCTATAATTTCAATAGAAGGAAGCAGGGCTTTTGAGAAACACGAACGTTTGTTGTATTTTCTGGGTTGAGTTTTCCTCCTCGCTGGCTAAGGGAGACGCTATTTCTCTCCTGCATTTTGGTTGTTAATTTCTGATGGGTGTATGGTGGTGGTGGTGGTGGTGGTGGTTGGTGGTGATGGTGGTGGTGGTGGTGATGGTGGTGGTGGTGGTGATACGTTCCTTTATTTCATCCTGCATTCGCAGTATTCTTCATGAAATATTCACTTGCTCCTGATCAGAGGAGCTCTGATTCACCGCTCGCTGTGACGAACTGTGTCAGTACTTTGGGACCTAATTTATGTTTATATGATTCCTCTAGTGTTTCATTTTCTTTTCTAATTACCCCCCCCTTTTTTTTGCATCTGTCTCCATCTTCCCCCCCCCCCCCGAAATGAGTACTGGATTCGCCTGCCTCTGATTACAGTCTTGGATGCATCCCAAAGAATACTGTTGGACAGCTCCCCGTCAGCATCCCATTCCACAAATTCTTTGTTTGGATTTTGCAGTGAGGCTTGATTAACCCTCCGTGAACCCTGATTTCCACTGGCCCAGTCCCTTTCTGTTGGAAAAAGGGTGCCAGACCGGACCCCCCACCCCGTCACGTGCGGCAAGCAGTCACGTGGCTTCGCCTGGCCTCCTCCTGCCCATGGAGGCTAGCTCCTTTCCACAGAGACGGAATTCCAGGTCTGAGGAACAAGATGGACGGCTGTGTGGAAGGGCTGGCTTGTGCTAAGGGGGGGCCTTTCAATTATTCATCGGCTTACCAGGCTCTCTCGGTGAGGGACCTCTGTGGAAGCAGACAGGCCCAGCTCTGTGTGAAGCAATTAGCGGCCCTCGGTCGGGACTCTTTCCCCCACAGGTCTTTCCCTGTCATAAAGGAAGGTTTCCCCTTGGAATAGCGGGCCCCTTCTCGCCCTGTCATTACCCATGCGTTAGTCACGGCCTCTGGTAGAGGACTAGTCTGGGAAAGACAGGAGGGATTGGGAAGGAGGGAAGGGCCGAGTGTGCAGGTCGGTATCAACTAAGAAACCTTTGTTTCCAGTCACCTCGGGGGCTGTGTGTTCCTTCTCGGTAGTTCTCCTTCCTGACAATTCCCGGACCTCGTCTGCCGATCAAGCGCGGCCCACCAAACACGTATTTCCCACCATATTCTACGGCGCGCATCCTGCACGTCCATACAGCCGGCCACGCCTCTCAGGGGCATGCACACGCGCGCATGCAAACACGCATGCACGCACACCTGGCGCCAGCACATCCCGGGGAGATGCTGCTGCCTTCGTTAGGACGTTGGTACCGGGGTTCGGGAACACCCCCGTCCTCAGATCCCCACACCTGTGCCTACAACCCGGATGTCCAAACGCGGAAGCTTCACCCTTCGCAGGCACTGGCTGGGGGTGCGCCAAGGGGAAGGCCGGGACGATGAGCCATGGCCCAGCAACCCCCCGCCCCCCGGGAGCAGGTGCGACCACCTCTGTGGAGGACCGCGGCCATGCCAGGAAAGGATTCCTAGTTCCTCGCGTTTTCCACTGGGCCTTTCAGCAGCTGGAGAAAGGCGATGTTCTTGTCACCCCGTGGGTTCCCTGTTCTTACTTGTCAAGGGCAGACAAGCCGGTTCAGATCGGAGCAGAGAGCGATTCTTTGCAAGGGGAGGGGAGTATTCCACCCTCTGGGCAGAAGGTAGTGGTTCAAAACGAAGAGGGGAAACGGGGTACAGAGATAGCTGGGGTGCTACAGAGTCCCACCCGACTCTAGACCTCACCATCGATAGAAAGGATCAAAACCCCATCATTCCCAAGAAGGTCTTTGTTGGTTTTAGGTTTTGTTTTTGTTTTTTTTTCCCTGGCCTCATTCATCTCATTTCTCTGACCTCCTTTACGTCCTTGAACATGTTCTTCAATACTGGTTTGGCCGAGGCCTGAGTCGGCCTGTGTCGGTTACATCATGGTAGGTGTTGATACAAATTACCCCACACCAAGACCTGCAGATCTACCTCATCTCCGCCAGAACTCTGCCCAAATTAAATTCCCTTCCTCTAAAGCTCAGGAAATCACACACACACACACACACACACACACACACACACACACACACACAGAGTCCCCCCCCCCCCCTTGAAGCTCTATTCGTAAGCATTTCTTGACGGACTCTTTCCTTGGGAAAAAGCTTTGGGGGCTCAGAGTTCAAATTGGATGCTGGCTGTTCCAGGCTGAGCCAGGATCCAAAGAGACTTGAGTCCTTTAGACGGTTCTGAGCTCCACTCTGTGCTGTCTGGAGCTAGCTCTGCGCAGCTTGGCACCCCGTGTCTGAGCCCGACTGAGTCATAATGTCTGCAACATGGGGGTGGACATGGGCGTCGATTGGGCTCCCCGGCAGAGGATCGCGACAAAAGCCAGGAGGATCACAGGCATAGCTCAACCTGCTTTCAGAAAGGCCTTCTGATTGTCCTGTGGTAGAAAGACTTGGCTTAATAAGGCAGGAAGTAGAGTTTCTTTAGCCTCTTCCAAACACATGATACCCCAAAGGCTTGCGATTTTCACTAAAGCCCAATCTTCTCTATTTTTTCCGCTGACTCGGTTTGACCGTGGTCCACGCACATCTTATCTTCCATAGACCACAGTGGTTTAAACTTCAACAAATGGATGTACTTAAATTTAAAAAAATAAATAAATAAACTGAATTAAGACCCAAAGCAGAAAGAGGTAGGGGGAGGAAGGGAAGGATGGCGCAAGTGGTAAAGCACTTGCCTAGGAAACGTGAGATCCCGAGTTCAAACCCCAATACCACCACAAACAACAACAAAACAACAACAACAACAAGTGAAACTGTAATGGTACGGCTAGGAAAGTCACAAAGCAAAAACTCAAGTTAAGATGCTGTGGGAACCACACCAGTCCAGAGGATACCAAGCTATGTGCCCAGCCTGAAGGACCCTTCCCGTTCGAAGCATCTAGACGCCTGATTGAAAATGCTGACTAGGTCGACAATCCCAGTTGTTGTGAAGGAACCAAATCCTCCCATCATGCCGCCAGTCACAGGGGAGAGACCTCTAGCCCCGGGAGCTCAGCCCTCTACCCTGGGGGCCTTCCCAGCAGCTGGGCGAGGAAGCCGGCATCTCCAGCCAGTTCAGTCTACACAGCTGGCCTGAGCCCCCTTGTCACTCCAAGAGTTCCCAGCCTTTGTTTATCCTAATAACTTGCACATGGGCCGCTGTCTCCTGTTGGCCCCACATCTGCCTAAATTCGCTATTAAAGTTAGAGCAGATTTAAGTTTAGGAGGAAGGCAAATGAATTATGCAGACTAGCTAATTTCGCCTGGACCATTTTCTTAAGAAATTGCTTAAAGAACAGCCTGAAATTCATTCTTAATTCATGATATAAAATATATATATTTTTTAAAGCCGGGCACCGGTGGCTCACACCTGTCACCCTAGCTACTCAGGAGGCTGAGATCTGAGGATCACAGTTCAAAGCCAGCCCCAGAAAGAAAGGCCATGAAACTCACCAGAAAACCAGAAGTGGTGCTGTGGCTCAAGTGGTAGAGCACTCACCTTGAGCTGAAGAGCTGAGGGACAGCGCCCAGGCCCAGAGTTCAAGCCCCACGACTGACAAAATTTTTGTCGGTCGTGGGGCTTGAACTCTGGGCCTGGGCGGGTGGGGACAGAGGAACACGAGATGACAGGAAACACCACAGGCCCCCAACCCCAGCCTCCAATAAGGGAGCATCTAGGAGAGTGCGCAAGTGGATGAGGGGGAAACAACTCTGGGACGCCCCTTCCCCGCATCGTTTACCCGAAGTCGTAGCTTATTCACAAATGACATTTGCAGATGATCAATCGTCAACCATAATGAAAATCAACAGTGATTTGTTTTCAATCACTATGCCTAATCGATCGTAATTTCTTTTCCCGCTGTGGTCTCATGGTGGCTATGACCTTGTATCAGGAATCAGAGCCCTTGGGGAAAGGTTGGTGGCGTGGATGGGCTTGGAAAAGAGGGGTCCTGGGTGGAGGCGGAGGCCGGCTCTGTCCGTGAGAACCCAGTCGGGGATCCGAGGTTATAAACCAAGACGGGGGGGGGGGGGCAGGGGTGTGGTTGAGAAGGCTCCCTTTGGAGGCTGGGAAGGGGAGGAGTTGAAGAGGCCAGAGCCTCTGGCCCGGTCAAAGATGACAAAGGCTGAAGTGGCAGGAGCCCTGTGGCCACCTCTCTGACCTGTTCCATTTGGACTGGTGTTTTTTTTTTAAATAAAGAAATAATTTTTTTTCCCCTCCTTTAAAGGACTGAAAGAAAAATAAGTACTTGAGAAGTGGAATAAAAATAGGTAAACATAATAATCATCTCACTTAGATGTAGCGATCTCTGGTATTTGGAGCTGGCTGACAAATATTAGCTCATCACCGCCTTGAGAGGTGGTCATTATCCACGTTTTATACATGGGGAAACTACGGGGGAATGGAGTAACTTTTCCCGCGACTGGTGCCATGGCTCATTTAGAGGTGGCGGGGGGGGGGGGGGGCAGGGGGAGAGGTCTGCTGCTCCCGGCTCCTCCTTCCTCTCCTAGTAGTTTCCTAAGTGCTTGAGCCTTCCACAGGGGACCCCCGGCTGAACGCTCTCCACCCTGCCCTAGTGCACCTGTCTCCGTTGCCAACAGTGCCCTCCATCTGCCCAGACTCTCCCCTCCCATCTGGCCGTGTGCTCCCCTCCGTGTGCCAACACGAAACCCTGGTGAGAGACCAGGAGGGCAGATCAGCTGTTCCTGGCTGGTTCGGATGGAAAGGGATCAGGAACAACATTGCTTCCGCGTGGGAGATCAGCTGCTGACGGGGCTCAGCTCTGGGCAGCACGCCCTGAGAAGGGATGGGAAAGCTCTGCTCACTGGCTTCCGGAGTCCAGCGATCACCGGGAAGATGCCGAGGCCACGGAGTCGCTTCTAGGATGGGACGGACTCTGAACTTGGAAACATGTACATGCCCCCCCCCACAAGAGCTTAGCCCTCCACAAACAAGGGGGAAGTGGCTCAGCTCCCCCGAATGGGATTCCCCCCTCTATGAAAGGGGCAACAAAGATGTCTGGCCGCCATATTGGAATTTCCCCCTTCTGAAAATTCTCAGGTAATTAGAAAGAGGAACTTCCTGGACAGAAAGACTGATTCCCATGGCTTGGGAGGAGGAATCACAGAAGGACTAGGCGCCCACGCGGGCGGTCCACACAGGAGTTTTGTGCAATCATCCAGGGTAGCTGGCCACTTCCAGGAACCACGTGGCCAATCCTTCCCGCCCCCCCCCCCGTGGTCTCGGTAGGCGGGCGGCATGTGATGTTTTCGAACTCTTGTTGCTAATATTCAAAGTGAAGACTTCTCCATGCGAATCCAAGTCTTCGGATCGCATTAGAGAACATCCGTGGATCTGGCCACGTGTGTTCTTACAATCACCAGAGAGCCACGGGCCCAGACAGAACTACCTGTCCACATAGTCTGCCTGATGGTTTAACGGTTCTACCACAGGGTTTTCCGCTCCTGGACAGGTTTCTGGTTGGTGAGGAGGATTCTCTACGCTCTTTCCTGTCTCTCCTCACTAACTTTAACTGACACACAGCCGCCCCGGGCATCCTCATAGGATCAAGTCCGCCAAAACTTTGTATAGATTTCTGCATATTCCTCTATTTCCCTGAAGCTCAGGCTAAGTGTCCTGCCTCATAGCCCGCCCAGAACTCTAGCCGAGGACACACGGCACGGGACTCAGCTTCTCTCCCCAGAGACGCAGCAAGCAAGGTTCGGGATTCGATCGAATGAAGAGGAGGACCCTCTCCCGCCTGTGCGGACGGGCGGCTCGGAGAAGAATATCATGAAGGGACAAATAGCAGGCACTGTATCCCTGATACTCTATTTCCTTTATAAACACAGACACTACTACTGCTGAGGGGCAGAGTCGAGTTTAAGTATTGCTGTTGGCTACTAGAATTCAGGGAAAGTCGGTATAAATTCCCAAACCATTGGGGGCCAATGAATCTGTCAAATACCCTCTGGAAGAAAGCCCTCTGTTACTTGGAGTAAGGTCTGGATGAATTTGGTGCCAAAGACGATCTAAATTACAAATCCTGAGTCCTACGCAGGAAGCGAGATCTTCAGGTGATAAGGAGCACAGGACAAGTGAAGAAGGTGAGAAATCTTTGTGTCCCCTTTCTCCCCTCTCTCTCCTCCCCCCTCCCTCCCTCCCTCCCTCCCTCCCCCTCTCCCCCCCTCTCTCTCTATATATATATAAAGCCGCTCAATCTCTGTCACAGCATGCATAGTTAAACTGTCATAATTCTAATTTAATGGCTTTAGCGTAAAGGTTTGTGCTGAGATAGAAAATTCCAGGTGATGCGTCAAACGTCTAGAACTACCTCCCCTGGTAAATGATGGCTAAAACGTGAGCCGCCTTTGGTCCGTGCCACGTCACCGGGGCACAGCCTTTGCTCCTGGACAGAGTCTCTCCAGCTGATAATCCCGTTATTCATCGGATTTCTACTGGGCTCTCTTTGGATCGTCGGGTCCTGTACGCCAGACAAGGGATACCAAAGCAAAATCTAACAGGATGCCTGGTCTGGCGCAGGAGGTACACGGGACTGTTCCCTCACAGGGCTCCGGGGATGAGTGAGGAGAGCTCTGAGGCGTTCGGTCTTCATGGTAATTTATGGAAAGACACTGCTGGAGCTTAAGCAGGGAGCGACATGATCATTCATGTAATTGAGGGCGCTGGATGTCAAGAAAGCACTGTTCTGTCCACGGTACTGTTAGCTGGATTGTCACACGGCTGGCAGCCCTCTTTCTACCGTTGCTTTATTTACTGGAAATCTGTGGTGTGTCATGTGATAGGTTGGCCATAAAGTAAAAAAGAAGAAGTCTAATCGCTACACGTGGAACGGCCGGGTCTTTCAGCTTTTGAGTGAGAATGGCAAAGGCTGCTTAAGGTTCCCGGACTCCGCTGCATTCTGATTAATGGCACTCGGTACAAGTTCTAAGGAACAGAAGAGGAAATCAGAAGCCAACACGAACGCAGTGTGGGTCATTGGTCTCTCTCCCTCGAATGCGAGTCTGCGTTCAGGGGTGGCTTCTGAGATTCGGGGTTACCTGTGCCGCGGCTCCCCTGTGAGGGATCCCTGACACCCCCTACCAGGCAAAGCTGCTGTATCCACAGTTCAGCCAACCTTTGTCCATTTACGGTGAGAACTCAACCCTGGCTCTCGGGCTCAGAACAGACCAGAGGGAAAATGAAGGTGGGGAGGCGGGGAGGAACAGGACCACAGAGTCAAGGGATTCCCCTCCACGCCGAAAGCAAGGTTACAGACGCGCGTTGCAGAAGGTCTAAGGAAGGGCAGCGCTGTGGTTGCCCTGTGTCGGCACGTGGGAACGCCACATGCAGCAGCTTACTACGCGGTAGCTAGCCCCGTGGCTCCGTTCTGGTCCTCTGGCTATTTGTCCTTAGAGGCATTGCCTTGGGCTGCATTAATGACTCGGGACGATTACCAGTATTGACTCTCTGAAGTGGGCTGGCTTTTACTTATTGCAGGGTCACGCTGACGCAGTCCTGGTGAGGGCAGGTGGGAGTTCTACCCCGCGTGCCACTAGCCTGTCCCATTCCCGCCCACCCCGTAATATACATCCAGGCTCACACCTGCCCCTCGCCGGCAGCTGCGGGGGTGGGGGTAATGATGGTGGCGGTGGTGGCTGTCATAGCAGTGACCCCAGGCTCCCCGCCACATCAGCTCTCTGATCATGAGCCAACCAAGGAACGCACTCAAGATACTCCTACACTGGGACTCAGAGCGTTGATCTTGACAACATTTAAAAGAAGAAGAGGAAGAAGAAGCAGCAGAAGAGGAGGAAGAGGAGGAAGAGGAGAAGGAGGAGGAGGAGGAGGAGGAGGAGGAGGAGGAGGAGGAGGAGGAGGAGGAGAAGAAGAAGAAGAAGAAGAAGAAGAAGAAGAAGAAGAAGAAGAAGAAGAAGAAGAAGAAGAAGAAGAAGAAGAAGAAGAAGAAGAGGATTATTAAAGTGAGACAAAACCAGGTTTGAACTTCAACTCTGCCAAAGACCAGCAGAGATCTTGAACTTCCCATCAAACTGAGCACCCAAGTCTAGGTTCTTCCAGAAATTACGAAGAGCACTTGGTTATGGATTCACTCTGTGACTATCTATCTGGAGCCTTACCATGACGTCGTGCCTGGCATGCCACCGAGACCCTTATTCGGGACAGGAAACCCGCGCAGTCCACCTGCATATGGCAGGTGAGTCAACAAGAAAGCCAGCAGTAATCTCATACGGTGGGGTCGGAGCGGTCAGTGGAGTTTACCTTACCTGAGGTGGGGCTGGGAGGTCTCTGGAGAAGCTGACATTTGTGGACCCTGACCAACGAGAAGCAGCCGGACACAAGGAGGAGATTTCCAGGCAGCACACACTGCAATCCCCACCACAGTTCAGAGAAGAGAACAGGCATGGTTGGTCCAAGGGGCCAGCAGAGAAGGCCAGCGTCGCCTGGTGACCAGGGGCCGCAGAGGACAGGGGCAGATGGCATCACAGGGGTGGGACTCGGGGGAGGTCGGGAAGATGATCCCGTCTAGATGCAGGGTGGGTGAGGAGGGGCCTGGGAAGAGGGGGTGTCGGCTCATTCTCTGCCTTCTGCTCAGAGACAGTGGTAACTGGGACCAGGTGGACAGCAGACGTGGGCGGATCCAGAGAAGGCGGCAGCCAACCGTGCCACGAGAGGAAAGGAGAGACTTGAACACAACCCTGAGTGGTCGGTCTGGAATAACCGAGCGGATCATCATGTCACTGAGCAGTGCAGGGTGGAATGTGAGGGGTGGGACGGTGCTGTTTTGGACTGGCTACGGTGGAGCCATTCAGAGACAAAGGGGAAATGATATGTTGGCCAGGCGCAGAGATAACCAAGAGCGGGAATCATTTGGAGAGTCACCGGTGTCTAGAACACGTTTTTGAAGTCCCTAAATTGGATGACGTCATCTATGGAGCCGTAGAATAGAGCGCATGCGCACACGGTATATGCTTAACAAATAGAAAGGCAGTAACAACATCGTAAATAATGAAGGACGGAGAGAGCCGCGATTGCAGGGGTGACATGGCCGGCCCACAGCCCCACCTCTGTCTGATGTGTCTTGGGACACCGGAGCCACTTTGAGCAAAGGATTCTGGGAACCCCCCTCCCCTCCCGGAGTTCATCCGACTCCCCCCCCCCCCCCGCAACCCCGACATCTGGGGAACCACACCTGCCCCCATCTCGGCGCAGAGAATCAGTTCAGATTGACTCATTTATTGCTCCCATTATGAAAGGGACGTTACCTGTCTAGACACAGGGACAGGCGAGCAATAAGAGCAAGGAACAGCCATGTCATAAATAAGTGACTCTCCCCTCTTTGGGCCCATTACAAGGCTCCACTTCGGGTTCCCCCCGATCTGCGGCTGCTTGAAAAGGTCATTATCGGATATTGTTTTAGTAGCTAGGTATTCGGAGGGCCTCCCTCTCTGGCCCGCGCCTCTCTGATCTCTGCTACGTTATTACATGGAGGCCTCTCTCCCCGGGCCACCTCGGCCCCAAGGCAACCAAGCTGTGAGGGAGGCCAGCAGCCGGCCTGGTATCACAGCTCAGGACAAGAGAGGAAGCGTTCGGGACTCTGCTCCGTCCCTCCCCGGCGCGATA
Source organism: Dipodomys merriami (assembly GCF_024711535.1). NCBI lineage: Eukaryota > Metazoa > Chordata > Mammalia > Rodentia > Heteromyidae > Dipodomys > Dipodomys merriami. The sequence continues at coordinate 2,687,576 of NW_027206268.1, read as the reverse complement.
AACCGGGCAAGCTGCCTAATTTGCCGTGAGCCTGAGAGATGTGGAAGAAGAGGAGGCTAGTGCTAAGTATTCACTCAGTACCGGGAGCTGGGTGATTCATCCTCTTAATCCTCACAGCTCGCGTGAGTGTCGGTGGTGTCCCCGTCTTCTTTCTGGGAGTTCTACTCCGCCTACGTCTGCTGGGGTCTTCTGAGTCTCCACTGGCCGAGCACATCACAGATGATGTCTGCTACCGTCTGGGGGTAACCGTTAGACGGTGCCGGTTTGAGATGAGGTCGGACTCAGCAAAAGTCCAAGATGGAGCACAATTCGGGGTTTATTGTGACTTCCTGAGTCAATAAGAAAGCCCCTCCTGGGTGGACAGATCTCTCTGAATGCTACCTATCTGACCCTTGTTTCTTAATGGTTCACTGGAGATAAGACATTCCTTGCCCAGGCTGGCTTTGAACCTTGATCCTCAGATCTCAGCCTCCTGAGTAGGTAGGATGACAGGCGTAAGCCACCGGCGTCTGGCCCAAGTTCATTCTCTTACATGAGCTTACCTGGTCTGGGTCTGCCTGGTCAGCTCATTTCACCTAGCCTTTTTCTGCCAACTGTAAAGTGCACGGACCCTATCCCCACAGGTTTGCCGCAGCTCCAGAAAACCTCGCACTTGGGCCTCAGGAGTTAGGCCGAAAGCTCAATCAGAGCGTGCCGCATGCATTCCCGCACCTGTTTGCCAGCTGTGTTTGCCATTAGGAAGCACAATTAAATATTAATAAACAATAGAAGTATGAAGCTGAAAAGAAAAGCTATTGCTGTACAATAGAAAGTTGGATGCTCTGGGAAGACACAGTATGTGCAAATTGCTTAAAAAAAGAAAATACTATTCCTTTTTTGGATAAGGAAGACAAAGCTAAAAAAAAAAAAACATCTCTTTTAAACAATCTGACAAGAGTTTGCACTCAAACTGCTTTAGAGTACTAAAAATGCATGCTCCTTAAAAGGAGCGGTATCGTTATTCTTACAGTGATGGCTGTTGTTGTTTTGGCAGTGCTGGTGATTGAATTCGGGCCTCACACCAGGCCCGAGCCACGCCTGTCACCCGAGCTATCGCGCCACTCCAAGTTGAGACAGATTCTCTCCAACTTTTTTTTTTTTTTTTTTGCCTGAGATGTCTTCAGACCACCTTTCCCTGATCGGCATACCCAGAGCAGCCACCTGGCTCAGCCTAGAACGCACACCCAGCCGACCCAGGTGTCATAGCCCCTGGACCTCTATGCGTGTTTCAGGGTTGGGCACGGACACAGCCCTCCCTGGGCCCAACCACGGGCCCTTCCTGGAGGTCTGAGAAGGGAGGCTTTGTGGTTATTTCCTCGTGGAGTAACTCGGGAAGGCTGCAATCCCAGGCAACCGTCTTAGTGACATCACGGTGTCAGGAGCTATAGGGCAGCCATGTTGGTGTCAGGAGCTATAGGGCAGCCATGTTGGTGAGGTCCTGGAGCCTACGAAGAAAGGACATCGAGTCCTAGAGAGGAGCCAACAGACGGGCAGAGGGGAAGCAGACCCGTGGCATTTGTTTGACCCTCCTGTCCCACTGTCGACAAATTCCCCATTTGTGCTTTGTTGTGGACGGGATTTTTTTTTTTTTTTACCAGCCCTGTGGATTGTTCTCCTTTGAATACAACTCCATTGCAGAAGATTTCTCCTCCTCCCCTCTTCCTCCTCTTTCATGATCTCCATCCTCATCATCAACCACCATCGGTCAGAACGGACCGTGGGTCACTGCTGATCCTTTCAACGACCCTGGGGAGCAAGTACCACGCTACAAGGTAACTGTCTTGCCCAAGACCGCACCGCTTGCAAGAGGCAGAGGCAGAGACAGGATCCGAGAGCCTCCTGTCATCTCAGGGGCAAAGAACGTATCAAGCTTCGGAGACTCCGGGCACCGAATGCACAGACAGACAGTTCGATGGCACACAATTGGTGCAGGCAGGGCACCTGGAAGACCCATTCCCTTGGTTCATTTTGTTCCCATCAGGAGCTCCTCATTCTTTCGCTTGTACAAAGATCTATTATTTCACAGGCTACAAGTATCTCACACGCAGGTGTCTTATTAGTCTGGCTTTGGTTTACACACACACACACAACACCCTCTACTATGGAGAAAGCAACTTGAAGGCCTGGAATCTATCCCACTCCTTGTATCCCTGAACCTGGTACATAGTTGGTGCCTAATAAACGTCGACTGAGCTGAACGGAGAAAACCAGGCCCCTCGGTGATTCGGTTCTCAATCTCCCCAAGCTCCTTTGAAAGACCAGTTTCTCTGTAAGGTAACCCCATCCCCAACATAGGCCCTGCGCTGTCTGGATTTCTACAGTCCCTTCTCCATCCCTGTAACTCTCCTCACAAGTTACTAGGGAGGAAGGTAAACGATCGTCGCCCAGTGGAGGCCATAGGGTCCAAACATCCAAGAGCAATCAACTGATGGAAAACGATTGAGAATCTCCCTGCGGTGATAGTTTTTAAACTATAACTCTTTTGTTAAGGCAGCCCAAGCCAGAGATCCTAAGTAGCATTAATCATGTCCACATTTTAAAAAGCTGATACATAATTTAAGGACAAGGAGCAAAGAAAGATAAGCACTTAACTCTACTGGCCATACCACCCTGAACGCGCCCGATCTCGTCTGAAAGATAAGCACTTAAGTACAATTTGGTATCTTTTCATTAGACCTTAACTCATCCATCAAAGATTCCTCCAACCCGCCTTTCCTCCCTTGACGGTGGCCGAATCTGCCTTCAAATCTCCCCGAGGGGTGAGGACTTTGGGTGTCCTCTGCGATCCCCAGATCTCTCAAAGCTCCTTTTCCCTCAGGAAGCTAGGACCACTTGAACCACGGGTACTGAGTCCTGGTCAGACCAGGTCTGAGATACTAAGAGGCCCGGTGGATGTGACCTACAGTGATCAGAACTCTTTGGGCGCCATATGCAATTGCCTTTGAAATTCAAAATGTTGCCAAAGAAGTCTGCTTGTAATCATTTTCACCATGGTATCCACAGTTATGCAGAAAGATGGAAGATACTGGAGAGAGGGAGGGAGAGGGAAGGAGAGAAAGAGAGAGAGAGGGAGAGAGAGAGAGCACTTCCCAATTCCTTTCCCAATAGCCACCAGCTCAGAAACTCTTTACTGTTAATAGGTCCAAAGGCAAGCCTCCCCCCCCCCCAGCTCTTCTCCACACACCTTGGTCTCTAACCCTTCCCTTCCTTTACACACGCATATGAAATTGCCAAGAGTCAACCGGTTCCACCTTCGAAAGGTGCGAACTTCCTGTGCTGCAGTATATTCTTCCATTGTGTGGCTGTTTCATTCGTTATTTAAACCCGTTCCCTCGCGACAGGCATGTAGGCATTTTTCCAACCTTTTGCCATTATGAACACAGCTCGAGGAATTATCTTGAACATCGTTTCACACAGGTGTAAAAAGATCCATAAGGTAAATTTCTAGAACTGGAACATCAGGGTCAATGGGCATATGTTTTCGGTAAATTGGGTAGACGCTGCCAAAAAAGGCTCTCATTAAGAGTTGTGTTAATTTACACTCCCACTACTGATGGATGAGAGGCCCCCCCCCATCGGTAATACTTCCAATGTTCTTCTAGACCCCTATTTTCCCAGGTGCTGCCTGTGACTCATTGCCAGGTCGTGGAGAACCACTGTTGTAGGTTGCCATTAGTATTTTTTAATGCAACAGAACAGCTGATAATCGGATCAAGGTTGCATAAAGTAGAAAACATTACACTGAGTTGTGCATAGAAAAGGTTAAGGGGCGTGTGGGGAACTTCGGTTTCAGATAGATTTCTGTTCAGAAATATCTCCTTCTGTCTGTGTGTCTGTCTCCCTCCCTCCCTCCCTCCCTCCCTCCCTCCCCCTCCCTGCCTCCTTCCCCCTCTCTCTCTCCCCCCACATCTACACCACACACAAAACGTGTAAGACCCAATCAAAACACGGGCAAATGCCCCCCTACCCCGCAACTAATGATAAATCCACCTTATTCACCTTCATAATTTTTCTGCTTTCTGATGGCACAAAAGAATTTCTACCCTGCCATTCTGGTTTTCGTTTTTCAATACAGGGCTCATGAAATTACATGAAATCCTCAACACTTTGTTACAAAATGAGCTTTGTGTATGGTGAGCTTGCCCAGCTGAAGGCTAATGTAGGTGCTCTGGGCATGTTTGAGGTACAATGGGTGGGGGAGGGGCAAAGCTATGATGGTGGCTGGTAGATTTGGTCAATTAAATGGCTTCGGTTTGGTTTGGTTTTCAGACAGCGTATCCCTCTATGGCCCAGGCTGGTTCTTCCAAATTGGAATCTGCCCGCACAACCTCCCAAGGGCTGGCATACTAGGTGCACAACACCACACCTAGAATTGAATGTATTTTGTTGTTGTGGTGGTGGTTGGTCGTGGGGCTTGAACTCTGGGGCCTGGGCGCTGTCCCTCAGCTCTTCAGCTCAAGGCAAGTGCTCTACCACCTGAGCCACAGCGCCACTTCTGGTTTTTTCTGGTGGTTTATTGGAGATAAAGAGTCTCACAGACTTTCCTGCCTGGGGCTGGCTTTGAACTGTAATCCTCAGCTCTCAGCCTCCTGAGTAGCTAGGATGACAGGCGTGAGCCACCGGTGCCCAGCTTGAATGTATTTTTGACTCATGATACTTTCAACTTAACGACAGGTTTATTGGGACATAGTCCCCTGGTAAACCAAAGAACACTGTATGTTTTACTATAATCCCAAGTACAGAGGAGGAGGAGGAGGAGGAAGGAGGAAGGAGGAGGAGGAAGAGGAGGAGGAGGAGGAGGAGGCGGAGGAGGAGGAGGAGGAGGAAGAAGGAGGAAGGAGGAGGAGGAGGAGGAAGGAGGAAAGAGGAGGAGGAAGGAGGAGGAGGAGGAAGGAGGAAGGAGGAGGAGGAGGAGGAAGGAGGAGGAGGAGGAGAAAGGAAGCTCACGGTCCCAGGCTGGCTGTGGCAAAAGCACGAGACCCTATCTGGATTAACAGCAAAAGGCCGGGGGCGTGGCTGGAGTGGTAGAGTACTAGGCTGACAGCTCAAGGCCCTGACTTTAATCCTTACAAAAAGGAAAAAGAAAACAAAGTCGATCTTAGGTCTCGAGCCCCTTACGAGAACGTGAAGGAGAGCGGTGGGACTCTTCATACAGAGCTCAGTGACACACAAACGCCTCAGCCCTCTGACCTCCGGGAGGTGCATCCGGACGGGACGGAGGCAAAGCCCGGGCTCTGATGTGAGCCCCTTGAAGACAGGCCCGGGCGGGTGGGCCGTCTTCACGTCTTCAGGTCCTCCGGGTCAGGGCAGCCTGCAGTGAGTGGATATTTCAAAGATATTTCCAGCTGCTGGGCTGGAGCAAGGAGCAGATGCCCTCCCTCCTCCAGCCCCGGAGGCCGCCTTCACCTGGTGGGGTGCCTCGGGGGGGGGGGAGGCTTCCAAGACATGAAATCAGGCACTGATTTCTTTTTTACTCTGAATCTGAGGCTTGGCAGAGAAATAAAATTGAGGAAGGAAGGGAGGAAGGGAGGAATACAGGGAGGGAGGAAGGGAGGGAGGGAAGGATGATGAGAGGGAAGAAGGAGAGGAAGGGAGAGGAGGGAGGGAAAAGAGGGGAAGAGAGGAGGGGAAGGAAGAAGGAAAGGAAGGGAAGGAGGGAATGAAGGAAGGGAGGGAGGGAAGAAGGAAGAGAGGGAGGGAGGAGAGGAAGGGACAGGAGGGAGGGAAAAGAGAGGAAGAAAGGAGGGGAAGGGAGAGGAGGAGGAAGAAGGAAAGGAAAGGAAGAAAGGAAGGAGGGAAGGAAGGAAGGAAGGAAGGAAGGAAGGAAGGAGGGAGGGAGAGAGGGAGGGAGGGAGGGAGGGAAAAGAGGGGAAGAGAAGAGGGGAAGGGAGAGGAGGAGGGAGGAAGGAAGGAAAGGAAGGAAGGAAGGAAGGAGGGAGGGAGGGAAGGAAGGAAGGAAGGAAGGAAGGAAGGAAGGAAGGAAGGAAAGAAGGAAGGAAGGAGGGAGGGAGGGAGGGAGGGAGGGAAAAGGGGAGGAGAGGAGGGGAAGGGAGAGAAGAGGAGGGGAAAGGAGGAGAGGAAAAGAGATGGGGGAAGACAAGAGGCAGAAAAAGGAAGAGAAAGGGAGAGAAAAGGAAGAAAGAGAGGCACAAAGAGGAGAGAGGATAAAGAAGAGAGACAGTAGAGAGACAGAGCGCGAAAGCAAAGAAGGAAAGCAAACCCAGAAGAGACAGAGAGGAGGAAAAAAGAGACCAGGATTGTGGGGAGGGGGGGTGAGAAGGCTTAGAATGGCCCAGGACAGAAGGAGAGACTGAGGCGGAAGTGGGGGGGGTTGCAGGAAAGGTAATCTGGGGGCTTCAAGGAAGAACCCAGACGCAAAGCCAATCCCCAGCCCAGGGGACTAGAACAAGGGGAGGATCCTCACCACAAGACAGGACAGGCGGGAGGTGGCAGCCAGGGCAGGGGACAGGAAGAGAGAGGTGCAGAGAAGCACAGTACCCCAAACACACACACACACACACACACACACACACACACACACACACACACACGAACTCAGCGCCCAGCACCCTCACACATCGTCGGTTTTCCAAGTCAGCCTTCACCCAACCAGGAGCCCCTCACTCAGTGCCCTTGAACCCCACTTTCCCACCACCTCCCCCCCACCCCCCTCAAAGCAGAGCCGTGAAGAGGCTGGAGCCGCGTTTCCCCTCTTTGATCATCTGTCTTAATTCCTGGCAGTGGCGGTGGGGGTGGGGGGCAGGAATACAACTTGGGGGTACAAGACCCTGGGATGTCAGAGCGCACAGGACTCTCTCACCCCAGCCGGCCTGGTTCTCGGCTAGGAAAGCGGCCAGAAGCAGGCAGGAAAGAGTAGCTGCCACCCACCCCCGCCCCCCCGTCGCCAAAAATAAAATAGAAATAGAAGTGAATTAACAAGGCCGAGCGTCTTTCTAGAGCCTGCTGCGGGAGCCTGTGGGAAGAGCTACCCACCCCCCACCCCCCCACCCCCCCATCCGACTCCACGCCCACCCCCCACCCCCCAGCTCTGCTCCGTCTCGTACAAACCCACAGCGCCAATATTGATCCTCCTTTTACCTCATCCCTTCCTCTTTTTGTTCCTGATGGCGTTTGGCTGCCACTTAAGCGCGGTGGGTTTCAAAAGACAAATGGCTTCGAGGCGATCGATGGTTCTCCTAAGAACTCCCCAGCTCATAAAGTGAGCCTCAATCAGGTAAGCAGGAGCCCAGGGCCTGGCTCCATGGGGCTAAGGCTCCCCTGGGATACGAGGTGCTAAGGGGGCACCCAGATACAGCAAGGATGCGCGTTCACACTATCACTTCACCCAGAAAGAGTAGAATACACTAGGCTAAGAGTGAACCGGTTGATGATCCATTATAAAAGTGCTTCAAGGTAAGTGCAAAAAAAAAAAAATTAATAAAGCTCAAACCGTATCCCTTATGAGCATGACGTTTATGGCCAAAAACACCTATAGATGAATCCTGTATTCATTCTTCCGTTTTACTCATTCACTGTTAGGCCAGTACTGGAGTTTGAACTCAGGACCTCTCGCTCTCTCCTGGCTCTCTCTGCTCAAGGCTGGTGCTCTACCACTTGAGCCACAGAGTACCACGTCCAGCTTTTTTTGTTGTTGTTGATGGTTACTTAAGAGATCAGAGGTTCGTGGACTTTTCTGCTCAGGCTTCAAACCTCAGACCTCAGGTCTCTACCTCTGAAAGTGGCTAGGATTACAGGTGAGAGGCGACAGGGCTTGGCCAATGAATCCTATTTTACTAACGTAGTCCTGGCATGATGCGCATGCTAGATGCGGTGTGGTGTGAAATGGGCATTGGGCGGAAGCATGACTTGAAAGAAAGGGTTTTATTACCTCCAGTCAGTGCCTACTGGACCAAGAGGGAGGAAAATGGTACCCACACACACACCCGTGTGGCTTTGAGTTGAATGAACTCTGTCAGGCAGACACACAAGAAGCCTCAGAGTGCTTGACTGTCCCTGCTAATCCAGACCCCACAAGGGTGGGCCCTCGATGGGTCCCTACGCTGATTTCCAGATGCGAGAAGCAAGAGGATCTCAACTATGCCCTGAAGAGAGGACTCCGGGGCCTCAAAGCCAGCTTTCTGTGTTCGATTCCTTACCCCCCATCCACCACAGCGACACGTCCGGCTAGCCCCAGAAGCTGCCCCCTGGCCGAGGCTGCTGGCCTCCAGACCCGGGGGGCCATATTGGCTGCTGCTCGTTGGGAGCAATTTAATTAGTGCTTTATTTTAATTGATGGTATTTGTTTAATTGGTGTTTCGATTTAATTAAAGTTTTATTCTAATTGACTGGGTGGGGCTTTTTTTCCTCCCTCTCCTTTTTTTGTCTTTCCCTCAGCTCACAAGGTTCGAAGAAAAGAAAAGAGTAATAGCTTGTCCAAAAAGAAAAAAAATAAAATGCATGAGCAAACGGGATTGTGTCCCCAGGGCTGTCTGAAATATAGTTTAAAAAAGAAAAGAAAAAGAAACCAGGACCAAGTTGGGCCATGGACCCGCCTTCCATCCTTTCCCATGATGCTCGGTAAGGGGGGGGGGGAGGGTTGTTGTCAGAGGATCTGAGAGCTGACTGAGCTTCACGGGTGGTGCATGATCTAAGGGGGCCCTGTGGAGCGGACTCCGAACCAAAACACCTTCAGGGAGGAAGGCTTTGTTTTACTCGTGGAGTTCTGCCGTGTCTGCTTGACTGCGGAGCATCATGGCGGTGAGAATGTGTGACTGAGGAGCTTCCGCACCTCATGGCAGACAGGAAATGGAGAGCTAGACAGGAAGGAGCCCGGGATGGAATGTACCCACAAGGCCGCGGTCACAGTGATGTTTCCTCCAGCTAGGCCCAATGTCCTGGTGCTCCCTGAACCCCCCCCCCAAAACGGTACCACTAACGAGGGATGGAACAAAGTCTCCCCCAAACAAGCCTTCATCCCTCAACAGCCATAGTGTCCTTCCTCCTCTTCTAGGCCTCCCCTGCCCTCCTATCTTCCTCGCCTCCCCAACTCCATCCTTTCCCTCCATCAATCACATACTCCCCCCTCCCCCCTCTCCCCCCCATCTCAGGCAAGCTCCTTTCTAGAAGCCAGCATGGCCCTCCTTCTGAAATCCCTTTGCCAGTTCTAGCTGGTGCTGACGGAACGATTCTCTAATTTGCAGGGCTCACGTGAATGAATGGTACAATCCGGAGACTCTCTGTCTCCCTCCCTACCCGTAGTTCTCCCCCCAGATGTGGATTCGAACCCCCTATATGTTATGAGACAAGGTTGTTAGGGTTGGCTCCCAAGCCAGCCCCTTCTGGGTGGTCGCCGGCCACCTGGAAACCACTTCACCGGACAAGTCTAGAATGGTATTATCTTATCACCTTTCGGCTCTGCCGTCTTTTCATTGCGTCCTGATCCCAAGGTAGTCCCTGCCTCTCTGGGACCCTAATGGGGTTCTGTGTGTGAGTGTGTGTGTGTGTGAGTGTGTGTGCGCAAGCGTGCACTCCCCATCCACATTCAAGCGAGTGGGGAGGGTAAGCCAAGGTGCAGGGGAGGAGCAATGTCGGGGGAGATGCCCCCTTGTCGCCTCGGCTCCAGGTGGCCTTACGGGGGGATGGCACGAGAGAAGCCATGTGGCCGCGAGCCAGGTCTGAGTCCGAAGGTACACACACGGTCCAAACCCCCTCGGAAATCGCCGGGGCAGGGGACCGGCACCCAGGGCCGGTGTGCCGTTTCTCCGTGGGTCCGGCTAGCCGGGGAACAGATGGCCCCTTTCTTTGGCTGGGTACCAGATGGAGCAGCTGGTGAAACACCCAGGTGCCAGAGAACACAAAACGATGCCTCTTCAACACCAGCGTGGTGAGTGGGGGGCGGTGGAGGGGGTGCCAGGGCCCCCACCCCCAAAATGAGGAGATGATGGGAGGGAAGCTGGCTGAGAGGTAAGAGATCCCGGAGTGAGTCTGTCTGTCTGTCTGTCTATGTTATTATGAAAAGTTGAATTTCAGTTCATTAAATGTGCACATGGCTATAAACTTTTAACAAACAAGGATGAAAGGTTGGGGGGAGGGTTTGGAGTTTGTGCCAGTACTGGGATTTGAACTCAGGGCTAGGGTACTCTCCCTTAGGTTTTTTATTTTTCTCAAAGATAGTATGCTCTGTTACTTGAGCCACATTTCCCCCTCTGGCTTTTCGTTGATTCACTGGCCCCCCACTTGGTTTTGATCCTCGAATCTCAGCCTCTTGAGTAGCTAGGATGACAGGCGGGAGCCATTAGTGTGTGGCTGGAAGATTGTTGTTGTTGTTGCTCAAATCTACTCTTCAGAGTTTACCCAAAGTAAAAAAAAGAAAGAAAAGAAAACCAGCATGTCAAAAAGCTAACTAAATGATACGCTTATTTCTAGTCTCACCCAATAGGGAAGAGTTAGATATTATACAGCCACTCGATGGACTATTACAAAGCCATCGAGAAACGAAAATTACAGAGATTATGTAAAGCAAGGAAAATATTAACATCCAAGTGATGAGAGGCTGGGGGGGGGGGGAGATACAAAATTGTGATTGCAGCCCTGCAAATCTACATGCCCGTGCCAACGTACACCACTGATGGCAAAGAAGCAACAAACAGTGAATTCAGTGGTGTTTGTAAGCAGAAGGCATTAGAGAGGAAAATGAAGTTGAAGGTGAACGCTTGTTCGTGGGATAAATGATTTGCTCTTAGGTCGTAAGCGATGTGGTTGATAGTCTCCACAGGGAGAGAGGGCCAGGCCTTGAAACTCCCCAGGGAAAGTCTGTGACAGTGACTGCAGCCCGTCTCAGCCATGTCTTCTGGAGATGTCCAATCCAGAACACCTGGACCCATAGAAGGGCCCAAGCCATGCTACGTGCCTTAACTAGAATGATCTAGAACAGTCTGGGGGTGGGGGGGAGGGAATTCCACCACTTCCAGTTTTCCTGAAGTTTCCTGGTTAGCGCCGCCCTGCGGTTCTGTTTGGGAACGCTTCACTACAGCCTGAGGTCTATCACACAAGAGGTCTTAATAGGAAACAATCAGAGAGAGGAGGTTCTGTCATACTGTATCTGTGGGTCCATCCATCCACAACAGTTCAACCCTGGTTAAGAAGAGGGACACAAGAACTCAGTGGCAAAGCACTTGCTTAGCATCCTGGGTTTGATCCCTAGTACCAAGGAAGGAAGGAAGGGAAGGCGGGAGGGAGGGAAGGAAGGAAGGAAGGGCCAGAAAGAGGGAGCGAGGGGCAGATGGTGTTAGAACAGAAGAAACTGGGGAGCTAGCCACCTCTGGAGAGGATGTGGAAAAAGAAAACAGGTTACAGACCTTCGCTGACACTCAGGGCCTCTCTCTCGAGGGTTGCTGGAGACCAATTTTAAGTCACCCACCCCCGCCCCCGCCCCCAGCCATGTAGAGTGCAAACACACCATGGCTTCCGTGCCTCACACCGCCCGTCATCAATGAAGCCCCGTATCTAGCAGATGTTCGGCAGTAATTACCTGGACACCAGATACTTTCTCCCGGCTTAATTACCTGGCGGCGGCAGCCCCACGTGCCCCATGTGCACGTGCGCACGCGCGCACACACACACACACACACACACACACACACACACAGTCCACAAGGACACCAGGAGAGGTGGCAGCGGTGACGTGAGAGGTTTGCATGGCAGGCAGACCGTCTGTGACTCAGGTTGCTAGTGAAGGCCCCGTAGTTCTGGGGAGATGAGCCGAGAGTCATCTGGGCATCTAATGAGCACCCTGAAACTCCTCGCACCCCCGGAGTATTTGGAATCCCTTCTGAGACCCAGAGCAACCCTATACAACCCAACTCCCCGTCAACCTGACCCCAGAGTGCGCCCCTGACCTCCGTCTCATCAGAATCTCCTTAGGCTCTTTGTCTGGGATTTGTAGCTGGCTTTCCCTCAATCCACTTTCAAACTCTTGGCTGGAAGTCTCCGTCTTAAATCTCACACTTTATTTAGAACCCATTCTATTCTAGAAGATTTCAGGTGGCTTACAAGGATTATGTAAAATACTATAAGCTATATTAAGTAAATAAGTTTAAATATATATATATATATATATGTTATATTGCTAAATTTGACCCAAAAAAAAAACAAAAGTGTTATCAAACACTGGGTAGCCAGACAGTGATTCTTTCTGAACATTGTGTGTGTTTGTGTGTGTGCACACACGCATATATGTGTGTACACCCAGGCATGTATGTTGAACACGCATGTATGTAGAAGAGAGACGGGTAAGCCAAACACAGAACAGATTGTCATGGGGAGCAGGCGGAGAATTATAATTGACTTGTGTTCTTCCTGGAACTTTCCTCTATTTTCTTTAACTTTTTTATAGAGAATCTATATTTGTTTTATAATAAGGTGCGGGGGGTGGGGGGGAAGGCAATAAAAAAAAAAACCTCTAAAAGAAAAATAGTGGAGAAAGTAAAAGCCCAACCAGGAGTAAAGACATAAATTGGAGCCCACGGTGAGGCTAAAACAACTCATTTTCCGTGGCCGGGCCGCACGTGTGGAGCTCGATTTTTCTAGCTGTCAGTGGATGAGGAAAATCTGATCACTTACACGGGTCATGGGGTGTGCAGGACATAAACAGAATGATTGCTCAGGAATGCCAGGCTGTTCTGGAGACAGAAGCCTGAAGCAAATACTTCCCCCGGGTCGCCACGGCGACCGTGCCATGCAAAGCAGTGAATAAGGACCTTGACCACGCCCCCCCCATCATCGGCATCACTGAGAGAAAGCCTCTTGGTTGGGGGGGATGGGGGAACACAGAAGTGATGGTATCGCTCCCCCAAATGCCCAAAATGCTATGCGGGGAAAGTCATCCCTCTGGGGGCTAAAACGCTGTGATCGAGTTCGTGATGGGTGCCCAAGGGGGGGTTACTTTACACCACCAGGAGGAGGACACACAGCTGGTGGCTCACGCCTGTCATTCTAGCTACTCAGGAGGCTGAGATCTGAGGATCACGGTTCAAAACCAGCCTGGGCAGGAAAGGTCCGTGAGACTCTGATCTCCGATGAACTACCAGAAAACTGGAAGTGGCACTGTGGCTCAAGGGGTAGAGTGCTCTTCTTGAGCTGAAGGGCTCTGGGACAGCGCCCAGGCCCAGAGTTCAAGCCCCACGACCAACAAAGACAAACAAGCAAAAACCACAAGGGCATGTATCTTCTTTGGGGGAAATCTCCATCTCCCACAAGGGGAGACAGCTCGGCTGGCCCCTTCCTGAAATCACCCAAACTGGTACCCAACAGACAGACGTCATCCCGGGGTTTGGGTCAAAAACCACCACTCTCAACGTGGAAATGAACGTGCACGCTTGCTCCCACACCAGCAGGGACTGGTTGGTAGGGACAAGGATTCTGAAGCTGAAAATGGGCTTGTGGGAAAGACCCCATGATGGATGGGCCCCGATCCAGCTCACCTTCCCCTCCCCCAGAGCCCTCTCGTCTCTACTCGCGATCACGGTGGGGCCACGGTGCTGGTGGACGCCTGCAGCTGCCCACTTTTCCATTCTAATTTCCCTGCCAGCCCCAGCGCCCCCTACCACACCATCTGCTCCTGGGTCACTGGGGAGGCTCCTGGGCATCTCGGCCTGGGCACCGTCAAGTCCCAAACGTGACAGCCCTTCCAGTCGGCTCCATTTTACCAAGGGGGACCGTCCAGACACCTGGAACGCCATCTTTGACAATGCGCGCTCTCTCTCTCCCCTGCTTCCCACGGCCAATCCATGGCGGAGATTGGTTGGTTTTGTCACCTTTCTCTCCATTTCCAGCCCCGTCAAAGGCAGCCCACGGCTCCTGGGAAGTCTGGGGGGGGGGGGTGGGTATTGTGGCCTCCTCCAGCTTTCCCTGAAATAGCCTAGGGGTGGGGTACCGCTGATGCCAGGGCTGGATGGCAAGACTCACCCTGGGACACTCATTCTCCCCAAATTCTGGAGTTCTAGGAGGTAGTGTACACACACACACACACACACACACACACACACACACACACACACACACACACACACGTACTTTACCAGTGTTCTTTTCCTGCCTCCCACTGACAGTATCGTTCTCCATCTAAGTTCTAGTCTTTCTTTCCCTCCCCCTTTTCTTCCTATTTCTTCTCTCACTCGTTTCGGTTTTCACCTTCTATTCTGATTCTTTCTTATTTCTCTTTGGCCTTCTCTATTTTTCTTTTTTTGGTGGGTCGTGGGGCTTGAACTCTGGACCCGGGCGCTGTCCCTCAGCTCTTCAGCTCAAGGTGAGCGCTCTACCACTTGAGCCATAGCACCACTTCCGGTTTTCTGAGTGGTTCACTGGAGAGAAGAGTCTCACGGACTTTCCTGCCTGGGCTGGCTTTGAACCTCCATCCTCAGATCTCGGTCTCCTGAGTCGCTAGGATGACAGGCGTGAGCCACCGGCACCTGGCTGACTTTATCTATTTCTTCTCTGTGTTTGTGTCCTCTGAATCTCTCTGTCTCTCTGTCTCTCTCTCTGCCTTTCTCTGTGTGTACGTCTGTTCACCCCCCACCCCTCTCTCTCACACGCACACATACACACACGTCCCCCAAGGCCTCCTAGACTGGCTTTCCCATCTCCTAAGGTCGATTCTGTGACTTCCGGGCCCTCTAATCTCCTACAAGTGAGCGAATTCACCCTGCAGTCGCTGGAGGTACCTCCAACCCTCTTCTACATCCCCTCACCTCACCACGAAAGACTGACTGAAAGACCGTGGCGAAGAGGCCCACGGGAGAGAGGAGGTGGTCAGGAGTAGGAGCCTGACCTGCTACCCTCCTCCCCCGCGGCCCCATATGGTCTTGGCACAAGAGGGCCGTGGAAATCGAATCACATCTTGGGAGCCCGTCCAGATTGAACGGAGCCATCTGTGTCGACGCTTGCTCGCCCGGGCGTGAGTGGCAGGGGGCATGGGGCCTACAGATTGAGGGTCGAGGCAGAGCGCCAGAGGGTGGAACAGCCAAAGGCTGGGACTGAGGTGGGCGGCGGCCAGAAGTGGGGTCCAGGAGGGGGCTGGCCCTCAGTTACAACATGAAAGATTACACACACACACACACACACACACACACACACACACACACACACACACACACACACAACCACACGGCGGTTAAGTCCACAGTGCTGCCCGGGAGATGGGGCATCTACTGTATCCTGAACTCAGACATACCCGGCAGGCTTGGAGTTCCACGGGAAATGCACCTTTGGGCAGGAGTTTGAAGACAGACACAGAACAGAAAAGGACGTGTCTAGACCCGAGGTTCACTGTCCGGTGGGTGTGTGGAAGCTCACGGAATCTCTAGGACATGGTAAAATAAAAACAGACCAAAAAGGAAGTGTTTTGAGCATGCACTGAGCTATAGTAAGGTAGAAAATAATAATAATAATAACCGTAATTTTTCCCCAGACTGTCAAAATTTTGCACCCTTGTATGACTGCCAGTCGATGTAACTTGTTAAGTGGGAGGCGGGGGCGGGGGGGAAATCAGATTCTTAGCAGTCGGCGAGAAGCGACCGCCACGTCTGTGAATCCAGATGCACGAGGAAAACGAATGTAGTTCAGTTTCCGGATAAACCAGCAGTGACCCAAGGATCAAGACCATCAAAGCCAGGACAGCCAGCCCGTGTGTGGTGTGTGTGTGTGTGTGTGTGTGTGTGTGTGTGTGTGTGTGTGTGTGTGTGTGTGTGTGTGTGTGTGTGTGTGTGTGTGTGTGTGTGTGTGTGTGTCCCATGTGGGCAAACACATGGGTCTTGGAAGCATGCTAGAGAGACCGAGGGAAGATATGGGACCCTGGGGCCCCGCAAGGAGGAAGGGAGAGGAAGAGGGGAAACCTGGGAAAGGAAAAGGCGTTGGGAAGAAGCCACAGAAGGAGAAATGCCAAGAGGAGAGGGAAGATGGGGCGGGTGAGGGGTGGTAACAGATCTGGGGAACCCTTGTGGTGGGGGGCGTCAGTCCTAGAAGGAAAAGCCTGTGAGGATCTCACCGTGGAGACCACAAAGGAGGTCCACGGAGTCACCACTGTGGAGATCTGACTGCCCTTTGTGGAAGTTGCATCTCGCTGCAGTCAACGCCAAACACTGGTGGGGGTCTCTTGGCCAGACTCGGCCAGACCCGGGAGGGACACAGCGAGACCTTTCGCCCTGGAGGATGTAGGGAAATGGCCCCACGGGGGAACATTGTGATCCAGGCCCAGGAGCAAGGTCCTTCCTCGGCTGAGATGCAACGTCCCTTCCAGCTGGCCCTTCTCCCTGCCCCGGGGACCTGGGGAGGATGGTTTGGAACGGACCGAGTTGGGGCAGGGAGTCAGCGATCGCAGCCACATAGAAAGAACGGTGTCAACTCTTCCTGGCTCAGACGCCCCGTTCCCCCAACCCCTGTAAGGCCCGAATGAGATCCTCTTCTCCCCACAGGTCTGGCTTCTGCCTGTCCCCCGATCTTCCCCCGCCATCCCCATCTCTGGCTGATCCTATTCAGTGAAGACCAAGCCCTTACCCCCAGCGGGGAGCCTTCGGCCTCCTCTTTCGTTGTCCCGGGAGGGACCAAAGGCATAGGACGTCTCCCTCGCTGCAGAGAAGGTCCCGGTGAGGGTCAGGTACGGTCAGCAGCCCTCCCCGCCCACCGCCACCACCACAGGCCAGCCCACCAGACTACGAAGAAACGGATCCAGGATTCCTCTCCGGGGAATTCTCCGCCGCTTTGATGTGGGACACAGATGACAGTGGCGGTCACCGGTGGCCAGGGAGCTGTCAGTCCACTGTTTCAAAGGACAGCCACCGGTACCTCGGCGATTTGGTGATCAAAGAAAAGGAAAGAGGCCTAGTTAAGGAGCCCCTGAGGATGGAGGAAAAGGAGGGGGGGCGGCGGTTCCCAAAGAGGAGAAAGGGAAACTAGAGACCGGAGAAAAACTCTCAAGTGTGGAGACAGCCTCAGAGTAGAATCTGTGACCTCCGCCCCCCCCCCCACTCCCATCCCTACTTCGGAGCCCCGAAGCACCAAGCCCGGGTCATCCCATCAAAAGCAGCCTCTCCATGCCAGCCTTGGGGCTCCCCGGGGAAAGCACCCCCAAACCCAGGGCCATGTGCTGCTGGGTGAACTCACTGGGTCCAGCGGACCTTACAAGGCCCCCTCTTTCTCTACAATCCAGGCCTTCTCAGAAGAAACACGTTCCTCTTCTCCTCGCCTCTCTCCTTCCTTCCCTCACCGTCCCCCCCCCACACACACACACACACCAATCCTTCCAGGAAAGCCAGCAACACAGAGAAGAGCAATCAACCCAGATAGGGCGATGGGACCCTCCCCAGTCTGCCTGGCCGGCATGACGGGGCCTTCTGACCCATGACCCCCCGCCCTCCCCCAGCTCTGCCCTCAGACTCTTCTGGAAAGTGAGCCAGACTCCCATCTCAACAGATGTCAACCCTAGAAGCGGAAAGAGGACTGTGGTTCAGGCTGGCCCAGGCAGAAAAAAAAAAAAACAAAAATGTGAGGCCCTGTTTGAAAAACAATAACTACAAGCAAAAAGGACAGAGAGTGTGACTCAAATGGTAGAGCCCCTGCTTAAGCACACATGAGGCCCTAGGTTCAAACCCCAATCCCACCCCTGCTAACAGGAAGGCGGGGCGGGGCCTGTGCCAGCTCCTTCCAAGCCTGTAGCATCAATAAGGCTCCGGCCCCATCACAGCAAGAAAAAGCTCTTTCTCCTTTAAATTATCAATATTAATCGAATGCTCACCATGAATGGGATAGTGATGATAAATGAGATGTTTAATAAAGATGAAGGCTCCGGCAGCTTTGGAGAGAGAGGGAAAAAAAACCTCCCTTTGACTCAAAAGTTGGCGTCTTGATTAAAATTTCCATTTTATTATCTTAATCAGCAATCTTTGTTCGGTGCGCCACCATTTCTACTTTCCCCACTTACAGAGATAATTAACAGCGCTATAAACATATTAGAAGTAAAATGTTTATTAAAATTGCTCCGTTATCCATATTTAACTTTTTCTTTTCTTTCTTTCTGTTTTTTTTTAATTTTATAGGATGTGCTCAGGAAGGCAGGCCTTGGCCTTCAGAACACTTCCTGAATGGACCAATCTCCTCCTGTCCCCCAAGGCTCCGGGGTGGGAGCCGACAACTCCTTGTCCCGGTCATCCACTTCTGTGTTCACCGGCCCCGTCCATTTAATCCAGTTTAATTTCATTTCATTCAGTCGGACATCTCTTTTCTCGGAGCATAAAGGACTCATTATTTCGCGTTATGAATGTGCGGGCGGGGATGGGGCAGAGCTGCATGGAAACACGGGGACCTGGGAGAATACACATAGGTCCCTCAACAAGTCACATTTGCATCTCTGGAACGCAAAAGGTTGATTCAATTATAGGTGCTTATGGAAGTAAGTAGCCATTAAGGACTGAAGATCTGCCAGGCTGGGAGGTTGGGGGGGGGGGTTAGGGGAGGGCTGCGGGGAGGGCTGGGGGGGGAGGGAGGGAAACCACCACGAACTTCCACACCCCATTCTACAGCCAACTCCAGGCGAGAGAGACATTGCCTGCTTTCCTTTTTTGATCTCTTCATCTTGTAGATAACCCCCCCAAGGCCTCTCTCTGGGGGTTCAGAGGGGCCGGGCGTGGCTGGTCATTCGGGGCGCTCGAAGGTTGGTAAGCTAGGCAGAGTCTCATTCTACGGATGAGGAAATGGAGACTTGGTGAGATCAAGTACCAGGGGCCAAACCACAGGGCTGAGGAAGGCTGGTGGAGGTCTCCCCGAGAAAGGTGGAAGGGTTGGGGAAGGGGGGAAAGGCGCTCCAGAATGATCTCAGGCTACAAGGCGGGCAGGGGGAGGGCTACTTCTTACACGGGTGGGGGGGATCCCCAGAGGTCCCCTGGAGAGCCTCTGTGGGGGGGTCATTTGGATTCCCCCCACCCCCACCATGATAAGGAGCACCTCAGGGGTATTTTAGAACCTTCCTTCCAGGGAAGGCGGCGGCGTTGGGTCGGCCAGCGTGTACCCCGGCACCTGTCCTCGGAGCCTTCCAGAAGGAATGACCACGGGCTTTGACCACCCTTAGGAAGAAGTGGGGGAAACAATGCGCGCAGGCCCGGGGCTGAGGGCTCATTCATCTCCCGCCACCGAAGCAAATGAAATCATTACGTCTGCAGCTACTAGAATTCAGAGAACAAATTTCCTGCCAGGATAATAAATGGACTCTTTTTGTATTATTATTATTATTTGGGGGGGGGGGTTCTGCTCTCATCCCATGACCCTCTTCCAGGTGACTCAGCTGGGGTCGATACCCAAGGGTCTCAGACCCAGGCTGGAAAATGGAGGGGGCGGGAGGGGTGGGGGTGGGGGGAGAGGAGGTCGGTGGTGGTCCATCGGGGGGGAGGTCCTGGCCCCTGATCTGCCCTTCCCCCCCTTTTGATTTTCCTTCCCCCAAAACACCTCTCAAAAGATGGGCTGAGCTGGGGGAGTGAGGGGCTGGTGGCTCACACCTGTCATCCTAACTACTCAGGAGGCTGAGATCTGAGGATCGCAGCGGTTCAAAGCTAGCCTGGGCAAGGAAAGTCCGTGAGACTCTGATCTCCAATGAACCACTAGAAAAGTGGAAGTGGTGCTGTGACTCAAGTGGTAGAGCACTAGCCTTGAGCTGAAGAGCTGAGGGACAGCGCCCAGGCCCAGAGTTCAAGCCCCACCACTGACAAAATAAATAAATAAAAGATGGGCTGGCTTCCCTCCTTTCTTCTTCCCTACAGAGACTTCCTGCCCTCAGCCAGGAATGGGGTACGGGGTTAGAAGGGACTCCATGGAGAAGAAGCTTCTTCAGTACCAAACAGGCATCACAGGAGACATACACACACACACACACACACACACACACACACACACACACACACACAATATAAATATATTACATATATGTATATATGTACTTTAGGAACGATAATGAATAGTAAATACAGAACGTAAAGTTCCCAGGGCTGGCAGAGAAACAGTAGGGTGAGCTCCTGTTGATCCGAGTGCAGGCTGGGACGCGGGGACATGGGAGGGATGAATGAGCTGTGTTGCTAGGCCCCCCCCCAACCCCAAACAGGACCCCGGGGCCCTGCCCCCTCAGCAGATCGCAAGGCACAAGCAGTGAACCACTTCGTAATGGGCTTCTGTTCGGCCACAGCACCGAGGCGCTCGACTCCTGAAAGAATGAGTGTGTCTTTGCAAAGAGAAATTGTCACCGGCTCAGCACACGGCGGGAGCCGCTCCCCCCCCCCCCTCCAGTGTCTGAGAAGAAGCCAGGGCTAAGGGATGGGCAGACCTGTCACCACGGGACAAAGGAGCCAACCCCCAAAACACCAGTCAACGCCGCAGCTCCCTGCAGCCAGGAGAACTGTCCCAGGTATGGAGAGAAACATGAGCACCGCACCTGTCCTCTCTGACCTAAGTACAACTTCCACCCACCTCCAGAGACAGACAGACGGGCAGAGAAGACGAGAGAGGAACGTGGGAGGAAGGGTGTGTTGCCCAGTTATGAGGCAGAGCTCAGAGAACAACAGCTTGCTAGACCCCACAGAGAAATTCTCTGCTTTCAGCTAAAACATGGAATGAAAAGTGATCAGAGTCTGGCCGGGGGGGTGGAAACTGTCTCCTAGAGAAGGAGAATGACTGAGAATATCCTCTCCACATGAGGATTCCTGTCTGCAGGGTGCAGAAAGCCACTCTTGTCTGGTCTTGTCTTTCCGCACCCTGCCCCTGACTAGAGAGTTCCAAAGCCAACAACAGCAGGGGCTCACGGACACCAGATTTCCCCCTTAAATGGCATCCTCTGGCCACTGTATCCTGTCCAATATATCTCTGCGTCTGTAATAAAATGGATGGATGGGTAGATAGACGGATGGATGGAGGGATGGATAGAAGAAGAGAGGAAGAGAGGGAGGGACAGATGGATGGAGGGATGGATGGATAAATGGATGAATGGATGGTTGGGTAGATGGGTTGTTTGTTTTGTCAGGTGTGGGGCTTGAACTCCGGGCCTGGGTACTGTCCTTGCGCTATTTTGCTCAAGGCTAGTGCTCTACCACTTGGAGCCACAGCACCACTTCCGGTGTTCTGATGGTTTATTGGAGATAAGAATCTCATGGATATTCCTGCCCAGGCTGGCTTTGAACCATGATCCTCAGATCTCAGCCTCCTGAGTAGCTAGGATAGTAAGTGTGAGCCACCAGCACCAGCTTGGATGAAGGAAACAGATGGATAGATGGATAGATAGATAAATCAATGGATGGGTGGATGGATGGAAGGATGGATGGATGGCTAATCAAGATTACCAAGGCGTAGTATCTTTATCAACTCTACAACTTGAAATGAAATTGATAGCTACAACGCCCTGCACCATGATCGATGTTGCTCTAGATGACTTCTACACCTCGTTTAACTCACACAGCTCTTCTTAAGAGTCGTATGTGCAATAGTTCATCCACAAGAGACCACGGTAATAATGTTCTGTAGTCGAACTCCCCCCTGCCCCCCACACACACATACACAGACAAGCCAGGTCTGTGGAACCTTCTACATCCAGGTTAAAACGGTGGGCACAGTGTGCACCAACCGTCTCTGAGATTGTTCATAAGTACAATACACATTTTCTGCTGGACACCAAGCATGGACCACGAGAGGAGGAGCCCCAGTACTCCAGGGACGGGGCAGGAAAAAGCCAGTCACAACCTAGGGAACATGGCGGAGACTCAGGGTGGGGCTACAGCAGAGGGAGGAGGCAGACAAATCTCGGTGCTTAAAACACGCAAATGTCACCCTGAAGTATAATAACCATCTCAGCGCCCCAGAAATGAATGGAACACACTCACCAGCCCGAGAAGTACGTGTATTTCACGTTCACGGGCGGAACTTTGTGCAGGACGGATGGGAAATCTGTGACTTTTTTCTTAGTCTACAACCTGCACTTTTCTTCCTTCCCCTTCCCCTCCTCACAGGAGAGCAAATGACCCGAGGACCATCAGAGCCGTGGAACCAAAGGAGACTCGCTTGATTTGACACGGGTTGAGGGGGGGGGGGCTGTCAGGAGGGCACTCATGTCCAGCGTCAGATCGAGTGTGGGATCACTAACCCCTGGTCCCAGCATTGGGGAGGCTGAGGCTCAGTCTGAGCACAAGAAAAAAAGACCAGAAAGCCAGTGGGTAGGAGAGACCAGAGGAAGCGTTGAGAACCCCCCCCTCCCAGGGCAGATCGCTGCCCTGTCTATCAGCACAGGAGAGGCTGAGGGGCAGTATGGGGTCTCACCTTGGCACGTGCCCAGTCCCACACGTGTGTGCTGTAAAACGGCACCCAGATCGCCAACTTCATAAAACACATTTTACTGGTATTGATATGGTTCTGACTCGTGGGACTTCACTGTTTTTAAAAAAAAAAATGTTCTTTTCCTTTGCAACGAGGCGGATGCTTTCGCACCCACTCCTTGAAGGGCTACGCGTCCCAGCGCCAGGGCCTGGCTGCGTACCGCACAGGCACTCGGAAACTACTTGTTTTTAATAAGATGTGGGTGCCACTGTGTGGTGCTGATGACGCTGAGAGCCAGCTTGATGGCCTTTGGCCCAGGCAGAGAGAATTTAAAAAAAAAAGCGAGACAGGTAATTGGATCTTTGTTGATATTTAAAGACTTGAGGCCGTTTGCCACCCAGGAAAATCCAGAAGATGAAGGGGTGCTCATGGAGAGCTAGAAGGGTCTGGAGTCCCTGCTCTAGATCAACTGCAAACCCTGACCGAGTGGACCCCTTGGTGGGCTGGAGTTCTGGGAAAGTCCGATGCACGGAAGTAACTTGACTCGAGGAAGAAGGTACTTAAGGCAGCCAAGGAGGTGCCAAGCGGCGGGGAGAAGGTGGGCAAAAGAGGTTTTCTCACCTCGAGGTAGAGGCACTGGAATGATCCCATTAGAAAACGCAAGCTTGCTGGGCGCTGGTGGCTCACACTGGTCATCCTAGCTACTCAGGAGGCTGAGAGCTGAGGATCGTGGTTCAAAGCCAGATGGGGGAAGGAAAATCCGGGAGACTCTTATCTCCAGTGAACCACCAGAAAACCAGAAGTGGCGCCATGGCTCAAGTGGTAGAGTGCTTGCCTTGAGCTGAAGAGCTGAGGGACAGCACCCAGGCCCAGAGTTCAAGCCCCATGACCAACAAAAGATGAAGAAGGAAGAAGGAAGAAGGAAGAAGGAAGAAGAAGGAAGAAGAAGGAAGAAGAAGAAGAAGAAGAAGAAGAAGAAGAAGAAGAAGAAGAAGAAGAAGAAGAAGAAGAAGAAGAAGAAGAAGAAGAAGAAGAAGAAGACAGCTTTCCCATTCCTGTCCTCCGACTTGATGGCAAGACCTAAGAGGGTCTCATTCCTAGAGATCCTGAGCTAGCTATCCTAGCCACCTGTCACTTGAGGAAGCCTCTGGAATATTCTGCAGAATCATGCGGAAGCTGTTTCTACCTGCTCTCCCCCCCTACCCCCACCCCAAACAGGTCCCACCATTGATGGGACGGATGCCTAGATTGCAGCCTGGGCGATCCTCACCGGGTAGCTCCAAGCTCCATCTCTCTTGCTGACCAGGTAGGTCTGTCTTAGGCCGCTGCCTCTTTCTCTCTTCCAACTCTCCAGCAGCCTGGTTCTGACACAGTCTACGGCCCCATGTCTGGGAGCTCGGGACTTCAGGCCATGACTTAAGGTCTATGTTATCACCTAGGCCTTTCCTGGCCTTACAGCCCCACAACTCCCTGTCCGCCCCCCCCCCCCCTCCATATATATTCCTAGCTACTCAGGGAACTCAGGTCTGAGAGAATCACAGTTTGAAATCAGCCAAGCAGACAGAGTGTCTTATCTCCCTACTAACCAGCAAAAGCCAGAAGTGGAGATGTGGCTCAAGTGGTAAAAGGCCAGCCTTGGGTTAAAAAAAAAAAAAAAAAAGCCAAGCAAGAACATGAAGTTCAAGCCCTAGTGCTGGTGCGTGCGTGCGCGCACACACACACACACACACACACACACACACACACACACACACACACACAGATATAGTGAAGTTCAAAGACAGAAATCAAAGAATAGAGACTATGCCTTTCACTTAGGGGGTTGTTTGAGAGAATGGGTTATTTACACGGTTGCCTGCTTTCTATGCCTGCTAGGGTATGTGTTTGAACTACACAGGTTTTCTCGACCACTCACTGCCACATTTTTGCTCTTCAATATCAATTCTGCATGCCAAAGCTGAGTCCTACCAGAGATGGATTTTTGCTGGCACATAATTTAGAAATACCATTCAATCCAATTGAAGTCACTTATCCAAACTTAGTGGAATGTAAAAGGACAAACCAAGCTCTTCCTCACAGCAACCTTTTCTATAAATGGAGAAACAATGTCTTTTTCTTTTTTCTTCTGTCAACCAATTTAGTCCCGATTAATTACTTGGGAACTGGAAAAGCAAAAGAGCTCCTATTTCTCTTCTGGTCAAATGAATTAACGGGAAAGAGAAAGTAAATGTCAAAGTAGCTGTCTAATGAAAGGCTTGAAGTTTCTTATCTTGATTAAAGTTAAGCTGGTTTATATTTGCTGTAATTTTTTGAAAGCCCATGTTCCACATTTATAACTAAAATACTAAGTACATATGCAAGTTCTTATTAAAACGTGCTTCTGTTGAATGTAAAGGTTTGTAACACAGAAGTACATCATTCTTATGAAGTAAGATAGCGTGAATGTCTCTTTCTGTTTATACTTTATTTGCCTGAAAAAGTATAGTTTTAAGATGCTCACCAAATTATATTATCATGAATATGTTAGAATTGGAGGGTTGTTTTCCCTCTTAATTATCAAATATCTGCTCCAATTTATATTAATGAACAGAGCTCCTACAGGACTATTATGTTTCTAGATGCAAAGTTAAAATAAGACAAATGAAGTAATTCTTTAAAGGCATTTATCAAAGCAACAAACTGCGTCTGATTTATGGAAAGACATGGCAATGGAATCCATTATTAAAATTTACTTGTTAATTGAGGGGGAAGCAAAAAATAAGAAAAGCATCATCAGTATTTAATTGATCCCTCCCCTTGCATTGACTACTGATGTCGAACCCCTAGCTTGTTCCCTGTGTCCCCTGGGACTGGATGGCTGTCCCCAATCAAGTGCCCAGTTAGACACCTCGGAAGGCCCACCCCTGCCCTCCCCGCCCCCCCCCCCCCAGCCCAAGATCTGCTCCGTATCAACTTCTGACTTCCAGTGAAATGTCCACAGAAGGTATATGGAAGCCATTCCCTAAATCACCCTTACCTATGGGGCTAGGAAATCCAGAATTGACCATTAAACTTGTCTCTCTGGGAGGGAAAGGGGAGGAGTTTGCCTCTGTTCTCACCGGAGTTGACACTTTGGGTTGTTTTTTTTTTTTTCCCTAGAATCTTCCTGACCTTTGTCGTGAAGATCTCGCCTTAGGCAACAGCTGAGCTACACACCTTGCTCAGCTGTTCACATACAACCGGGAACCTGAATCTCACACACTTACCAGCATGGAAGCGTAAGGAGACCTACTAGGCCCTGGGATCGGCCGACCTGCCTTTCAATCTTACCCCCGCCCCCTCCCAGCCCTGCGCCATTCACCTGACTCAGGAAGCAGCATTTGTTTTTTATTTTTCCAGGACAGACGGTCAATCACTCGTGTGTGACGGAAATAAAGATAAATACCACCCGTTGAACTTTAAATCAAAATGCTAATCCCAGGCTGACTTCTCTGTCAAGGCCTGACACCGAAATAATTCAGCGGGCTTTGATTATGCCTGAAATTAATGCTCTGGTGGAGATTATGTCTATTAATCATGCGGATTTTGATGGAATAGTCTCTCGTTGCTCTTCTACTGGGTTGAGATCCAATGCCATTTCTGATGGTTGGGAGACCTGGGCCTGAGGGGGGGTTGGGGGGGGCGGTGGCATTCCCTAAACCAGATTACAGACCGACTCCAGTTAGGAGTGTCAGAAATGACCACCTGATGCGTTTACACTTGGGGGGGGAGGGGGAGGTGTCATTGGGGAGAAACACGCAGAAGGTGGCTCACTCCAATGACCCCTAGCATCTCTAGAGGCTGAGATCTGAGGATCTCAGTCCCAAGCCAGCCCGGGGGCAACAGGTACAAGAGACTCTTAATCTCTGATCTCAGCCAGGAAAAAGCCAGACATTAGGGGTATGGTTCAAGGGGTAGAATGCCAGCCCTTGAGCAAAAGAGCTAAGCCAGATGGAGAGGCCCTGAGTTCAAGCCCCACCTCCCTATTTCCATCCCACTCCACCCCCAGAAAAGAAAAAAAAGGGGGGGAGGGTCTTTATCTGCAGAGACCTACTTATTGGAGGGGACAGTGAAGGACAGATTGGAAAATCAAGTGATACGTTTAATTTCCACATAGCTCGACACGCCCCCCCCAATTCTCTCCTTTTCGATCCTTCTTCTCATGCTACAAAAGGGCTATCACTTGCTGTCCGCCAGGTTCTGTGCCAGGCATCTGGGACAGGTCTGAACGACACAGATCAAGAGCCTGACAGTAACAAGGTTTACAGTCTGGGACGCTTAACCCATCCCTCTGATCCGGCCCGGGAGACCCGGCAGCCCTCCTGGTTGGTCCATTTCCTTAGCCCCACCCCATCCTTGATGGCTGCCGTGGTTTGGAGGTTGTAGTTTATACTCCCACCAAAACTCCTATGGAAATCTGAATGTTTGCCATGTCACGGGGTTGAGAGGGCTTCGTCCCTGCCAAGGGATGAATGTCGTTCTCATCAGGGTCAGTTAGTTATAGCCCAGTGTGGGTGGTTACAAACCAGCATCCGTTTCCCGGTCCTGGGGCTTGAACTCTGGGCCTGGGAGCTGTCCCTCAGCTCTGCAGCTCAAGGCCAGCGCTCTACCACGCGAGCCACGGCGCCACTTCTGGTTTTCTGAGTGGTTTATTGGAGATCAGAGTCTCATGGACTTTCCTGCCTGGGCTGGCTTCGAACCGGGATCCTCTGATCTCAGCCTCCTGAGTAGCTAGGATGACAGGCGTGAGCCACGGAAACCTGGTCCCCTCCCAACCTTTTGAATGAAACTTCCTCTCCATTGTGGCTCATTTACCCTGACTCAGGGAATTGTAACTCCTTTGTACAACTACATGAGGATAATAAACCCATTCTTGAAACAATCAAACCAAGGAGCTTTCTTAAAGGTAGATTTGACTTAAAAAAAATCTGTCTGATGGATACCAGCCTAAGTTTGAGAGCTCAGAGGTCTTGCTGTGCTCAGGCAGGGGATGGGAGGGCTCTACCATCACTTCCGCTTATCCCTGCCCTCCTGTCACACTCCACAGCTCCAGATGCTTGCAGGAAAACAGGGAAGACAGCACAAGTTCAGGGCACACTGGCCTTCTAAGGGCACCTTGGCCTCAACACATGCGCTCACTCTCTCTCTCTCTCTCTCTCTCTCTCTCTCTCTCTCTCTCTCTCTCTCTCTCTCTCTCGCTCGCTCGCTCTCTCTCTCTCTCTCACCAGACTGCTTTATAACGCTTCATCGCCGAAGAAGAGTTCTAGGACATGTTAGATGCTCGATGAAAGTTTACTGACCTGAACAAATCACGTCATAAAACCTAACCCGGCCCTTTAGCACTTTTTGTTTCCGTGGGGTGGTGGTGTTGGGGTGCGGGGGGATGGGAAAGGGGGGGAAATTGTATTCCAAGTTCTGCTTGGTCTACTGAGGACATGGCTCATGGACTCACAGTTATAAAAGACAGGCTATCAGTTCATCCTGTACGTACTCTTCTGAGCAGTCTTTGTCATCAAACCAGATGGGGGGGGAGGGGGAGGAGAGAGAGAATCTGACTCTTGTGGCCTCACCGATGAAGATGGCAGCCCCAGAGGACTGGGCTTGTGTAGTCCGAGACATTTACCCCTGTAGAATAACAGGAGTTAGGGATCTAGCTAGGCAAAGGGTGGAGACATTCAGCTTCCTGCCTACAACTGGTATAATCTCTTCTTCTCTACACAGAAAACGAGTCATTTAGAAGAGATCTACAATGTCCTAAAAGAAACAACATCATTGCTGGTGACTCCTAAGAGCTCGCCGATACCATACCACCACCAGCCCTGAAAGCACCAATCACATTCAACTGGGAATGTAAAAGCCATGCCATGTAGTTCTGAAAGGTGGAGTTAGATAACTGTTCCTTTGCCTGATTCCTTGGTCCCTCTGGCTAGGTCGGGAAGGAGGGCTGAGCCGGTGACTAGTGTGCTGTCAGCAGCTCTCTTATCATCTGCTAATTTCATTTTTTTTTGAGAAGTCAGGAGTAGAATTTCAACTCCAGATCAAAGGCTGGAGTTTAACGCCATGTTACTTCGTTGTCTGGGGGTATGGAGTCACTTTCCATGTGTGGAGGGAGACTGGCTTTCCAGTCTCTTCTGCGAAAAACTTCATCCCAAATCTTAAGGGAATTGATCGAAGGAAACAATATTTGGGCTAAGATAGCAGAGCTGAGCTGTGTGTCGGTGGCTCACGCCTGTCATCCTAGCTACTCAGGAGACTGAGATCTGAGGATCGTGGTTCAAAGCCAATCCGGGCAGGAAAGTCCATGAGACTCTTATCTCCAATGAACCACTCAGAAAACCAGAAGTGGCGCTGTGGCTCAAGTGGTAGAGCACTCATCTTGAGCTGAAGAGCTGAGAGACGGCGGCCAGGCCCAGAGTTCAAGCCTCACAACTGACAAAAATAAAATGAAATAAAATAAGAGAAGGAAGGAAGGAAGGAAGGAAGGAAGGAAGGAAGGAAGGAAGGAAGGAAGGAAGGAAGGAAGGAGGGAAGGAAGAGAGAGAAGGAGGATGGAAGGAGGGAGAGGGAGGGAGGAAGGGAGGGAAGAAGGGGGAGAGGGAAAAAAAGGAGGATGAGCGGGAGGGAAGGAGGAAAGGGAAGGGAAAGAAAGAAGGAAGGAAGGAAGGAAGGAAGGAAGGAAGGAAGGAAGGAAGGAAGGAAGGAAGGAAATGAATTCTGGTCTAAGGAGGACTACAGGGAGTGTGTGAAGGGTATGAAAATATTATTTATTGATGGGGCGGGACGGGAGGTGGTCATCTTTCTAAAAGTGCACCAGCAAGGCAGTATTTGAGTCCTTCGGAGCGCTAGGACCTCCCCCCAGAGGCTGTGACCACTGGACAAAGAAAGCTCCCTATCCAACTGCTTCCCTCCCGGAGCAAAGGATCCGAGTTGAGAGTGTGAATTTCTTCCCCCCCTTCTGTAACACGTCTGCGAGCGGCCGCACTCGCCCGGCATCTCAATGGCTGCTCACTCGTAGTGGCTAATTAGAAGAGTGTGTTGCTAAACAAAGACAGCTAAATAATCGTGTGTCTCTCGGAATTTTATTCCTTAACTGGTAGCTCTTAAAAATAGCACGCTCCATATGAGAGGTTTCCTTTCATTCGGCTCGTGTCTGTCGGGAAAGCGGAGCATTCCTACAACAGTGGGAAGATAGCCCTGGGCCTTAGCAAGGGGATCCCCCCCCCAAAAAAAAAACTGGGGTAAAGCCCTATCCGGGGACCTTCTGTAGTAATTCGGCCACTCAGACTCCTCCTCACGGCCTCTGTGGACAAGGGAATCCCCGTGGATGCCGGACCCACGGCATGACAGTTACGTAGCTGGAAACGCCTCATTTCCAAGAGGGGCTAAGTTCCAGAAGATTCCGGCCGGCCAGAGGACCACCTTACGTGCTCCCACTTGTCTAACCCCCCCCCAACCTGGGGATTTTGGGAGAGCCGGGCCAGACTCCTCATTCTGGTGCTGTGCTCAGAAAGCCGTTCTCACCACAGGTCTGTGGAGACCCCGCGGCGTTTCCGTTTCCGCTCATGTGTGTGTGGTTTGCCTGTGGACCTCCTTTTGCCACCCTGATTCTCGCTGACCCTTCACCAGAACCTCAAATGCCGCCGGGATGCAAATCTGGCCCACGGATTCCAACCTGAACGTAAAAAGCTCTTTTCTTGGAGACGGTCCAATGGTCAACCAGATGTCTTTTCTCGATGGGGAACGGTATGTGGGGGGGAGCAGGGAAGTACTCCACAGGAGCTCCGGGGGGGATCAGGGAGGTTACCTGTCTAGAGAGGTTTGAAGTAGGCCAAAAAGGATGTAAGTGGATTGAGAAGGGAGAGGTAAAGATGCACAGGCATCTGAGAGAGAGAAAGGGGGGGGAGGGAGGGAGGGAGGGAGAAGGAGGGGCTGGTGGCAGCCCAGAGAACCAACACTGTCTTCTGCCAGCCAGCACCTGCTCACTCTTCCTGTCACCCTCCCTGTGTGGCCTCTTCTCTTGCCATTTCGCCCCTCCCACTCTGTGTCTGCCTGGCCAAGGAGCAACCTAGGCCAAGCCACGCACCCCAGGTGACCTGGACGGCACCAATCAGAGCGGCTCCTCAGGCTTGGGAGGGGGTTGGGAAACAAGACTGACCAGGAAGTGAATTGCCCTGTTAATGGCGGTGATGGGACAGTAGGTGGTGTTGGAGGACAGAACCGAAGTCCTCCACAGCAGCCCAAATCCAGCCCTGCCCCAAACCAGCAGCTCCAGGGGGCTTCCAACTGACAGCCACCAAAAGGGTACAAAATAATGCCAACGGACTCGGTGAGAGGTCTGCATTCGCCAAGCCCGGCCCCGGATCCCAATGCCCCGCATATCACTGAGCAAGCCACTCGGGTGGGCTTGAAGCTCGGTTTCCTCGTCCGTCTGTCGAGGAGGAGACCTGAGAACGCGGGGAGCTCCTGGAGTCTGGGGAGAATCTCGATCTCCCGGTTCAGGGGGCATCCCGCCGCGTCGGAACACGGTACTCACTACAGAAAAATGTGCTTCCGAGGCGCGGGCCTAGGCACCAAACAGGCCGAGAGGACCCGTGAGTGACGGTAACCCACGAGGCCTGGCCACATTATGATCCACGGGCTGAGGAAAGGCAGGGTCCGGCATCAGAGGCTAAAGGCAGACACACGGCAGAAGCTCCTTTTCGTACGGGAAGCTGACTGTGCTTTCTGCGGGTGCTGAAAAAAGAATCCCACCATCCCCACCGCCTTCCCTCCCCCCCATCCCTCCCCAACTACAAAAGGAATCAATGACCCCCTACCCCCTTCCTCCAGGAAGGGCTGAGAATTTAACTGTGAGCTCCCCAGCTACCCCGTCCTCCCAGCGGAAGCTGCTACCTAGCTATAAGGGGTGATTAATTTTATCTCTCTTAAGTGTCTCAGTATCATTTGCCAAAAAAAAAATGGTGATTTATTGTTTAGACAACTTTTACAGTTCC
Organism: Dipodomys merriami; assembly: GCF_024711535.1. NCBI lineage: Eukaryota > Metazoa > Chordata > Mammalia > Rodentia > Heteromyidae > Dipodomys > Dipodomys merriami. Next base: position 2,656,191 of record NW_027206268.1, on the reverse strand, counting down.
AAGGGGCTTCAGAAGCATTTGTAAGTGGAGGATGAAATAAAACTGATGAGGGCCCTGAAGAACGGGCCTCCACGAGAGAGAATCAAGGAACTGGGGGTTATTTCTCCCCAGTGAGAGAAGGCAGATGAAGGACGCAGCCAGATGCAGCCAGAACCATCGATGATATGCAGAACAGTACTGCCCAAGAGCGCCCCCCCCCGCCCGCCGGTCCCCTCCCCAGAGGACCAGGGGAGGAAGAGATGGGAAAGGTAACAAAATACTGAGATACTGGATGCAAGTCAAAAGGATCCAGGAAGAACTCCCTAAACATATATTGGTTCTTAGCTCACATCTTAAAGGGAGGAAAAAAAAAAGTCTTCGATCCTCTTTTATAGAATCTGGGGGTAAAATAGGATGTAGAAAGAGTGTCTTCCAAGAATGATGAAGGACCAAAAAGATGGTGGAAAGCTTAGAAGGGGGGGGGAATGCAACCTTTCAGAAATAAAGGATATAGTCATATAGCACACCCTGCATACTATCCGCCAAACCAAGGTGGAAGGTAGAGGCTAGAGTGTATTATATACAGGGGGGCAGGGAGGGGAGGGTCTCCTGGAGGCACTATGGTTGTATTAAGATCAAGCCCTACCGGATCCCTTCGCAAAACTTTCCTTACACCGTGACATGACGGCGCGGCTGCAAATTCGGGGAAGCACTGGAAGGACACCGTGGGCCAGATGGAGGGCTGTGGGCCACAGGATGAGTACAAATCGGCGGATTCAGAGCTGGCAGGAGAGCGGTACCCAAAGAGGCTCCAGCAGAAGCAGAAGCTGCCACCCCTCTCCTCCCCCGTGGGATCTCACGGGCTCTGTCCTCCGGCATCTTTTTTTAATCATGGGTTGGCTGAAATCATACCGGGGGGGAGTGGGGGGACACTCATCCAGTCTCAGCCGTCGGGATGCCTAGCCAACACCAACCAGACGAGATGAATGAAACGGACCGTTCTGCGCGCTTAGTGTTCAAGCCCATCGCCCCAGCCGAGCTACTGCAGGTCGGGGCTGTTGGCCACTGACGGTGCCAGGCTGCAAAAATAAATAAGTAACAACAGCCAAGCTTCTGGACATGACCGATGAATGATCACACCAGCACCAGGCTGCCCGCAGAAGGGCAGGATGGGCCCACAGCATGGCCTGGCCTGGCCATGTCTATCTGGCTCCACTGGACCTCTGTCCCCGTCGGTCTCCCCTGACTGTATTTGACGCTATTGATTGAATGGGACAACCCGATCCACTCTCAAAATTCAGTGGCTTTAGACAATAACGTTCACATCTCTGTGATTTTTTTTGGGGGGGGGGGGGAGTGGGTGGGTGGTGGGGCTTGAACTCTGGGCCTGAGCGCTGCTGTTCCTGAGTCTGTAGCTCAAGGCGAGCGCTCTACCGCTTGAGCCACAGCGCCACTTCCGGTTTTCTCAGCGGTTCAATGGAGATCAGAGGTCTCACGGACTTTCCCTGCCCGGGGCTTGGCTTTTGAACCGTGATGCTCAGGTCTCAGCCTCCTGAGTAGCTGGGATGACAGGCGGGAGCCGCTGCTTCTGTGGTCATGCTTTTGGGCGCCCCGGACTCGGGTGGGCAGGTCTCACGTGGGTCACGCGGGAAGATGTTGGCGGAGGCCGCCAAGTCATGCGAAACCTCCTCTGAGCTTGACGCCAGAACAGCTGGCTGACCGGCTGGCGGTGGGGCGGCACAGGACGGGCCCGGTCAGCTGACTGCTCAGCCTGGTGTTGCTCACTAGAGTGCGCGCCATGGCCCTGTCATGGAAGCAGGAGGCATTCCAGCGGGCAGCTCTCCCAGAGACTCAGATGGCCGCTGAATGGCTGCTGATCACCCAGTTCCCCTCCCACGGGAGTCAGGACCGTTTCCGGTGACCCGCTGGACCCATAAAACCTGGTGAAGTAATGTCCTCGAACTTCCAGAGACAGATTCTAGAAACCAGCTGGCACAGGGCCACGCGGAGAGGCCTGCTTGGGCAGGGCACAGACCCCTCTGTCTGGCTCTTCCTGGCTGCAGAAGACCCAGGAAGTGCTCCTAGGGCAAGAGAGGGCACAGCCCAGCCCAACACCCAGGACACGGCTGCCAGGGCTCACACGGCTTCACCCAGGGGAAAGCAGGGTGGATCCAGCAGGAGTCCAGATCACCAACTTCTCCTCCGCTCTCCTTGCTCGGGCTGGGACAAGGGAGCTCGTTAGAAACCCAGGCTCAGATTCCACCTCAGCACCGCGCCTACCCCCAGAGGCCCGCATGGACCCCACACTGCCCCATCAGGAAAGCAGCCCCTGTGAACACATCAGCAAACCCACTCTGAGCATTCCCTTCGAGAATGAACCATCTCAGGTTAAAGACACCCAAAGAGACGGGACAGGGACACAAGACACATGATCCTTTACTCATATTAGGGAACGTGGCGCAGCAGGACACTTGAACAACTGATCAGATACGGGGTGCGGGCTTCCGAAATTAGATGGGTCATAATGAGAGAGTATATTCTCCAAACTCGATCGCTGCATCGTGGCCAAATAAGAGACTATGTTTGTCCTTAGGAAACAAATATTGAATAATTAATCAGCCAAAGGCCCTGATGATGTCTGGAAACTGCTCTCAGCCAAGTGTGTGTAAAGAATATAATGAACTACGTACAAGAAAATGTCACGATGGATCATATCCTATCATGTTCTAAAATGTATGGAGGGGGAAGAGGTTGGCAAAACCAATGTGGGTTTAAAAAAAAAATGTTAAAAAGGTGTGAAAGGCATTTCACAGAAAGGAAGTTCTATGTTCTCTTCAGGCAATTTTTACCTGTATGGTCGCCCCTGTTTCCAAATAAAAAGTCACAGGAAAGAGTGGGTTATTTCAAAGTTTGATGGTTGTTGCGAGCCGTCCTCCAAGAGACTACGCCAATCTGTATTTCCGCAATGCGACGAGAAAGCTGGTACGGCTGCTTGATGCAGCTATTTTTATTTTTCCATTCCGATGTTAGAGTTTTGTTTTTTTTTTGGATAGGTCATATATCAATTTTGACCTGGGGACACTGTGTTGTTTACCAAATTTATTGTGAATATTTGCAAAAGTATAAAACGAAATTGATAGCGTCATGCCATGGGCACCCACATCCCAACACTCCAGCAGCCGCTCGGATGGAGTCGCGGATATTTATCAGCACACACAGGGGAAGCTGGGAAGTCCAACCGGAAGATGAAGTAACTGCCAACCTTGAGCGACGGAGCCACAGTCCTGTTTGAGGGGACGCAGAACGTTTGGTAATCAAGTAATTCATATTTTAATAGTATAATTAGAAAACTCAAATCCCTAAACTGTGGCTTCCAGGTTGACTTCTTGTTACCCTAAGTGAGAATCAAGGTTGGGCCGGGTGGCCGTGGCTCACACCTGTCATCCTAGCTACTCAGGAGGCTGAGATCTGAGGATCGTGGTTCAAAGCCAGCCCGGGTAGAAAAGTCCGTGAGACTCTGATCTCCAGCGAAGCAGCAGAACGCTGTGGGTTCAAATTGGTTAAGAGTGCTAGCCTTGAGTATAAAATGCTCAGGGAAGGTGCTGGGAAGGTGGCTCAGTGGTAGAGTGCTTGCCTCTCATGCATGAGGCTCTGGGTTCGATTCCTCAGCACCATAGAAGCAGAAAAAAAAGCCAGAAGTGGTGCTATGGCTCAAGTGGTAGAGCGCTCGCCTTGAGCTGAAGAGCTGAGGGACAGCGCCCAGGCCCAGAGTTCAGGCCCCATGACCATACCCCCCTCTAAAAAAAAAATGCTCAGGGAAGACATCCGGGCTCTGCCTGCCCTCTCTCCTTCAGTCTTCCAGCAACCATCAATCACACAGCTCTTTACGCCTTCCTTAAAGAGCCGGACAAGGATTGGGGGGGGGGGGGGGCCGCGGGCTGGTAGGGCTTAGAGTCTGCTACAGCGCAGACTCAAACTACTGTGGTAGCCATCTTCGAGAAACACAATCACCCGTTGCTTTAGCCACATGGAACACAGTGAGGGGAAGGATTCCGGCTGGCAAGAACGCAGTCAGCCCAGCACGACATTCCTGCCTCCTGGCCTCCTTCTCAAGGCTGGGGGGGGGAGGAGGGACGGGGACCCAGTGCTTGACCTCCGGGGTGGCCATGTCCCATTTTTCATCCCTACCCTGATGTGTCAACAAGGAATTAACCACCTCACCAAGAAGACGGACTCAAGATGGACGGGCGCTGTGATTTTAAAAATAAAAGAGTATTAGCCTTTTGGGGGGGGGAATATATCATTATTATTTTGGTAAATAGTCAAAGGAAACTCTTAGGGGAAACCAGATTTGCTCTTGATTATTTTTGTGAGTTTTGCAAATTGAAACATTCCGTGTTCCTAAAGGCCATACGTTTGCTCCAAATGCCACCCTGTTTCCTTTTTCACAGCTGCAGATGCCAGGCGAGGGGAGGGGGAGGGGGAGGGAGGGATGGGTTACAGGGAGGCTTCGGCACCTGTGCTGATAGATTGCATGTCTTACATCCTCTCCCATCTTGGCTCCCCTTTACCCCACCCCCCTTATCCCCTGTGATGAAGAACAGCTGATGGTTTCCTGACAGGACACCGGCATGCATCTTTGCACGTCCGAGAGTGGACGGGAAACTCGCCGGTTCCCTGGGTATTCGCCGGTTCCCTGGGAATAGCAGCAAGAGTCCTCCTTCCCAGGTCAGGATAGAAGCTCTGGCTTGATCTTGGCTGCGCTAGGCCTTTGCTTCGCCCATGGATAAAAATGGACGGGGCTGGTGCTTATGTCTCCGGGATGCATGTAAGGGACGCCATGAGCGTTTTCTGTCACAGGGCCCCAGAGATGGCAGGCACTCAGCAGGAATCCCTTCCCCCGGACAGCCACAACGTACAAGAGTCTGACCTGTTTCTGCAAGAACGCCGGGGAAATTCCGAGCCACTGAGAACACTGGAATGACGACACTGACTCCCTCCCAAAATCAACAAGCCTGGTGCTGGTGTCTCACACCTGTCATCCTAGCAACTCAGGAGGCTGAGATCTAAGGATCATGGTTCAAAGCCAGCCCGGGCAGGAAAGTCCATGTGAGACTCTTATCTCCAAAGAACCACCAGAGAACTGGAAGTGGCGCTGAGACTCAAGTGGTAGAGCGCTGGACTTGAACTGAAGAGCTGAGGGACAGCGCCCAGGCCCAGAGTTCAAGCCCCACGACTGACCCAAAAAAGGGATCATGTGAGTGGCCAAAGCCCCAGAGGGAAACCAAAGGAGCCTTTAACCCTAGGGTCTGGAGGACTTGAGAAGTTAAGTGCAGGAAATAGGAAGGCGAGGTGGTTCTCGTGGAGGAGGGAGGGGCTGCTTCGCTCTTACTCGGATCCTACACGAGGCTGCAGGTCTTGCTGGGAAACCAGCCAAACAGTTCCCTGTGTGGACTGTCTGGGTTCGTTTGTCAACTAAAGCTACAATCTGTTACCCCGACTCCCACCAGCCACGCCAGCATTTCCGAAAAGGATGGAAATCTCCTCCAAAAAAAAAGAAAAAAAAAAAGATTCTTAGCAGCCAATGTATGTTAGTTGAAAACGGAAGGGTCTCCCGTGTAATGTCAATCTAGCTTTTCTCTGCAGAGACAGAAAGCACTTTGGTGTGAGATGTTACACAGGGCAAAGCTTAACCAGGGGGGGACGGAATGGCCCCGGGCTCACAAAATGGCATAAGATTATATTCGGCCACTTGAAATGTCACACTAAAGAAACCACCAGACAACCGGGCGCTGGTGGCTCACGCCTGTCATCCTAGCTACTCAGGAGGCTGAGATCTGAGGATCGCAGTTCGAAGCCAGCCCGAGCAGGAAAGTCCATGAAATTCTTGTCTCCAATAAACCACTAGAAAACCAGAAGTGGTACTGTGGCTCAAGCGGTAGAGCGCTCGCCTTGAGCTGAGGGACAGTGCCCAGGCCCAGAGTTCAAGCCCCACAACTGACAAAAAAAAAAAAAAAGAAGAAAACCACCAGACATTCTTGAAAAGTGTTAGAGCAACTTCCTGGCTTGAGGGAGTAAAAACCTTTTGCAACAAGAATGAAAAGGGAACAAGTTATATATATATATGAGTTACTAGCCCCCACCCCGTCTTGCAAACCACACTGCCTAGAAGAATTCACAGGTCACCCCAAGAACCAAGGGCCAGGAGAGGAGCAATGAACCATGGGAATCACGATGGACCAACAGCCCCAGACAGGAGGGTGAAGAGTGGACCTACTGTGCTGTGAGTTATTCCCTGTACACAGAGACACGGAGCTCAGCCTGGAAATCTACAGCGTGACAACAGGATGGATGGGAATCCAGTAGCTGTGGGGGGGAAGGGGTCCCAGGCCAGGGGAGAAAGAAGTTGGGGGTGGGGTGGGGGGTGCCTGCTGAAGCAATATTTGGTGCCCCAGACACATCCCGAACTCTGGGAAGGAAACAAGAAGAACTCCCCTCTCCTCCACTGGCCCACGGCTGCCCGACGTTTCCCGATGGGACAGGCAGTCCACGCGGTCCCAACCTCCCAAGGGATATCACCCCCAAGCACATTCTGTTGACATGACAACCTTTCAAACCTAGGAATCTGCAGAGATCTACGCCAGGGTCCTCCCTGGCACCTGATATGATCATCTTCTGAATATCACCTTCTAGATTTTTCGGCCCAGAATCAGAGCATTTTAATTTTCTGAGTTTCACGTTACAAAAACCTCGTCCATTTCTTTTTTTTCCTAATGACCCACACCTCCCCTTTTCTTTTTGGCAAAGTCTTTTAAGCAATGAGTTCACTGTTTTAGTCATCTTATCTTTTTTTTTTTTTTTCCATTCTACTGTTTTCTTTTTTCCTTAACTTCTAAAAGCCTGCGATTTAATCTTAGGTGTCAACATAACTGGGCCACGGTTTGGCCAAACATTATTCTGAGTCTCTGTGCAAAGGGTTTTTTTGAATGAGATTAACATTTAAACCCTCAGACAGAATAACAAAGATCTCTCTCCTTTCCCGTACGGTTGAGTTTTCCTTGTCCAATAGATTGGAGAATTGCATAGAACAAAAGAATTTGAAAAGTTGGTCCTCCCCTGAGTAAGGATGAATTTCTCTAGCATCAGAATGGCAGAATAAAAATGGCCGCATCCAACAGCCATACCAACTTTTGTGAGAATACGAATTGGATGTAGTCTTTTGGAGGGTGGCTGACAACAGCCATCAAACTTTGAAACAAGACATTCTTTCCTTTGACTTTTTATTTGGAAATAAGGGTTATCACACCAGGAAAGCTGCCTGAAGAGAACACAGAACTTCCTTCCTGTGAAATACCTTTCACACCCAGCAGATTCACGTGTGTGTGTGTGTGTGTGTGTGTGTGTGTGTGTGTGTGTGTGTGTGTGTGTGTGTGTGTGTGTGTGTGTGTGTGTGTGTGTGTGTGTGTGTGTGTGTGTGTATGTCTCGGTCGTGGGGCTTGAACTCTGGGCCTGGGCGCTGTCCCTCAGCTCTTCAGCTCAAGGCAACTGCTCTACCACTTGAGCCACAGCGCCACTTCCGGTTTTCTGGTGGCTCATTGGAGATGAGTGTCTCATGGACTTTCCTGCCCAGGCTGGCTTTGAACCTCGATGTTCAGCTCTCAGCCTCCTGAGTAGCTAGGATGACAGGTGTGAGCCACTGACATCCGGCTTCACCCATTAAAAAAAAGAACAAAAAAAAAATTGTTTTTTAACCACATTGGTTTTTCCAACCTCTTTCCCCCTCCATACATTTTAGAGTACGATACGATATTATAAATCATGATGTTTTCTTTTACGTAGTTCATTATATTATTTACACACGTTTGGCGTGTTTGCTTGTTTTCCTTCCCGGCCCCTCTGAGAGCAGTTTCTATACATCATGGCCTTTGGCTGATTAATTATTCAATACACTGTATTTATTTCCTAAGAACAAGCATAGTCTCTCGTTTGGTCACAATGCAATTCCCAAATTGCGGGGGGGGGGGGGTATGATGACTCTCTCCTCTAAAGACACCCCATCCCCTTAATTTCGGAAGCCTGCACCCCGTATCTGATCAGCTGTTCAAGTGTCCCGCAGCGCCACGTTCCCTAATACGAGTAAAGGATCTGGTGTCCTGTGTCCCTGTCCTGTCTCTCTGGGCATCTTTAACCTGGGATGGTTCATTCTCTTAGGGAATGCTCAGAGTGGGTTTGCTGATGTGTTCACCGGGGCTGCTTTCCTGATGGGGCAGTGTGGGGTCCATGCAGGCCTCTGTGGGATCTGAGCCTGGGTTTCTATCCATCTCTCTTGTCCTGGAAGGGGGAGGGGAACACATCCTGTGCAAGGAGAGCAGAGGAGAAGTTTCTGGAATGCTGATCTGGACTCCCCGCAGTGCAGAATGTTCTGGAAGGGCCTCACCTCCCCTATCAACAAGAGCTTCGTTTCCTCCAGGAGGCAGCCTCCTCTTCCTCCTCCCAGAAGCCATCTGGGTCTCTCCGGCCCGCCCTGGGTCCGGTGTAGGACGTCCAGGAGGACTGAGGATCGGGCTGCCGCGCACCCGTGCCCGGTTCGCAGGGAAGTCATGGCTGCTCTCCGGGCTCTCCTGCTCCCTGCCTTTTTAGCTCTTCCTCACTCACATTCCAGCCCCAGCTCGCACAATCCCAGCTCACGGATCATCAAGAGCATGGGGTCCCGAGGACGGCCAGACCCTGGGCTGCCACCAAGCCTTCACGCCTCTCCCTCCCAACCACCAGGGCTGCTTTCCGCCTCCAGCTCTTCAGGTCCTGTGCCACCCTGGCTGTCGGGCAAAGTGAGTCCCTGGTTTCAGCTGGTGCTGGTGATCTCTCCCTGAGGGGCCCCGGGCAGTGTGAACCAACGGCCAGACCATCCGATCACCATTATGAGATGGATCCTGAAGGTTGACTGTCGCGGTGGCACGCCCATCCTCGGTTCCCTGTCACCCTACTCACCCCCACCCCACCCCCCAGGAGGGGACATCTCTGGAATCTTCGGTCTAGTCCTCTGGAGCTCAGGAAGGAGCCAAGGAATTGTGCCTTGCTCCCAATGCAGCTCAAAGACCACAGAGGCGAGAAAGATGTCAGCTATCAGAACAGGCAGTAGATAGGTGGTAAGCAGCCCAGGCCATCTAATACCCAGCAGCCTCCAGGCCTGGGAATCTAGGCCTGGGCTAGGGCTGTGACTCCTACATAAGGCTTCAGACCTGGCACTGGGCACCCTTGTGAGGATCAGGAATCACACCTTTCGCCATTAAAGAAAAACTCCTGGCTGTGCACTGGTGTCTCACGCCTGTCATCCTAGCTACTCAGGAGGCTGAGATCAAAGCCAGCCCGGGCAGGAAAGTCTGTGAGACTCTGATCTCCAATAAAACCACTAGAAAACCAGAAGTGGCGCTGTGGCTCAAAGGGGTAGAGCGCTGGCCTTGAACTGAAGAGCTGAGGGACAGCGCCCAGGACCAGAGTTCAAGCCCCAGGACTGATGAACAAACAAACAAACAAAAAAGCCTGTAGAGAAGAATCTTAAGAAGAAACCTTCAGGGATTTCTCGCTGAGGGCTTTTGTTTCCAGGGAGCCCAGCACCCCTCTTGCACACCCGGGAGTATGGTGGAGCTAAGGCTGGAACCAGAGGTGAGGGTGGGCTGGCGTCAGGCCCACCTCCGAGGTCCCGACCCCGGTCCTGGGAGTCCCGTCTTCCCTAATCACTGGCAAACTGGCAGCTGTCTTCGCTGGCAATGTCATGGCCGGTGGCAAACCCACTCTCAGGAATGAAATCCGGCAGGTGCTCGGTTTATGACTTCCTGGGCAACCGCAGAATGTCAGGCAATTGTCCAACCATTCTGACATCTCCAAGCAGCTCTATGCTGTAAACGAACTCAGGACAGACAACCGAGGGGAAATGCGGACAAAAGAGGTACGTATCCATCCCATCAAATAACACGTAGGACTAGCAGGCAACAACATGAACGCCACGTGGTCAGTCATTTGGAAAACGAGAAGAAGAGGAGGAGGAGGAGGAGGAGGAGGAGGAGGAGGAGGAGGAGGAGGAGGAGGAGGAGGAGGAGGAACAACCCACAATAAAGTACCTTTATACATCCACCAGAATGACTATATTTAAAAAGACCGACAATACCAATTGCTAGGATGGAGATTAACAGGAGAGACTCAGACATTGCCGTAGTAGGAAGGCAAAATGGTAACAGCCACTTTGGCAGGCTCTTACAAAGCTAATCTTACATTCACCCATTTTTACGTACAGCCCCAAGGGAAAAAAAATGCATGCCTACTTTTCTTTTTCATTCGGTGCCCACATAAAGACATATATCGAAATGTTCACAGGTACATTATTTATCAGCATCCAAACCTAGAGTCTCTGCTGGCGGGGATGCGGAGAAAGAGGAAGCCTATTACACTGCTGGTGGGAATGGACACTAATACAACCACTTTGGAAAGAAGTCTGGAGGCACCTCAGAAAGCTCGATATAGACCTCCCCTGTGACCCAGCCATACCACTGCTAGGCATCTACCTGAGCAACAGGAACCAGTATACAAAGCCACATGCACCTCCATGTTCATTACAGCACTGTTCACAATAGCCAGGATATGGACACAACCCAGATGTCCCACCACAGATGAACAGATCCAAAAATGGAATATTATGCAGCCGTTAGAAAGGACAAAATAATGTCATTCTCAGGGAAATGGATGGAAGTAGAAAAAAGTCATTTTGAATGAGGTAAGCCAAGAGCAAAGAGTCAAACGGCACATGGTCTCCCTGATATGTGGATGTTAAATCCAAAATGCAAGGAAATCTGACAAAGCACATGGGACTCGAGAAACAAAGGATCTCCACTCATCTTGTGGTATCATTTCTAAATGACTCCATGTTCTTGACCACATACATGGTGTATATATGCACATCTGAGGGAAGCTAGCAGGAGGGCACAGAATCAGAGGGAAACGGGAAAATATACAACAGAGGGGCCCATCAGCTGCACTGGACATGGATGGAAACGAACTCAAGCAACTCAATGGCAGTGATGGGAGGGAGGGAAGGAGGGGGAAAGAGGGAACAGCTGACCCGAAGCAAAAGGAAAGAAAGGCACAGGTCACCCGATGGGGAAGAAATAGCCACATCGTCAAAGCTCACAACATTCACAAACCTTATAGACCACGATAATGACCATTTGCCTCGTGAAGGTTAAAATGTGTTTGTGACTTTAAAGTATCCCCATCCCACAATACTGTGCAATTTGTGAGATTTAGGTAATCATTTTAATCTCAATAAAAAATTATATTAAAAAAAACTAGAGTCTCAAAGCAAATGTTTATCCACTGTTGAGTAGAAAAATCTGATATATCGATGGAATGGAATACTATCTGGCAATAAAAAGCAACGAAGCACGGATACATGCAACAATATGGGTGAATCTCAGAAACAGTGAGACAGAGGACGGGCATGTTCTATAGTGTACATTTGCTACATACTAATACACTGGTCAAGCCTCAAGCAACTGTACGTTGAATCTATTATATGTAAGCCACACCTCAAACATCTCATTTTTTTTATAAGACTAGGCTTGGAGACTCAAGAAACTCTACTTTATATTCTCTACTTTATATTATATGATCCAGATCTGGCAATAAGTAAGACCAGGCCACCAAAGTGACCCTTGTTCAACTGTGAGACCATTTTCACCCCCACTGACAATCCCCACTCCTCAGAACTTTTTGTTTTTGTTGCTTTTTTGGTCGGTCTTGGGGCTTGAACTCTGGGCCTGGGCGTTGTCCCTCAGCTCTTCAGCTCAAGGCAAGCGCTCTACCACTGGAGCCACAGCGCCACTTCCCATTTGGTGAGTGGTTGATTGGAGAGAAAAGAGTCTCGCAGACTTTCCTTGCCCGGGCTGGCTTCGAACCATGATCCTCCAATCTCGGCATCCTGAGTAGCTGGGATGACAGGCGTGAGCCCTGCAGTGCCCGGCGTGTCTCAGAACTCTTGAGTCAGACCTGTGGCCTGGCCCTTCTCTGGACCAGATCCCTCCAGTATCCAGCAACTGAGAGGTTAAATACATGGCTAGTAAGGCCTCCTGGACGCTCTTCCGTGCCACCCTGGGTAAGGTGACACGGAAAGCAGATAGTGCAAGCGCTGCTGTAACTCTGGCGTGAGAGCCGGCTAAGCCTGTCCCGCCCAGTAGGAAGAAATCTGAACTCCACAGGAAGGGGGGGTGGGGGGGGTTAGAAAAACCATCTTAGGTTCTGTAATGGCTGTGGCCTACCTGGGTACATAAACAGTTGTCTAGAACGTGGGGGGGGGGGCGGCGGGGGCATGGAGATTTCACAGCATGGGACGGGAAGAAAACCCAAAAACAAAACAAGAGCCCAGAGAGGCTCCTGAGGGAGGTAAAATCTACCAGAATAAGCTTTGGAGAAATACCCAGGAATCCTGTCCCAGAATGGCCATCCTGCCGTGGGCAGCCCCACCCACCCATAGAAGCAGATCGCCGCCTGGCTGTTAAGAAATAAAGACAACTTCCAAATGAGAAGACTCTGCAGTGCTGTTGCTCGGTCCCTGGCTTCGTGGAGCTCGGGCAAGCCGGCGTCTCCCTGGGGGGAATGCTCGCTTTGTGCACAGACACGTTATGACAATCCTGTAATTGTTCTTTCCGTCTTTCCCCGGTATTTCCTAACAACGTGAAGTGAGAGGTGCGGAAGGTCAGTCTGACTGTGGAGCGAGCATTGTCCCTTTGCTGAATAGCAGCTTCCATCTTTGCCGGGCTGTTCTGTGCCAGCCAGCTCCCCCCCCCCCCCCCGCAATCACCCACCCAGGGGTGGAGGCCTGGAGCTATTAGCAAAGCCACAGCACCACCCACTCAGGGTGCCATATTCTAATTTGCTAATCGGCCCAGCGCCACTGTCTGCCCGCATCGTCTCTCCGTGAAATACACACGCAAGCCGCTCGCGCTTGCTCCTCCCCTCCCACCCAGCCCCAGGGTCTTTATGTCTTTTTAATGCACAGCACGGTAAGTGGTTAAGTCAAGAGAGACCAGGGAATGGACAAGGTTGGCCGCGTTGATGCCGGGGAAAGGCAGATCTCGGCTTGAGCCTCGACTGTCAGGTCTGTATAATGGTCCTAACTTGTGCGAAGATGGGACTTTGGGGACTCACTCAAAACCGGCGCTGAAATCCGTTGGCTCTCTTTCTGACAGGGGCTTTACCTGCCCTTGGACAGACTTCAGGAACTAGTGGATTATCTGAGGGGCCTTGCATTCGCTGGCAAGTCTGCAAGACGGGAGCAATGGCGTTTTCATTTGCAGCTGGGTTGCCGCTCTGGGGGAGGTGAGCCTCCGGTCCGGGCAGGGCTCCATTTGGTAATACAGGCAACCGTAAGGTCCCTAGCAGGTCTGGATTGGAAGAACAGCTTGGTACCTAACCCTGAGGGCTTGATCAGTTGCTAAGGAACCATTGAGATGCAAATGATTTGGCAAATACAAGGAGGTCTCAGAACCTGGGGTTGAGGGAGGTGGGGGGGAGAGATGCTCAGAACAAGTAAGTCAGGTGAGTGAAAGGAAAATTACTTTTCCCCTGATTGGGAAAAGAAAACCACAGGTTTTCATGCACAGCGGCAGCATTGTACTACTGTGTTTTACAAAAAAAAAAAAAAAAAAAAAAGTTCTTTTTTTCTGCTTGGCTAGAAGTGGAAGAAAGTTGGAGCCAAGAGCAGAGAACTTGAAAAAGCAAATAGTCTTCCCAGGAGCTCAAAGTCTCCAAGTGGAGACTGACTCTCTCTCTCTCTTTCTCTCTCTCTCTCTCCTTCCCTCCCTCCCTCCCTCTCTCTCCTCTCTGTGTCTGTCTCTATCTAATCTGTCTGTCTGTCTTTCTATCTGTGTAGCTTTCTTTCTATATATCTCTCTTTGTATGTATCTGTGAATCTATCTATATATCTATCTTTCTATGTGTCTATGTATCTATATATCTATGCATATATCTTTCTATGTATGTAGGTATATGTCTATCTTTCTATCTATGTATCTATTTTTCTATCAATTTTTCAATGTATCTATGTCTCTACCTATTTATGTATATATGTATCTATCTTTCTATGTATATATCTATTTATGTATCTATGTATCTCTATGGATCTATCTATCTATCTATCTATCTATCTATCCATCCATCTAATGCAGGAAGTCTACAAAGGGCTTTAAAGCTCTATCATACAATTCCCAAATCCCAGGCTCTGGTGATGACCCCTCACCCAGACTGGTCCTGGACAGAACTGGCTTCCCATTGTGGCCCCCCTGGTGCGACCCCGACCCCCACCCCCACCCTGGCTGGATCACACAGCCCTGTTCGCACCTGTGGGAAGAGCTTTCCCCATCGAACTTCATCTCTCTTCACCTTCTTTGGAGTACTGACGGTTGCCCTGCTGGGATCCTGGCTGGTACAGAGCCAGAGCTAAAGACTGAAAGGCAGGCAGACCGAGTGGAGAGGCGGCCCTGTTACCCGAAAATAACTGTCAAGTCCAGTCCCAGGCTGTGTGGTCATGGAAAGGGTGGACAATCAACCCTGGCCCAGCTTCCCTTGATGGTCTGCTGCTGGGACGGCTGAGGTGTGAAGATTCGGGGGGACGTGGGCTAAGCTTTCGGTGGAAAGGGCTAGATGTCTGTTGTTACAAGAAGGGGAGTGGGTATGGCTACAACACGCCCTCCCCTTGTCTCTTGTGTGCACATGCATGTGTAGACACACACACACACTCCTTCCCATGACCTTTGTCTCCCCAAAAAGCTGATGTGTAACCACGACAGCGCGCCTGTCGGGAGCCCCTGCAAGGTCCTTTCAGACTGTGGTTTGCCAGGCTCCGTCCCCTGGCACCCGTCTGCCGACTGGCAAGCTCTCTGAAGAGAAAGGTTCTCCTCCAGTTCCCTGTGCGACACGCTCACGTAGCTGCTCAATGAACGTGTCTGAGCCAGAGCTCAAGAGACAGACGGCCAAGTGTTCACAGGGCGCTCTATCTCCCTGGGCCCCCATTCGGCCCCTGCAAGAATGGGGGGGCTCTCGCGCCTGGGGATGGGCTCAGGCCTCCCGGGACACCCCAAGGATTGAGGGGCTGACACCGAGGCAGCCTCTTCTGTCTTGGATCAGGTAGACAAAAAACGCTATAGACAAGGCAAACTCTATCCCTTTCGCACCCCGCCTGAAACTGTACTGCCCCATGATCCCTCCTCTTAGTTTACGCTCTCTCTCTCTCTCTCTCTCTCTCTCTCTCTCTCTTTCTCTCTCTCCCTGTAGGAGATAAGCTCAAAGGCCTGGAACGTTCCCTGTTCTGTGCATACTCCTACTTTGTGCGCCTCCACACACAGTAGGGCGTTAACAGAGTTTTGTCCGATGTTGAATAAATGAGATCACGTGCCACAGCCCCACCCGTGTAACACGCACTTCCCGTAAGTGCCCTTCTATGGTTTTTCTCTAACCCGTTTTCTCCTACTATTTCTCCAAGGCGATTTCGGCCTAGGAGACCAACCCAGAACTTAGTGGCTTTTTTAAAACAAGGACAACACTTTTTTGTCCATGACTCTTGCACCCTGGACAGGGATCACAAGGAATGTTTGTGCCCCCACACACACACCCCAATTCCAGAGGAAGCAGGCACGGTTTGAGGGGGAGCTGCAGCGGCCATCTGAAGACGGGTTCAGGGATCTGATGTTGGCCATGAGCTGGGACTCGAGCTGGGGTTGAGCTTAGGAAATATCTGTGTGGTCTCTCTTGCTCTTTGGGCTCCAGTAAAACATGGAAGGTTGGGTGAGCAGGACATGCAGCCCAGAGAGAGAGACAGAGACAGAGACAGAGAAGGTGAGCAATGTGGCAACTTGTGAAGGATGATTTAGGGTTAGTTAAGAGCAGATGAGTCTCAGGAGGCTGAGATCTGAGGATCATGGTTCAAAGCCAGCCCGGACAAGGAAAGTCCGTGAGACTCTTCTCTCCCATGAACCACCAGAAAACTGAAAGTGGTGCTGCGGCTCAAGTGGTAGAGTGCTCGCCTTGAGCTGAAGAGCTGAGGGACAGCGCCCAGGCCCAGAGTTCAAGCCTCATGACTGACGGGGGGGGAGGGGGTAGGTATACAACACAACAGCGGGTACCTTCCTAGAGATACAAGGCAGAAGAAGGTCCAGCAGGCTCCGTGTGCGTGCCATGAATCCCCAGGCATGTGTGGCTGCAGACACGTGTGTGTGTGTGTGTGTGCGTGTGCGTGTGCATGTGCGTGCATGCGCATGCGGCTCATGTAGAGCTGGGAAAGGTAGTTGGAGGGCTCAGGTGCTAGAGGGTCTGCTGTCAGTCCTGAGAGCTCAGAGCCAGTAAAGGATCCACTTACGCAATGGCCGGGGGTTAAAAACCAAGTGCCCAGGTGTGTGCTCTGACACTCCAAGGAAGCTCAGAGGGCCATCTGCCCAGCCCCCAGGCGCCCCGCCACCCCCAAAAGCCGTGGATTTTCCGACGCTACTGGTACTTCATTCCTTCTCCCAGAGCTAACGGCCTGTGTCGCGGAACATTTGTGCACGTTGTCAATGGGACCGCGAAGCATCCTAGAGATGCCTCCCATCCCGACACCACAGCCTCCCGGAACAAGACAAGAGGCCCCCCTTCCTAGCTCAGCCCCACGGCTCTGGCCTCTTGTCAGCCAGAAAGACAAAGGTCCGGGTGTTGATGTGCTGGGGGAAAATAACAAGAGGAGAACAATGGGACACAGGCCCCGGCTGCCTCGGGCAGATAAAGCCTTCTCTCCGCTGCCACTGTCCACCAAGCTGTCCACAGTGACTCCCCCATCCCCCCCATCCCGGTCCTCCTGCTCCTCCAATCCCGGCAATCTGCACCTGAGTAGAGGGGGGGGGGGTGTCAGGCAACTGGGCCAGGCGTGGTGGTACATGCCTGTAATTCCAGCTACATGGCAAGGTGTAGGTAAGAGGAATAGCAATCAAGAGTATGGCTCTCGGGCCAAAACAAACAACACAAAGCACCAGAGTTTAATCTGAAAAATTAGCTGAAACCAAAGGGATCGGGAGCGTGACTCAAGTGACAGGGCACCAGCCTAGCCAGCCGGAGTCCCGGAGATCAAACCTCAGTGGTAACCCAACGATCAATACATCAGGATCAGCAGGCCCCAACCGGAGAGTGGGCGGAGATGCCGGGGAGACACCCATGGTGAACTCTGTTTGTGAACTCTGTGGCGGCTCTGTTTGTGAAAATGAGGACCATGCAGGAGAGCCCCAGGAGACCTGCACTGTACCCTACTACAAGACCCAGCAGGAAGATTCAGGCACAGATTCCCACCCCTAGCACCGCAGCTCAGCCAGAGGATGAGAAGCAGGAAGATACCAGTGGTGATGGGGGGGGGGGAGGCGGGGAGGAGGGGAAGGAAGCCACAAACCAATCAGCCAACCAGGGCCAAAGCTCTGCTCCTGCTGTTCCTGTAGGGGGGGGATCCCTATGGTATGAGAAGGGGGTGGGGTCTGGGGGGGAGGAAGGGGGTGGGGAGGAGACACCTGTCCCCGGGGATTAGCAGAGGGGACTGTCTCACCGGAGACTCTGCACAGTAGCTTCTCACGTCTAAGTGACAGGAACTGAATTACAGAAAGGTAATTCACATATAATCAGTGTTTCCTGGGAAAGGCACACTGCACGGAGGAGGAGAGGTGGGAGCGGTTTGTTAAGTGAATCTTAGCTCCTGTGTGTGTGTGTGTGTGTGTGTGTGTGTGTGTGTGTGTGTGTTATTGTGAATTCAACCTCACTCATGCTAAGCAAACGCAGTTGAGCTCCGCTCCCAGCTGTTTTGGTTGGGGGAGGTGGTTGGTTTCTGAAGTAGGATCTAACTTGGTCTGGGCTGGCCCGGATACTCGAGCTCATCCTGTCTTAGACTCCCGAGGAGCTGGGGGGATGACTGTGGGTACCACCACCACAGCAGCCTGTGGAGTCTTAGCTCTTGAGTGAGCCAGTTAAGCCCCTCCCCCAAACCCCCCTCCCCCCCCCAGCCCAAGCATCCTGACCTGACACAACGGGAGCAAACACGGGGGTAAACAGGGAGGAGTCTCAGCCATCTCCTCCCTGCTGCAGCACGGGCTGTGGGACTTGCGCGCAGTCTCTTCCTGTCCCCGGTCCTCCTGGGATCTGCTTTGAACGTGTCAACACCACACACACCCAAGCCGGACCTCCTGCTGTCTCCCTGAAGCTTAATTGGCCCGGTCTGCCGTCCCTGAGACCTGAGAAGCTAACACCGGGCCACGGCCCCCAAGACCCTGGTTCCCCGCGCCTGCCTCTCCCTCGCCCCAGCAGCCTGCCTCTCTCATTTCTCTGCTCATTATCACCTTCACAGGAGGATGGAGAAGCGGAGCCGGGAGGTTAAATGCAGATCGGGTCAGTTTGTCACTGGGGAGGGGGAAGGGGGGAGAGCAGGGAAAGGAAGAGATGAGCCGTCTGAGAGCCCCGGGTGCAAATCTGTGGGTAGACCCTCCCTGAACGTCGCCTTCATGGCTTTTCGTTCCCAAGTGTGCCCAGCTGAGGCCCCAATCACCAGATCGTTAACCCCGGTGACCCTGGCACAGCGAGCAATCGGTGTGAATGAGATGCCGCTTTCCTTTTCCCGCCCTGGGACAATTGTACCCATTTGCTGGGCACGGAGAAAGAAACCCACTCATTCATAAAGCCAGAAGCACACTGCAACGGCCAGGCGCATTGAGAGTCGTCTGAGCCATCGCTGCTGGCGCGCCAGTGCGGATTCGCTGGAGCGTGTTCTTCTTCGTATTCTGTGTCCCAATACTGGGAGCTTGAACTCAAGGCCTGGGCGCTGCCCCTTACCGTCTTCGCTCTAGCACTTGAGCTACACAGCTCTACATCCAACCATTCGCTGGCGGATTGGAAATAAGAGTCTCGTGAACTTTTTCCACCCAGCAGGGCTTCCAACCACAAGCTCCAGTCTCCTGAATAGCTAGGACAGGTGTGAGCCACCGACGCCCAGAATTACCAGTGGAATGTGTCCACAGCCAAAGCCCACCCTCCAGGGGTCACCAGATGGAACTTTATGTGTAATTTTCAGTAGCCGTGACTCAACCACCTCTTCTATCCTACGAAGCACCCTAACCTGGAATCACTGCTACCCTATAAAAGATCTGTACATCACCTTGATCATAATGATTAAACATTTAAGAATAACGAACATTCTGGTGGTGCTGGGGTTTTGAACTCAGGGTCTTGTACTTGCTAGGAAATACTCTGCCACTCGAGTCAGGGCTCTAAGGCTTTTTTTTGCTAGTGTGACTCAGTAATAGAAGAGTAAGATTCAGCCTGGGAGACAGGTGTATCTGGTTGCTTCCTGTACCTAGGATCAGATAGAAAAGGGGGTCCCTCCTCCCCCGTGGTTGGGAAGGTGGCTCAGTGGTAGAGCGCTCGCCTTGCATGCAAGAGGCCCTGAGTTTGATTCCTCAGCACCACAGAAGCAGAAAAAGCCGGAAGTGGTGCTGTGGCTCAAGTGGTAGAGCACTAGCCTTGAGCTGAAGAGCTGAGGGACAGCGCCCAGGCCCAGAGTTCAGGCCCCACGACCAGCAAAATAAGTTGGGGTGGGGGGGTTCCCGCTGGGGAGGAACAACTCATCCATGTCCAAAGAAAGGTGCGGTCTCTCCCCTATCCCCCCTGAGAGCCGCAAAAGCCAGTATGGTGTTTCCAAGATGCCACCCGTGGTTATCTTTGCTGGAACAGGGTGGCCTGAAACTGACCACTCCACATCGCCCCTTCCAACACAGCCAGGCGCTAGCCCCGCCCACAGCCAGCAATAGAAATGGCCGTGGCAGAAGGAGTTTCTCGATGCAACATTTTCCTTTCAGATATGAAATCCCTCCCAAGGCATAACTGTTATGATGATAGTCATTTCCTCAGGAAGGCGGACGAGCCAACACTCTGTGTCTCCGCTACCTTTTGGAGACACGGAAATCTAATAGAAATATTCCGGGTGGCTTAAGTGGCTAGTGCGGAGGAGGGAGAGATGAAGGGAGCTCTTGCAAGGAAAGCAGGAATCCAGGTGGATGCGGGTGAGAAGGGGATGGTGGAGGGGGGCTGGGCGAGGGTCTTCTGCATCTTCAGAACGCATTGGGTACCCAGGCCATCTCTTTAGGGGCTCCTCCTTCAAATAGCCATACTCAGTACCTTTCAAATCTATGGGGGGGGCCAGCTCCCCACTTCTCGGTCACTGGGGTCCCTTGCTAAAAACCGCAGATACCCTGGCCGGTTCAGAAAACCTGCCAGGATTTCCGGCCACATCTGGTTTAGAACCAGTCTCCTGAGCAGTACTTCCAGGAAACCACCTCGGGACCTGGCGGGAAGCCCAGGAAAAGCACCGAATTTTGGCGATGAAGATGGGAGGATCACAGTTCTGAGCCAGTCTAGCTAAAACAAAACCCGACGCCCAAAACACCGTGATGTCCTCTCTCCACTAACAAGCCGGGTGTGGTACCACACGCCTATCATCCCAGCGGTAGAAGCAGGAGCGGCACAGTGAGAGGCCTACCACAGGCAAACGTAAGACCCGACCGGAAAACCTGAACGAAAGCCAGAAAAGGCTTAGAGCCCTGACTCAAGTGGCAGAGGATTTCCTAGCAAGTACAAGACCCTGAGTTCAAAACCCCAGCGCCACCAGAATGTTTGTTATTTTTAAATGTTTAATCGTTATGATCGAGGTGATGTACAGAGGAGGGACAAGAACAAATTTGAAGTGCAGATTTAGGGGGGTTGGAACCAAGAAGCTGCACACACACACACACACGCGCGCACACACACACACACACACACACACACACACACACACACACGGCTTTCCTCCGATCTGAGGAGCTGCTAATGGCCACAGTACCCCCTTCCCTCCTTTCAGCTCTCAAGATGACTTGTTCCCTTTGCGTGGATAAAACAAGAATTACACCTGCGCATCTTTGTGCCACTAAGAACTCTTAAAGATTAACTGTAAGTTATTTTCCATGGGTAGCCATATCAACACACACACACACAGCACGATACTGGAAGAGTAAGATTGATATTGGAGATGTTTTCCCCCAAGTGGCGGAGATGAGGAATGAAGAGACAAGGCGAGTGAGTGCTCTCTGGCTTCAGGACCAGACTGGGTTCCGGCATCTTGGCAGCTAGGGCTGAGTCTGGGTTGATTTTAAAAAAGACAAGAGGAGCTGGAGCGGGATCTTACATTACCTACAGGGGCCCAGCCCATGCCAGGAGCCATGACCAGACTAACCACTGACAGCTCCGCTTCACCAACACAGAAAGTAACGGGTTGGGGCTGGAGGTGGAAGGGGCTTTACTTCACCAGCGGCTGGTGGAGAGTGAAGAGAGATCTCTTTGTGAACAACGAAGAAGAACCGTGATCTTTCCATGATACCCAGAAAAAATACAATACAATAAAATCAGCTGATGGGTAGATAGAATTTCTTCAGATTTGTTTTTCTTTCCGAGACATTTTTGGTGGTGGTGGTGGTGGTAAAAGTCTAACCCAGAGCTCTGCACCTGTGGGGCAAACCGCTCTACCACAGAGCTACATCTTCAGTCCTCTTTTCCTAGACAAAAACAAAAACCCTCCAACTACTGCTTGTAGGCTCACATCATGTTCATAACACTCAAAAGCAGATGTGCACAGAGCAAACAAATATTCACACGCACACACACGCGTGCAAGCAGAAACAGCCAATCACTGTTGGCCTCACTTGGTGGCCTACGGAGTTTACCTTGGGTGAGAATCTACGACGCCCTGGCATTTCAGAGGGGGATGGAGCCAGTCACCAGGGGCACCAGTCACAAGTCTGCGCCGGACACATCAAGACTGTCTAATTAGGGCCCACCACTTGGCAAACCCTGGGAAATGTCACCCACCCGTGTGAGCCGCACGCATCCAGCCCGGCCCTTCACGCCAGCGAAGGAGCACGGCACTCTCATGGTGGCGGTTATGCGTTCTGGGGTCATACTCTGAGTGGTGAGCCATGTTAGGCTGGTCCCAAAGGTTGACCCTGACTTGCTTTTGGTAGCCCAGGTCTCCAGATCCTGTCTTCCTCACCCCACCCCCCCACACAGGGAACAAGCTGAAGAAGGAAGAGACAGCTGAGAATCAGCTGCTTGCCCGGAGAAACACACTGGGAGGAAGAAAGGAAAGGGGAGGGAGGGGTAACAATAGCAGCTTGCAGAAGCAATTGTCAAGGAGGGGCCAAGAGGTCCTCGGTATCTCTGCCCTCCACAGGTTTATCTCCCCTCGGCAAATAAGACTCA
The DNA here is from genome assembly GCF_024711535.1 of Dipodomys merriami. Lineage (NCBI taxonomy): Eukaryota > Metazoa > Chordata > Mammalia > Rodentia > Heteromyidae > Dipodomys > Dipodomys merriami. The sequence goes on along the minus strand of NW_027206268.1, from coordinate 2,633,877 downwards.
AAGATCCCCAGTGTGCCTCTTCCCACCCCCACCCCCACCCCCACCCAACCACCGGTGCCATCTCTCACGCCCCACAGAGAAGAACTAGCTAGAGATGAAGAAGGGTCTCTGAGAGAAAGAGAGGGAAGGGGAGGGCTCTCCTTTCCTTCGGAGTTTCCCATGCCAGCCAACCAGCTTCCAGCCTGACGATATGCAAATTAGAGCCCCTCCTCCACCACCACCACCACCACCCCTATCCCATCCCTCTGGCCAAGGACCTACCCTTCCCCTCCAGCCTGCTACCCAGGCACACTGCGAACCAGAGCCCTGGACACGCCCACCCATTCATTCTTCCGACCCTCCCTTCTTCCTTTCCTCCTTCCTTCTCTCCTTCCTTCCTTCCCTCCTTCCTTCCTTCCTTCTTCCTTTCTTCTCTTTCCTTTCTTGCTTCCTTCCTTCCCTTTATCCATCCTTCATCCCTCCTTCCCTCTTTTTCCTCTCTCTCCTTTCTACCCACAGGTCCCCTGAGGACCTGCCCTCTTCTGGTCACATCTCCTGCCACTTTTCTATTGTCCCTTCCCTGCCCCTCGGCTGAGATCCTTCCTGCCACCTGCCCTCGGTGACAGAAGGGGGAAAAAAATTCCCCTCTTGGAGACCCAACAGATACCATCAAGAGGAGGCACGTCTTCCCCACCACACACACACACACACACACACACACACACACACACACACACACACGCACACACACACACACCTTGGCCAGGACTGAGTTTGGGGCTGCTATCTGTGTAAAGCCATTCATTGACCCATTCTTTCTGATAATTATTCCTCACTCATCACAAACCCAATGACCGGGCAGAGAGGCGGCGGCTCGGGGCGCGGAGGAGAGTAGAAAATGAGGCTGGAGGAGAGTAGAAAATGAGGCTGGCTGCCCGTGTTCATTGGAGGAGAGGAAGGGATTTTGAATGGCTTGTTCTGCAGGGGTACAGGGGCTGCTTTAATATTCTGCTGAATGTGGTATTTCTTTTAACCCTTGCTGGACAGCTTTGGGGTGGTTTCCCCACACACATCCCAGTTCATGGAATGAGGCTTTTTTTTTTTTTTTTTGGCCAGGAGATTGGCAAAGTTTCCTTCGTGGATGGAGGCGGATGGCACCCGGCAGGTGATGTGGGCAGTATCAGGGTGGGCACCATGGTCACCTGTGAGCTGCTGGAGCCCAGCAGACCGGGTAACTGGCCCCAGAGAAAAAGATAGACAGACAGAGACTGACAGACAGAGACAGAGACAGACAGACAGAGAGACAGAGAGAGACAGAGAGAGAGAAGGGGACCTGGCTGTGCCTGTTCTCAGGCTTTTTACTCCCCCCACTCCACATCAAAACTATTTTGCCTGGGTGCCAGACCTCCTTCCTGTTCCTGGGGGACCCCCCCCCCAAAACCGCAGGGCCGGGACACCCCCATCTGCTGTGGGGGAGACCCGGTGGGGGTTCCTCTACCTCCCAGTGCAGACGGAGCCCGGGCTCCCGCCCCTCTCCTGGAGCTGCCAGCAATCTGCACCCCAAAAACAGAGGGCCAGAGAGGGAGGGCCAGGCAAACAAACAAACAAGCAAACAAGCAAACCAGCCACCTTCCCTGCAGCCAGCCACAGCTTCCCTTGGGGGTGACAGGGGTTAGAGGAGGGGGGGACACTGAGGCACGGGGGGGAGGAGGAGGGACAGGAACTCGCTCCCCGCTCCCCCCTGGCCGGTCCCCCCCCCCCCACGGGAGCCGAGGGTTGGGGACGGAGGGAGGGGGCCTGGGACTCTTGGGTGCCAGGTTCCTCCAGTCTTGGGGTTCGGATTCCGGGCTGCCCGATCACACACACACACACCGCCCTGCACCCCAGAGTTGCTTCCTGTGCCCCAACTTCCAACTCCGCTCCCTCCCCAACCCCCCCAGCAGGGAGGATCCGGGATGGGGGGGGGAGAGGAGATGGGGGTGTGTGTGTGAACCCCGCGGGGATGTCCCACCCGGAGGTGCGGGTGGGGGGGCGAGGCCGGACCCGCACACACACCCCACCCCGCATCCACCGCCGCCCCGGATCCCACGCAGCCCGCCGGGGGGGAGGAGGGGGGACAGCCCCCCCCACACGCCCCCGGGGGTCCCCCAACTCCGCCCGGAGCTGCAATGCAGCGGGAGCCCCGCGGAGGGGGCGGGGCGGCGCGGCCCTGACCCCGGCTGACTCGCGGGGGGCGCGGGGCGGCGCGGGGCGCGGGGCGCGGTTACCTTCCATCGCGGTGGCCGCGGACGCCAGCAGCAGCGGGAGCAGCAGCAGCGGGAGCCGCCGGCCGTCCAGGGCCATCGCCGGCCGCGGGCCTCGAACCCGGGTCCCGGCGGCCGCCGCCACGCGGGGAGGACGGCCCGGCCCGGCTCGGCGCGCGCGCGGGTCCCGGGCGGCGGGCGCGGGGCGCGGCGGGGCGCGGCGCGGGCCGCGGGCGGCTTCTCCGTGTCCTTCCGCGCGCCCTCGCCGCCCGGACCGGAGCCCGGACCGGAGGAGCGCGGGGGCCGCGGCGGCGGCGGCCGGGGACGCCGGGCGCGGGGCGGGAGCGTGCGGGCGCGGCGGGGCGGTTGCGGGCGCGCGTGGATGTGGGTGTGCATGTGGGTGTGCTCGGGGCGGTGTGTGCGTGCGTGCGTGTGTGTGGACCTACGTGTGTGTGTGTGTGTGTGTGTGCAAGAAGAGCCCGCGCGAGCCCGGGGCGTGCGTGCGTCCTGCTGTCACCTCGGCCCGCGGCTCCCGGCTTCGCGGAGACCCGAGCCAGACTGCGGAGCGCGCGCGCGCGCGCACGCGCACGGGGTTCCCCCCTCCCCTCCACCCCCGGCCGACCGACCCACCGGCTGCGCTCGCCCCGCCCACCCCAGCACCTCCCGTCCAATCACCAGATCGGGCCCGAAGCACGCCCCGCCCCCGCCGCCCCGCCCCCCGGCCAATCAGACGCGCCGGCCCCGCCCCCGCCGCCTCCTCGCGGCCCGCATTGTTAGTTTTCGGAAAAACTTTTGCTCGCCAGGCCCCTGCGCTGCGCGCGCGCGCGCGTGTGTGCGCGTGCGCGCGCCCGGATGGAGCCCGGGGAGGCGCTGGGAGGGGCGCGCGCGCCCCCTCGTGGGCATTCTGGAGAAGTGCGCGCGTCCGGGGAACCCGCACCCCGACAGCGGCGGGAGGGTGAGGGGTGCGGGGTGGGGGGGGTCCCCCCTCCTACACCCCCATATGCACACACACACACACACCCCACCCTGGGCCAAGGAGGGACACGTGAGACCCTTTGCTCCCCCAGTCGCCCATCCAGAAACCCACCCAACTTTCAAAGATCAAGTCTTCTTGGGCATGCATGCACCCCTAAATTTTGGGGTTTGCACCCCCTAGTTTAGGACAGGCTCTCTCGTGACAGTAGGGGTGGCCCCGAGCTCAGGGGCTCTTCGTTAATCAGAGGCTGGGGGCTGTTGGGGTGTCTTTTCTTTCCTCCTGTGGGCCTCCTCTGGTTTCAATGAGCTGTCTCCATTCTTGTGTTTGTTTTTTTTTCATTCATTTTGTCAGTCCTGAGTGGGGCTTTGAACTCAGGGCCTGGGCACACTGTCCCTCGGCTGCTTTTTTTCTTCTTTTCTTGCTCAAGGCTAGCACTCTCTATCACTGGAGCCACAGCACCGCTACTGGCGTTTTCGGTGTGTGTGGTCCTAAGGATTCGAACCCGGGGCTTCGTGCATGCTAAGCAGGCAAGCTACCACTGAGCCCGCCTTCCCAGCCCCCACTCTTGTGTGTTTCTGTGTACTCTGGGGCTCCTGCCTGGCTCGTGGAAAGGGAGTAGTTACGTGTGGTGGTCAGGAATCTGGGGCCTCTTTCTGCTCCCCGCTATCCAGGGGCCTGGCACACACTTCCTATCCAACTCCCCCCCCTTCTCCTTTAGGAAGCCTCTGGTTTCCTCACTGCTCACTTCCCAGGGCATTCTGTGGGCATCCACAAGGAGACTGCTTCGGAAAGGCAGGCCACACAGTGGAGTCTGCCGCGGACGCTGCAGGAATGCATGTGAACGTGAACTAGGCCTCCAGGGGGGTGGAGAGGACTTGCTTGGGCAGCCAGAAGGAGAAAGGAGGTGCTAGAAACAGATCTGGTGTATCCTGACGTCTCTAGAGCAACTTGAGGTCATTTGGGCCACGGCTTTTATCTATCCTTCCTGGACCGTTGGCATCCTCCGATGGTAGCGGTCAGCAGGTCTTCTGCTGCCCTGGTCCCGATTTCCAGCAGCTCACTCCTCTTTATACTAGCCTTTGCACTTCTTACCCTTCCCTCTCTTGTCTCTTCAGTTCTCAAAAGAAGTGTTTTCCGAGCCCTCCTTGGCTCTATGCTCAACCTCTTAGCAGCTTCGCCTGCTTTTCTACCTCAGCTATCCCTCAGGGATGGATATGTAGGTAGGAGGGTAAGTGGGTGGGTGGGTGGATGGATGAATGAGAAATGGATGGATGTTTGGGGGGTGGACAGATGGACAGATGAATGAACAGATAGATGGATGGATGGATGGATGGATGGATGGATGGATGGATGGATGGATGAGGGGGATGAATGGATGTTTGGGAGGTAAATGGATGGACAAATAGATGGATGGATGGATGGATGGTTGAGGGGGGAATGTATTTTGAGGGTGTGGATGGATGGATGTTTGGGGTGGTGGATGGATGGACAGATGGATGGTTAGATGGATGGATGGATGGATGGTTGAGGGGGGATGGATTTTGGGGGTGTAGGTGGATGGATGGATGTTTGGGGTGGTGGATGGATGGACATATAGATGGATGGATGGATGGATGGATGGATGGTTGAGGGGGGATGGATGTTTGAGGGGGTGGATGGATGGACGGATGGATGAATGGTTGAGGAGGATGGATGGATGGATGGATGGATGAATGGTTGAGGGGGAAGATGGATGGATGGTTGATGGGGATGGATTGATGTTTGGGGGTTGATAGATGAACAGACAGATAGATAGAGAGACAGACAGATAGAGAGAGAGACAGACAGACAGATAGATAGATAGATAGATAGATAGATAGATAGATAGATAGATAGATAGATAGATAGATAGATAGATAGATAGATAGATAGATGGAGGATGGGTGGATGGTTGAGGGGGGATGGATTTTGGAGGGGTGGGTGGATGGATAGATGGATGTTTGGGGTGGTGGATGGATAGATGGATGGATAGATGGACGGATGTTGAGGGGGGATGTATTTTGAGGGTGTGGATGGATGGATGGATGTTTGGAGTGGTGGATGGATGGACAGATGGATGGATAGATGGATGGTTAGATGGATGGATGGATGGATGGATGGATGATTGAGGAGGGATGATTTTGGGGATGTGGGTGGATGGATGGATGGATGTTTGAGGTGGTGGATGGATGGACAGATGGATGGATGGATGGATGGATGGATGGTTGAGGGGGGATGGATGTTTGAGGGGGTGGATGGATGGACGGATGGATGAATGGTTGAGGAGGATGGATGGATGGATGAATGGTTGAGGGGGAAGATGGATGGATGGATGGATGGTTGACGGGGGATGGACTGATGTTTGGGGGTTGATAGATGGATAGATAGATAGATAGATAGATAGATAGATAGATAGATAGATAGATGATGGATGGTTGAGGGGGAATGGATTTTGGAGGGTGGATGGATAGATGGATATTTGGGGTGGTAGATGGATGGATGGATGGATGGATGGATGGATGTTTGGGGGGAGGAAGGATGGATGATGGATGGATGGCTAAGGGGGAAAGGATGGATGTTTGTGGGTGGGTGGATGGATGGATGGATGGGTGGATGATTTGGAGGGGTGGATGGATATTTGTGGTTGGGTGGATGGATGGACTGATGGATTGATAAACAGATGCTAGAGGGGGAATGGATGGATGTTTGGGGGGTGGATGGACAAACTGATGGATGGATGCATGAATACATGGATGAGGGGAAGGATGGATAGATTGACGGATGGATGGATGGATGGATGAATTTCTAACTTTCCCCTCTGTTCACTACATTGGCCTCTTGGGAGGCTAACCAAATGCGCTCCTGTGTGAAATCCTCCTGTTGATACCCCTGGCCTAAGTCCACGAGTCAGTCCAGTTCCATCCCACACCACCTTCCCCTGGACAGCTACATGACCGCCCACCTTCCATCCCCTCTCTAATCCCTCAGGACTCCTCTGCCAACCTAGTCTTTCTCAAGCCAAGTTGACCTCCCTTCACCTCCCTGCTCTCTGCCGGAGACAGAACATCCATTATGGACCCTGGAATCCATCTTCTCATTCCAGTTTGTCCTACTCTCCCTCTGGTCCGGGGAGGTGGGGGGGGGGGGAGGGCCTGGCCTCTCATCCTCAAACCCATACCTATACTTAGCATGTGGGGAAGGGATGACCACAAGTAAGTGGTCAGTGGCTTAGCAGGTGGTGCGAAGGTAAAGCAGCTAACGGATGACAGATAAAAGTAACACATGGTGGAAATCTCTCCTTAACTGAGTGCCTCCGTGTGTGGGCGCCATGTTGGATGTTTACTTGCCAAACCAAGATGGGTTGGATCGCATGGGTGGAAATCTCTCCTTAACTGAGTGCCTCCGTGTGTGGGCGCCATGTTGGATGTTTACTTGCCAAACCAAGATGGGTTGGATCGCATTTCCTGCTCTCTATTCCCACCCAAAATTCCCACCTCACCCCAGGAAGCTTTTCTCTGCTGCCTCCCTCCTGGCTCCTGTCAATGACCTCCACGGTTGTGTCTCCAGTGTGGGTGTGGAACGGCTGAAGACAACACTGACTGGTACCCAGTTGCAAAGCATCGTGCCCAGTGGGACCCGGGGAGTCTGTCGAGTGCAGGGATCCAAAGGGAACCCTACGATCATCTTCCAACGTGGGTCAGGATCACCAGCTGAAGTCTCCAAGAAACACACAGATCTCTGGGGCCTTACCCTCCCAGAGTTTTTCAACGGAAAGGGGATCAGGAAGTGTTCAGAGACTGGAAGAGGACTGGAGGAGAGGGTTAGATAGGGGAGGAGCTAGAGGAGCTTCCTAACATCAGAAGGATGTTAGGAAGACAGCATTGACAGCTTTGGATCATGCTGATGGACTCTGGTAAAAAAAAAAAAAAAGAGCAGAGCCTGGGCGCCGGTGGCTCACGCCTGTCATCCTAGCTACTCAGGAGGCTGAGATCTGAGGATCACGGTTCAAGGCCGGCCTGGGGCAGGAGCATCCATGAGACTCTGATCTCCAGTGAACTGCCAGAAAACCAGACATGGTGCTGTGGCTCAAGTGGTAGAGCGCTCTCCTTGAGTTGAAGAGCTCAGGGACAGCGCCCAGGCTGTGAGTTCAAGCCCCACGACTGACCAAAAGGAAAAAAACAAAAAACAAGAGAACAGAATCCATTTCAAGCTGGCTGCTTGTTGCCCTAATAACTCCAGAGATGGACTTTTTCCTGAGCAAGTTCAATACGAATTTTGGGGTACACCAGGTGAGCCTTCTAGTCCCCAGCTGAGGATAGCTTGTAGATATCTCAGAAGAATCCTTGGTCTGGAATTCCAGGCATGGGGGCCTATTTTTTCCCCACTTTATACCACCTCTTTGGAGTTGTTTCTTTTTTTTTTTTTTTTCCTCCCTGATGTCAAATGCTCACTTGTTTCCTTGATTAATCACTGGGCTATTTGATATCCCTAACTCACTCCTTCTCGGTGACAGATGTTCACTACCAAGACAGGCAGCTGAGCCCTGGCTCTCAGGATGCCCCCCGGGGATGGCTGAGCCCTTTGGGCTAACCCTCAGAAGCCCTTCTGACTGGAAGAGGTTTGAGAGGCAATCAACCACCTCACTCCCCACGGTTCAGGCTTCTGTGTCGACAGACTTGGGAAGCATTCTCCCACAAAGCCAAGTGCAAAACTTCCTTTCGTAATCCAAATTCACTCTATAAATCTGCCCCGTTAGAAAGTTCCTGCTCCTGTCTAACCTCGGTCTTTCTCTCTCTCTTCTTAAAAAAACAATAAAAAAATGTATTCCTTTCCCTCATCCTCCTTATTATAGAGAGAAGGACAAATTATAATCATGCACCTGGCGTGTGAGAAGATCCGAGCTTATTTCGTCTTTTCCTTCTTGAATACGGGCCTGCTGCATAGATGAGATTTTTTTTTTTACACATCCCATCATGCAGACTAATTTAATTAGATTATCAAGCTGTAAGACACGTTTCCATCAATTCCTTATCAAGAAGCAGGTGGGCCTTTTAAGATTCATTTAAAACACTTTCAAGTGGCTAAGAGACAAATAACTTTAAAAAAAAAAAAAACAACCTTCCTCTTCCTCTCTGTCTTTAGTTCTCTCTCCCTCTCCTCCCTCCCTCCCTCCTCCCCTCCTTCCTCTCTCTCCCCCTCCTCTCTGTATTTATTACAACAATTCTGTGCCATTTCCCTGCAAATTGTGGGAACCCCAGGATACCTAGAAGACAGAGAAATGCAATGCATTGTGGACCTTTCCCTCCAAATTGGCCCCTGGGTAGAAGCTTCCAACAAGCTCCTCCTCGTTTCTGGAGTGAACACCTCAGCCAGTACAGAGCAATCCTAAGACTTAGTGCAACAAGGTGAACAACCCTTCCTCCTTCCCCCTGGACAGACAACATAATTGCCCGGATGGAGAACTGACAACTCTTACAAAGCAGACAAAGTTCGATAGAGGAAAATAAAAAAAAAAACCTATCCACACAAGTAGGTCGAGTGCTCATGTTTAAAAAGAAATCTGCTTTAAAGAAATCGCCAGGAGGGAATATCGTAATAATGCCTCCTTTATCAACACCTAATGCACACACACACACACCCAGGATCTCTCCCAAGTTAGAAAATGGGGTAAAGTAAGCCACTCCCAACAGCGCGTTCGCATGTACAATAAATAAAGAGCTTCTGCAAACCAATAAGAAACGGATGCTTGCAAATGTTCCAAGTACGCACTTGGAGACACAGCTCTTAAACATGAACGATGCAGACAACAGCACGGCCGATCCCTGGGCTGAGAGGCCATGCAAATCCCTGAGGCGTTCTGCATTTTTTTTTTAAGTTGCCTAGAGAAGAACAGATATTGTACAGTACCACTTGGATGAAGTATCTAGCGTTGGCAAGTTCACAGACACAGAAGTAGATGCAAGGTTCCCAGGGAATGGAAGGAAGTGGGAACAGAGAGTTATTGCTTAATGAGCAGAGATTCTGTTTAGGGTGATGGAAAAGGGCTTTCCGGAAGGAAAACAGTGGTTCTGGCTGCAAGATACTGTGAACATAATTAATGTCAATGAATCTCATACTTAAAATAATTAAGATGGAAAATTTTTATTACATATGTTTGGCCACGATTTAAAAAAAAAAGAAAAACACTCAATATTTACTAGCCAAACTATGGGAACAACCCGGATGCCCTAGAACGGATGAATGGACACAGGAAATATACCCAAGCCGGTGTCAAGTGTCTCAGGCCTAGAGCCCTAGATACTTGGGAAGCTGTGGTCTAGAGGCCCATAGTTCCAAGTAAGCCAGAGAAAGAAAAAGTCCCCGAGACTCCATCTCCAAAATGACCATCTGGACGTGCGGCTCAAGTGTGGGAAGGCACTAGCCAAGCCAAGTGTGTGGCCCCGAGGTCCAATGCTGATACTGACAAAAGCTCAGAGACAGCAGCACTGAGACCCTGAATTCAAGCCAGAATCTCACACTCACTCACACACACACACACACACACACACACACACACACACACACAGAACAACAGATTCAAACAGATATTTCGGATCACGTGAAATATGGATATCAGAACTCTCTGAAAAGATGAACATCCTTATTTGACGCATGAAAAAAACAATACCAAGACAATCCTTTTCACCTACCAATAGGTGAAGAAGGGATCTGGTGGGTAGCAGAAACATAGCACGCGGTGGCTGTCAGAAAACGCCGATGGATGTGTTGATCGGTCCTGTCTTTTGGACAGCAGAAGGGCACCGCTCAGCGACTGTGCATCTAACTCGTGCATCCTCCTGTCTTAATTAGAGGGAGCCTAGCTCACCGCCGTGAAGGGACTAATAATAAAATGCCTTCAAGGTAACGGGCTTTGTGGTCCTCTCCTCTCTGGAACTCCCTGGTTGCCAGTCTGCCTTTGCAGTGTGACTCTGATTCTCCACGGCCCTCGCCTCCAAGTTCTTCTCCTGCAAAGTGCAAGGTGGGCCAAGTTGCTTTCTGGGAGAAAGCACCACCAATGATGGAAGACAGTTCCGCTTCCTCTGGGGGGTGGAGGGGGCTGGACGTATATTTTTTTTTTTTGTCCTGTGTTATCGCCACAGACAACTTGCTGTTTTAAAAAGCAGAGAGAGACAGAGACAGAAGAAGCTACCTTTTTCTATTTTTATCTGTCGTGTGTGTGTGTGTGTGTGTGTGTGTGTGTGCTCTGTGTGTGTGTGTGCTCTGTGTGTGTGTGTGCTCTGTGTGTGTGTGTGTGTGTGTGAACTCTGGGCCTGGGCGTTGTCCCTGAGCTCTTCAGCTCAAGGCGAGCACTCTACCACTTGAGCCACAGCACCACTTCCGGTTTTCTGAGTGGTTCATGGGAGATAAGAGTCCTGCCCAGGCTGGCTTTGAACCTCGATCCTCAGAACTCAGCCTCCTGAGTCGCTAGGATGACAGGTGTGAGCCACCGGTGCCTGGCTGTTGTTGTTTTTGAGACAGTGTCTTGCTCCAAGCTAGGCTGGCCTTGGAATTTACTTCATAGCCACCACTACTCTCAAAAATCACGACCCTCCTTCTGCTTCCCAAGGGCTGGGATTATAGGCATGGACCATGATGCCTGGCAAAAGAAACTATTTGTGAACATCAAATTCAAACTATCCAACTCAACAGGCCATACGACTATCTTAACCACAATTAAAATGAGGATGAGACACAACCCACCCAATTCACTGGAAAAGGCTTCTCTGGGGCTGGGACCGGAGCTCACTGGCCGAACACAAAGGAAAGAAAGGCTGCAGTGCCGTGATAGCTAATCTTGATCGGCACCATGTTAAGAGGTGAGGAAAGCACACCTCTCTGTCCAAGAGGAAGTTTCCAGAAGGGAAGAAATGAAGTCGAGAGACCCAGGCCCACACCCTGCAAACGTGGACGGCCCCATCCCACGGGGCTGTGGTGTGGCAAAAAGGGGGAAGAACAGGGCCACGCGTGCTGGTGCATGCAGATCTCCTGACCGCTCAGAAACGAGGAGCCATCCCATGCTCCATCCCATGTTCTGTCTCATTCTGAGCCCAAAAGCAGCAGACGCCAGGACTAGCGACTCGGAAACTCTGAGACGGTGAGCCGACATGAGCACAGCCCTTTCCCGTTTGGGAATTTTTATCAACGCGACCAAAGTCCGGCTCTCACCAGGGCCCTTGGTGTGTCAGAAATACGAGCCGTGGCGGTCTCGAATTCACCACCACGTCCCTTACCTTTATAAAAGACCGTCCTAAGTGTATTTTAGGAGCTACAACGCTGACCGTTTTCCATATATTTTCATTAAGCAGATTCCCTGGGTGTTAAACTAATTTTTTTTTTAAGTGAGCCAATTGGACAAGCCTAGTAATTAAAGGCAGAAGGCCTTGTTCTACCCATCTGAGAAATGAAATGAGTAGAGATTGGACTGGAACACTCAGGTAGCGGGCATCTGAGAGGTACAACTGTGATCACTTTCTTCACGGGGGGCCTATGTGTGGCTTGATCAAGGAGAAATAGTACAGGTAATTCATCTCACTTTTCACAGGGAGTCCCAGGTATGAAATGCGAATCATTAAAACAAGAAATACAGTCCAGATCAAAATACGGTTAGGTGATCACACGGCTAATTGGAGCGCGAGAAGCCAGGGGGAGATATTATTACTGGCAAAAATCCACAAGTGCTCTTCAAAGAGGTCAACGGGAAACGCGTGCCTCTTTTTCTTTTTCTTTTCACACCTTCTCTGAGGGTTCAGCGGCGTACGAGGAAAAAGTGTGCTGCCGAAGTTGTGCCTGTCACATCTTTAACTTTTCAACGCTTCCTCGCGGAACGCTGGGAGGAGGAAGAGTTGGCTCTTTCTAGTAATTAATAGATGAGCCACACATTAGCTACACTGGCTCTGGGGTTGTGGGGGGGAGCGGACTCTCACTCCCCCAAATAGCTTCAGCCTCGGTGTCACCCCAGTTGCTCGTTCACCCCCAGTTCCCGCTGGGATCATGAATGGCTTCGGGGGCAATGCAAACGCTTGCCTGAGACTTGTTCTCTTACACCCTGGTCAAGGGGTGGTTGGAAGCTACCAGCCATCCTCCACACTGCCCACCCCAGCCTCAAGTCCCCGGGATGAAAACCTCCCTGGCTTCCGTGAATTGGAAATTCACATCTTTTCCCCGGGGGGCATTTCTGTACAAGAAAGTGGAGGAGGTGGAGAAGGAGGTGGAGGTTGAGGAGGAGGAAGAAAAGGAGGAGGAAGAAGAGGAGAAGGAGGAGGAGGAGGAAGAAGAAGAGGAGGAGGAAGTGGAGGAGGAGGAAGAGAAGGAGGTAGAGGAGGAGGAAGAGGAGGAGCAGGAGGAAGAGCAGGAAGGGGAGGAGGGGGAAGGGGAGGAGGAAGAGGAAGAGGAGGAACAGGAAGAAGAGGTGGAGGAAGAGGAGGAGGAAGAGGAAGTGCAGGAGGAAGAGCAGGAAGGGGAGGAGGAGGAAGGGGAGGAGGAAGAGAAAGTAGAAATGCATGAAGCTCTGGCTGGCTTCTGTCTCCCCAACCCCAAAACACCTGGCCCCCCTACAAGGTGTCCACGGGCCAATTGTCTCCCTTGCAGCCATTAGAGTCTCCCATTATGGCTGGCTAACAGAAATCAATCTTCTTAATGCTGCCTGGAACCGAGAGGGATGCCGGCCAAGTCTGGCGAGAGGATCCAGGGCCGCAATCAACGGCATTGGGTGTCTGGTATGGGGGAGTCAGATTTCTCCCCTCCACCTCCTCTCCTGGCACCCGAACGGGACGATGCCCACGGTGACTCTGGAGGGCAGGGCGATGGGGATGGGAGTGGGGGGGGGGCCTGGCTGGGGCACCTTTGCTCGGTGCACCCCAACCCGAGACTCCGTTAACCCTGTCCGCCCTGGAAGACTGAATCCAACCTCCAGCGCGAAGATAACCTGCCGTTTGACTACACCCGCGTGTTCACAGCTAACCTCTCGTCCGGCCATCCAGAACGCATACGGGTTTGAAGGATCTCCTCTAAGGGTGACCCCGGGTAATTCTCAAGAGTCAATAACCAACTGTCGTCATCGTTGTCTCCTGATCTAGTTAGTGCTTTCTGAAGGTAGAGTTGGGCATGGGTTTACTGTTTCTAGTCCTTCGCCCGGGTCTGTCTGCCTCCCTCCTCCAGCCCAGAGAGGGGAGGAGCACCTTTGGGAGACGGTTGCTAAGGGGAAGCAGAAGAGAAAAAGGATTTGGTGTAGAAATCCTACCATTGTGTTCCGAGTTGGCGTCAACGCCAGCTGTAACTTTGAAAGACTCGGCAGCTAATTAGTACGCGTGTTTGTGATTAAGGCACAACAGATACAAAGGGAGAACTTGGGAGTGGTCCTGATGGTGTTGTTACTTAATTCGTTTTTTCCTTTGCCACTCTATGAGAATAAAAGAGGTGCTGGAGAAATGAGACCCAATTACACTGCCCTCCTCACTACATACCTTTAACTAGTGATACTGGTTGGAGAGAGAGAGAGAGAGAGAGAGAGAGAGATGTGGTTTGAATGGTACTTGATGACATATTAGCCTAATGTCTCTAAAACACAAGGGGAAGGGAGGTATGAAATCAGAGACTCCAGATAAGAAATACCACTAAATCTTGCAAATAAAACCGACTTAGTAGACGAGATACGGAAAGGGGAAGAATTGAACTGTCCCCATGTGTTTGCCTGTCTTTAATTTTATTTTTTTACTTGAACTAGTGGAGTGCCATTTATACAATCTTCTAGCTAATCCCAGTTGATGTCTAAACTACAGGGAGATGTATTTTCCTTGGTTCTGGAAATACCGTGGCTGTGTTAGATACAGTGATATCCGTACCCTTTGTCCGGATGGGTTGCAGCCTAATTACCTGGGAATTCTATCAAAACGCAGCTCTCGATGCCCTACCTTTGAGCTGGCGAGTGGATCCACATGGGGCCCGGTGGAACAAATTGTCACCATACTTCCCAGAGATGTCAGTGGAATGCCACTATCCATTGTCTCTCTGTTATCCACAGGGGGGAGAGAAGCCTGGTTGTTTGGACTGCAAAAATCAAGGGTCCATCATAATTCTCCAAAGGAGGATTTAAAAAAAAAAAAAAAAAAAAGGAGCCTGGATGTATTAACTCTGCACACCAATAAATTACCAGGGAGAGAGGAGTTGCGAGGCCTGTGGAGTTCCACGGGCCTGTGCTAACCAACATCTCAGATACATTTTACATCGCGTGGGCTGGGGCTCCAGGCATAGGACGTAAGAGGGGAGAGAAAGAGCGATTGTGAATAGACCCTTGTCTGACTCCTGTTCTTCAATCTTTGACCCCCTTGGAGGACACATCAATAGGCCAAGATTCTAGAGGTCCCGGGACCGGGTGAGAGGCCCAAGGCTTTGGGGGTGAAGAGCAAACCCAGCTTGAAATTGAGGACTCGTCTCTGAAATCCCATCAGGAAGTATTTACTTGCTTCTAAACAAGGAAAAAGGAAAACTCATGCAGCTACTTGGCACTGAGGCAGACTAGAAAGAGAAGGGGAAACTTGCTTATTAAACCCGGACGAGCTACGGTCTGCGGTTCTACCCTATGCTTCTAAATTGCCTGTGTCTGACAGCTTGCTCGCAGATATTTCTCACATGCCAATAAAATATATTCTACCCAGTAAGTGACGGTCACCCCGAGAGACCCTCGTGACCCAAACGAACACAAATGGAAGGCGTCAATTTCCAGTCCTCATGACTCTTGCCTTCCGCTGTATGAGGTAGGATCCTACAAGAACGGAACAATACGTGCTGGAGAGATGCCACTAAAAGCCAAGTTT
This sequence comes from Dipodomys merriami, assembly GCF_024711535.1. NCBI lineage: Eukaryota > Metazoa > Chordata > Mammalia > Rodentia > Heteromyidae > Dipodomys > Dipodomys merriami. The sequence goes on along the minus strand of NW_027206268.1, from coordinate 2,618,809 downwards.
GCATCATGGGGCACTGGCTCAAGATCTAGGCCTACGCAAAACCAGCACTTCTTCTAAACCTGGCTGAAAGTCACAAACAGGGAGACACCCCCCCCACACACACACAATCACACACACACACCACACCAGCCTGTAAGATCTCAGGTATCAAGTGGAAGATTCAAAAGAAATATTGGCCTAGAATAGCATATATTGCATTGAAAATAATTATTTCTCAGTCAGGTACTGGTGGCTCACACCTGTCATCCTAGCTACTCAGGAGGCTGAGATCTGAGGATCACGGTTCAAAGCCAGACTGCACAAGGAATATCTGTGAGACTCTTATGTCCAATGAACCACCAGAAAACCAGAAGTGGCGCTGTGGCTCAAGTGGTAGAGTGCTTGCCTTGCGCTGAAGAGCTGAAGGACAGCGCCCAGGCCCAGAGTTCAAGCCCCATGGCCCACCCAAAAAAAAAAAAAGAAAAGAAAAGAAAAATAAAGACTATTTCTCTGACACACAGATGTAAATGCTTCTGCAATACATAAACTCTGTGAATCTGGACAAGCTACTCAGCCCTTCCGATGACCAAGGATATCACAAAGCAACAACAAAAATGCCTACCAGGCAAGATTGCTTGGAGGATTAAACAAAATAGCATAATTGTTTCTTTTTTTCCATCACTGATACCTAATAAATCATACAGGTATTCATCTTTTCATACCTCCTAGATAATATTATCCTTTGTCTCTGGGGATTCGATTTCAAAACAGGAAGGCGGCATTACACAACCTAATAGACGAGCCATGTTTTTTTTTTTTTTTTTTTTTTTTTTTTAATGAGCCTTGGAGATTCCTTTAAAAAAAAAAAAATGATGAAACCTCTCCCTTATCTTCCAGTTCGGTTTGGCAAACTGCCGTCTGCCTTCTGCTTTGCAGTGGGGAAAGTTAGCAGGAGCCCAGAAGAATGCATGGTAAGCATTACTGGGAATCTACTTGTTTTCACTACGGCTAGGAACTTTAACCAGTGGTACGTTTTCTTTTGTTCTCTTGTGTGTTTGTGTGTTTGTGTCCCTGCTAAGGTGGCTCGTGGGATCATTTCATTTGCGATCGGCTGAAGATGTTTCCTGCATGAACAAAAGCACCATGCCCTGGACGGCTTTTATCAACGGGAATTCGCTGCCTTGCAGTTCTGGGAACAGGACACCTAAAATGAAGATGTGCGCCAACGGGTCCCTTCTGCGATCTGTTCCCGGCCTCTCCTTAGCTTGGGATGCCATCATTTCCCTGTGAGTTCGTACCGTTTTTCCTTCTCACGGCTGGATTTTATACAATGCCCACCCCCCATGCCCTCCCCTGTCCAATTGGAGCGTGACGTTCCCTTATCATGTTTTAACTTGATTTACCTTCGTAAAGTCTCTTGTCTTCCAACAGGGTCCACACTGTGAGGTACTAGAGAGGGTAGGATTTCATCGTATGAAGAGGGAGAGTCTAATTCCCCAAAAATTCCTCAGTCCCACTCACATGTACTTTTTTTGCCCACTGGGGGATAAGTATGCAATTTTATTTATTTAGTCCCTTGTGGGGCTTGGACTCAGGGCCTGGGTGCTGTCCCTGAGCTCTTTAGCTCAAGGAAAGCTCTCTACCAGTTGAGCCACAGCGCCACTTCTGGTTTTCTAGTGGGAGATCAGAGTCTCGTGGACTTTTCCTGCCCGGGCTGGCTTTGAACCGTGATCCTCAGATCTCAGCCTCCTGAGTAGCTAGAATGACAGGTGTGAGCCACCAGCACCCAGCTAAGTATGCAATTTAAAAAAAGGGGGGGGGGATAAATTCCTTCTCTTGAGACAATATTTGCCCTCAGCAAAGGCTCACCCCGGGACACTGACTAGGAAGGTGCACACACCTTGCCTTTCTCAGACACACCACTATTTTTAGCATCTGAACCTACGGGTGAGGTCTGTCTCCCTCGACGCCGTGACTGTCCGTGTGTCTGTTCGTCTTGCACGTTAGATTCTATAGATAGCTTGGGAATCAATGGCAAGATTTCTTACTGCATCTCCTGCCTAACAAGCTACAAAATCTCCGGGCCGTTCACCCTGGGGATAAGAATTTGCTGGGAAGTTTTGCCTCTGAAGGAAGGAGGAGGAGCAGGTGCAGAGCTAAAGGAAGCACGGTGTGATGGGTAGAATATAGGAGGGGGAAAATCCCCTTGGGGTCCCCTTCCTTTCAGGTTTGGTAGCTGAGAGCATCCGAGAATCCTGTAGCCTCCTGTCTGGGCGACAGAGGGAGAGAAATAAGAGGCTGCCGCCCCGGAGTTCAACACACGGGGAGATGGGTCAGAGACGGAGAGGCGGAGAAAGGTCCATCTTTGCAGACTGGGTTCTGATTCTCCTCAACACTTGTGGGACACACAAGCACCAGAGCCGAGCTGATGGGACCCACACAGACCGCCATGGGATTGTTCCCATGTCCCGTGTGCGGCCAGCTGGGACACAGCAAGCAGTAACGTTCCCTCTGGCTCTTTTGAATCAGATGAGGTTTTCTTGGCTCGAGCTTAAATTGAAGCTGGGGGTGTGGAGAGGGTGGGAACCATTCTTCAGAATCCTCCTCCCAGCGTCATGGTGAGGAAGGCCCGGAACCAAGTCCTGACCACCCTGACTCCCCCCCCCCCTCCGCCCCATCATCCCTATCCAACCCTGACTCTGAACTGCTGCATGTCCAGGCTCCCAGCCTGCTTCAAGTTCACGTTCATGTTTATGATCATCTAACGCTCCAAAGATTTAATTCAGGGACCAAGACAGTCCCCAAACGGCAGAGCTGGGTGGCTGGCCAAAGCAAGCTCACAGGCTCAAGGTGGGCGGGGGGTGGGGGGGTCTTAGCATAGAATAAAAGAGAAGCCAGCAGCCAGGGGAGTTGGCTCCAACTGGACTTTACAACAAAAAGACCCCTCAGACTTCCGAGCAACCAGTAAACTATGACTGAATAAATGCCAACGAACGAGAAAACAACAGATACATAAATGCCAACTCTCTGGAGGACCACAGCCTGAGAGTCAGGCAGAAAGAACAGTGCAGAGGGTAGGCCCTGATTCACCAAGCACAAAAGGGGCCCTTACCACCCTGCACAAGTATCCTCCACACCAGGCCAGGACCCTCAGTGCTGTCCTCCCTACGTCAAACTCTATGTTCCTTTTACGCCAAAATAAATAATTTTTAAAAAGCATGAACAATGCTACCCGCTATCAGAGCCCTTCTGGTCTCCGCTACCTGTGGAGCATAAAGAGGAATAAATGAGCAAGTGATAATGTATTAACACTGAAGAACACACAGTAAGTTCCCTGAAGAGCACATCGAACGGGTTCTGTATATGGTAAGCCTTTCCACTGCCATATTTACTCCTGGCAACAGTAGGCTGGGACCACGCTTTCTGCTCATCTTCCACATAGACATCCAATAGGAACCATATTTACTCCTGGCAACAGTAGGCTGGAACCACACTTTCTGCTCGTCTTTCACACAGACATCCAATAGAAACCATATTTACTCCTGGCAATAGAAGGCAGGGACCACGCTTTCTACTCATCTTCCATATAGACATCCAGTAGGAACCATATTTACTCCTGGCAACAGAAGGTGGGGAACTCGCTTTCCACTCATCTTCCACATAGACATCCAGTAGGAACCATATTTACTCCTGGCAACAGAAGGCGGGGCCCACACTCTCTGTTCATTTAGATATTCCCGTAGATATTCAGTCGGAAACCATATTTACTCCTGGCAAGAGTAGGCTGGGCTGGTGCTTTCTGTTTTCATTCCACATAGATTCCATGGGAGTGCTTACCTTTCAGTGGCTCAGTCTGTTGATTTCATCGTCCTCATCTGATCATGGAGGAGACCCTCTCGGCCGTCCTGGGCATCAGAGCGAAGTCTGGACTGGGAAGTTGCATTGAGATCTGTGATAAAAATAAATTTACATGTCCACAGTTGCCTGGAGAGTACAGGCCCAACCTCCCTTACATTCAATGAATAAATAGGACAGGGTTCTAAAGTGTCCTTGGACCCGGAGTCAGCATCTCTGGAGGGATAATACACACATCAGAATGTTCAGTGATGAAGAAGGGCCTTGGCTTCTCCACCTGGGCCTTGCTCGGGTTTATCCCTGGTGAACTGGGGACAATGCCCAGTTGTTCACCCTGCCACGCCTTCCAGGGTTGTCAGAACCACTTAGGGAGGGGAAGCGGGGAGCAAAAGCTGCAAAAGACGGGGTGTCCCCAGAGTCTAACCGCCGCCACTCTTGTAAGAGTCCCAGTCATGCATCTCGATGCCCGCCTGGCCCCAGCAAAAAAAGAAATCAGAGTCGGGCTTGTCACCTGCACCGTCACAGACTCCTCATCTGAACTTGAATGACTGCAGCCACGCCTCGTGGTATCCACTAGGAAGCCAGGAACCTGGGCCATTTCCAGCTTCTGGCTTCTGACGACATAGCCGTTATTCCTGCCTCCACTTCCCCATGAAGTCTTCCCCTTCACCTCACGAGCTCGCCTCACCTCCCCAAATCCTTGATGTAAGAGCTGAGGGACAGCGCCAGGCCCAGAGTTCAAGCCCCATGACCGGCTAAATAAAAGCTAGCCTCAGACATGAATTAGGCAAGCGGGTAGCCAGGTATTTACTCAATGGAAATTCTTCTGGCTGGAATATACATACTATCCTTTTCCAGAAGGATTCTTGATACCCGTCAGAAGGATGTCACCAGGGAAGATGCTATGCAATAGAAGGTAGTGGGAAAGGAAAAGAGAGACACTTGCCAGGCGTTGGTGACTCACACCTGTCATCCTAGCTACTCAGGAGGCTGAGTTCTGAGGATCGTGGTTCAAAGCCAGCCCTGGGCAAGGAAAGCCCGGGAGACTCTCATCTCCAATGAGCCACCAGAAAACTGGAAGTGGCGCTGTGGCTCAAGTGGTAGAGTGCTCGCCTTGAGCTGAAGAGCTGAGGGACAGCGCTCAGGCCCAGAGTTCAAGCCCCACCACCGACAAAAAAGAAAAAAGAAAAAGAAATTGCTGACACGGGTAGACGTGTGCCCACAGGAGACAATCAGTGGACCTTAGAAGAGAAGAAGCAGCTGCAAAGTCCTAAGAGCTTGCCGCTCTACCCATTTCCCCGGCGACCTTTTCAGGGAGGCCGGTGGGGTCGGAAGGCTGTGGAGAGCTCAGAGGACAGACTTGCGTGGTGTGGTTTCAGAAACCACACGAGCAGGTCCGTACCCAGTGTTCGGTACCCAGTGGCCGTGGATGCGAGCAAGGCTGTGTGGTTCCTCTGGGGAATCTCCTCCTCACCGTGGAGCCGGGCTGAAGGAAGGATGTTGGGGAAAGAGACGCCGTCACAGCTACAGAAGGGGCGACCCTGGAGCAAGGTGAGGAAAGCCTCTTCTAGGCCCTGAGGCCCCAGCCCCAAGCACCTGACACAGGGGAGCGATGGCTCCCACTGGGAAGTCACCACGCGCCTGAGAATGGCTGGGATGTCATTCACAGAGTCGCCACTAGAGGTCAGTGCCGGGAGAGGGTGAGGGTCCAGCTCCACGGACCTCCCAGGCCCAGGGACCAGCAAAGCACTACCAGACAGGCAGGGGAAGGGGCTCTGCTTCTCTTCTGTCCCCTTTCGTACCCCGCTGGGCCCTCCGCAAGCCAGCTCTCAGAGATGACGACGTGGTGTCCCGTCTTTTGCTCTGAGGTTAGGAATTGCTGACCTTGCACCCAGCTGCTCCCATGTATCCTGGTGGAGGGACTCCAGGGCACACAGATTCCCCCTCACACTCCCCTTAGGCTGGCATCCAACCAGGACCCTCAGATCTCAGCCTCCCGAGTAGCTAGGATGACCGGCGTTGAGCCACCAGCGCCTGGCTTTTCCCACGTAAATCCTGAACCTTCTTTCAAGCCCACTCTGGGTCTGCCTCTCCTGCGCCCCACTAGACAGAGAAGGCAGCTGCTGTCCTGCTCCCCAAGAAGGTGTGGACAGAAAGGGAAGGATCTGGAGCCTGTGCCAACAAGCCAAATACGGCCTTACAAAAAGCTCGTTCAGGCTCCATTTGTAGAACACCCGTGTGCATGTAAACACACGTGCTCACGCCGGGCTGGCCTGGTCAGAGGCGAATAGACACAGACAGTGACCCAGCCACATCCTCCCTCCTCCCCACAGTGGGGGACACACACTGAAGAGGGGAGACTGCGGATTTGGAAAGCTCCGAGCTGGAGAGGGTGTTGGGTGAAGGAAGGTTGGAATGGATTGTCCACGTGGGCAAAAATAGAACTGCGCAAACTCCTCAAATTGTAGTAAGGCAGAGAGATGCCAGGAGAGGGACCGGGATACTTGGTATGTATACGTGGGAAGGTCACAATGAAGTCCCCCCTCTTCCTCTAAACTGATGTCTGTGAAGAAAAACCAAAGAGGATAAAATCTCCAGGCTTGGCATCCGTCATCATAAACCCAGACATATGTGCGTGTGCGTGTGTGTGTGTGTGTGTGTGTGTGTGTGTAAATGGCTTCTCACCTGGCAAGTCCTTTGGGTTCAATGATGCGATTTGGTCACATCTACAGGAGAACTGACCGGGCCACTTTCCGCTGCCCTCCAAAGAGGCACTGGCTCCTAAAACAAAATGGCGAGAACGTATCTGCATGGGATTTCCACACCCGAAATCACACAGCCTCCCACTGAGGCACCAGGTGTGCAGACACACCAGCGTGTGGTTTCCTCACAACAGTGCAAAGGACACGAATGTGGACTCTTGAGCCTAGCAGGCTCCGTTTCTAGCCTCGTGTCCACGGGTAAGGAATTCTGCCTCTGAGCCTTCTGTTTCTCCTTTGCCAAGGTGCATGTGTTGCACACACACACACACACACACACACACACACACATGCTTGTGCATGCATATATATGTATGTGTGTGTACAAAATGTGTTTGTAACTGTGGGATTGTTTGCAGGGATTAGCGCAGAGGAAGAGGAAAACTGAATGCCAGAAGGTGAATGACACTGAAATAAATCGCACCTGTGAATGAAGATAGCGAGTTGAAATTCACTAAAGGGGTAACGGGGTGGGGGGAGTATTGGAGGTGGGGGAAGTTAGTGTGAGCTGGGGGGGGTGGGGTCAATGTGATTCAAATAATATACATTTGAATGTGTGAAATATCACAGTGAAACCCCCTCCAACAATGAGCATAAACATTTTTTAAGTGAATGAACAGCAGAGATGTAGGACTATGGGCAAGAGTGGGGGGGGGGGGGTTAAACAGAGAGTGTGATGGAGGGACAGTGAATGGAAGCGTTGAGACCGACCACGGTTCACACTGTACATACAGGGACATGTCAACATAAACCACTTGTACAGCTGTAATCGATGCTCACTTTAAAAAAAAAAAATGTGGCCAGGTGCCGGTGGCTCACGCCTGTCATCCTAGCTACTCAGGAGGCTGAGATCTGAGGTTCAAAGCCGGCCTGGGCAAGAAAAGTCCATTAGACTCTTATCTCCAATAAACCACCAGAAAACCGAAAGTGGCGCTGTGGCTCCAGTGGTGGAGCGCTCACCTTGAGCTGAAGAGCTCAGGGACAGCGTCCAGGCCCAGAGTTCAAGACCCACCACCAAACAAAAAAAAAAGGGGGGGGGGAAACAGTTGTATGTATTAAAACTCCAACCTTTGAGACACATTATGATGATGGATTAATAAAACACCCCCAAGGTTCTAGTCCAAGATCGATCTGTGCCTGGCCATTTGGGATACTGGCTGCTCAGGATGATAGCTCTGAGGGATAGAGAAGAGAAGATCCTGGGGAAGTCAGGCCATGGTAGTTCCTCTGGATGAGACACGGCTTGGCCACTGTGGCTGTCTTTGGGCTAGTGTTCTAGCTCCCCTATCCATGGGCCCTGAGGGTCTGAGTACCAAAGACCTGTGGTGTGGTGGCGGGAGGGGGGGAGGGGGGCAGGTTTCAGAGGAAGGGTTTGGGCCCTTTCCATCTGCAAGGCTCAGTGTCAATGGCAGTCCTCATGCAGGCACTGATCACTGAAGACAATCAGGAGATGGAGCTGGGATCTGATGGCAGAGACAGAGACAGTTTGAAAAGACTATGCACGGACAGACAGCGACCTACAGACAGGCAGATGGACAGACAGAGGGACCATCTCTAAGGAGGGTGGGCCCGGTGAGCTGCCTTGGTGCTGGCAGCCAAAGACAGAGCGAAGAGGACAAGAGATACAGATGTCTGTCTGCAGATGACCTTTGCCTCCTTTACTCCCTGCCCGTGCTCTGCAAAAGCCCAGCCCTCTGAACAGCTGTGATTGTTGCCCAGGATGCTAGCAGGCCCACCCGATCGTGCCTGGGCAGCCGTGGAGCCTGGAATGGGTGGGTGGGTGGGAAGCGGGGTATAGCAGCAGGTCAGGCTGGGGGAGAAGGAAGAAGCAGCCCTTTCAAATGGCTGATTTCCCCAGCATGGCCACAAGCAATGACTCAAAGAGCCCTTCGCTCGTCAGCCCTGAGTCTTAATGGCATTCATGAGACCTCGTGCATTCACCCCTGATGCCCACTGGGCACCCACAGCCGTCTCTGGGTCAGTCCCTGCTGTCTGGGTGCTGGGTCTCCTCAGAGAGCAGCCAGAAACACAAGGCTGATCACGTCGATGAGTGCCTCGTTTGTGGATCACTAGAATGGCCAGGGGAAACCTGGATCCTCATAGAACCTCATCAGTGACCAGAATGAAGATACCTAGGACAGACTCGCAGAGCCGGCGATCCCCGAGCCAAGCCCACGGGGACATGTGACAGGCACTCCAAATCCAACAGCGCACCCCACACTGTGTGCAGCAGGGGGTTCCCACCCTGTACCCCACTGCTCCATTGTCTGAGCTGGAACCCGGGAGATCTCAGCACCTCCTCAACAGCCATAGCGTCTTGGGATCTCCGTCAGGATGAGACAAAAGATACATGAACCCCAGAACTTCCAGCGTTTAGAGTTGAACACAAGCTGGGAAGGTGGCTCGGTGGTAGAGTGCTTGCCTCGCATGCATGAAGCTCTGGGTTTGATTCCTTCCACCTACACAGAAAAAGCTGGTAGTGGTGCTGTGGCTCAAATGGTAGAGTACTAACTTTGAGCATAGACAGGCTCAAGGACCGAGTCCAGGCCCTGAGTTCAAGGCCCAGGACTGGCAAAACAAAAAAGAGAAACAGAGAGTTGAACATCTAATCAACCTGTAACCTGGCAGTTCTAAGTCATAGGCATATACCAACCCTCTCACCTCCCACCAAAAAAAAAAAAAAAAAAAAAAACAATAAGGAGTCAAACAAGTCTCTGTACACAAATCCCCACAGCAGCACTATTCATAATAACTCAAAGGTGGGGGGGGGAAAGAGGAACCCAAATCCATTGATGGACACATGAAAGACAGTACATACATACAATGGAATGTTATCTAGCAAACAAAAAAAAAAAATACAACTTGTGCCTTGAGATAATGATGCTATGGGAAAGGAACCAGACCCAAATAAAAGTCAGATGCAGTATGAATCCATTTACAGTAAGCCTATTTCTTTTTTTGTTCCAGCCCTGTGACTTGAACTCAGGGCCTGGGCACTGTCCCTGGAGCTTTTTATTTTTGTTCAAGGCTAGCACTCTACCATTTGAGCCATAGCACCAGTTCTGGTTTTTTTTTTTTCTATATACATGGTACTGAGGAATTGAACCCAGGGCTTCATGAGTGCTAGGCAAGCGTTCTACCACTGAGCCACCTTCCCAGCCTGGTAAGCCTATTCCTTTCCCCAGGCCCCTTCCTGGCTTAGCTGTCCCCTTGGACCTCCACGGGAACGCTCCTACAGGGAGTGGGACATTTATTAGGCGGGGAGGGGAGGGACTCTATCCAAAACAGCAGTGGGTCGGAGAGTACGTGGCCAGAGGCCCCTTTCCATCCAACTAGTTGGCCTCCTTCCATCCCTAGTCTGGGCCTAGCTCAAACCACATCTTCCTGAGAGAAACCTGAATTGCTGGTGCTGGCTGGGAGGTGGGTCCGGTGGATACCAATGGTCATCCAGCCACCCCAGAGTTCTGTAGGATGTAGGGCCTAGGCAGAGCAAGGGGAAACTGTGAAGCGCCGTTCTGTGGAGAGTCCTTTCTTACCAACGCCCCCAGGGTCTGGAAGCAAGGACACAGGAGACAGGGGTGTATCACAGGGTGCCTGAACCCATTAGTGTCTTGGGCCCCCAGCTTCAAAGCCACAAGCACTAGATGCTCTGGTCTGTCTGTCTTTCTCTCTGCCATCCCTTTGTCTTCCCATTCCCCGCCCCCCCACTACAACATCATCTCTATAATGAGAAGATTCTCTGCTCACTTCTCACTTCATATTATCATCTCATGCTTTCCTTATTGTCTTCTCCCTTTTCTTGGAATGATTCCTGTTCCCTTCTGCCTTGGGAGGAGGAAGATGAAAAAGGCCCAAAGAAATGGGCAGTGTGTGTGTGGGGGGGGGGCTAGGTATCCATTTCTACAGCTCCTCCTTACCCTGAGACCCTGAGATACTGATGGGACTTTTATCTTTGCCCCCAAACCACAGAAGTTTCCTTCCTTCAAAACAGGCCTGCTCTTCCCTGGCTTATAGCCTTTATACCCTTTCCCATGAATCACTGCAACCGCCACCATTTCTTTTTTTGGCGAGGAGGGGGGGGGGTTGTGGGGCCTGAACTCTGGGCCTGGGCACTGTCCCTCAGCTCTTCAGCTCAAGGCTAGCGCTCTACCACTTGAGCCACAGCGCCACTTCCGGCTGAGGAATCAAACCCAGGGCCTCAGGCATGCAAGGCAAGCGCTCTACCACTGAGCCACCTTCCCAGCCCCCAACAGCCACCATTTCTAGCTCAGCTAGTCCCTCTCCAATCCATCCAGCAAACACCCCCTCCCCCACTTCCTTTGCCTGCCTCAGTGGCTCTCAGAAGGTGGCCCCTTGGACCACGAGATCAGCACTGCCCAGCAACTGCATAATAATGAAATGTTCAGAAGCTGGCCCAGACCTACTGATTCAGAAGCCGAGGGTACACGTGTGTGTGTGTGTGTGTGTGTTAAAAAAAACTTTCCCAGTCATTCCGCTGCTTGGAAAAGTTAAGAAGCACTGACCTACTTAAAGGCCCTGGACAGTTCCCGCTGCCTGGCTCAGATTCGTCAGCACAGCATGCAAACCTCTGGGGCTCCGGCCCCACCTTCTGAACTCCTGCTCCTTCTCCCCATCTCCTCCATCGCCCCCATCCTTCCCAATACACCTTGATTCCACTCCGTCTACCTGCTAACTATAGGGTTATTTCCAGCCTCTGTGGTAAGCACACCCACACCTGGAGGCCCTTCTCTCCTCCCCCACAGAGTGTCCCGGGTGTCCTTCTCCCCCTGACCAACCTCCATCTCTGTCACCATCCTGTCAAGGTTAATGCCACATGTACACCCCCTGAGAACCCCAGCACCCTGTACATAGGTGGTACCTGATTTACAGCCACGAATTGTACTCTGTCCCCTTGGTCATCACAAGATCTGTGTGCAATATACAGGTGTGGTTATTTGATTTTTACCACCACGTTTACTGGTATGTAGTCCCTGGGGGGGGGGGGGAAGGGGAGGTCGCACCAAAAGCTCGCCACAGCTCTCCCGGATCAATGCTCCTGGTGGCACAGTTCTTGGATAGCATCCGAGTTTGTAGAACAAGCAGTGGAGTTAGAGCCCAGTGTTTGAACCCTACCTCTGCTACTTCCTAGCTCTGTCTTCTCAGGGAAAGTGGCAAGACTCAGTTTACTCATCTGGACGGTAGAATTTTAGAACAAAGCTCTCTCGTGAGTTACCTAGCCAGCTTAATCGGGGCTCCCTCAGACATGGAGCCTGAGACAGGGCCTTGGGTGTAAGTAATTTACCTAAGTGACCCTAGAGACTAGATGGAAGAGCAAGACATAGAGAAGGAAATGGCCGTGTAACAATGGGAACGGGGTGGGGAGCTCCAGCCTGGAGTACCTCTGCACTGACCCGTGGTAGAACTGGTCCACGGGACAGGAAGGGGCAGGTCAGTCAGCACGGCTCCCGTGGAACTGTGGTCCACAGGACAGGAAGGGGCGGGCCACTCACCACGGCTCCCATGGAACAGCAGTCCATGAAACAGGAAGCAGTCGGTCAGTCACCACTGACCGCTCCCACGGGACTGGTCCATGAGACAGGAAGGGGCGGGTCAGTCACCACAGCTCCCATGGAACTGGGGTCCACAGGACAGGAAGGGGCGGGTCAGTCACCACAGCTCCCATGGAACTGGGGTCCACAGGACAGGAAGGGGCGGGTCAGTCACCACAGCTCCCATGGAACTGTGGTCCACAGGACAGGAAGGGAAGGTCAGTCACCACAGCTCTCACAGAACTGCGGTCCACAGAACAGGAAGGGGCGGGTCAGCCACCATGACTCCCATGGAACTGTGGTCCACAGGAAAGGAAGAGGCAGGCCACTCACCACGGCTCCCATGGAACAGCAGTCCATGAAACAGGAAGCAGTCGGTCAGTCACCACCGACCGCTCCCACAGGACTGGTCCATGAGACAGGAAGGGGCGGGTCAGTCACCACAGCTCCCATGGAACTGGGGTCCACAGGACAGGAAGGGGCGGGTCACTCACCACAGCTCCCATTCCCATTGGTTAAGGACTGACACGGCCATCAACTCCTCAAACTACCACCAGCTCCAGTCCACACCTGGAGCAGCGCTTGTTTGCCAAGCGCGTGTGTGTACGTGAGTTTCTGACCCTCCGGGGAAGGCCCCAGGCAAGAGGCAGAGAGCTGCAAGATGCATGCATGCGCAGTGAGACCGTGAGAGGTCACCAGGCCTCTCCACGGCAGCTGCAAGAGAAAACAGACAGGTGGAGGGGGCACACAGAAGTGGAGAGGCTGAATTAGAACGAACCATATTTTGCATGGTTTACGAAGAAACGGAAGGACCTGGGAAACACAATGGCGCATGAAGCGGACTAGGTCAGGCCCAGAAAGACAAAGGTTACCAGTGTTCTCTCACACACGGAAGCTAGAGTAAGTCTATAAGTACATTAACTACTTGGGGGTGGTATTTACTGGAAATAAAGTCAACTCAGGGGAGAACTCAAAACGGTGTAATTCTTCAGAAAGGCTGAATCAAAGGTCAATTACATAAATGCCAGGAAACTTGGAAGCGCTGGGCTAGGGAAGAGGGGAGGGAGGGTAGATGAATGAAGAGGAGAGGATGGGGGAAGAGAATAGTCAAGTCCAATGTATGGAAAAGGGAGGGAAGGGGTGGGCTGGGACGGATGGATGAGCACATTGAAAGGGGCGACGCTGATCAAGACGCATTGTATTCATAAACTGCTCTGTTACGTGGCGAGTCCTTCATACAACTGCCTACAGATAATAAACCTGTTTTTATTTTTAAAAGGAGAGGGACTGAAACGCTTGCCGTAGTCTATGAGATGCACTTGCTAGACCACTCTCATTAACCCTAATGTGACCCTGTTTCTCTGAATCAAGATTTCCCCTTTACTCCATACGACAAGGGTTACTGGGAGGGCGGATTCTGCCTTGCTTATTTCTGTATCCCCAGTCTCCCTCTTCCCCCCAAAAAGGAGAACTGGACACAGGGGGCATTCTCAGATATATTTCCCCCCCTCAACTCAAGGGGTAGCAGAGGCCAGGGGTCAATTTATGAGCTGAACCTGAAGCTGCTATTCAAGTTTTCTATGATTATGGCCTATTGTCCCCCTGCTTCCTAAGAGAGGAAAGGCACATGCAATCTTGCGCGCGCACACACACACACACACACACACACACACACACACACATCTCCTGCCATACCCCACCCAGCGCCCACCTTCATGGCCAACTCTGGGTTTGTCAACACCCACCTTAGTTACTGAATTACTCAGTGGATTCTGGTGGTGGTGGTTGAGTTGCTGTTATTTATAAAGTCCTGTATTGCTTCTTCAATGCCGGCTCCCACCACAGCCTGGATCCTGTGTGTACATCCTCCTCATGATTTACTTGGATAACGTGTTTGTGACTTCTGACAAAACAGGGGTATCAGTTGGGTGCACACAGTTTCCTCTTTGACATCTGGATCTTCTAAATTGCTGTGTCTGGAGATGCAGCTGTAATGATGTGAATAACTCTTGTCATTGCATTCCAAGGCTCAGGGTTTTTTTTTTCCTGTTCATAGACACATTCCCTATTATAAATCATGGGATTCTCCACATTTCTAGTCTCCTGGTATGCAATGCCTAAGCCTGGTACCACTGGCTCACACTCGTTATCTTAGCCGCTCAGGAGTCGAGTGAGATCCAAGGACCAGTGTTCAAAGCCAGCTTGGGCAAAGAAAGTCTTGTGAGACTCTTATCTCCCATTAACTACCAAAAAGCCAGAAGTGGAGTTGTGGAAGATAGATCTCTATCCTTGTGATAGCTCTCTAACCTTGAACAACAACAAAAAAAAGCTAAGGAAGAGTGTGAGACCCAGAGTTCAAGTTCAGTACTGGCGTGTGTGTGTGTGCGCACACACACACACGCACACACACACACACTCACCTCAGCATTTTCCCCCCTTATACAAATTCTCTTGACTCTGGACTGTCTCTGTGATCTCTTTTAACCAATACAATATGGCAGCCATGAGTAAGAGCCAGAAATGAGTCTAAAAAAAAAAAAAAAAATCTCAAGAAAGCCTGCCAGCTTCTGGTTTGTGCTGTTGAAGTGTCTGTCTTGTCCGTGTATCAGATGAAGCCTGGGTAAAGTGCTGGAGGGACGTCAGGGAGAGGCCATGGGGAAGAGTCACATGGAGGAGGAGCAGCCCTGCGAACAGATGTATCCGGCCAGAACACAACAGAGAACCTAGCTGCATAACCGTGTTGAGTCACGCCAGCTGCCACCCCGTGGCTCCTATGACCCAAGCTCCGATGGCGTGTGGAAGCCATACTGCTCCTCCAGATCCAACAAGCATGGCGTGGGCCTAAGCTGTCCTTACCAGGCTCTGTCCCCATCTTTAAGCCACACAACAGTGAGAAGCAGTCTACTGTTCCAGTGTTTGAAGCTGTTGAGTCTGGGGTAAATGGTTTGGCAATGAGACAATTGAATGGCTGGGCCACTGTCACCTTGACCTCTTGTCCTCGATATTGCCTGACTGATTTCCTCTTTCCTAAGTCGTGTTATTTCTGTCTTTTTACCTTCTTTATTATTAATCGGCTTGTTCTTTTTGGTTTGGGTTTGAAGAAGTTAATCTAGGGTCTGTTTATGAATCATATTAGTTGAATAGGTTGCAAATTATCTTCTCTGGTTTCCAGTTTACTTTGGAATCACGTGGTGGTTTTTTTTTTTTTTTTTTTGCACAACACTAAGATTTTAATTATGAGATAGCCGAGCTCACCAATATTTCCCATGAGATTTTTGTGCTTATTGTGTTTTTGCTTAAGAAATTCTTCCCTACCCCTAAGGCCACAAAAATGTATCTGTAGCTTCTCAGATATTTAGCGTTGTGCTATTTCATTTCTACCTTCAATCCATCTGGAATAGCCTCTGTTTATGTTGACAAGTAGGAATTCAATTTTGGTGTCCCTGTAAAATGACAACTGACCCTGTGTTAGGAATTAAATGGTCTCATATTCTTCTATTGAGAACAATGTCACCTCTGTCATAAGACAAACTTCTATACATCCAATGTGTATGTATAGATATATACATATGTACAACATATTATCTGCTATGTTATACGGCATATGTTATATTCTATTATTTAATGTGTATACATAATATAGTATACATTGCATTATATACATCATATATTATATATCATATATTATATACTACATTGTATAATTGTGTATGTAACATTGTATAATATATACTTCATTATATATGCCACATACATATAACATAATATATACTATATGGTCTATAATACTATAATGTATGTAATGCTTTATATATTATATGTATTACATATACATATATTTTATGTTCATGGCTGTTTAGTGACCAACATTCGTGCTTTCTCAAAAGTGTTTGAGCCATTTCTTGTCCTGTTTGGTGGATAAATGCTCTTCCGTGTGACTTTTGTCCACGGGTTGTGTTTATGTTTATGAGCATCCATGAGCCGTGCACAGGACTCTCATTCTGACATTGCCCATCCAGGCGTACAATGTACCTTGCTCAGACTCACCCCTGCTACTGCTCTCCCTCATCCCTTCCCAAACGAATCTCCACAATCCCCACTATTCCATTTCTACTTGCCATATTTATCCTCTCCATTTGCCCTCTCTGTTCCTACTAGTACCCTCAACCCTGCACAGGACCTTGGTTTATATTCCTGTCATTCTTTATTTGTTTCAATCTATGCTAATTTTTCAAGAGCGTTTCAGCCTGGTATTTCACATCTATGCATATATGGTATGATTTAATCAGATTTCCCCATCCCCTCTACCCCCGGTCATTCAATAGGATTCAGTGAGTCTAATTTTGCCACCCACATCCATTTTTGAATTAGGTTGGCAAATTCCAAAGTAAACCCTATAAACATTTTGATTTATAGACTATGTAGAGAAAATTTATATTTATGATATTGAGTTTTCCTATCCATGAATGAGATATATCGCTCCATTTATTTAGAAATCTTTCAATGTCTTTCAATAAACTTTAATAATTTCTTCAGAAAGGTCACAAGCATTTGTTCTTAGATTTATGCTTTTATACCTTTGCAATCTCGCTGTGTGTTCCTACTACAAATGGTATTTTTTTCAAATTGTAATATTCTGATTATTCACTGATGGTAAGCAGGAATGCATGTAATTTTTTGTACATGGACCTTCTGCTTTGGTAACCATCCATCATAAAGCTCTAATGTTTCTATGCAGATAGTCATGTTAGTTTCAATAATAACTTTCTTTTCTTTATTTACAACTATTATATCTGTCCTTTCTTTTTTCTGTTCTTTCTGTGTGACCCAAAGACTCCTGCAAAATGGTGAGTAAGAATGATGAGTGAGAGTAAATTCTTCTACTCCTAATTTAAAAGGCATTGCTTCTAATATTTCAGCAAACTGTGCAATGCTTTCAGTGGATATTTTGAACATACACATATGTATATGTATATATATATATATGTATATTCTGTGAAACTTCTATAGGCATATAAAAACATACAGTGATGATAATATGCTTCCCCTCATTTATCTATAATCATAGTGAATTTCACAGACACTTTTTAAAATTTGGGGTTTTTATTTTTGTTGGTTTTTTTTTTTAGGAGGGTCAGTTGTAGGGCTTGAGCTCAGGGCCTGGGTGCTGTCCCTGAGCTCTTTTGCTCAAGGTTAGTGCTCTACCACTTTGAGCCCCAGCTCCAGTTCCATCCGGCATTTTGGTGGTTCATTGGAGATAAGAGTCTCACGGACTTTCCTGCCCGGGCTGGCTTCGAACTGCGATCCTCAGATCTCAGCCTCCTCTGTAGCTAGGATGACAGGCGTGAGCCACTGGCACCCAGCCTCACAGACAGTTTTATATATTAAGTCAGTCATGCATTCCTAAGATAAAACCAACGTGTTTGTGTTGTGTCTTTTTTCTTCCTATTAGATTCGGGACTGTAGCAGTTTGCTTGCATTTTGACTTTATTTTTTAGTATGATTGGCTTAAAGTTTTATTTTCTTGTACAATCTTTTATCTAGTACCAAGGGAATATTATTCTCATAAAATTCATTATGGAATCGCTACTCTCTCCTCTCCCACACTCTGAAAGTTAGTATTATTGAAAAGCTTGGTCAATTGTCTATAAAATCACCTGATATTGGTTTTGCTTTTGGCTTGGGAGGTATATTGTGGTGGTGGTGGTTGTTTTGTTTTTAGGTGATAGACTTGAAATGACTGACTCAACTACAATTGATCTTCATTATTTGTGGAGTCTGTCTCTGAGGATTTTTTTCCACATACCAAAAATATTTGTAATCTCAAAATTAATACCTGTGGCATTTTCCTGGTGGAAATGTGTGGACCATGCCCGGAGTGGGGGGAAAAAAACCTGAGTCACTCATTGTGTGTACAACTTAGCTTAGAATTTAAAAAAGCCTTCTAGTTTCAACTCTCATGTTGTAAATAATAATATTTTTTGGCAGTCCATGTCCTCATATATAGATAATATTATATATTACATATTATATATTATGTATTATATAGCATATATATTATATATATTGCATTTGAGGCCTTTTTGTTAGTGATTTTACTGTTTAAAGGCCTGGGGGGATGGCTCAAGTGGTAGAGCACCTGCCTAGCAAGTTCAAGGCCCTGAGTTTCAACCCTATAACCACAAAAATACAATTAAAAAAGAAATCGCCTCCAACCACAGAGTTAAACACAAGAAAGCTATGTGTGCCTTACAGAGGAAATTACATATATATAAAACTTAGGCACGGATTATACTGTTGTTGGCGCTGGGCTCAATGTTAATGAATCAATAATTCAACACATGTAGAAAGAACGAACTTCATCGATCTGTATACGTGGCTGCTGCAGAAATTGCTAAGGAACATCAACAATGCAAGAAGAGCTTGGAGGGAGGGCGGAACGCAGGACCAGTTGTGAAACCGTGAGATGCTTTAAGTTATTTTAATTAGCACTAATTCGTTGGGGTGGGGGTTTCAACTTGTCCACCTCTGTAGCCCAGGCATCTTGGTCCATTTCATCACCACCATTATTCTCTCTCTTCTCCCTTCCCCATTCTCATACCCATTCCAAGTGTCCTTTGTCCTTTTTCTTTTACTTTTTTTTTGTCGGTCATGGGGCATGAACTCTGGGCCTGGGCGCTGTCCTTGTGCTCTTCAGCTCAAGGCGAGCACTCTACCATTTGAGCCACAGCACCACTTCCGGTTTTCTAGTGGTTTATAGGAGATCAGAATCTCATGGACTTTTCTGCCCAGGCTGGCTTTGAACCATGATCCTCAGATCTCAGCCTCCTGAGTAGCTAGGATGACAGGTATGAACCACCGGTGCCCGGCCTTGGTCCATTTTTATACATATACGGAGAGTATTTTTATTACAATCACCCTTTCCCCCCTCCATTCACCCATTCCCTCCTACTGGTATCCATTCCCTGCCAACTTCTTTTTTCTTTTGCTTTGCCAGTCTTGGGGCTTGAACTCAGGGCCTGGGCACTGTCCCTGAGCTTCTTTTGCTCAAGGCTAGCACTCTACCACTTGAGCCACAGCACCACTTTCAGCTTTTTCTGTGTATGTGGCACTGAGGAATTGAACCAAGGGCTTCATGCGTGCTAGACAAGCACTCTACCACTAAGTCACAATCCCAGCCCCAAATACTCATTTTTGTTAAAGTGCAAATGAATTGTTCACAGGGGGGTTCACATCGTATCTCACACCTGCTTTAGTCTGATCAGATAGATAGGCACAGACATATACATACATATACATACATGTATGTGCGTGCGCGCACACGCACACATGTATGACCCTATAGGTGTTTACAAATGTATCATGTTTAAGGTCTAATATCCACATAGGAGACAGAGCAATGTGAGTGGATGATTTAAAAAGCATAACTGACAGTATTGTCACAAGGCCGATAAACAAACTATAGTCATCTTATCCCTCCTTAGCTAGTACTATCTGGATCGCATGCTCTAAAACTCAACACAGTTTTAAAACCTAGAGGTAAGGAAGGAAGAGTCGGCAGATCAGAAATGTACAGATGAATTTCTGAAGTCCCTGCTAAATGTTGCACAGCAAAGAGTGTTGTAGAAGTGCAGGTTTTCAACCTTGACAAGATAAAGTGGTTTAAGCAACATTAAACTAAGCTGGAGAGGTAGCTCAGTAGTAGACTTGCTAGACCAACACACCTAAAACCCCAGGCTAGATTCACAACACTGCAGGTAAATAGATAAGTAAATTGGTAGATAGATAGATAGATAGATAGATAGATAGATAGATAGATAGATAGATAGATAAAAATATACACTGATGGCCAGGCTCACGCCTATGTTAGCTATTCAGGAGGCTGAGATCTGCGGATCATGGTTCGAAGACAGCCCAGGTAGGAAAGTCCATGAGACTTATCTCCAATAACTCAGAAAAAGCCAGACATGGTGCTGTGACTCCAAGTGATATGCAGCCCTAACCTTGAGCACAAAGAGGCTCAGGGACAGTTCCCAGGTCCTGAGTTCCAGACCCAAGACCAAACAGAAAACAACAACACTGATAGATACATAGACAGATTAAACGCTAGATGATAGATAATAGCCACATAGATGAAACTTACATATATACCTCCACAGATATGTAGGCAGATAGATGATAGCTAGAAAAACTAAAAATGACATTAACAAATGAACCTGCCTTGCCTTGTCCTTTTTCTTAGCTTCTGGTTATCAGAGATCCCTGACATGCCTTGATTTGCAGCTTATACTCCTACCTCCACGGTCTACTGCCTATCCTCCTCTCCTGTGTTGGGTCTCTGGGTCTCTTCTTATGAGCACACTGGTTGTATTGGATTCAGGCTCCAGCATAATCCAACATAACCTCATTTTAACTCAACTAACCAGATCTACAATGATTCCATTTCCAAATAAAGTCACTCTGTTGCTGCCCTTCCTTCCTAGTCTTGTTCTAGAGCGTACTGGCAAAAGACTCATCTTCTTACCCATTTAGGCAATTTGACAACTTTGCCGAGAAACCCAGATAATTTTTTGTCTTTAAATCTAGCATTTTTAAAGGCTAGGCTTCATGGCTGAGATTTAATCATTCCGAGATAACATCCCCCAGTATATGTGCTGAGAGTTAATTCTCCATGGGTGGTTCATGTTTTTCTACTTATTGCAAGTGAAGCCTCCAACTATGTTCCCAAGGATTCTAATTTTCAAAAGAGAGCTAATGTTTCCCTTTGGAACAAAGCAAACCACGCTTAAGGTCCATACATTGGAGCAGAGGGGAAAGACACCGGTTATGAAAAACTTGAATTCTCTAAACTGTGTTCTTCTTCTACAATGTTACTCATTAAATGTTATCTATAGGCCTGGCATTGGTGGCTCACACCTATAATCCTAGCTACTCAGAAGGCTAAAATCTGAAGATCATGGTTTGAAGCCAGCCCAGGCAGAGAAATCCGTGAGACTCTTACCTCCAATGAGCCACCAGAAAATGGGGAAAACTCTGTGGCTCAAAGTGGTAGAGTACTAGCCTTGAGCAAAAGAGCTCAGGGACAGTGCCCAGCCCCTGAGTTCAAGCCCAACAACTGACAAAAATAAATAAGTAAATAAATGTTACCTAGGCCCTCTTTCTATCACCTGTGAATACTGGGGTTCAAAGAACCAACATAAAAATGTCAATGCTACCAGGTGCCGGTAGCTCACACCTGTCATTCTGGTTACTCAGGAGGCTGAGATCTGAGGATCATGGTTTCAAAGCCAGCATGGGCAGGAAAATCCGTGAGACCTTTATCTCCAATGAACCACCAGAAAACTGGAAGTGGTGCTGTGGCTCAGTGGTAGAGCCCTCGCCTGGAGCTGAAGAGCTGAGGGACAGTGCCTAGGCCCAGAGTTCAAGCCCCATGACTGACAAAAAAAAATTGCCAGTGCTTTAATTATTGCTCTGTCTGTAACTAGTCATCTTTTCCTTCTGACCCAGGAATTTCATGTTTTTCTTTTGGCATCTAAAATATGGCATGTGAACTTGGGAGCTTCTGTCCATAAGATAGAAGGCCCTTCACAGTTCTGGAACACATGATTGGCTCTTTGAATATCATTATTCAGTTTGCATTCTTCTGAAATGTTTTCTTAGATGGAATTTTGTGTTTTGTTTGTTGTTATATTTTGTTTTTCTTTTCTTTCAGGGGCTCCAATTCTATATAGGCTGAGCCTTCTTTGTCCAGCTTTCATTTCAGTCACTTGGTCTCAGGAAAATTATACCACTTTTCATTATTTCCTTTTCACAATTTTGGTTGTTTTTCTGGCTTTCTTCAGTGTTCCCCAAGAAAAATTCTTACTTTAATATATCTAAATGGTTCATTTTAATATGCTTCTCCTTAAACACCTGGAAATGTTTTTTTTTTTTAATTCTGTTGCTTTTTTTTCTTCATTCCTTTGAAATGAGTTTGGTCAGTGTTCACCCAACTTCTTCCCATGTTTTGTTCCTTTCTGTTTTTAGTTTTTGAATCTCTAGTTCTAGTTATTTGTTGTTCTTCTTCAACCTCCAAAATGTATTTAAAGCAGATCAGAACATTATGTTATCAGTTTCTTCTTCTTTGTGGGTGTTGGATAGAGGAAACTTTTTTAAAGCCTCTAGTAGTTTTTGTACAGACTTAGTTTGGTTTTTTTTTTTAATATAAAATAAAGTCCTCTATTTCTTTGTGTTGTGTCTCTGCAGAGTTCCCAGGCTGAGGTGACCATTTGGGGTCAGCTTGTGAGTGCATTTTCTTTGTGGATGATAAGAGAAGGGATAGAAAGGTTTGGCATAGCTTTTTTTTTTTTTTTCACCTCGACAGGGTCGGTATTTTTCCTCTCTTTCCTCTACTTCCTTGTCTACAAAGGGCATGACTCGCCTCCATTTGTCGTATGATTTCTTACTTCTCTGGGGCTGCCAGTTCCCATCCTGATCATTTCCCTTCCACTGATGCTACTGAAGGATTCCTGCACATCCTTGGTCTATGCCTCTCCTCTGCTCTTCCCCTCTCCACAGATTCCCTCCTAGCCACAGGTCTGACACAGCAGCAGGTGCCCCACTGAAAAGTGGTGTTCATTTCTCAGCTTAGTTGGGTTTGTGTTGGATTGTGTCACTCTCTCATGTGCAGGTGGATGGTGGACAGTGGGTGGTTTAATTTCCTCTCCCTCTTTTAACTGATGTTTGGAATCATGCGTGGACCGGAACAGAGTCAAGTGGCTCCCTTTGTCTTCCAGATGTGAAAGCCCTCCTCTCTTCTAAGAAGTCGATATAGGGTCTCCCTTCCTGCCTGAGTACATGCCTGGACTGTAATCGCCTACTTAAAAGTTCTCATCCTTGGTGGACTGACAGGTATGCATCAGCATGTCTTGCTTCTGATGGGAGTTCCTCAGGACTCTTCTGCCTGAGCTGGCCTGAAACGGCCCTCCTTCCCAAGCTGCTGGGGTTATAGGTGCCAGCCACCCTTGTCTAGCTTTCCCTCTTCTCTATTTCATGGTTTACTTCTATTTTTAAAACCCAATAGCCGGGCACCGGTGGCTCACGCCTGTCATCCTAGCTACTCAGGAGGCTGAGATCTGAGGATCACGGTTCAAAGCCAGCCTGGGCAGGAAAGTCCACGTGAGACTCATTATCTCTAATGAACCACCAGAAAACCAGAAGTGGTACTGTGGCTCAAGTGGTAGAGCGCTCGCCTTGAGCTGAAGAGCTGAGGGACAGCGCCCAGGCCCAGAGTTCAACCGACAGGAAAAAAAAAAAAAAAGAAAAACACTTATTTTCTGACTAGCAAAGATTGTAAAAGATGTGGGGGGAATAATCACTCATTATCTGGCCATCCCTGGTAAATCTATTAATATTTTACACGCTGATTATTCGTAATTTGCATCCTTATATCTTCACAGAAGGCAAGGCACACAACTCTTTATGCTGTGTTCGCCTGAAAGCAAAGCGATCTCTTTCTAACTCTGTTTTTTAATATCCGCAGCATACTCCATCATAGAAATCGCCCTTGTCACCTGTTATCTGCCCATGAACCCAACAGCCTGTCAGCTCCTTGAGGATCGGGGCTGTATCTGATTCATCTTTGTGTCCCCCAGCGTCTGGCCCACAGACGGTTCTTGATAAATGATGGTGGAATGGAGACACAAATTAATTATCTGCGAGTTATCTAAACTGGGAGCTTGTTGGGACAGTTGGGTGATCTCCAATTGTTGAGTCCACGAAATAATGTTGGCGCAGTCCTGGTGGACATAAATCACAAATCGCTGGGTACCACTTCATTTCTTCTTTCCAGGCAGATTTCCTAGAGGTGGAATCGGCTGGCACTATGGGTAGGGAAAATTTCAAGTGGTTGAAATCACATTTCTAATTTGCCTTCCCCCAAAAAAGGTTGTTCCAGGCTACGTCCACTTAAGGGAGACTGAGTTCTGATACTCCCTGGAAATGAGGAACTCTTAAATCTCTCTAGGTCTTTGTTCACTGAATGAGAAAGAGAAGGAGCTCCCAATAAGCCAGGCACAGAAAGATGAGTCATACCCCTGTAAGAAAGTGGGGTTACACTGTGGAAAATTCCAAAAGATCCTCCCCTCAAGCAACTTCAACAATTCTAAATTATCCTGTTGTGTGTTCATCTGTGTCTCCCCAGACACACACACATAGATTTTTCTGTCAGTCGTGGGGCTTGAACACTGGGCCTGGGTGCTGTCCCTGAGCTCTTCGGCTCAAGGCGAGCGCTCTTGAGCACTTGGGCCACAGTGCCACTTCCGGTTTTCTGGTGGTTCATTGGAGATAATGAGTCTCACTTGGACTTTCCTGCCTGGGCTGGCTTTGAACCATGATCCTCAGATCTCAGCCTCCTGAGTAGCTAGGGTGACAGGCGTGAGCCATCGGCACCCGGCTTGTTTTTGTCTTTTGCTGGGGTATCTTAGGCGTAGGGTATCCTAGACCTCATAGCATTTTCTACATAAATATCTGAAGTATTTTTAAAGCTGCCCTGTGTGCGTTTCTATTTATGAAATCTATGTGTTGGCTTCACAATGAGGGGTTTGTTTCTAACATTTCAGAACTCTGTTCTTATCATTCCTCCACATGTTCCCTGGAACTTTATTATTGTAAAAGGTGGCATTGTCCTTTTCCGGCCACACACATGTCCTCTCGTGGCCGTGCATTTAGGACACATGAGTAAGCAGCTAAGGCCTAGGTCAAAGTCACCCAGATTTGCAGGAGAGAAAATCTCATCCATTTGCATTTGCTGAATGCATAAACAACTACTCTCCAATGCCTGTGCTGCTTCTGCTACCTGGTCACCCTTCCCTAACCAAACTCATCATTCCACAGCATTAACTCGGTTAAATCTTCATTCATCTTCATTAAAGGGCAGCTCACACTGACAGAGGGAAACAGGCCCGTCCACCTCCTCTCTCTAGTAAACAAGATTCCTTGGACTTTCTGGGGACAGCAAAATCCCCCACCCTGTCTTGGCGACCGCGTTAACTTAAGCAGAACTCCCAACATGGTAGCGGCCTCTTTTCGTATTTCCTCTGTTGAAGCCATTGACCCAAAACGTCATGGAAATCAGGAATCTTGAGCCTGGCCCTGACCGAGAAGGACAGGGGTGGAGAAAGAGAAGCAGGCAGAAGGGAGAGGAAGAGGTGTCTGCAAGGTGGAAGAAGTCATTTTTAAAAAAATCATCATCATCATCATAAGTGCTTGCGACGACATCACCACAGCCAGGGCTGGAAGAAGAGAAGGCCACGCTGGGCCCCGCGCTCCGGCTGGCCATTCCCTGTGCTAATCCCAGTGTCAGCAACTGGAGCCCCAAGAATCTGAGCCGCCCGCCTGACTTCAGCATCTGGCGTGGAGGCTGCGGAGAAGTCGTGTCGTGTGGGTGAAGAAATATCAGCCTGTCAAGGCCCAGCAACCGGTCATGGCTGGGAGCCCACGCTTTCTCCAGAAGAGCACGAATGCCCTTTCTTCCTCTGGGCTTGCCTTCGGGTCATGTTTTCTTTCCCCCATGCTCAGTCAGTCCTTTAGCATGGCCTGGCTGGGGAGAGAGGGAGGTGGGGGAAGGGTAGCTCAGCCTTCCCATAATATCAGGATATGTTCTGTGTGTGTGTGTATGTATGTATGTGTATGTGTACGCGTGCATGCCTGTGCACCTGTGCAGAGCCTCTGCAAATCTTCAAGAGCTACAAGTTCCCAAGCACCTTCTTTAAAATGAAGCCTGGAGGGCTGGGGGGGTGGGGGGGGGAGAGGGGCTGGGAAGGTGGCTCAGTGGTAGAGTGCTTGCCTTGCATGCATGAGGCCCTGGGTTTGATTCCTCAGCACCGGGACTGGGGGAAGGGGAGGGTCGGGGGGCACCCATTACAGTTCAACCCCAAAAGCCAGGCCTGTGGCCAGGGCACTGATCGCGTGGGAGGCCGGGCGATGCCCGGAAAGGTTTTGAAAGGCTCAAGGGTGGCACGAGGTGTGTGAAACCAGAGCTCTGCCTTTCCGTGGAAAAAAAAAAAAAAGCTGGGGCGGGTAGGGAAGGGGGGGAGGAGATAAGAAGGAGACAGGGTTCTCTCTCGCCATGAAACGTGTTTCAAGGAGAATCTTCCGAATTAAAATAGATGCGCTCGCCCAGAATAATCTTGTTTTGAAACAGCAGAAATCTTAGGAAGAAGGAAAAGGCTATCAATACACTTACCCTTTGAATCTGTGACGGCCCCTTGCTATTTATAATGTCTTTTCCCCCTCCACGCAGCTTAAAATAATCAACAGATATTATCACGTTAACTCTCGCCATCCCTCCGGTCCTTCCACAGAATCCTGTGTCTCCTGGGATGCAAAAGGAAAGGGCCCTGGCTCTCTGGTGACTGAGATCTCTCGGCTGCCCTGACTCTTCTGGGATCCCTGAACTGCTTTGGGGCCTAAGAGAAACCCCTGGCTACCACAGTGCGGTCCCTTCCTTCCTGGGCTTGCACAAATACCAGGGCACAGGGAGCCTGCTGGAAAGAGATGCTAGTGCATCAAGCGGATCAGAGGATCTATAGGCCGAGTCTCTATTTGTAGGGTCCTGAATAATGAAGTTGCCATGAGACCATGCAAGAACTGGAATCACCAACACATTTGTGATGCTCAGGGGTTATTGTTGTTTTTTGTTTGTTTGTTTGTTTTAAGAGTAGAGCAGCTGGGCGCCGGTGGCTCACGCCTGTCATCCTAGCTACTAAGGAGGCTGAGATCTGAGGATCACAGTTCAAAGCCAGCCTGGGCAGGAAAAGTCCCTGAGACTCTGATCTCCAATAAACCACTCAGAAAACCAGAAGTGGCACCATGGCTCAAGTAGTAGAGCGCTCACCTTGAAGAGCTGAGGGACAGCGCCCAGGCCCAGAGTTCAAGCCCCATGACCCACAAAAGTAAAAAAAGAATAGAGCAAAGAGTTACCTCAGGAGAAGATGCAAAGTAGCAGCCCCACACAGTTCGTGCATGGGCATGAACTCTGAAAAGCTCAGGAGAGACACAAAAGTCCCGATTGTCACCTTGTCTTGGGAAAAAAAAAAAAATCAATAACCTGACAGCTCAGGACTGACAGCTCACCTGTCAGCTCCTGATGGGAGATGGGGGACTCTGTCCCCTCAGCAGGGAGAGAGAGCTCTCTGACAGACGCTGTGAGCTCCCTGGGGAAGTACTGCCCAACCCCTTGGAGGCATTGGACGTGAGTCTTCTGCAGAGAGAAAGGGCAGAAGCAGGCTTTACTGCGCTCTGGAAACCTATAGCATGGAGGGGGGAAGGTTTAAAAATATATGCACAGCCGGTTGGTTACCAGTGGCTCACGACTGTATCCCCCAGGCACTCAGGAGGCTGAGATCTGAGGATTTTGGGGTCGAAGCCAGCCCAGGCAGGAAAGTCGGTGAGGCTCTTATTTACTAATAAAGCACTCAGAAAACCAGAAGTGGCACTGTGGTTCAGAGTGGTAGAGCGCTAGTCTTGAGCAGAAAGAGCTCAGGGACAGCGCCCAGACCTGAGTTCAAGTCCCACAACTGATTAAAAAATAATAATGCTAACTAGATAGATCAATAGGACAGACAGACAGACAGACAGACAGACAGACAGATAGATAGACACATGTAACTACATACACAAAATTTCTTAAGTTTGCTGCTTCTTGCTATCACAGAGTATCTTAGACTGGGTAATTTATAAAGCAAAGAAATATTTTTTTTTATATTTCTTCAGGCTGAGAAGTTCACAATTAACGAGGGCAGCATCTGGTGAGGAGGGCCTTCTTGCTAGTTAAGGACAAGGACGTGACAAGGAATATCAGGTACATAAAAGAGACAGAGCCAACGTAAGTGTTTGTAACAGGCCTGCTCCCCAGATAACCCATTAACCTGTCATACCATGAAACATGGCAGCCGGTGAAAGCATTCACAAGTCGAGGCCCTTGTGATCTAACCACCTGCTGAAGGCTCCTTCAGAACCAGGATTCAACTTCAACAGGAGTGTTGCTGAGGATATCACAAAGTCAGGTGCAAATATGAGTATTTACTTAGAATAAGAAATTGCAAGCCCACTGATGGTGGCTCATACCTATAACCCTAACTACTCAGGTGGGTGAGACCTGGAGAATCGAGCCCTGGCAGAAAAGTTCCATCTCCAAGATAAACAGCCAAAAGCTGGGGCAGAGGCATGGCTCAAGTGGTAGAGCACCAGCTGAACAAGCAAGTGGAGCAAGCAGTTCAAAGCCAACAATAACAATAACAACAAAAAAGAATAGATATTACAAGCCAGGCACCAGTAGCTCACGCCTGTAATCTTAGCTACTCAGGAGGCTGAGATATGAGGACCACGGTTCAAAGCCAGCCCAGTTCAAAGCCAGCTGGGGCAGGAAAGTCTGTGAGACTCCTATCTCCAATTAACCACCAGAAAACTTGAAGTGGTGTTGTGGCTCAAGTGGTAGAGCGCTAGCCTTGAGCTGAAGAGCTGAGGGACAGCGCCCAGGCCCAGAGTTCAAGCCCCATGACTGACCAAAAAAAAAAGATATTACAGAAAATTACAGTTTTGAAGATAATTACAAATTACAAAGGTACACACATACCAATAACACACACACACACAAATAACTTAATTTGAAAAAAATAACACTTCACTATCCCACATGCCTGGCAATACTTATTTTTTATATTATTTGGCTACATGCTCTTTGATTAAATCTCCATATGAAAATGATTTTATAATATTTTTGTCCAGAGAGAATAGATGGAAATTCAATCTTCCCTTCAGATCAGCTGGTTGAAATTTGTTTTAAATTATTGATAGCTTAGAAACATTTCTTTTAGCTTCACTGCTCATTATTGTCAATGCTAGGTCTTTTTCGTGTTTTTAGGATTGTTGTCAAATTTAGGAAAATGGTTATCAAGTTTCTTTCTTAGATGAATGATTAGAATGGTATGTATGGTTTGAAATATCGTTACAGGTCTATGTCTATAGCATAAGAATTCTAATCAAAGCTGGGTGCTGGTGGCTCACATCTGTCATCCTAGCTACTCAGGAGGCTGAGATCTGAGGATCACGGTTCAAAGCCAGCCTGGGAAGGAAAATCCGTAAGACCCTAATCTACAAAAAAACACCAGAAAACCAGAAGTAGCACTGTGGCTCAAGTGGTAGTAGAGTGCTCGCCTTGATCTGAAGAGCTGAGGGACAGTGCCCAAGCCCAGAGTTCAAGCCCCACAACTGACAAAAAAAAAAAGAATTAAAGAATGTATAGAGTAGGTTCTGTTCTGCTGTCCCTGTACACAGAGATTTAGAAGCCCTGCCCCACGTCCTCTCTACTAGTGACCCATGGAAGGAAAGGGGCTATAGAAGTCTCAGGTCATTCACAACACAGTCTTTTCAAATAGTGGCAGCAGAGAGACGCCGCAGGTCTGAAAGACAGCGCCAGGTGAGGGTTCAAATTAAGGAAGCAGAAGAAGCATACCAAAGCACAGATGCCCCTAGCAACGGGGGTCTCTCTAGCAGGGGTAGTTCCTGTGGCCCAACCTCCTACCCAGGCTACATCGGGGCATCCCAGCAGGCTGTCTGACAGACCAGGAAAACCCACGCGATGCCCGACAAGCCAGGCTGTACCGCCCACTCCAGCCCCTGCTCAGAGAGTGCCAATCCCATTGGCCTTATGGGGCTTTTGACCTTGGGGAAGGCGTCAAACCTAGAGGACGAAAAATGTTAACAAGAGTCAGACCATGGAGCTGTTTACTTCCCTGCTCCTTTGCTGACAATGCTAGCATCCCGCAGACCAGCCAACCCAAACCCCAAGATGCCATTTCCTTGGAAATAGAGAGCGGAAGAGCTGGGGATGGTGGGAAAAGGGGTGAGGACTGGGGAGATGGAGGGGCACTGCTTCCAGCCCTGCCGGGGAATCGGACATAGTCATTAAGGGCATCTTATAAAAACAACTTCAGATTGATCAGCCAGTCAGTTAAGAGTATCGCCACCCTGACTGGAAACCGATGTAAAGGAACATAAATTGAGTCAGTAACAAACGTGGAAGGAGACAAGAGTCAGGGGAAAGTATAGGCTAGAGCATTATTGGAGTTTATGTTATTTATGATAAGGGATTAATAGTTTTAAAAAAAAAAAGCTCTCATGACAAAGCCCATGAGAGACCCTAGTTAGATCTATAAGAGCGATCGGGGTTTAGGAGCTTAATTGGAAATATTAAATAGAAGACGGCAACCTAATTAAACATAAAGGAGAAGATAAATTGGCAAGTTGTGTCTATGGGTGGGAAGAGAGATCTTGAACAAAGGGCTCTAGTGTCATCAGTAAAGGAGACGAATATCAATTGTGAGCCGGCTCAGGCCCGCTCTGTCTGAATCTGCTACCGAGACACCTTCAAGTGACCCAGGGCCCCTTTGAAGAAAGACTTGGCATGGCGTTAGGGTTCCCTGAATCTCTCAGAGAGACTACGTTGATGTTGCAGTGTGCATTGCATCCTGAGACCCCGGGTTTGTCTGCTCCCCACCGCAGTCTAGAGAGAGACAGAGAAGTCCTTCCCCTGGCGACACATCCTTGGCATGCATCGACCCCATCCCAGCAAGTGCCAACATGTAGTTCATCACCCTAAATCTACCGGACACAGGGGAAGGCTAACCTGGGGTGGCATAAATCTGTACCTAAGCCAGGAGGTGGAAGGCGTCCCTGAGATCTCACAGAAATAAGTGGAGGGAATTTGGGAGGGAGAGCTGTAACATTGCTTCCTGCCCCAGTGGCTCAGCATCCAACCCTTTGCCTTCCCCCACCATGCAATGCTACCTGGATGCGTTGTTTTTCTACTTGTGCTCATCCTGGAAAGGATGGCAGCTGGACCTGAGTGGTATGCATGAAAGGGGGATGGTCTGCTCGCTCTGTTCTGCCAATTAGACAAGGAAGCAGCCACAAGCTAAGAAAAATCAGGTGAATCTTAAGAGTCAGAGACAAGCCGAGCAAGCGCTGGCAGTTCACGCCTGTCATCCTAGCTACTCAGGAGGCTGAGATCTGAGGATCACGGTTCAAAGCCAGCCCCGGGGCAGGAACGTCAGTGAGACTGATCTCCAATAAACTACTCAGAAAACCAGAAGTGGCGCTTTGGCTCAAGTGGTAGAGCGCTGGCCTTGAGCTGAAGAGCTGAGGGACAGCGCCCAGGCCAGAGTTCAGGCCCCACAACCGACCCTCCCCCCCAAAAAAAGAGTCAGAGACAGTAGCTTTCCAATGCTATGATAAAATATCTGAATCAATCAGCATAGAAAGAGGAAAAGGTGTTTGAAGGGAGGGATGAGGGAAGGGAAGAAAGAGGAAAGGGGAGAGGAGAAGGAGAGAGGAGGGAAGGAGAGGAGAGTGCTGGACAGGATTGGAGATTCAGGAGGCATCTGGCATAACTGGAGTCTGTTGTGAGCAGCTGATGACAGACAGAAGTGTCTGATAGGTAACTATCAACCATCTAGGCTCAGGGGCCTGGATCGAGTACGATGTCTTTCCGATCTGAGTGCATTTTCCGCTCCCGTCCACTGCCCCGGCTTCCCTGAGATTCTGAGAAGGATGGTTGGCAAGAAGCAGAGACAATGCCAAAAAGAAATGATCCCAGCAAGTGGGTGTGAGGCTGTCTGGGGCTAGATGGAGAGGTGAGAATCCCACGCTTCTGTCTCCGGCTGGGCTGGCATCTCCTCTAGGCAGATGCGCTGTGGTCCGGAGCCATCCCGAGGCCCAAGGCTATTTTCTTAAGACCCAAGATTGTCCTCTGAAACTCTCCTGCCCAAGAACGGGGGGGGGGGGGGGGCGGGGAGGGGGCGGCCAGGTGTCCTGGGATGGGTATGTTGGGGGGGATCCGGGAAGGCTAAGCTACAACTTTGAGGCCAAGCAGGAAAACAGGCTGCCTGATTTCTCCCAGAGAATTTTTTTTTAAAGCATTAAGTCCTGTTGTTTGTTCTGTATGGAGAGGAGGCTGTATTCTCTTTGCAATGAGAACGCATCCACTCAGGACTAGCTGGGCACCAGTGGCTCACGCCTGTCATCCTAGCTACTCAGGAGGCTGAGATCTGAGGATCAGGGTTCAAAGCCAGCCTGGGCAGGAAAAGTCCATGAGACTCTTATCTCCAATAAACCACCAGAAAACCAGAAGTAGTGTTGTGGCTCATGTGGTAGAGCACTTGCCTTGAGCTGAAGAGCTGAGGGACAGTGCCCAGGCCCAGAGTTCAAGACCCACAACCAACACACGCACAAAAACTAATTTAATACCATGACCATAGTTTAATAGTTCAGAGGATGATCTGGCTCTGGCTTATGATATGACTTATGCCATCGACCTCATTCATTCCCACTCTGTTCCAGGCCTTAGAGATTACCCATGACCACCTTCTCCCTTTACCAATCACACTGGACTTTCGTCATACACTGACTTTTTAATCTCAAGAATCAGATTGAGCTTGTTGGATGAGATGAAGGTATGAACTTTGTGCCCAGGCTGCCCTCTAACAGTGATCCTCCCAATCTCCACCTCCTGGATAGCTGAGATTACAGGCATGAGCCACCACGCCTGGCCCAGAATAGTCTACTTTTTCTTAATCAAGACATTAAGTGATTCCACCTCGACTCCATAACTGCTAACTCAGCTCTGTTGGCCCAAGAAGTCTGGATTCCTTCTGGACTGTCTCCATAAATGTGGAGGGACCTTATCTTATTCCTGGGAGGATGCAAAGTTTCACTGGGAGGATATTTATGAATAAGTACTGGGCTTGGCAGGTGTTTAGCTGCTAACTCAAGAAGTGTTTACGCAAGCCCTATGCTAGGTACACAGGAGGATTTTTCCTGTCCTCCAAGAAGGCAGGTTCTGTGTGGGGAGGGAAATAAATAGTCACCACTCTCTGGTAACTGCCTGTACCCTCCCTCAAGTTATTTCTGAGAGTCCCCGGACGTCTCTCGTGTGTGGGTGTGCCTACAGCTCATGACTGATCTCCTAGCTGGGGTCCCTTGCCTTGTTCTTCATTCCTTATTTTCTAGTCCCATTCATTTGTCCCACCCTCTCCCCTCCACCTCCCGCAGACCTCCCTGACCCCGTGACCTTCTCGTGGTGCCCCCCCCATGCCCCGAATCCCTGTGAGTCTCCCCTCCGAGGGAATCGAGGGTTAGCGTCAGTGGCTCTACCTTTTCCAATTCATCACTCTTGGTTTTGTACCTAATTCTTTTGATTTTTTTTTCTTTTGGCACTGAAGAAATGGCTTAGGGCACTTAGTAAGGGATAGAAGGTCCTGAGTCGGACGACTTCGGCTCAATCAAAGTTGCAATCAAAGAAAAGAACAAAGTCACGCATCTTCTTCTTGTTGTATTCAGTCCCTGAACATTTAGAACTGAGAGTAGAAGCAAGAGGAAATAGATGATATATATATATTGTATATATATATATATATATATATACAATATATATATGTATATATGTATTTGTTAAGAGGTTGGAGGAGCCCCAGCTTTCTGCAGGTTATTTTTGTTTGATTTTTTTTGTTGTTTGCTCCTCCAAGGCCGGACATGTTCTTCCTGAAGCATTCTATATTCAAGGACTCTCTAAAAGAAGGCCCGACTACCTCCCATGCTAGAGGAGAACCGGGCTGGTTCTGTTCTCTCTGGCAGACCCTGAGTTGTTGCTTTTCTTCTAGGCCTGCCCTCTCCCCCGCCCCGACCCCCGCACCTCCCTTCCATCCAGCCCTGGTCTCTTCCATTCTCAGATCCACAGACTATTTGCAGAAAGCATTTCAGCCCATGGACAAGCCCCGGCTTGCCAAGCTAGTCCAAAAAAAGCACCCAGGGGCCATGAAGGCAGGTTGCCTCACAGAAGAGGGGCATTGCCCAGTGTCTGGTAGCTGACACTGTAAATAGCAGGCCTGAGCCTCCTTGGTTCCAGTGCAAAGAGACGGCTGGTTACCAGGCCTTACCCGGGGTAGGGCTGGGGTTAGAATGATTCTTTATCCGAGTAGCTTCTGGATTCAAACCGCGGAGGCCTTCCAGGATGGGCCTCCATCATTTCCCCTCCCTCTCCTTGTCTTTTTTTGTTTTTGTGTTTGTGTTCTGTTGGTCGTGGGGCTTGCACTCAGGGCCTGGGCACTGTCCCTCAGCTCTTCAGCTCAAGGTGAGCACTCTACCGCTTGAGCCAAAGCGCCACTTCCGGTTTTCTGATGGTTTATTGGAGATCAGAGTCTCACGGATGTTCCTGCCCAGGCTGGCGTTGAACGGTGATGCTCAGATCTCAGCCTCCTCAGTAACTAGGATGACAGGCGTGAGCCACCTGGCTCCTTGTTTTTGTTGTTTTAAATATTACTGTTTCTGTGTCTTCCTCCTTCCCCTTGCTTTCATTTTCTAACTTTCTTGAGTATAAACCTCTATTAGATGCCAAAAAATGGTCCTGGATCTAGGCAGGAGGCCCCACTTGAAAGAGAAATCAACCAAAAAAAGGCCTGTGGGCATGTCTCAAATGGTAGCATGCCCTGTGAAAAGCAATCCCATCTTAGGATCACATCTTTGGGCTCTTTCTTTCCAATAATAGTATTTCTAGCTTGTCTGTGAGTGGAGGAAAAGGGGAAAGAAGGTATCTTAAGATTCACCAGATTGTGGGGGCTGGGAAGGTGGCTCAGTGGTAGAGTGCTTGCCTTGTATGCACAAGGCCCGGGGTTCGATTCTTCAGCACCACATAAGCAGAAAAAGCTGGAAATGGTGCTGTGGCTCAAGTGGTAGAGCACTAGCCTTGAGCTAAAGAGATGAGGGACAGCACCCAGGCCCAGAGTTCAGGCACCATGACTGGCAAAAAAAAAAGATTCACCAGATTGGCATTTCTTTGGGTTGGGGAGGAAGAGGCTCAGGCTCCAACCTCATTTGCTAAGCGTCTTGTCTCTGACTGGTCCTGAGAGTACTGGTAGAAAGCCCTCTGCCACCAATAATCCTTCGGGGAAACTACAGGTTTCCAGATGATCAGAAAGCACCACCGACATGCACCTAATAACCCAGCTCCTCGCAGAAAACCAGTTCATGTCAAAGCCATATCATGACATCGGAGCCAAATCATGGAGGCGGAGTGGTAGGAGAAAGGGGAGGAGCAAGACCTCCCTGTGGTGCCTTATTTGTTTAGTGGTGTGAAACCTCTACTGTGTGCCAGGTACAGACGGGGAACAGCACGGTAAACGAGAAAAGGGGGACCACACTCTAACTACCGCAGGCTCGTCCCAGGCTTGCGTGTCCATTTGAGGAAAGGGAACACCAATGCAGGATGATGCGATTGGCTGGTCAGCAGAGGGCTGGTCTGCCTGCCTGCCTGCCTGCCTGCCTTCCTTCCTTTTCTCCTTCCTTCCTTCCTTCCCTCCCTCCTTCTTTTTCTCCCTCCCTTCCTCCCTCCTTTTCCCTCCCTTCTTCTCTTCCTTCCTTCCTGCCTGCCTTCCTTCCTTCCTTCCCTCCCTCCTTCTTTTTCTCCCTCCCTTCCTCCCTCCTTTTCCCTCCCTTCTTTTCTTCCTTCCTTCCTTCCTTCTTTCCTTCCTTCTCTCTTCCTTCCTTCCTCCTTCCTTCTCTCCTTCCTTCCTTCCTTCTTTTTCTCCCTCCCTTCCTCCCTCCTTCTCCTTCCCTTCCTCCCTTCCTTTCTCCCTTCCTTTCTTCATTCCTTCCTCCCTCCTTTCTCTCTCCCTCCTTCCTTCCCTCCCTCCCTCCCTCCTTCCCTGCCCTTCCTTTCTTGTCTTTCCTCTTGCAGCTCTGGACATTGAACCAGGCCTTAAGCATGCTAGCAAGCACTCTACCACTTCAGCCACACACACACACACACACACACACACACATCGGCCCTGAGCATCTACTACTGCTAATTTTCCAAAACAATGAGAGTCATTCATACTGATAATTAACAACCCATTGATATTAATAATTGCTCACTTATCAGATGTCACACGGGTTACAGGTGGCAGGTCAGGGAGGAAACCTCAGCTGCCTGGGAGCATTACCCTCTCTGTTCCCCTGTCCTCTGGTCCTGGCTGCAGGAGTGGAAGACGTTCATGAACAACACCCACCTTTGGGCTTTTCCCTGGAATGGCCCAGGGCCCCTTCTTTCCCTCAGGGATGCCGTGGAACCTTACCAACTGCCTGGGCTGGGCCGTGACTCTCCCCACATCTCCCACCAGGGACCAAGCACGTGCTACAGCTGTCCCCTTCCACCACCACCACACACCCTCCCCCCCCCCCCCGCCCCACATCCATCTGCTCACAAACACGGGCCCCGTGACCTCCAATGAGCCAAGTGTCTGGTCCAAGGAAGCGGGGAAAGGTCACCATTTGTGTGTATGGGCTTACTAGACACACACACACACACACACACACACACACACACACACACACACACACACACACACACACACACACACACACACACACACACACACACACACACACACACACACTCCTTGCTGCAAATTCATCTCTCAGTGAATTATAAGTGCTGCCACCTCTCGCTGGAAGAGCCAGAACAGTGTACGGCCCTTCGTCTTTCCAATCAGGGCTGTTTCTACCAGCTTCAGCTTTCTGGTGGGGGGATGGGGAGGGAAGGGAGGGAACCTTTGGGTTTACAGGGAAAATGGTATTTCTCCTCCAATATTCTTCTTAGATGACAGGTCTGTGATTGGAATCGGGGCATGACAAACCATGCCCCAGTGGTTATTTCCATTAGTGACTCGTGACTCTGCGGGGACCCTGAGAGTTCTGAGCACCTGGTCCCCTCGATTTCTCACACCCTCCCCAAGCCCCCCAACCTCCTCCCCCCCCCCCCGTGCCCCATCCTGGCCTATTGCTAGGCTCAGGAAGGTTCTGGCAGGCTGATCCGGTGCCTCTGGGCATATCAGAGCCTGTGCTAGCTGGTTAGCAGTCTAGCTGACCCTTCTTTGCAAGATCCTCCTTTGGCTTGCTTAGTCCTAGCTAGGGCTCTACCACTTAAGTCATGTCTGCAGTCTAGATTTTTTTTCTGGTTAATTGGAGATAAGAGTCTCATGGAGGCTG
The DNA here is from genome assembly GCF_024711535.1 of Dipodomys merriami. NCBI lineage: Eukaryota > Metazoa > Chordata > Mammalia > Rodentia > Heteromyidae > Dipodomys > Dipodomys merriami. Next base: position 2,581,605 of record NW_027206268.1, on the reverse strand, counting down.
GGTGCCAGAGGCTCACACCTGTCATCCCAGCTACTCAGGAGGCTGAGATCTGAGGATCCCAGTTCAAAGCCAGCCCGGGCAGGAAAGGCCGAAAGACTCTTATCTCCAATAAACCACCAGAAAATCAGAAGTGACGCTATGGCTCCAGTGGGTAGAGCGCTCGCCTTGAGCTGAAGAGCTGAGGGACAGCGCCCAGGCCCAGAGTTCAAGATCCATGACCAACCAAAATAATAATAATAATAATAATAATAAGAAGAAGAAGAAGAAGAAGAAGAAGAAGAGGAGGAGGAGGAGGAGGAGGAGGAGGAGGAAGAGGAGGAGGAGGAGGAGGAGGAGGAGGAGGAGAAGAGGAGGAGGAGGAGGAGGAGGAGGAGGAGGAGGAGGAAGAGGAGGAGGAGGAGGAGGAGGAGGAGGAGGAGGAGGAGGAGGAGGAGGAGGAGGAGGAGGAGGAGGAGAAGGAGAAGGAGAAGGAGAAGAAGAAGTCGTCCTCTCATGGACTTTTCTGCCTGAGCTGGCTTTGAACCACCATTCTCCGGATCTCAGCCAGATCTCTCAGTAGATAAGATTATAAGCATGAGCTACTGAGAGCTCAGCTCATGCCTTGTCTCTCATCCTGTTTTTCCACCTCTATCCAGCACAGTGACTCTGACGCTGCTTTACGCCTACAGTATGTCTCGAGGCTCACGTGAGACGGTGGACAGTGAATCCTTGAGCACCCTTCCTGGTACCTGAGAAGCCTCTCCCTCGTTAGTGTTTGCTACTTGCATAGTGGCTGCTATTTATATTTTTCTGACCTAGCCCTGGGCTAGAAGTCACTCATCTTATTGTGAATGTGAAATGCGCTCATATAAAGCTGATTTGTGTGCCTAGTCTGGATAGCAGAGGAGGGGCGGGTGCAGAATAAAATAGGAGAAGTTTGAAGGCCCACAACCCCTACCACACCTCTGCTCTGGAAACCCCAGCCATCGCCCCAAGGTAGAAAGCTCTTGAACAACTAGAACCTCAGCCTGCCAAGGGCAGTGGTGACCCCCAACCCCGGTCAGAAGTGTGCTTGTTCATCCGAGTTTCCCAGCCCGCCCAGCCCAGAACAACAGGTGTATGTGCCCGGTAACTCGAGCCTACCTTCTGAAGGCCTGAGAAATTGAGAGAGGACAGACAGCTCTTTCTTCAGACAAACCACAAGGCCAATAAACAAGTTTTCAGGGAGACCAGGGCCAGCTCCAGACTCTTGCAAGAGCTGGCTGTTCGTCTGGGGATGGTCCAGGATCTGTGCTTTCTGTAACAATAACAGCAATATCGCTGCTATCTGTGGAACACCCCCAAGGACACTGCTGGGCACCAAGCCAGGTCCTTTCCGTACCCCTTTTCCCCACCCCTCCCTCTCTCTCGTTGAATTTTCTACCACTAATAAGTGATGAGGTTTAGGTTGATGACAATCCTCAACCCTCGAAAAGAAAACACGGTCCTTCTGTCTTGTTATTTAATCTTGGTCCTATATAAAAGACCTAGATCATTCTTAACGAACATCCAATTCTTGCTTTCTGACCTTGAGTCAGTCTTGTCTACGAGTCTTCCACAGTGAAAGAAGGATAGACTTGACCTCCTAGGCCCCTCCGAGTCTGAAATCCTATGCATCTATCAGGAGTCTCTTAGCAAATTCTATACTCACAGAATTAGGTACAAGGCTAGTTTCTTCAAGAGTACGGATTCAAAATATTAAAAAGTTGTAATCATGCCAAAAGCACTCATACCTATAATCCTAGCTTCTCAGGGAGACTGAGATCTGAGGATCACAATTCAAAACTAGCCCTGGCAGGAAAGTCCGTGAAACCAACTAGAAGCTGGAAGTGGAATTGTGTAGCTCAAGTGATAGAGCATCAGCCTTGAGAAAAAAAAAAGCTAAGGGACAGTGCCCAGGCCTTGCATTCAAGCCCCAGGATCAGTACAGAAAGAAAGAAAGAAAGAAAGAAAGAAAGAAAGAAAGAAAGAAAGAAAGAAAGAAAGAAAGAAAGAAAGAAAGAAAGAGAGAGAGAGAGAGAGAGAGAGAGAAAGGAAGGAAGGAAGGAAGGAAGGAAGGAAGGAAGGAAGGGATAGGAAAAGGAAAAAATTTGATCAGATGTCAGATTATATAAACCATGCAAAACCTCTTTTTTTTTTTTTTAGTAAAGTACATAACCACATTTCTGACACAGATGTATCATCTCTAATTTCTCATGCCTGAAAGTTCTGCTTTCCCTTACCCACTTCTAAGGAATAAAGCCCGATAGGAGCTACTGATAGTCTATCTGCAAACGTTCGGAGGTAGGGAAGGACCTGGGAGAGCTTCAGGATCTTCAGAAACGTGTAAAAGCAGAGCTGTGGCTGCTATTACACCATCTGAGGTCCCTACTAAAAGGTAACTGTCACTATGGATGCTGTAGTGACTCACAGATGCACAGCTCAATCTCTGTACCTCAAGTTCCTCATCTGCAGAATGCAGGGAATAACAGTACTTTCCTCTAAGCACTGTTGTGAGTAGTGAGTCCAGTACTCAGAAGAGGGTCTAGCGAGGAATAAGAAATATGCTAGTTCTCTTCATTTGCATTATTCTGAGTATTTCCTACGTGCAGGCTGAGTAGTTGCTTGAACAGATGAATGAACTAATGGATTCAAGCACAAAATGCCCAAAGGTATTTCCTAGACTGTAGGTTAGCAGTATATACATCCTAATAAGAGCGTTCCGTAGATAAAAACCTAACAATTCAGAAGGGACAGATCTCAAGGCTCCACACCACTTCCTCCTGTGTTTCTGCCCACTCCTTAGATCTCCATCGATTTTTTTTTTTTAAGGGAGATTTTGCGATTGCTTCATGGGGCAAGGATGCCTAGCTAATAACTTCACGAGTCTTCGTGTGCATTTTCTCTTCCTGGCCTCTAATACGAACGTCTCCAGGCACAATCGCAAGATTCATTTCTCAGTGATGTAGGTTTCAGATAAAAGATACCCAGGGTGAGCAGCTGACCTAGAACCCAATTCTCTAGGACACTCAGAAGTAGCAGGATTTGGGGGAACCAATTTTCCTTGACCTGTTCTTAATGAAACCAATTGATTCAGATCATTTATCAGGCATAATGGCCAGGGCCTCTCGGTCCACATGGCACAGCTCCCAAGTTTGCCACCCAGAGGCTGGACACCACTCAGAACATACCCTGCACGCACTCTTGGCTACGGGACTAGACAAGGGGCCAGCCTTCAGAATATAACCCTCCCCAGCAGATGCTCTAACGAGGCTGGGGCTGCTACTCCAGGAAGAGCTGTGTGTTAGCTGGTTGGGTCTGTGCAGATTTCTGACTTCTCTGGGCCTCTGTTTCAAATAGGATGAGAGTAGGTAGCTGGGAAGGAGTGCTAGAGTTTATGCATATAAAATCATAACAGCTGCATTGTCTTGGGAGTCTTTCCTTGTCTTGTGAGGTGTCTTGGCTCCATCTCTACCTCACCCACAGTGATGGATAAAGTCCCAGGAGTTTTCCTGCTCAAAAAAAAAAATCCTTGTATCCAGACTGTACTGCCACCTACGCCAGTCCTGGCCTCTGACCTATATGTGGTCAGGCTTTCGTTTGGTATTTTACCTCCAATTAGGGCTTATTCATATTCTTGGGGTGAGAATCAAGTGAAAGCTTTGTCCTCCAACCTTCGAAAGGTGACCACCTATTTGCATGTGATTTTTCAGTGGTGTGTGTGTGTGTGTGTGTGTCACGTGTCACGTCAGGAACAGGTTTCCTGAGGACACACACTGCCCCAAAGTCAAGATCTCCTGCCTCAGCTGACCTTCTGCGGCTCCTGGCCTTCCTGCCAGTGCCACCGTGGAGCCACGTGTCCGTGGAGCACCTTGGAAGGTGCAGGGTGACCGTCCCTCGCGACACCGTTTATAAAGTGCCACGAGCGAAGTGACGCGTTCTGGCTTGGATCGTCCCAGAAGCTAGTTCTATCCTGTCTCTCAGCTCTCATTTCATGGTGATTTCACACACACACACACACACACACACACACACACACACACACACACACACACACACACACACACACACACACACACACACACACACACACACCTTTCTCAAAATTGGGAGTGCCCTGTAAGAAGAATTCACCTCCTACCCCCACCCCACCTCCCCTAGACTCTCTCCAGCCCTTGAGGCTCGTCCTGCCCCTACGCCCCTCCCAGTGTGCTCCGAGGCTCGTGTGCCATATACCACCTGTCCTGTGGCATCACTAACAAGTTTTACTGCCCTGTAAAGCTCCTCGAGGCTGAGCTGCCAGAGCAGAAGGGAAGAATTAAGACACCGGAGTTGAAAGATCTCGGGCTTCAGAAGACGGCTCTAAACAGACTTGAATAGCAGGAAGTTTCAAAGGCGCTCGTTGAAGTCCTTGGAAAAGTCCAGCCACCTCCTCTGTCAGCCAGTAGTTCCCATCCCTTTTGGATCTCTTTGAGCTCTCTCACCGAGCCACTAGTTCAGGGTCTCGCAAAGGAACCGAACAAAGTCTTTGTACTTCGGCCTTTCAATAGAAAGGGGTTGGTGGGGGCTTTGGGCACTCCCAACCAGACACAATTATGTCTGCAAAGCATCTAGGCCAGAGATTTCAGACCTCTTTCCCATCAGGAAAGGATGGCGTGTTAAAAACCATTACTACTTGTTGTTGTTACCTTCGAGCCGTGGCACAAGGGTGAGTTGTTCGCTGAGGTAGACGGTATACCCTGACCAGAATCACCCCTTCCACCCTTCCCCTAAGGGTCTCAACCGGTTCCCCTGGCTCCATTTTCACGGTACACACATTTACAACTGCATTGGTCCACCGTTCCTCTTTCCAAATCGTCTGCCCTTCCCATTCGCCTCCCAAGGTCAAGACATGTTTAAGCTCCCCGACAGTGACTGTCGTGTCGTTTAGCTGTCTGTTAACTATACAGTGGGATTACACCATTTGAAGCCGCAAGAATCTTAAAACGGTACAGGGTCAGTTAAAATCCACTTGTGTTCCCAGACCCCTTTCTGGAAGTGAGGTGACCAAGGGGGATGGATGCCACAGTTCTCTGGAATATCCTTCCACCTCCACAGGCCTCACAGCGCACAAAGCCTCCTCAAAAGAGGAGCTCCTATCCACAATGGCACACCCCTTTTCTCAACGGCCAGTGCTATAGTGGTGGTGCTGGCAAGACTACTAAAAAGAAAACAACTGAGCATCACTACACAATGTGCCCAGGACTAGGTGGAGTTTTGAAGTATTCATGTATTCTAATGTGCTAGGGAGGCCGTCACAAGCTTCAGGGACCCTATTCGTTGATGAAACCCAAGGGCTTAGGCCGCATCCAATGTAGATCTGAGCCTTGTGTTGAGAACTCAAAGGCAGGAAGAGGGAAAGAGACCAGGCACCCAGTGAGGCCAGCATGAGTGGCCATATTGAAGGGGGATGAAGAGAGAGAAAGGACACTGTAAATGTTGAACAAGGGACAAAGCACGATTGGGTAGCGAGGTGGCTCACAGCCATCATCCTAGCTACTCAGAAGGCTAAGATCTGAGGATCACAGTTCAAAGCCAGTCCTGGCAAGGAACATCCTGTGAGTCTCTTATCTCCAATGAACCGCCAAGAAAACCAGAAGTGGTGCTGTGGCTCAAGTGGTAGAGCCAAGTGGTTGAGCTGAAGAGCTGAGGGACAGCGCCCGGGTCCAGAGTTCAAGTCCCAGGACCAACAACAACAACAACAACAACAAAAAAAAAAAACATTGGGAGAGGGAGGGGAGAACTCCAATATGAAACCCAAGCAAAAGGTCCAGCTGTGAGGAATCCAGCCGCAAGTACTGAATGTAGAGGCAGCAGCCCAGCAAAAGCAAGTAGAAGATAAGACACAAAGGCCAAGTCTGCAGTCAGCAGTGGACGCACATCCAGGGCTAACCAAAGGAAAAAGGAGACACCGAGGAAGCTGAGGAGCAGAGTTCAAAAGGGACAGCCAATGAACTCAGAACCCTGCAAGCTGGGGAGACTGGGGTCCACATGGCTGGAAAGACCAGGAAGATGACCACCACACCAGGACTGCTCGCTGGATTTAGCCATGGAAGGGCAGTAGAATGCCCAGGGAGAGTGGGGGAGGCCCATTGGAAGGGGAGGGTGTAGATGTAAAGGCAGGCAGGGCAAACAGAAGAGGGTGTCCACACTTTGGGAGAATGGAGTGCCATGCAGAAGAGAAAAGGAGCAAAGCAGAGTCAGGAAAGAATTGTTTTCTAAACGGAAGAGGTGAATATATAGGTGGTGATGGAAGAGTACAACTCCTGGGTGGTCTCGGAGGACATAGGGACAGCCAGCCCGGGCTCCTTTGGGGATAAGTGACAAAAAACTTGATCCACTGTGACCGCAGAAGTAGAGGAAGTGTTGGCTCCTGTGACTGAAACATTCCTAGGTAGTCTGACTTCTGGCACAACTGGGCCGAGGGGCTCAGGGATCTCTTGGCACTTCCAGTCTCCGTTCCTCATTTTTCACCCCATTCTCAGACTCCTCCTCTATGTTTCTAATCTTTTTTTTTTTTAATTGAGAGGCCCACATACTGTAAGACTTGGCCCTGTGTGTGTGTGTGTGTGTGTGTGTGTGTGTGTGTGTGTGTGTGTGTGTGTGTGTGTGTGTGTGTGTGTGTGTGTGTGTGTGTGTGTGTGTGTGTGCGCGTGCGTGCGTGCCAATTCTGTGGCTTGAACTCAGGGCCTGGGCACTGTCCCTGAGGTTTTTTGTTTTGGTTTTGTTTTTTTTTACTCAAGGTTAGTGCTTTGCCACTTGCGCCACTGATCTACTTCTGAGTTTTTCCTGGTTCGTTGGCGATCAGAGTCTCACAGACTTTCCTGCCCAGGCTGGCTTTGAACCATGATCCTCAGATCTCAGCCTCCTGAGTAGCTAGGATGACAGGCGTGAGCCACTGGCGCCTAGCCCCCTATTTCTTTTTACTGCTGAATCGCACTAATATCCTACTTTCTGTTCCTTCCATTTGAACATTTTACATAAATGGAGTAATACTGTATGTGAACTTTTAATAATACTCTGCTGTGAATCATGTTTTGTATACCACTGATAAATTGGTGGGTATTTCCCTCTGTGGTTACTATGCATAATGCTAATTATGTACTTTGTATATAAGTTTCTTTGCAAATATGTGTTTTAAATTTCTGGGTCACATAGTAACTGTGTTTAATTCTTTGGAAAAAAAACAGTTCAAATTGTTTTCCAAAGTGGTGGAGCCATTTTATATCCTCACCAATAGCGTATGAGGGACTCCGTTTCTCTATGTCCTTGACAGAATTTGTCATCTTTCTTTCTTATTGTAACTGACCATTATGGCTTTGATTTGCAAGTTCCTTAACTAATAAGGATGCTTCACTTTTTTTTTCATATTCTCAGTGGTCACTATGTATCTTCTTTAGAGAGGTATATGTTCAAATCTTTTGCCCATTATTTTGATTTTTAAAAAGCCTTTATTGAGTTGTATTCGTTATTTACACATTCTACGTAGAAGTCCTTTACAAGATAATATGACTTGAAAATACTTTCTCTCATTCTGTGTGCTGGCTTGATGGTGTCTTCGGCAGCAGCACACACCTTTTTCTTTCTTTTTCTTTTTTTTAATTGGTTGCTTGTAGTTCAGGCTGAATCTAAGAAACAATTACTTAATCCAAAACCTCTTGTTTTCTTCTAGGAGTTTTATACTTTCATTTCTTATGTTTAGGTTTGTCATCCATCTTGAGTTTCTTTGTATTTATGGTGTAAGGCAGTGCACCATTTGTTTTCTTGATTTCATTCTTGGGATGTACGCATATGGTTGGTTTTTATGTGTCCTGCCAGCTTACTTAACTCATTGTTAAATCTGATTGTTATCTTCATGAATTGCTTAGGGTAGACTTAAGGTCACCTTCAGATGAAATCCTGCCTTTCGCTTTTCCTGTTTAGATGCTCTTTTGTTCCTTCTTCTTGCCCGATTTTTCTGCCTTCTCTTACAGTGTTGGGAGGTGGTGAAAAGAGCCATATCTTGACTTGTTCTAGTTCATTAGAGGAAACTTCCCATCATTTCTGAAGTACTGGGGCATTGAGCCCAAGGTTTTTACACATGGCCTCCCAGAGTGGAGCTTAACCCTGTGACCAGCCACTCAGACCCTCACAGGTCATAGCAAGGTAAGGGGAAGCCAACCACTGGGACAGTGTAAGCTACACGAGATGCATTGCTAAGCGTTCCTCCCACCTGCTGGGTAGAAAAGACACAGAAGAAGCTACTGCACCGTACAGGCAATGGACAGCTGAGGCTTCGACCAAGACAAGGGCTAAATGTCTGGTGCAGAGCTGGAGCTAAAGCCACAAATCAGAACAAGCAGGTGAATCCATAAGAGAGCCAGAAGAAGAATTAGAAGATTGAGAGCCAGCATGGGAAGAGAAGCAACATTTATGAAGTGACCGGGAACCGGCTGGGTGCCGGTGGCTGACCTCTGTCATCCTAGCTACTCAGGAGGCTGAGATCTAAGATCTCGGTTCAAAGCCAGCCCTGGCAGGAGAAGTCCATGAGACTCTTCTCTCCAGTGAACCACCAGAAAACCGGAAGTGGTGCTGTGGTTCAAGTGGTAGAGTGCTCACCTTGAGCTGAAGAGCTGGGGGACAGGGCCCAGGCCCAGAGTTCAAGCCCCACAACTGACAAAAAAAAAAAAAAAAAGAAATAAAATAAGAGAAAGGAGGAAAGAAAGAAAAAGAGAGAGAGAAAGAGAGAGAGAGAGAGAAAGAGAGAGGGGGGAAGGAAGGAAGGAAGGAGGGAAGGAAGGAAGGAAGGAAGGAAGGAAGGAAGGAAGGAAGGAAGGAAGGAAGGGCCCATTGGTCCAGTCAGCTTACTTCTGCCAGATTCCTGATAATCTGCCTTCTCCCCAGCTTCCTAGGGACCTAATTACAAAAGCTATCTCATATCTAATCAGCAAGAAAATCAGCCACAATCATCAACTTAAGCCACATTCTCCTCGGCCTTACGTTCAAGCCATACACATTATTGGATCTGAACGGTAAAGGTTCCTTGGCAGCTGTGTTTGGACTGCAACTCAGAGAGACAGAGAGAGACAGAGAAAGACAGCACGGGCGCGCAATGGTCAAAATCACCCTTAGCATTTGCTGACTGTGTGCCTTGGGCCGGGAATTGTGCCAAGCGTTTCCTATGTGAAATGTCAAGATATTCCTCACCACAGCCCCAAGAGGGCAGAAGCTATGATCATTTCCTGGTCTTTGGAAGCGAGAACGGGCTGGTAGCAGCGACACAGGGAATCAATGGCGGCGACTGGGGAATAGTATGGATTGAACCGGATGGTAGTGGCTCAAGAATGACACCTGCGTTCCTCTGTGGGTACAAGCAAGGGGGTGACGGACCTTGAAGAGGTGGGCGTCTTCAACGCGCCATCCTAACGTACTTTGAGTAGCATCGACTCAACAACCTGTCTGTCCTCCGGATGTTCCCATGTCTGGGCCACCTAGATCGTCCCCTGTGTCCTGGGTGTGAGTCGTCTGGTGCACACAGAGCCTCTCCTGGCTCACAGTGAGCCAGGTCATCTCCAGGTGAACACCTGGCCCCAACACAGGCTGTACCCAGAATACACTGGCCGTTTAAAGGGCTCCCATGGAAGCAAGGACACCTGTTAATTCTTCCCACTTTCTTTTGCACATCTATTATTTTCACTATGAAATAGTGAACACGGAAGAGCGCAGTTGATAATAATAAATACCCACGTGCCTGCCACTGGGAGTGAACAAAGATAAATGTTTGGTTGGGTTCCAACCTCCCCCCCCCCCCGCCCCCAGCTGTTTGCTTCAGTTCTTCTTTCAAAGAAAGTAAAATATCACAGATGCATCGATGACTTCTCTGAATCCCCCCCCCCTTCCCTTCCCTCCCCTTCTCTCCCCAGAGGAATCATGGTTCTGAGGGAGTTGGCACATTCCTGTATTTTTATTTTTTGGCCAGTCCTGGGGCTTGAACTCAGGGCCTGGGCGCTGTCCCCGAGCTGCTTTTCCCTCCAGGCCAGAGCTCTACCACTTGAGCCACAGCGCCACTTCCAGCTTTTACTGAGGAATCGAACCCAGAGCTTCATGCATGCTAGGCGAGCGCTCTACCACTGAGCCACCTTCCCAGCACCTCCCACCCTCCCCCCGCCCCTTTGTCTCTTTTTCATCTTTTCCAGCTAGACAAAGCCAGGGGTGTTCCACTGACCCTGTTGTTTTCATATCGTCAGGTCGACCTATTACTAAATATAACTTGAACTTGACCGTACGGATTTATATTTTATTGCCCAATTTGCTTGATATCATCTTACCCATAAAAAAAAAGTAAATAAATAAATACCCTCCTGCGCTAGGCCCTATTTGTGAACCTCCGGAGTACTTCCTGGCTGTGTCTGTCCCTGGGCCTCGGTTGCTGTCTTCCCGGGGTCCCCTACCCCTCATACCAACCTCTCCCCACCCCCAACACTGCCGACTGCCTTCCCACAGGGTGAAGGCCCGGCTCGGTACAGGCTACATCGTGCCCACGGTGGAAGTTACCCAGTGAATGTCTCCCTCAGCTGCCAGGAAAGGACCAGGTAAATAACCTGGAAGGACAAGGTCACCTTTTCCTCTCCTCTCCGCTATTTCTTGCGCCACCTCTATCTCTTTCCATCCCTCTGTCCTTTTGTTGGCCTATTCTGTCTCTTTGTTTTCCCCCTCTGACTTTCTTCTGTGTTTGTCTCTCCTTCCATCTTCCTGGGGTCCCTGTGTCTCAGTGTCTCTGAGCATCCCTGGTCTCTGTCTCTCTCTGTCTCTCTCTCCCTAGTTTTCCTCCCTCTGCTCCCCTCTCCCCCCTCTCCTCCCTCTCTGGAGCCATCCAAGCTTATGGCTAGGAACAGATTGGCTGTTAGGCCGCTGGCCCCAGGCCCTTGTCATCACACAGGCTCCTCCCTCCGCGTGCCAGCCCTTTAGCGACCACCTGGGGAGTGCAAACTGTCCTGCCACAAACAGGTTACTGTCACCAGTGTGATTCAGGGCCTGGCCCAGCCCAGGGCTGGGCCTGCCTGCCTGCCCGCCTCCCTCGGGTAACCCCGGAGCAGTGAGTTCCCTGCCTCACTTGCGCAACTGGCCACTCCGGGAGCCAAAAGCCTGGCCTCAGAGGAACTCTGAGGTGGGGGTGCAGGTCCAGCACACGCGAGACAGGGGTCTTCTCCAGGACAGACATGGTCAGGACAGTCCAGAGGCCTCGGGGCCTATGCCCACATCACACACACACACACGCGCGCACGCACGCACGCACACACACACACACACACACACACACACACACACACACCACAGCTGGGGAAAAGGAGCTAACACACAGGGAATTGATAAACCTCTTTACACCGTTCCCGCCCCCCCCCCCCCGCCCCCGGGCCAGGAAACCAAGGATCAGAGAAGAAAAAGGATTCTTCCAGTAGCGCACATGCGCACAAGTTATCTCAAGGCAGCCACACCCCCACCAGGTGCCCAGAAGATGGGTTTTCTAGAAAAACACAGACAAGTGACATCATCCCTTCCCAGCCACAGCCTAGGTCCCCCAAACCTCAGTGTCTTGCCCCTCCAGCATGCTCCACCCCCCCCCAACCCGAGGATGAAGTGGTGCTGTGGCCGCACACCTGTGTTCACATCCAGGGGCTGGGGTGGGGAGGGGGGTGGGGAATGGGCTGACGCTGTCATATGCCTGGTGTGTGGAGAACATGTTCCCCACTATCTCCACCTGCCTCAGCCCAGGGCAGGGGGAGTTGAGATTAACGTTGGCCTATGTGAGGCTCGACTCCCTAATTTCTAGAAGCTCTGTTTAGGATTCAAAATTAAAAAAAAAAAAAAAAATGGGCCTGGGAAGGTGGCTCAGTAGTAGAGCGCTTGCCTTGCATGCACGAGGCCCTGGGTTCCATTCCTCAGCACCACCTAAGCAGAAAAAGCCGGAAATGGCGCCATGGCTCAAGTGGTAGAGCGCTCGCCTTGAGCTGAAGAGCTCAGGGACAGCGCCCAGGCCCAGAGTTCAAGCCCCACGACCGATTTAAAAAAAAAAAAAAGTCCCCATTAAGGAGAAGGCAGACTTCAAAGTAGGCAGCTGGGCCTGGGAGCCCTTCCCTGTCCCTCCCTCTCCCCCGCCCCCCAGCCCTCTCCCTGCTCCTGGCTGGACAGAGGACAGGATGGCAGGATGCGGTGGGAGCAGGCCCAGCTCATGTTTCCCTCCCCCTCTCTTCCTGGCAGGGATTACATGGAGAGCAAGGAGGACAGCTGAGCTGGCAGGTGGTGGCCTGCCATGCCTGAGGGGGGCGGGGTGGGGGAAAGCTGGGGAGGGAGGACGGCTGAGGTAACTCAGGCCTCTCTTCCTGTTCCCCCCATCCTCCTTTCTCCATAAGAGACTTCCGGGGATTGAAGAGCCGGTGGGGGTCTGTGGGGCAGCAGTTAGGGCTGGGGTGAATGAGTGCTACGTTAATTGTGGAATGTCTAGCTAGTACCGCCCTCCTCCAGTGTCTACCACCTCCCCTATGGTACAAGCTCTGCAGGGGCATCTGTGTGGGTCAACTGCAGAAGAGCCCCGTTTACCCTGAGATGTTCCCTAGATCTCTTGATTGCTTGGGCCACCGACACAGCCACTTAAGAATGTTCCAGCCTTGGGTTAGAGGTTGTCGACCAATAATCCTTAGAGGGTTATTAGAATGGTCAGTGGACAGTTTGGTGTCCAACAGAGAGGACTGCACGCAGATCTGCAAAGCGGGGTAAGGCCATGATTGCCAGAGAGGCCCAGGCCTAGGGTTTATGAAGCCCTGACTGAAGGATTGTCAGGTGAGAGCGCAGCTCATTGCCTCCTGCAGCCATTGCCTCTTGCCTCCACCCCATCCCTGGAGGAGATCCGAAACCACAAGTGCCACACTGAAGATTTAGAACCCCCGGCTGCGCGAGTGCTCATAGATCCGGCGTAAGATTACTTTGGTATGGTTACTTGGTGATTTCCAGCCAGGGAGTCTGGAATCTTGCAGCTGGAATCTTGGTCTGGCGCAGTCACTACTTCAAATAGGTATGGCCTGGCATCCGAATCTGACAGCTGTGTATGCCCTGCAATCTCCTCCCCGCTGGGCGCCCTGTGAGCTGATAGATTTTTTTTTTTTGTGGTCTCTACCACGTGAGCTTTTGGGCAGTGTGGTCCAGAAGTTCCTGTCCAGGAGCAGGTTCTTCAATCATCCTAGACCTGCTTCATTTCGAACGCTCATTCTGATATTCGCAAGCCTATTCAACCTAGCCCTGTTCTTCCTGCTTTGGGAAAAAGCGGAACAGGAGCCCTCTTGGATTCCCACTCTAAAAAACAGGTAGCTACATCGCAAGTTGTTGTTTAGAATGATCGAGATTAGCGAAAGTACCTAGCATAGGGCCCTACACAGTGTATGTGTGCCCAAGACCTTGTTTCCTTCCGTTTTAGTCCATTCTAAAGGCTGTAACAAAATACCACAGGCCTGCGCAGAATACAGATTTTTTTTTTCCTTTTTCCCTCACAGTTCTGGTGCTGGAGAAGCTCAAGATCAAGGAGCCAGCAGACACAGCATCCAGAAAGGCCTCACTTCCCGCTTCAGGCACCTTCTTGGTTTTTTAAGAGTGCTATCCCATGCATGAAGGCTCTGTCTCAGGAACTAATCCCCTCCCCAAAGCCACCCTCCTCATACCATCGCTATTAGAATTTTAAACTTAAGATCTGAAGACCAGGGGACATTCAAACCATAGGTAACACCTTCTTCCCTATTTCTTCCTTCCTCCTTTCTTTTCTTCCTTTCTTTCTTCCTTTCTCCTTTACCTTACTTCTTTCCTTCCTTCCTCCCTTTCTTTTTCTTCCTTTTTTCCTTCCCTTTGTTCCTTTCTTTCCTTTTTTCCTTCCTTCCCACTATCTCAATCTTCTCAGAAAGGATAGTCCCAAGTATCCTAATAGGTCTTCATTCATCTCCCTCTCTTTTCCTCTACCCAGATTCTTTGTGAGACTGAAAGCTTCCTCCAAGAACCCCTTTTCCCTGCCTCCTTCATCAATGAATAGTTTTTCATTCCCTAGGTCGACTACAAGAGAACCCTTCATCTTTGTATCTCCACAGCAGCAGACACAGTGCCTAGCTCAAGATGGAATGAAGGAGTTGTAACTGGATGATGATGGAGGACAGATGGGCAGATGGAAGGATGGATGGGTGAATGGGTGGATGGATGGATGGATAGGTGGGATGGGTGTATGAGTAGATGGATGGATGGATGGGATGGATGGGTGGATGGATGGATGGATGGATGGATGGATGGATGGATGGATGGATGGATGGATGGGTGGGATGGATGGGTGGGTAGGTGGATGGATGGATGGGTGGGTAGGTGGATGGATGGATGGATGGATGGATGGATGGATGGATGGACGGATGGATGGATGGGATGGATGGGTGGGTGGGTGGATGGATGGATGGATGGATGGATGGATGGATGGATGGATGGATGGATGGATGGGTGGGTGGGTGGCTGGGTGGGTGATCAAAGGAAGAATGGATGGATGGACCATATTAGGTAGATGGGATAGAAGGCTGAGGTTGGAAGAAGAGTTGAGAAGAGATGCCTAGGTAGAGATGGATGGATGGGTAAACCGCTAAGTGAGATGGATGGACGTGAAAGTGCAGCGTTCCTGTGTATGACAGGATGATTGGTGGATGGATACACAGATGGCCAACTAGGACGTGCCACAGTTGGCTTTGGGCCAAGGCAGGAAGGATGCAATGAATTCCCAATCAGTGTTCCCATTCTGTCTTCACCGTTCCTAATCCACGCACATGGTGACTGATAGTGCAAGAGGGAGCAATGGGCGCTATCTCCATGACAGTGTTGCCCAAGTCCTCACTTAGGGAATCTTACCACCCCCATGCAGGTCAAAGCTCAGAAGGCAAGAATAGACCAAAGGGGGACATTTGCCCCTCTCTGGCCCTGGGCCCAACCCTGCTGTTGGGAGCTGTTTCGGGGAAGGACTGACTGTACTCGCAGAGCTTCTGCTGTCCTCACATTCAACACCACAGGCTGGACACCTGCCGACGGCTCCCCTCCCTCTCCCCTGCCCATGGGCAGGCTCACATTCCATCCACACCGGGGTTCACATGCGTATCCCCTCTGTGTGGCCCCTGCTCCATGGAGAGCTCCCCGACGGTAGGAATGGTGTCATCTGTGCTGCCCTGCTCTAGGCCTACAGCCTTTGGCACAGAATTGGCACAGAGAGAGTGTGGACTAAATGTTTTAAAAATGGATAGGGCGTCTTAGACACAGCTGCTGTCACTGGGGTTCACAGGTGGCGGGGAGGGAGCCATGGAGAGTGGATATCAGCCCTTCACTTGCCAAACATGTTCAAGGGGTCAAGACCTTGTATCTCTCTGACCCCCCCCCCCCACACAACTTTCTTGTCGGCTCGCAATATTAATAATCAATACGGCTCAACCATCTCCCATGTGAGGCTGTAAGGATCCTGCCGGAACTTATAATCTGACCCTTTGAAGGACTCCATCTGTACCCCTGGAGCTTTGAGAGCCAAACCCCAAAGCTGAACATTCCTCCTCCCCACCCCACCCCAGCCTCACTATTGCAAAGCAGCGGAAGGAGAGAGATCAGCCACAGGAGGTGAGCATGTCCCACTTTTAAGGTTTCTGCAGCCAGGGCTATGCATAATCACCCTGACCTCAATCTTTCTCAGTGAATTACCGAGAGAGAGAGAGAGAGAGAGAGAGAGAGAGAGAGAGAGAGAGAGAGAGAGAGAGAGAGAGAGAGAGAGAGTTCTCTGCAAAAGGAGACCTGCAAGAAAAAGCCAAAGTTCCACCAGGCTGTCTGTCGGGGGGCCCCTCCTCATTCTAGCCTTCCCAACTTAATAAGGAACCGTGGCTTATTTGCTGTTTCTGTCCGGCTTGTGATGTCCTGCGTGCGGCTGCACACGTGAAACTAAAAATACCCTCGGCTCCTATTAGAAGCTCTGCCCCGGGGACAGGCAAAGTCGAGTCTGCACTGCCATGAAGAGCTGGCGCTCTGAGGAACCCTGGGATCCATCCAGGCTGCTGGGCCTGTCTCTCTTGGGGGCTGATGGGCAAACAACATGGGGTACCCAATGGGATCCTGGTGGCAGGGGGGTGTGTGGAGGGGTGCCGGGGGAGGTCTACGGTCACGATCGAAAGGTTGTTCTAGCTTAATTTGTGGCTCTGTTCGGTCTCTCTAAAGACATCCCCATGACCCTATCACTCCATTAGACAGCTCACTTCCCCCCGACCCTTGCCAGGATCCTGCAAAGGTCAACCCAGCACGTAAAAGATACCCGGGCTCCCCCTCTTTTTACTGAAACGTGAGGAATGGCAAATCCATTAGGGTTAACTAGCCCTGTCAGAAACCACCAGGACAACTGGAAGACTAAGCTTCTCGATCCTTTCTCGGTCAACAGAACAGACACAAATCCATTCATCCAGCCTCAAAGTGATGGGCGAGTTCCTGGAAACAGACTTGCAGAATTCTGAACAGAAGCCAGATTCTAGGGCCCAGAGGGGACCCTGAAGCAGGTGTGCGGAGCCCTGTGCACACAGAGAGGCGGATACATCGAGGAACATGCAAAGGGACATGTGGAGAGCTCAGCCATATACACTTGGCAAGGCCCACGAGGTAATCTCTCCGTGGGCTTTCATGTGCCACTGGATACCTCCCTTGGCATTGCTTGAGATATTTGGGAAATGGTGGTGAGAGACAAATTGATTTTCATCATCTCCCATCCTCCAGGAAAAGGCCAAGATACATTAGAGTATAAACCCCAAGTGCTTAAGAGTTCGGAATGACGTGCGACCCACATTTATATGGGATTATGAGCAAGAAGATGGGATCTTAATGAGCTATGGACAGGAGAATATGGAAAGTCAATTAAGGTGTCATGAACAGAAATGATGAGACAAGGAATGGCTAATGGCAGATTGGGGAGAGATGTCCGACAGAAAGGTTGTGAGTGGAAATTGGGTTTAAAAAGAAAACCACAAATTACAACTTTGGCTCCTGATTGGGGTGAGAGTAGGGGGTCAAGACTACATAGGACCTGGGCATGTCCATCCCAGTACCAAGCTCCCCGCCCCACCACCACCACCAAATTCAGGCTCTAGAATGTTTTAGAAGGTTATCTTGAGAGACGCTTGTCCCCATTTAACCTCCCTCTCCCAGCATTCCCTGAAGGTCTGTGAGGGAGACAGGTTACAAAAATCTGGGAGGCTCTGCTCTGCCTCTAGGCTACAGGGAGAAATCTCTACTTGGCTGGGAGTACTCATTCTGTCCAATTTGACTCAAAACATTTATTGAGTACCTCCTGTATACAGCACGGAGGCTGGGTGTACGGAGAGGATCCGAGAATGAATCAGACAGTGACCCGGTCCTCAGAGAGCTCAAAATGGACAGAAGTATGGCAAAGAGTTTCCCCCCAGAGAGTTTGCTATAACACAGGAACGACCTGCCATTGGAAGAGTCTTCCTTCTCTCCATAAACATTGTGTTATGGCCCAAGCAGTAGGATAAAGGAACGAGGGCCTGGGACCCCAAACGTCTCACACACATGAACACATGCAAGTAAATTTATATTTAAAAAAAAAAAGAGAGAGAGGTCATTCTCAAAGGTAATACACAATAAGCCTTCAAAAGCGATACTGCATATCAATAATCCTCATGTGGAAGGTTTACCTAATGGTAATATTTGCTGTTTGGGATGGTGAGTGAAAGGCAGACATCGACAGCCCATGAGATTGCAGACAGGTACAATCTTTCTGGAAAGTAATTTGACATTGTATATATCCCAGGCCTTAAAATAGTCCTAACCTTTGACTCAGTAATTCCACTTCCAAGAATCTATTCTAAGGAAATAACCAGATATGTGGTGGTCAAAGGTGTAGGCACAGAGATTATTTATCATTCCATTATTTATAAAGGTAGGCAATATAAAACAAACTAAAACTCCAACCGTAAGAAAAAGCAGAAAGAGGATTGTGGTACATCCACGTAATTGGTGATGAGGCAGCTTTTTAACTTGGCTTTGGAGAGATCTTCGTAAGCTCTTAACACATGTTGAGAAGGGGGAAAACTCGTGATGCAAAACTCTGTATAGTGTAATCCCAATTTCTTTTTTTTTTTTTTTTAAGAGTGGGTTGGGGCGGGGAGGAATTATAGGTTAAGACTGTTCCAAGTGACAGAATACACCGGTGATTCACACCTGTAATCCTAACTTCCCGGGAGGCTGAGATAGGAGGATCACAGTTTAAAGCTAGCCAGGGTAGTACAAAAGTCAGTGAGACTCTCATCTCCAATTAAAGGCCCAAATCTGGAAGCGGAGCTGTGGCTTGAGTGGTAGAACACTAGCCTTGAATCAAAGAGCTCAGGGCCAGCACCCAGGGCCCTAGATCAAGCTTCTAGACTGGTGCATGTGCATGCATGCACACACACACACACACACACACACACACACACACACACACACACACACACACACACACAAATGGTACCACAGACCTGGCATTCTCAGAAAGCATCAGGGAGGAGGCAAGGGATGGTTTGAGGGCTCGAAGGATGACTAGAATGTCCTTGCCAGGGAGATGCAAAGAGATTTTCCAAGAAGAAGTAACAGCAAAAACAAAAGCACAGGAATAGAAGCAACTAATCCAGGCTGGCCATCAGACCCATGAGAAGCCAGTATAAGCAAGAGAGAAGATTTTCTAGAAAGGGGCTCCCCAGGTAAGAGACCACTCATCCCCAGAAGAGCTGAAGCAATCAGGAAATGAGGGCCTGATAAGGTTGCTCTTCCACAAATTCTCCCACTCTGGTGAACGCTTATAACCACCAACCTGTGACAGCCACCACCCCTGCTACGTCTTCCCCACCGGTACCACCGCACCCGTGAAGAAAAAACCTGTCTTCCCTGCACATTCCCTATCCAGCATCGGCCTGCCCACCGTGTCTCCACAGGAAAGAGAGAGGAACTTGCTTCAGGGAATCCGAGAGAAGTAAAACCCTTGTGACTCCAAGTGCTCAACCGCTGCTTCTGAGGAGAGAGAAAGCCCTTGAAAGAGTTAGGCCGTGCTGTGTGTGTGTGTGTGTGTGTGTGTGTGTGTGTGTGTGTGTGTGTGTGCATGTGTGTGCATGTGTGTGTGTGTTTATACACATGTAAGCCAGAAATGAGACTCCTCGTGTTAGCATGAGGAAACCTGCTTTGAAAGTCACTCTCTCTACTTGCATCCGTGCCCACGAGGCTGAGCTATCTAGGGATTCCAGTTCGACTTTATTGGAAGCCAGTGGAAGATGCCCAGTGGATAGAGATGCTGAGCAGTGATACTTCAGCCGCCTTGACACAGACCGAATTGTGAGCCTACAGGCCTTGGGAGAAGACCTTCCGAATCTCAGGGTGCGACCCGTCCTCCCAGCCCCCATCACTGACTTGTCTCTCCACCTGTCTCCTTCCTCACCCTTAAAACAAGCTAAGAGTAGCAGCTGACATTCAGAGGACCACTTGTTATGTTTTATATGCCAGACAACTTACGTGGCCTGGGAGCATTTTTATTACCACCACCACCACCACCACCACCACCACCACCGACCCCCCCCACCCACCAAGTGTTACGGTGAGAAAAATGGAGTGGAAATGGCTAGTCTCCTGGCAGTGCTAGTCCTGGGGGCGTGGGGGCCTGGACTGTTCCAAGGAGAAGATGGGAGCTGTGAAGATACTCCCCTGGGGAGGAGGGGAGGGGGCGAGTCCCAAAGCCAAGGCCTCCTGGGTGTGGGTGGTATTGATCAATGATGGAAGTTCAAAGGACAGAACTATGCCCCACCCTGGGTGGGCCTCCTCCTAGTGCCAAAAGCTACCAGGCAGATACTCCTAATAGGCAGACCTCCAGCCAAACGTCCTGCTGTTGTGGGCTGGGCAGGCCAGGCCTGGCTAAAAATAGAAGGGGTTCTCAGGTCCAGTTCCCTGACAGCCAAGAGACAGCTCCCAGCGTCCCAGCTGCCTCCTGCTCCTCCTCCTCCTCCCTCCCTCCCTCCCTCCTTCTTCCCCCTTCCCCTCAGGGCAAGAGCCAAAGGAATGGTGATTTTAATACTTGCACTTCAGGTGGGAGAGGACCCATAGCTTGATACCCACTGTAGGTGTAAAGCAGCCATGCTGGAAGGGGGGAAGGTGGGGAGGGGGAGGGAATTCCCTGTTCCCCAATTCCCAGCCCATCTATCCTCCTAGAGAAAAAAAGAGAGGAGGGGGGGCGAAGCAAAACCTATCAACCTCCCAAGATCCCACCCTCTCATCCAATGAAGCCAAAGGGGGAAAGCTGGTCCTTTCCTGCACATACCTTGGAACTCCACCTGGAGCCTTCCCCCTTCCTCCCTCCCCACCCTTACCCAATGTGTATAATGTCTTGTGTGAGGAGGGGGGAGGTGTGGAAGGAGGGGGGGTCTCTGCTTAGAGCTTCCCCAAGCTGGAAATAGATGAGGTCAGCACCCCTACCCCCACATGGGAGGAGGGTCCTGGGAGCCCGGGGACCAGTGCTTTTTGTGCAAGTAAATAAATAAGTAAGAAGGGTGGGTGGGTGGGAGTGGGGATGGGGGAGAGGGAAACTTTGCAAAACCCAAGTCTGCAACCGCCCTCCCCCCTTCCCGCCAAGTCCACTGTGCAGAGACAGTGGCTTGGGTGCAGATCTAGGAGGGGGGTGGGGTGGGGATGGGATAGGATGGAATGGGGTGCGGTGGAGGTGGAGGAGGGGGGATTTCCTTTCAAAGGTGACTCAGTGCTGTCTGCGAGTAGCGCCCATCCCAGGCGTGAGTTTCCCCCTCCAGCCCCCCTTCCCTCCCCTCCACTAATGGCCTGTTTGGCAGAGTCAGCAAAACAGATCGGATGGGGAGGGGGGGGGTGCAGCGCCCTCTCCCCGCGCCCTGCGCCCTGTGCGCGCACGCGCGCGCGCCCTGGCCCCCGTCCCCCCCCCCCCCCACCGCGTCCCGGGCCAGGCCGGGGCCGGGGCCATTTGCAGCGCAGGAGGACAGGAGAAGAGCGTTGCAGAGCCACGCATGGAGCTGCAGGAGGACGCCGAGGCCGCCGTGGCCATCGACATGCTGCTGATCGTGCACCCGGAGGAGCGGCCGTCGCCGCGGGCGCGGGCCGAGCCGGGCGCCAGGCTGCAGCCGCTGCAGCAGCGCCGAGCAGGTAAAGCCGGGGTTCACCCCAGGTGTGTGTGTGTGGGGGACGCACCTCCCCCCTCCTCCCCAGGCTGGGCTCCCTCCGACCAGGAGGAGGAGGAGGGTGGGCAGGGAGAGGAAGACCTGGGCGCACGCCCCCCCACCTCTCCTTTATCCCCACCCCACTTGCTGCCCAGGACACCCTGGGGGTCCCCATGGCAACGCCTGCCTGGCCATTGTCCCAGGCTGACTCCCTGGGGCACAGGCCCGGGGAGGGGTGGGGTGGTTACCTGCCCGCCCCCAGGGTGAGGGGTGTGCAGTGGGGATCAGAGCCTCAGGCTGATGCCACCCGGACCCCATCCTCTCCCCACACCTACACCCCCAGCCGGCCAAGTTCTCTCTGTGTGTGGGTGTGTGTGACTATGGACCAGGCCCATGCACACACCTAAGCCTGGATAAGCTAAGGAGCTCCTGGGGTCGGGGAGGCCTTAACAACTGAAGTCTCCTCTCCTGCCTCGGTTTTCCTCATCTCCTGAGCCAGGTGACATGGAGAAGAAGGTACGGAAGAGAGAAACAGGGGTGCGTGCAGGTGGCTGTAAGGATGGGGCAGGGGGAGGAGGGGGGTTGGGAATCCGCTGTCCCCACCCCCCACCCACACACACACTGCTCGCTCAAACGCGTCCCTCCCTTTGGTGATTTGGAAGGGGAAACTCACAAGAGAGATTGGGTGCTGAGTGAGCATGGGTGGGAAGCAGGCCTGAGTGTTCGCAGGGTACACAGTGCGAATAGCATGTATATGGTTCTTCAAAAAAAAAAAAAGATGGATGTTCAATAAGCCCGTAAGACGTGTAGAGGCCTTGGGGTGTCCTGGATTTCCCCCCTTTGCCACCCCCCCCCCCCCCCCCCCGCAAAGAAGCCTGCAGCAATGGTGTCTGCATGCCTTCTTCAGGAAGGATGACTGACCACAGTGCAGAAAATGACTTCGGCATCCACACACCCCCAACCCTACAGTACCCCCCCCGCCCCCCGCAGTCCTGCTCTGCCTTGACTCCCACCTCCCCAGAGCCTCAGAGCACAGCAAGCATCTATCTGCTGTCTTAACTGTCCTGCAGAAAGGGCTGTCCTGTGGGCAGCCGTGACCTACCAGCTACAGGCTAAGGTGGCCCAGTAGCTTGTCGGGAAGGCAATCAAGGAAAGGAAATAGGCTGGAGGGCTCAGGAGGATTGGAGGCCTGGGACTGTTTACTTGAGTTGTTTACTGCAGGGTGAAAGAAAATAGCCCACCCAAGGTCTTTGCAGGTAGGAAAGAGCAGAATCTCAGAACCAACATGAGATCCCCCCTACGGTATGCCCTATTGTGGTGGTCAGGCCCAGGAGCCCCCAATTCCCAGTCTCCTGCAATCACATCTATCCCAAAGATTCAGCCATCAGAGAGAGACAGAGAGAGCAAAGAACACAGAGAAACTCAGAGTAAGAAGGCCAGGCCTGGGAATAGCCGTGAGGGGTCAAAGCTCCAGGGCACCAGACCAATGTGCCACCTAGGAGCTATGTCCATGATCTGAAGCTAAAGGCGCCTCTGCTTGATAAATACTGGCACTTTCTTGAAGATGCCATAGAGAGGACTGTATCAACAGTTCACAAATGGCCTGCACCAGAGTAGAGGAAAAGGAAGGGCCCGGCCCTCCAAGGTCTGCAAACAAACCCCAGATTCTCCCTCCCTCTGCAGAGCCATTATCCCCTCCAGGATGCTTCTTCCTTGCCTCTGCCAAGCAAGGCCTGAGCCCCATGTCAGAAGAATGAAGTCTGAGCCACTTTCACAACACAGACAGGCCCAGTGGCCCCGATGTCAGAAGGGCATCCGAGGGACAGGAAGGAGAGCACAGGGAAATCTGGTCACTAGGGATCTGGACTGTCAAAGCCAGCAGATGCCCTCTCCCCTTTCCTCACGGACTCTCACGTAGTTTTCTCAGCAAGTTCCTTATAACCACACTGGCTCAGAAAGCACATGCAGGAAGGAATTCACTTAGTCCTGTAGCCATGGAAGAGAGAGACCCCCCCTCTCCTAAAGCTGCCTGTACCAAGTCTGGAAGGGCCTCAAGTGTAGCAGAAGTCTATGTGACTCGTGCACTCTGCTTCATGAGTTATGTCATGAACCGTGGTAATCTCCAGACTTTTATCGTGTGGGAGTGGCTGGGAAGACTCTGCAGAACCGAAAGGGGGCTTAAGAGGACCTGGGGGCTTCTGAGTGGTTCAAAGCATGGAGAACCAGACACTCCAGGCTGAGCTTCTGGGAATAGTCCCCGAAAGAACTGATCTGCACTATGTGCCACAGAGCTGGTCTGATGACGAAATCTACCAAATCTACCAAAGGTTATACCAAGGCGCACTTCCACACAAGTGACTCACTTTGACTGCAGTGACCCCCCGCCCCTGCCCAACACAACCAGGATGTATATCAGTCCCATGCCAGGAACTTGACCTTGCAGCTACCACTTCAGAGTTGCTCCAGTGAAACCACTTCCTTTCCCTTCCCTTTCACATTGCATCACTGTCAGAGCAGGATAGAAGTGTACTTAGTGGGCCGGATCTTGGGCGCACATGTCCATGGTCTAGCTGCAAGGGAAGCTGGGAGGGAAGGCAACCGTTACTTCCCGTACCTATAGGAGTAGGCAGGCTTTGCCTACTACCTACTTCAGCAGACATCGAGACTACACGCCACAGGTACAAAGAAATAAGGAGGCAAAAATGAATGGCCCCTGTCTTCCAGAACAGTGCTTTCGTGTTTATGTGTGGGGAATGTCGAAGTAGGAAATGGGCATCTGCATGGAAGAACTTCCCCCCTGGGGGCTCACTGGCCATTGAAACCTACTATGTTAGCATTTTATTTTAGTGGGTTTGGGGTTTGTTTGTTGGTTGGTTTTTTATATAGTAGGGTGGCGTCCCTTTCCTCAAACGCAGCCTTCCTTGGAATCTGAGATAGCCAGGCTCTACTAACCCCATTTGAATGAGGAGAAGTCCGCAACTGAAGCGTGGCTCTCTCCCTGAGCTCTCCCTTTAGCAGGGAGCTTCATGGCAGTCCTGGTTATCCCACAGAATTCCAAGGTGTCAAAAATGGAATCCGGAAGTGGCAGACGTCAGAAGAAAATGACTTCCAAGGTAAATCCCTTTTTCTTTCTATTCTCCTTGCGAGCTCTCTAACTCAATACATTGCAAAGTAAATGGAGAGGTTGGCTTTCATTTTATTCGGCCTTCAGACGCTGAACAAAAAGTGGCTACTTGTGACTCGAGCCAGGCTACTGGGACCATTGGGAACCTGCTCTCCTTAGAAGCTGTAGCTGAGGAACAATGCTATGAACTTGAGCATACCTGCTTGTCTGTTGGCCAGGTTATAGGTGAAGACTGGCAAGGGAGGAGTTAGCCTTCCCTTGGGGTGGTAAGGTTTGAGTATGATCCTCCAGGAAGTAGAGTTTACTTGATCATCAAAGGCTATCCATTCTTTTGAAGTATTTTCCAGAGAGGACAGTCATGACTCTGTGTCCTGTCTAGAGACACCAGGTAAAGGTTCTGTAGAACCTTGCTGGCCTAATGCCCAGCAAATAAAAAGGAACGGACTTCCAAACCCACTTCTCTCTGGTGCCAGGGCATCTTGTTTTCCTCATAGCCTTGGGATCTTTCAGAAATCTATGGATGCAGCTGGCTGGCTATCAAGGATTTTTCCCCCCTGTATCCCTTGTAAACTCATTAGTCTAGCTTTTATGGACAAATATTGATGGCAACGCACATAACAAGCACTAGAGAATTCTAATGGGAATCAGACCCTCCACCCAGAATGCTACTAGGGAATTCCATCAGACCCATCGTATGAGCCCTGGAATCAGATGACTGGCTCTCTGAAGCCCAGTCACGCAGCCTTCTACAGATGAGGAAATGGGACTAGAACTGAACAAGACCCAGTAACGATGCCATCCTTTTCACGGTGACAAATTTTCTAGAAGTGAATCCATTCCCTCAACCAATCTTTTTAGTGTTTACCATCTGCCAGGCTCAATGTTGACATATTGGGGATGAAACAGTGAAGATGCCCCGTCTTCATGGTCATGTGTTAACGATGGTAACATCGTAATACCGTTCACAGCCATAGAGTCTCAAAATCCTGGCAGGCTTTCTTGCTCATGGGTAGGAGTCATCTTCAAGACTCTCCTTCCATCCTGCCAGGGTGCATCTTGGCTAGGAGGCTTGCATCAGTACAATGGCCCCTTGCTACTATAGTCATCAGCTGATAACCAGCTCTAGCCCTAATGAAGCCGATACCCGAGCCAGAGAAACTATGCTGTAGGCTAGTGAGGATTGTAATAAGAATCAGACCTCTAAAAACCTGTCAGCCACAGAAATAACCATGAAAGTCCACACGCTAAATCAATGTGTGAGTGGGTAAGGAGGAAAAAGGTCAGATATGGGCGCACATGTGCGCGCGCACGCACACGCACACACACACAAGTTACAGTATTCTTGTTCACTGTAGCTCTTTCTTACCTTGTCTGAGATGTCTGACATTCATCTGAAGTCTTCTCAGAAATGGATGGAAAACAGCCTGAGTTCGTCCTGTTTTGATCATCTTCTAGGTTCCTGATTGGGAAGGAAGAGAGGAGGAGGGGAGTTTAGTAGAAAGAAGTAACAAAACACAAATTAGTGTAGGAATGGTCATGAGACAATCATGAAACTCTTGTGATATATGTGACACAGGCATTGGTGCAACCTGTCTGTCCACAGACAAGTGATTAAAGTCATTCCTTGAATAGGGTGGGAGGGAACCCACCCTGAGAACTAAGAGCTTAGGGCAAATGCGGGGCTGGAGGGCCACCCTGGAGAGTTCTTGAATCCAGAAAAGATGACAGGTTTACCACTCCACCAATATGCATAGTTAAGTGAAACATTTCCTTTTTAAATGGCATTTTTCCATGCACGCATACATTAAAATTATAGCTTCTTTCTGTGTTTTCAGAGACCAGGAATCAGAGTGCAGGGCCTGGAGGGTGACTTTATCCCATACCCGCCTTGTTGGTGTACCAAGTCCTAGTAACCAGCAGAAGGCAAGCTGATAGCTGGTGCTGGTAGAACGTGTATAAATGTGGTTAGACAGGGGCCACATTTTCCACCCCGTTGCTGTTCTGTATGCTCCTTGGGCTTGGGTGCTGGCAAGGACGGGGAGGTGGGGGGAGTGGGGGGGAAATCCTGGAACACTCAAAACTTTTGGGAGACAGCAGGTGCTTGGGCAGAGCCACCCACCCCTTCCCTCCCCTATAAGCTTGCCCGGCAACGGGCTTCCCTTGCTTGTGATTGGCTGCTATCCTGGATCTTGCCCCAAGTCTGCCTAGCAGCACCGGTGACTGGTGCCCTTACAGCGACAGGGAAACCAATTGTGCGGCCCTGACTATAAATACCCCCACCAACAGCTATGCCAGCCAATCACCCTCCTCGAGGATTCCCTTTCCCAGATCCTATTTCCTCCCGGAGATGCGGCCAGCTGTGCCCACAGGAAGAAACCTCGTTGCTCTCTTCTCCTGAGGTTGGCCTGGGGCTCCATCCTAGCATGCCACATCACCCTGAACTGGCCAGCTAAGACCTGGAGGCTTGGGGTAGGGGTGGGGGAGGAAGCCTGTTTAGAGGAGAAGGCTGAATGAAGCAGATGGGCTTCTCCTAGTGTAAGGCCTTGTTGGGTGATTGGCAAGTTTATCCCAGGCTCCGTGTTCCCTGCCCGCCCCCTGGACTGGCTTCTGCTTTACTCAGTTGGGGTCTGATCACATGATCGCGGGGCAGCCCCATCTGATTAGAAGAGTCATATGAATGGAATCTGTTCAGGGAGAGCATCCCAAGGGTTGGGGCGCTGTGGTCCTGCTGGTTGCTTCCAGTCCTGGGCCTATTGTAGGACAGTAGGAGATGGAGGCCAGGTTTGCATTGGTGGCAAAACCTCCTTCTGCCATAATTTTGGGCCTCCTCCTAGTCACCAGCTTCCCCCCCTCCACCTCCTACCCCTCTGCGTAAGGACAGCTTCGGGAAGACCAGGGCCACAACCACAGCAACAGCTGTAAGAGGATACAGGTGATGTCGTCCTTCTCAGAGAATGTGAAAGGAAGCACACAGAGACCGGCATATGCCTAGAAGGTGGAGAGAATCTGCCTATAATAGACACCCTAGCCAAGCGCCGGTGGCTGGCGCCTGTCATCCTAGCTACTCAGGAGGCTGAGATCTGAGGATTGTGGTTCAAAGCCAGCCTGGGCAGCAAAGTCCGTGAGACTCTGATCTCCAATAAGCCACTCAGAAAACTGGAAGTGGCGCTGTGGCTCAAGTGGTAGAGCGCTCGCCTTGAGCTGAAGAGCTGAGGGACAGCGCCCAGGCCCAGAGTTCAAGCCCCACGACCGACCAAAATAAAAAATAGATGTCCTATAGTGTTTGGACAACTAAACCAATCTGCCCTTTCATCTCAACGCCAAGGATAGAGCAGGGGAGCAGGCTTCTGCGCTGCTCTTCTCAGAGGGCGGGGTCAGGAGCCCAAGCTAGGGGCCAGGAAACTTGGGGTTCCATTTCCGAGAGGTCGGCCCACCTCAAAGAAAGGTGGAAAGAATCCGGGAGACATCCATTTGTGAGGAGAGGTTTGGGAAACGCTGCCTGGGGCTGTGAAGTTGGGAGTGACGAGCTTCATAGACCATTAGGGGTGTCATCGGCCTGCATTGGCTCATGCTGAGCAGTGGAAGGGGTCCCCGGGGCCTTGACCTCTGTGTGTGGGTGTCCAACTACATACAGGTCAATGGTTCGCAGGTGTGCACACCATGGAGATACATTCCTGAGTGGGCCCACGTGAGGTCCAGGCCGCGTGGATGGGGCCCAGTTCTTACCAGCTTGCCTTTCTTGCACAATAATGCACAGCTTCCCCGCTCTGCCAGGGGAAAATTCCACCATGGAACCCAGTGGTCACCGCAGTCTTCCCTGTCTTCCTTAAATAGAAAGCCTGGCGGAGAAGCAGCACCCTCAGCAGCCGCAAGTCATCACCGCCTATGACAACCAAGGTAAGGGAATCCCTGGCTGCTTGCGGTGCATTTCCCTGTAGCTCTGCTCCTGGGAGCTGTCGCCCCAGCCGGAGACAGTCTGGGATATGAAGCTTGGTTTGTAGGGATCATTCAGATCGTCTCTCTGCCCCATGGAGATGGGAGCATCTATGTCCTCCCCTTGAGCTCCAGAGGGGAAAAAAACACTGAGAGACTGTTTGCTTCAAGTCTTGCCCTTCACCTGGGATCAAGATATTTAAAAAAATAATAATAAATCCCAAGCCGGGCACCGCTGGCTCACACCTGTCATCCTAGCTACTCAGGAGGCTGAGATCTAAGGATCACAGTTCAAAGCCAGCCCGAGCAGGAAAGGCTGTGAGACTCTGATCTCAAGAAAACCAGAAGTGGCGCTGTGGCTCAAGTGGTAGAGCGCTCGCCTTGAGCTGAAGAGCACAGGGACAGCGCCCAGGCCCAGAGTTCAAGCCCCACAACCAACCAAAAAAAAAAAAAAAAAATCCCGAAGCCACAGAATTTCATCATCACCATCACCTTATGATCACCACAGTTAGGATTTATGGAGTACTGACCCTGCGTTCCGTCAGCTTCATGGTTAACCTCGTTTGACAGGGGCTCTTACTGACTTCCTTTGTACAAAGGGAGAAACTGAGGCTGGAAAGGGCTGTCCGGGTATCCGAAAAGCACATGATCAGCAAGGGTTAGAGCCTTAAAAGCCTTTGCCCTTCTCTCTCCCAGTAGGCTCTCAGGCTGTTAACCTTCACGTGGCTCCAGTGTCAACTTCCTCTGCAGCTCCCCTAGAATCTGCCCTCCCCCTGCCTGCTCACATTTCCTGGCCCACCAGCCCTCCTTCCCTCACTCCCTCTCTCCCTCCTGAGTCTCAGTATTTCCTTGGCCTATCCTGAGACTGAGAATTCTGGGGGCAGGTGCAGGGGGAGGAGGGGCGGCAGAGGAGAGGGACATTCCATGGAATGCTGAGCTTGCTGCCTTGAGAATCTTCATTTTCTCAAGACAGGCTCTGGGGGCTTAGGAATGGCAGACAAGAGCATCCCCGAGCTGTTTGTACAGTTGACCAGATCAGAGCACATGAGAGGGCAGACCAGAGGGTAAGGCCTGGTGAGAAATTCCCATGCCCACTGTGGTTAATAATCACTCTTATTGGAGACCCAGAGGGCCTGACATCAAAGACCCCTTATAGGCTCAGTCCTAAGATTCGGGCATGAGTAAGACTGATGTATTTACCCTGCACAGAAATGAAGTGATTGCATCTAGGGACAAGGGGCAGCTCACTCCACCTGAAGCAGGTTATGTGAGATTTGGAACCCTCTCAGGGAAATTGCTTTGTGAAGCGTGGGCTGACCTAGCCTCTCTGCGGAAAGGCACTGTCAGGTAATAAGAAAGGGAAAGCCAACATAGGTCACTGGTACAAGGGGCCAGCTATTTGCAGTCTGCCTTGGTATCTCTTTTGGCTGGAAACTCTAGGACAAGCCCCTAGAGCCTGCTTCGTGGGTCCCCCAAGATCTACCAGGACAGATATGAATACCAGTGCAAGCCAAGGCCGCACTGAAATGGACTTATCTCACATCACCCACCACAAAGCAAAACTCAAGAGATATTCTATTAGAAAGAGAGTAGATGAGCTGGAGATGTGGCTCAGTGGTAGAATGCTTGCCTAGCATGCCTGAAGCCCGGGGTTCGATTCCTCAGTACCACATACACAGAAAAAGCTGGAAGTAGCGCTGTGGCTTAAGTGGTAGAGCGCTAGTCTTGAGTACAGAGAGGCTCAGGGACAGTGCCCAGGCCCTGAGTTCAAGCCCCAGGACTGGCAAAAAGAAAGAAAAAGAATGAGTGAACAATACTTACTTCACTTGTGAAACGAGACACATCCTGGTAAGGGAAGATGGATAATCCTAACAAATAAAACAGTGATTCCGGAAATCCTAAAGGAGAAAATAAAGAGTTCAAGATGATGGGGACAGGGGAGACCGGGGTGTATCCATTTCCTGGAGATGCTATAGCCAATTCCCACAAACTTGGTAGCTTAAGGTAACACACACACACACACACACACACACACACTCACACACACACACACACACACACACACACACACAGAGTGGTTTTCTGTCATTTCTGGAAGTGAGTCGTCTGAAGTTGGCTCAAGTCACACTGTCAGCTGGGCACTTTTGGAAGAAGGTCTATGGGAGAATCCATTCCTTGCCTCTACATTCTGCTTCTGCAGGCTGCCAGCATTCCTTGGCTTGTGGCTGTGTCACTCCAGTTTCGGAATCCATTATCACATTGCCTTCTCTCCTTATAAATAACCAAATCTCTCCCCGTCTCCCTCTTATAAGGCTGTACGTGGTTGCATTTAGGGGCCAATCAGATAATGCAGGATAATCTCTCGGTCCTAAGAGACTTAATTTAATCACATCTACAAAATCTTCCAGGTCAGAGAAGGTAATGCTCTCAGGTTCCAGAAATTCTGGCATGGATATCTTTAGAGGTTGGTGCTCACAGTCTATTACAAGCGACAATTTAAAATAGAGCAGGTGGAGCTTGGGACAGAACTCAGGGGTAGAACACTCAACTAGCATATATGGAACCCTGTGTTTGATCCCAGTACTGACATAGAGAGAAAGAGACAGAGACAGAAAGAGAAGGCAGTTTTCTGGTGCTTCCAGGTCATCAATCCTTACCCCTATGTAAGGGGTCTGCTCATGGGCAGAGTGGCTTTCTTTTTTGTTGCTGTTGTTGGTCATGGGACTTGAACTCTGGGCTTGGGCACTGTCCCTGAGCTCTTCAGTTCAAGATAAGAGTCTTGTGGACTTTCCTGCTCTGGCTGGCTTTGAACCATTATCCTCAGATCTCAGCCTCCTGAGTAGCTAGGATGACAGATGTGAGCCACCGGCAACTGTCTAGAGAGGCTTTTCTGTGATCACACATGTATTAGGGTCTGGACTTCCCAGAGACCTCCATCCTACCCAAGAGGTCCTGCATAGGGCTGTATTTTCAGGAGCTCACTGGAAGCTAAAGGGCAGCCAGGGCTGCAAAAGACCCCTTCATTACACAGTGGGCTCAGATTTAAGTTATAGAGCACTAAACGACCATCTCATAACCAGAGATGTTGAACAGGGCTTTTGTACTGCATTTGGTAGTACCCAGTGAGGTTGGTGCTCCAATAATGGTGTAGAGAGCTAGATAGTCCCATTACCTGCCAGCATGCTTGCCCCTGGATTGTCCTAGCTCACCACTTCCCAATTACAGCCTCCTGGGGCAGAAAAACAGCACAACTGTGGTGAATACCTTAACCAAGGCCTTGTCAACGTTACAAATGCTTTTAACTAAGACCTCATGACCCTGAGCTGCTGCAGAAAAATATTTCTGATTCTGCTTTGGAAATAATTAACAATACAGCAATAATCAAACGTGGTACCCTGCTAATAGAGAGTTAATGAACGCCTTACATTCATGTTGGCAAGTATCTAGCACAAATCCCAGGGCTCCCACACCTACCCACCCACCCACCCCCACACACATACACATTCATGTCCACATGTATGCCTGATGGTATTTGTTAATTGACCAGTGCTCTGGGCAGCCACTTTCAATCAGTCAGATTTAATGAACAACCCAAAACCTGATTGCCCTCCCTGAATTAGGTATTCTGAGGAAAATTAAGCCGTTAGACAAATCCTGATTGAAGCCTGAAGCAGTTTAGAGAGAAAGTCTCAGGTGGGAGAAATCTCCACCGTGGGTAGAAGGCAGCCCCCTCATAGGCTGTGCACAAGGTGGCCTGTGCACATCTCCACTCTGAAAGGGTAGGGGACAGGCAGGTAAGCCTGTAGTAGGCTCACAGACTTTCCTACCTGGGCTGGCTTTGAACCGTGAGCCTCAGATCTCAGCCTCCTAAGTAGCTAGGATGACAGACGTGAGCCACTGGTGCCTGGCTAGAGAGGCTTATTTATGATCACACATGTATTAGGGTCAAACTGCCATGATTTCAGACCTGGGACATCCCAGAGACCTCCAGCCTACCCAAGGGGTCCTGCATAGAGCTGTGTTTTCCAGAGCTCACTGGAAGCTAAGGGGTAGCCAAGGCTGCAAAGGACCCTTTCCTTACACAGCGGGCGCCCAGACAGGCTCAGACTTAAGTGATAGGGCCCCTTCATAGGATGAGAGAGAAATACTCTCTAAAATACCTTTACTAAGCCAGCCTGAGCTGTAGTTGCAGACGTGTTATTGGAGTGAGGATGTAAGTCAGGAGAGGCCCACCAGGAACCTAAAGTCCCAACCAGGGTCTCCTTTACATTTGGTTGTGATTGTTTACAGTCACTGTCAAGTGTTGTGATCATCTAATTACACTTAGCGTTTAGATCCAACTGTGAATCTTGCTCCAAATGGTGCCTAGGATCAGAGACCGGTCATATTAGCATTTTTCGGAGTCTTACTTATATTGAGTATTAAGAGTTACCATCCCCTCTCCTCCAAGTCCCACCTTGAGGATGCATGAAACTAGCCAGTGCCGTTCACCTTGAGACGGGTTAACCGGGCCAAGGACATTCTAGAAGTGAGAGAAGCCTCTGGAAGCTCTGATCAAAGAGCAGGACTCCACGGAGAACCCTACAGTGTCCTTGAGGCAGAGCTAGGCAGCAGCTCAGCTGTGAGAAGAGCCAGGAGGAGCCTGTCAGCTGGGAATCAGCCCTGTCCCCAGAGGACGGGGTGCTGCGGGCAGGAGAGAAGGGATTGGATATTGCAGATGGGAGGAGGAGCTTGTGGGATGGGGACCAGGTTCTGAATGAGTGGCTCTCATGTGGGTCCTGAGCTATAGAAGGGCTCCCTTGAACTCCCTTACCTTCAGACCTACTTTCTGATCTACTAGCCAAACAAACAAAAATAAAATCTAGGTCTTTCATTTTCTCTCTCTCTGTCATGTTCTTCCTATAACTATGTCTGCAATTGGGAGGGGGGGAGAATCGGCAAAATACTTTATTTTTAATAAGTATTGGCCCTCTTATTCTTGGCCCCATGCATCTCTGATACAAGAGAGCATTAGGCCAGGCACTGGTGGTTCACACCTGTCATCCTAGCTACTCAGGAGGCTGAGATCTGAGGATTGAGGTTCAAAGCCAGTCAGGGCAAGGAAAGTCCGTAAGACTCTTATCTCCCATGAGCCACTGCTGTAGCTCAAGTGGTAGAGCGCTCACCTTGAGCTGAAGAGCTAAGGGGCGGTGCCCAGGCCCAGAGTTCAATCCTCATGACCGACCAAAAGAGAGAGAGAGAGAGAGAGAGGTGGGGAGTGCTTTTGCCCATCTTTGCCCAGATCCAGAAGGTGCTTGGCTTGTTGTCTGGAGTTCTGAAAAACAAAACAAACAAACAACAACAAGAGAATGACTTGTATATTCAAAGGAGTGCTCTAGCCAGACAGAGTAGATCATCCCTGTAATTCCCAGCTTTGTGGGAAATGTAGGTTTGAGGACTGTCATTCCAAAGTGAACCCTGAGGGGCGGGGGGGGGGGGGAGCATGAGACCCTACCCGAAAAATAAATCAATAAACAAAAAGGGGCTAGAGGTGCACGCTAAGTGGTAGAGCGCTTAACTTCACAAGTACAAAGCCCTGGGTGAGTTCAAACCTCTGTACCACCATAAAAGAAAAAGAAAAAAGAAAAAAGCACTGAAGTACATTGAATACCTGACACGAGCTAATGAGCATGTCCTGGCTTCATCTGACTGAGAATATCGCCCTTCTCTCCAGGGACGCAGCTCACGGTGGAAGTCCACCCCTGTGACGCCATGCCCCAGCTCCTCAAGAAGTTTTCTTTGGCCAAACGTACGTACGTACAGGGCTGTTCATCCTATGGGGCTTTAGCAGGGAGGGTGGAGGGTAGCAGGATGGGGTCAGACCCTAGCCTAAGCACCTTCTGAAGGATAGGGAGGAATGATCTGGGGGGAGAGGGGGAATCAGGGGGGGAAGGGGTCTGTGGACTCAGACAAAAGCAGAGAAGTGTAACTACTTCATCCCTACCGGCTTCCTCTGTTCTTGCATCTCTTGGGATTGGGCCTGGGACGTGACACAGGGCGTCTGTAGCTGAATGTGCATTTCATTGTTGCTGGTGTCATCTTGCTGAACTGCCAAGAACCTAGCACTTAACACTCAATAACCTTATGCCCTTTTAACATATACAATAGTATCCCCATGTTTTTGTGTGTGTGTTTTTTTTTTTCAGAGAAGCCACGCAAGGCTCGGAAAGGTGATCTAACTGCCCAAGTTTTACCCAGCCGGGAGATGAGTCGGAACCTAGGTTCGACTCTGAAGCTGTATTTAGCTGGTCTCAGTGCATGTGTACAGAAAAGGACCACCATGCCCCCTCCACATCCCTTCTTCATCTCCTTGTAGGTGCTCATCTCTTGGCCCCAGGAGGACCACAGGCCAAGGAAGGGAGGCTGCAGAGTCCCTATCATATCCACTCCATGTGCTAAAGTCCTTTAAGACTGTCTGTCAGCTGTTAGGATCTCAGGAGGGCAAACCAATGTGGCTCTGGGGAAGGAAGGAAGGAAGAAAGGAAGGAAGGAAGGAAGGGAGGGAGGGAGGGAGGGAGGGAGAGAGGGAGGGAGGGAGGGAAGGAAGGAGGGAAGGAAGGAAGGAGGAAAGGAAGGAAGGAAGGGAGGGAGGGGAAGAAAGGGAGGCAGGGAGGAGAAGAAAGGGAGGCAGGGAGGGAGGGAAGGAAGGAAGGAAGGAAGGAAGGAAGGAAGGAAGGAAGGAAGGAAGGAAGGAAGGAAGGAAGGAAGGAAGGGAAAGGAAGGGAAAGGAAAGGAAAGGAAAGGAAAGGAAAGGAAAGGAAAGGAAAGGAAAGGAAAGGAAAGGAAAGGAAAGGAAAGGAAAGGAAAGGAAAGGAAAGGAAAGGAAAGGGAAAGGGAAAGGAAAGGAAAGGAGGGAGGAAAACAATAGTAGAAATGAAATCCAAGCCAGAAATAGTTCACAAGAAACACTAGCTCTGGTATTTATCAAGGAAACCCCATTTTTCCATCAGATGGTAGAAATGGAAATCACACACAAATGTGAGAAACAATGGAACAGCTGCTTCTGAGAATGGCCTGTGTATGTCTGCAACCTTCCACTGTTTTATTTAACAGCTTAAAGTGGCTTTTAGGGGCATCTGCTCACTTTGGCATTCCCACATACCCAACTCCACTCGTTTCATTAGAGACCAACCTGACCTGCTTTCAAGAAAAGTTCCTTTATGTGCTGTGTGTGTGTGTGCATGGAATCTAATATCCATTGACCATTCTGCCTTCACCATCCTGAATTCACAGAGTTCACTTGCCCTTTGACAACTTCTTAAGCCTTCTGAGTTTCCCAAGGGCTGAACAAACTGCCTTCTCCTCCTCTAGTTTTACTTTGACCCACCACTGGTCTAGTCCTGGGGTTATCTGGAAGGAACTGGTTCATGTTCTCAGCATCCTCGGCCATGTTCCAAGCTGGCACAAGGATGTGGTCAAGAGTTGAGTCCAGGCTCCTTGTATAATTCCAAGTATTAAGGTCAAAGAATATTCTATCTCTACTCCCTTTTCCATCATCCATCCACTCCTGGTTTCCAGGTTTCCCGGCCTCACCAGGAAGTTCATGGCAAATTCTAGCACCACTTCTAGGGTAGAAGAGGATGGGTGTAGGAAGCTATGAGAAAAAAAAAAAATGATTGAACAGGAGGAGACATCAGAAGCCAGCACTGCCACTAAGAGAATCATCTGTGTTTGTATTTCTGTTTCTTCTGCACCATTGGCATGTTACAGGTTTGCAAGGTGACAAAAATGGAAACACCCGACCCCGGCAGCCTGGAGGAAAAGATGCCCATGGTAAGTTTCGGGTCTTCTTGTCTAGGGCCAGTTCCCAAGAACACACAACTGAATTGGCTTCATGAGCCAGTTTCCAGACGATCAGCAATGGCTTCCTGG
Source organism: Dipodomys merriami (assembly GCF_024711535.1). Lineage (NCBI taxonomy): Eukaryota > Metazoa > Chordata > Mammalia > Rodentia > Heteromyidae > Dipodomys > Dipodomys merriami. The sequence continues at coordinate 2,545,374 of NW_027206268.1, read as the reverse complement.
GACACTGGGAGTGTGGGGCCACCTATGGTTTTGGAGGGAGGAGCATCATGATTGATTAACAATGTCTGCATGGACATGTGCATAGGAGAAGGCTCGGGTGTCAGAAGTCATCCCTTCCGATCACAAAGCAGCCGCTTATAGGAAACATCAAGACAGTTCAGGATGACGTGAGTGTTAGTGGAGCGCTAAACTTGTCTGCAAGGTAGCGGGGCAGAGGAAGAAACATGGAATAGGATGATAGACAACCTGGGTGGGTTTTTTTTTTTGAGGTGGGGGGCCTCATTTGCCTTGCCTGAATTCTCCACCCACCCTTGATACACTACCAGGTATCATCTGGGGCTCGGAGTAGCCCCAGATTCTTCCTATTGTTGCACTTGAAAATTAGAATAATTTAGTTAATGCTACTGGGTGTTTTAAATGTATTTATACAAAAAAAAATCCTATTTGTACCTTATAGGACCTGCTCGGGAAATAGATTTAATAAAGCATAAACCATTGTGGGTGTTTCGATATTAAAAATGTTAACCATTGTAAAATGGAATCAAGAAAGGGAAAAGGTAGTAAAATAGGGTTTACAGCCCATTTTAGGTATGCCATCCTTCTTCTAAATTGGAGCCAGGGGAGAGGTACAGGGAGTGGAATCCTGCTCTGTATAAATCCACATCAAATCTACTTCGATCGCCTGTTGACTCCTTTTAGGCAGCAGCAGGACCCTAGAATCTCTAGAGGAAAAGGGCACTGCGAAATGTCTGGGTAGAAGTCAGGTGCTGGTGGCTCACGCCTGTCATCCCAGCTACTCAGAGGCTGAGATCTGAGGATCATGGTTCAAAGCCAGCCTGGGCAGGAAAGTCCATGAGACTCTTATCTCCAATAAATCACCAGAAGTGGCGCTGTGGCTCAAGTGGTAGAGAGCTTGCCTTGAGCTGAAGAGCTGAGGGACAGCGCCCAGGCCTGCCCCCGCCCCCCCCCGCAAAAAAATGGGTAGGAGTCTTCCCGAGTTATGCCCCATTCTGAAAGGGGCTAGCCGGAGGACGGCTGACACAGGACCTACAAACTGGGGGGAAGTGGGGATGATGATTCTCAGGCCTGGTACCCCCCCAGAAAGAAATACGGGCTGCAAATCCAGAGGATTGAAGGAGAATCAGGATGGTGCTAGCCCCGTGAGCTTTCTAGATCAACCTCTCAGCATTGCCTGGGACTCTTCTTGTGACATCAGTTTTTCAGGTTTCTTTCTTCCTGTATCTCTGTCCCTGCCATCCTCCCCACTGCCACACAGACACAGACACAGACACAGACACAGACACAGACACAGACACACACACACACACACACACACACACACACACACAGGCTTCTTATGAGAAAGGCTGGGTAAGATGAGTCATTTTGAGGCTCAGCCTCCTTTAGAGGCTTGTTCCCAGCACCTCAAGCACCTGTGAGGCCACCACAGTTGGCTTTCTTAGGGTGTCCCAGATGGCCATGGACAAGAGAGTGACCCCAAGGGATGCCAAATACACCTCCCTCTGTAAGATCCAGACGGCTATCCCGTAACACCTTGCGTACACACACACCCCCCCCCCCAGCACATGGCCAAGGCCTGGAGTCTGTCAAGGGCTAGTGGTACTGCCTTAAGTGCTTCCCAGAGGAAGCCACAGAAAACTACATTGTGGGATACAAAGGCGTTCGATCACCAGTATGTCTGGGTTTGACCAAGGTTAAGCCAGTGGCTGGCATCTCTGGGTCTACACATAGGCTTGTGTTTTCTGTGCATCTCCAAGAGTTCCCAATCTACTTTGACCAGGGAAACCAGCTAGGAGACTACAGTTCCTGGGGCTAGAATTTCCAGCTGTGGGACTTGTGTTAAAGGCCAGGCCGTTGCAATGAAAGAAGGGAACCTGGGCACCGTAACCTCTCCACGGAGGGTCCCAACTGCTGACTGAGCTTTCCTGTGTTTCTAGCCTATCCTTGGGACAAGTCCAGTCTCAAATCCATGCCTCTGGACCTCAGGAAGTTTGAAAAACTGGACACCTATGCCTCACAGGTAGGAGAGCCGGCCCTCTAGCCAAAAGCCCATAAAGGTCCCCCAAATCAAAGCAGCCAAGCCTCCTGAACATATCCTAAGTTTCCCTGATTGATGACTCTGGATGGACTGGATGGGAAGCAGGCAGCAGATCCCTGTCCAAAGCCAATGAACACCCCATCCATTGGCCATCTGTGTATCTCCTTTGGAAAAGTGTCTATATATAAGTATGTATATAGAGCAGGGCATCGGTGGCTCACGCCTGTCATCCTAGCTACTCAGGAGGCTGAGATGTGAGGATTACGGTTCAAAGTCAGCCTGGACAGGAAAGTCTGTAAGACTTATCTCCAACTAACTACCAGAAAACTGGAAGTGGAGTTGTGGCTCAAAAGCTCAGGGATAGTACCCAGGCCCTGAGTTCAATCCCTACAACCAACAATAAATAAGCAAATAAATATGTAAATCTATTCTTTACATATTCTGAATATTAAGCCCTTATCAGGTATGCAGTTTGTGTTGTTTTCTCTTAATAATACCTTTTAATGTTCAGATCTTTTTTGTTTCAATAAATTCGTTTACTTATTTTTCCTTTTGTTGGGGGTGATTTTAGGATCCTATCTAGGGATCCATAGCCAAACAATGATTGGCTCCAGTTCTTCTAAAAATTATATGGCTTAATCTCTTATATTTGAATCACTGATCCACTTTTCCTCTTTATTTTTGTATACTATGCAATGCAAGTATCCAATATCATTCTTTTGCACATGGAAATACAATTCTTCCAGCCAGGGCAATTTGTGATTTTGTTTGTTCTTAAACCATATTATTTCCCCTACTCAATAGATTTGGCGCCCTGATCAAAATTCAAATGGCTATAGAAGTATATGGGCTTCTCTCTATAAATTCTCAGTTCTATTCGGTGGGTCTATAAGAGTCTATGCTGATACAAAACATTTGCCTTACAGTAAGTTTTGACATTGGGAAGTCCCAGCGGGAGAACCTCATTTTCTCTTTAAAAAAAAAAAAAAATTGCTTGTGATCCACACTCAGCCAGCCCGTCCCTCCAAGCCTCCTCTCCCAACTTCTTCACCTGGAGGAAGAGCAGCAGTGGCTGTGAGTGAATAGAGCTAGGCACCCCCACGGCCCTCTTCCCAGCCCTGAAGCAGCACACCCTTCCTGCTCCCCAGGTGACAGTCAAGAGTAGCCTGGATGAGCTGGTGCGTGACCTGCTTCAGGAAGCGCACAGCGATCTAGAAAGAGTCCGCGCCATTTGGATATGGATCTGCTACCACATAGGTATGCTCACTTTGTGTGTGTGTGTGTGTGTGTGTGTGTGTGTGTGTGTGTGTGTGTGTGTATGCACGTGCGTGCGTGTGCCATTACCAGAGCTTAAACTCAGGGGCCTCAAAATGGTTTGCTTCACTTGTTCATGGTTGGGGTTCTACCACTTGAGCCAGGCCTCCAGTCCAGCATTTTGTTGGTTAATTGGAGATCAAGTGTCTCAGATTCTTCTACCGAGGCTGGACCGAGCAACGGCAGGGCCCTGTTTCCTCAGGACCCCTCCCCTTTTTGCTCTCCCCCTCCCCCAGAGTATGACATTGAGGCTGCTCAGGAGAAGAATCGCCGAGCCTTCAAACCTACGAGCATCCTGAAGACCAAGAAGACCAATTGTGATGGCTACGCTGGTCTCTTTGAAAGAATGTGCAGGTATGACAGGCAAGGGGGTGCTGCTGACCCGACCCCGTCCCTCTTCCCTGCTTCCTGTGCACGGGATAGCTTCCTTCCATGCCTGGCCCAAAACCTGAATTTGCAAACTCTGCTCTGAAATCCAAGGGAGTCCCGCAAAGGTCAATTTCTCCCTTTCAGCATCAGTGTAATTGACCCTGTACCATCTGCTGGACTTCGTGATGCATTAACATAATGGCAGACGAACGCACAGCAATAATTTAGTTATAAAAGCCCCTTTTTCCGCCTTCTCCCATCTCCGTGCAGCTGAAGGTTAAATGAATGGCAGGTCGGGGAACAAAAGGACAGTAGCTGCTCACACCAAGAGGGCTGTGAAAATCCTTTGGGAAGGTGTCTCACCTGGAGAAATCAAAGTATCTACTCGGAAAAACCTGTCAGTTAGAACGCCGGGTAGTCAGGGAGTAGCGTCTGTCTGTCTGTCTTCAGGCATATATGTGGCCATGTTGGTAGCTTGACTGAGGAATGAACAAAGAGAGAGAGAGAGAATAATTTGGGGGCTGGGAAGGTGACTCAGTGGTAGAGTGCTTGCCTTGCACACATGAGGTCCCTGAGTCTTACTGGTTTCTTCATCTTCAAGTCTCTCCTCTTCCACCTCCCCTAGGAGTACCCACGTCTCCCACCTATACACAGTAGTCCCTCAATGGCTAGAGAGTTAGAATGGATCATTATAATGGGTCGTTCTGCAAGGCTAATGGATAGTTATAAAGTGACAGGAAAGGACAGCGGCATTTCTAGGCAGATTAGGGTGTTCTCTTTTAAATAACTGAAGAACCACATGTGTTTAGCATCTGTCAGAGAGGATGGTTTTCATCTCAGTTTGCAAGTGTGAAAATGTTCTAGATTTATGTTTCTTTATCCAGGGTCTTCTTTCTAGCGTGCCGTAGGAGTGCGAGATATAAAGCCAGAAAGACTTGGGTTTCCGTCTGTCAGCGATCAGTTATCTGTTGGGCTCCTTTTGATAAGCGGTTGAAGCTTTTACAGTCTCTGTTTCCTCTTCTGTATACGGGGGAACCCTATCACCTCGTTAGCAAGACAGGACTGGGTAGGAACATTTCATCTGAGGTTTTCCACCTGACTCTGGAGTTCTTGAATTTTCATTTAAAAAAATAATAATAATAAAAACCTTCCCTATCTATTTTTTTTTTTTTTTTTGGATATTGGGAGTATTTTTGCTCTATGGAAATTTCCTCCAGGCTGGGCTGGCCCACATAGACTCAGGAAATTGACACCTGCCTTGAGTGAAACTGTCATCTTCGTCGCCTGGTCCAGATTCTTAACAAGGGCCATATTCTGGCCTGCAGCTGTTCATTAAAATACAGCTCGGCGCTCTGCATCGCCGGAAGTTTAGCTCCAACCTCACGGTTACCATGAGCAAGATTCCTCCCCCTGCCTTAAATGTTAAGGATCAGTAACCTACACATGCATCACCTCCCTAATCTTTACCCCCTAACATATAACTGCCAGAGGTCTGGTGGATTCATTAGTTCATCCCTTCATCACGGAAGCCAATGCAATTTCCAATTGCTGATTTACCCCTGCAGGGCTGTCAGGGAAGAGCTGTTCCCGGGCAGCCATTTTGACTTCCCGCCAGGACATTCCATCTCCTTGCCACGGCCTCCTTAATGACTGATTTAACCACGTGACTTTGGTAGGGAACGTAGATGTTTCTTGATAGCATCATTGATCTTCTCGTGGTCTCTCCCCAGTTACCCATGTGTGGCATCTTTTGTTAGTGCTCTTGCAGGGGATGGCTGGTCTGGTTTCTTTCTGACTTCCTGTCATCAAACATTAATGTCCTCTCCTTGTGCCTTGGTTGCCCGTAGCCTTAATTGATTCTGTCTAATCTCCTGGCAGTGGGTCCAAGTTAATTCTCCAGGCTTCTTGCCACTGATCCTACCTCCAGTAAATTCTCTTCTCTGGTTACCATGGCTTAGGTCCCACCAGGTAGCAGATTTCCCAGAGATTTGGGGGGTAACTAGAGGCTTTGATGCTGAGTGAGCTGATTATCCCCAGTCAGATGACAGTTGGGTTTCCATCCACCCACAGAGAGGCTGAGGTATTCACATGCAGATAGCTACTCTGGTCATCCCCCCAAAGTCTTACAACACCGCTTGATCCCAAATTCTCTAAAAGATAGGGAGTGACCATCTAAACCTTCCGTGAGATGCCAGTTCCCCAGGAGATAAGTTTAAATGACTGCCAAACGTGACTTCTTCCTGTAAGGCCTCTGAGACACCTAAATTCCCCTTTCCCCGTACGGATGCACCGAGGGAAGAATCAAAGATAAATTATTGAGCCAGATGGCCGTGGTTCTTGCCTGCAATCCTAGCTACTCGGGAGGCTGAGATCTAGAGTATCGCAGTTCAAGGCTAGCCTGGGCAGAATAGTCTAGGAGACTCTGTCTCCAAAATAACCAGCAAAAAGCCAAGCTGGAAGCATGGCTCAAGTGGTATAGTACCCACTGAATCTACAAGTAAAGCAAGTAAAAGGTCTTAAATTTAAACCTTGGTACCAAAAAATAAAAAAATAAGAATTATATTACTTTAACAGATCATCTTAATTTCACTCTATGTGCCAACTCCGGATTTATAGAGTAGAACAAAAGCTTGCTTTACGAATGGCCTGGCCCAATAGAGCTGCTTCTTATCTGTGCCTCAGGATGACTGTATCCCAATTTTACCTCAGCTCCTAGCTCGCAGCGCAAGGTGACTTCCCTCTCTGAACCAGCCCTCCCTTGCTAGAGAAGAGGGCACACTTCATGCCACTCCACGCAGCCCTTGGGGCGAGAATTACTACGGTGATTACAAGTTACTGACCAAGCCATGAGGAGTAATGGAAGAAGGGGGAGGGGGGAACGGTAACATTTAGCAGAAATGTACGCATGCTGTCAGCCGTGCCGGAGAGCAAGTACATAAACCATGAAAGAGAAGCCATGGTTTATTATCCTGCTGCAGCACCGAAATCACTCTTTCAACAAGGTACCGAACGGAAAGCATGTCTCCTTGCCTTTCCTTACAACTGCGGTCCCTCCCTCCCTCCCTCCCTTCTTTTCCCACTTGGCTCAGACATCCTGGGAGAGATGGGAGACACACCGCTGCTGGAGCCTGGCATACGGTCCTACCACACAGTTCCTGTAAGCAGGGCCTTGACCCTCTTGGTACAAAATGACAGTTGTAGTCTTGACCTACTCAATTAATACCGCAGGAGGACACAACACACTTAGCTGGTATGCCCGGATCTTTGTTGGTTGTTGTGGGGCTTGGACTCTGGGCCTTGAGCTCTTCAGCTCAAGGCGAGCGCTCTACCACTTGAGCCCCGGCACCACTTCCGGTTTTCTGGTGGTTCGTTGGAGAAAAGAGTCTCAAGGATTGTCCTGCCCCGTCTGGCTTTGAACCTCGATCCTCAGATCTCCGCCTCCTGAGTAGCCAGGATGACAGGCCTGAGCCACCGGTGCCCAGCCTGGATCTCTTTCTCTCTTTTTTTTTTTTTTTTTTTTTAAAGTCAGAAGGATAATGTATTCATGGAAGCCACAGTCCCAGGGGAAGCAGGTATTGCTCTCGCTTCTGCTTGCCTGGACCTCTGTGCAATCCATCTCTATCCAACCTCCATCGATGGCCACAGGGCCCTTCACAGCCCTGGGATTTGCTGTGGTCGGGTCCCTGAGCCCTGGGGTGGGGGTCTCAACTTTCTCGGGAACTTCCCGGTGCCCTGGGGAAGTTTACTTCGGGCATCCTGCATGCACGTTTGCTTGGTGGACTGAAACACGCATCAGCCCCTGCTGAGGAGCTGATTCTGGGGTTGTCAAAACTGTCGAAAGTAAAAGCAAGATTCTGCAGTCTGAGGTTGTTAAACAGATGTCCTTGGGTGATATTTTAGGCTCTCAGCTGTCTAGCTGAGTTCTGTAGCAGGTAGAAGTGCTTTTCATCCTTCTTCATCTCTTCCTCCTCCTGCTCCCCCTCCTCCTTCTTTTTCCTCCTCCTCCTCTTCCTTTCTTCCTTCCTTCCTTCTTTCTTTTGCTGCCTCCTCCTCCTCCTCTTCTCCTCCTCTTCCTCTGCTTCTGCTTCTTCTCTTCTGCCTCCTCCTCCTCTTCCTTCTTTCTTCTGCCGCCTTCTCCTCCTTCTCTCCTCCTCCTCCTCCTCTTCTTCTTCTTCATCTTCCTTCTTCCTTCTTTCTTCTGCCTCTTCCTCTTCTTCCTCCTCCTTCTCCTTCGCTTCAGTACTATGGATTGAACTGAGGACTTTGCACTTCTGAGGCAGGTGCCTACCCTTGGAGCCACACACCAGCCTTTTTCTGTACTAGCTCTTTTTCCAGCGCATCATTCCCCAGTTGGCCTGGGCTGCCATCCACCTATCTGTGCCTCCCTGTGTCACTGGAGATAACACATGTGTGCCACTTGCCCCATAGCTGCGATAGCAGGCTTGTACCACTGCATCCAGCTGTTGGTTGAGATGGAGTCTCGCCAACGTTTATGCCCGAGCTGGCCTCCAATTGTGTTCCCCTGATCTCTCCCTCCAAAGTAGCTATAATTACAAGCTTGAGCCACCACACTCAGCCCTCTGCCCTTTTTTCTTTTCCACTGTTCTCCCAGCTTTAGCTAGCAAAGCGAATACCCCCTCTGTTGGGCTCCCAGGGATTTGTTTTATTATTGGTTTTTATTTTTTATTTTTGTCAGTTGTAGGGCTTGAACTCTGGGCCTGGGCACTGTCCCTCAGCTCTTCAGCTGAAAGCGAGCACTCTACCACCTGAGCCACAGCACCACTTCTGGTTTTCTGGTGGTTCATTAGAGATAAAGAGTCTCATGGACTTTCCTGCCCAGGCTGGCTTTGAACCATGATCCTCCGATCTCAGCCTCCTGAGTAGCCAGAATGACAGGTGTGAGCCACCAGTGCCTGGCTAGGTTTTTGTTTTATATACTGGTGTTGCATTGTATTGACATCTGCAGGTATGTCTGCCTTCCAATCATGAACACAGGTAGGGCAGCTACTCACCTGGGTTTCTGGAACAATGTATTTTATGTCACGGCCATGTCTTGTCATTTCATGATAAACCCTGGGTTTATCAAACCCGCTCTGGGGTTTGATATACGTGAATACAACCAGTGGTCTTTTGATGAGGTGAAAGGGTCATGGGTCATCCTGGCTGGCCGCCAGAGACTGGATACAAAACCCTGCTAGTCCTACAATTATTGTCTTATACACGCAAGGTTACTTCATTTTCCATGAAAACTAGGTTATTAGCAACAATGCTTGACACTCCGACTTCCTCTTTCCAATTCATCTTGCACATGGCTGCCAGGTAATAACAGATCCTCATGTCAAAGTCGAGCAATGTACCAGCAGACGCTGGTTTTCATCTTTTTTTGCTGCTGGAGGCATTCCCTCCAGCCCTCCTCCGCCTGTCAGAGCAGACTGACTCCCTGGAGATCATTTCATGCCCATGATGAGCTGGACAAGGCTGGAGCTAGAGCCCTGATTTCCTGGCTAGGACCAAGTGGCCCACCTACTTCAGCTCCAAGTCGTCACTTACTTCTTCCTCCTCCACTCCTTTCCCGGGTGGGTAAGACTGTCACAACCTCTCCCCCATTTGCTTCTAGAGATAAACCTTCCACTTCACCCCCTTGGTGGGGGGAGATTCCGGCTGATCAAGGCAGGCTTACCCCCTTGCAGCCTCCCAAGGGTATCCAAGCTACCAACCTCAGTCCCTGCCCTCACTTACCCCAATGCCTGGAGTCTGTGGATGTTCAACGTGTCCTTCTGTGGCTCAGTAGGTCTCCTTCCTTGCTCTAAGCAGAGGACAAGCTCCAGCCAGTGGTACAGCCAGGGGCCTGTCAGCCCCATTAGCCAGCTCACCTGAATGCAAAACAAGCCATTTTACTCAACACTGCGGTTTCCCAGGACTCCTCGTGATACCAGAAACTGATAAGAACCCATGTGTCCGGATATCCGTGTCTCACAGGAGAATCCAAAAGCACTGGGCCATCAGCGAATGGTCTTCAGACATCGTAGTGGTTCTTGTACCCGCTTTCCAAAGGACAGAGCTGTCAGTCAGACCGCAGGACGCTAGCAGTTGACAGTTCCTACTAAAGACAGCACTAGACACACGGGTTTGCCTGCCCCTCCAGTCCCCATGTAGATGAACCTGGGAAGGTCTATCTGGGGGACCAGAGCTGAAGCTGTCTTCTGTCCTCAGGACCCACACCTCTCCTGGCCTCTGTGTATAGCCCTTATACGTAGGTTTTGTTTTCCAAAAACATCATTTTTCCCCCCTGCCTCGTGTTTTGCGAGGCCATCCTTCCCCTTGCCCTCATTTTTCTCCTCCTGGAGAGTTGCTCGTGGATCATGTAAAGTAGGCTCCAGGGAGACGTTCCAGAAGTGATTTGAACAGTCTCAGGGGAAGAGCAGGCAGCAGGGACTGCAGCCAGCCTACACTGGCAGAAGCAACCAAAACCATGTCCTCTTGTCCCCGTGCCAAGAGATAAAAGCACTTGGCTTTTTTTTTTTTTTTAATCATCTGTGAATACGAGAGGCAGGGAAACAAAAGGAAGAGACAGGAAGGACCAGTCCCCAGTAGGAGTCCTCTCAGACCCCTTGTTCTATCAACCCCCTCCCCCACCACCACCTTTTCAGGATTGCTGGCGTACAATGCATGACCGTGGCTGGCTACTCCAAGGGCTTTGGCTACCAGATAGGTCAGAGCTTCTCCGGGGAGTTTGACCACGCCTGGAATGCCGTGTTCCTGGAGGGGAGATGGCACCTACTGGACCTCACCTGGGGCAGCGGCCTGGTGAACACCACCACCTCCAAATTCACCTTCCTGTGAGTATGAGTCTTGTCTGCTCCGTGGGCATGGGGACAGGACGGGTGGGCTGTGGACTAGATTTGACTTCTATCCTGCTCTGGTCAACCATGTCTTTAACTTAAGATTGTCTCCGATAGCCGGGCGCCGGTGGCTCATGCCTGTCATCCTAGCTACTCAGGAGGCTGAGATCTGAGGATCGAGGTACAAAGCCAGCTGGGGCAGGAAAGTCGGTGAGATTCTAATCTCCAAGGAGCCACCAGAAAACCGGAAGTGGCGCTGTGGCTCAAGGGGTAGAGCGCTCGCCTTGAGCTGAAGAGCTGAGGGACAGCGCCCAGGCCCAGAGTTCAAGCCCCATGACTGACAAAAAAAAAAAAAAAAAAAAAAGATTGTCTTGGATCACTATAGCTACCAGCAGGCTCAGGCTCCTCTCATACGGGACAATGAGAAGAGTGCATTCTGATTTGTGCAGCTGAAATCGTGACACTCCCACACTCACAACAAATACAAGCCGTGTGCACACCAACATCGTACACACCGGGCTCTCACGCTCTGACATATTATCTTCCTCTGTTACTCTGCATGCCGGCAGAGTGGAGGTTCCCCATCTCAGGCTGAGCCTCCATTCTTCTTCCGGTCTCCATCATTCGAGAACATTCCTGTGATAGGGCCACCCAGGGAGCCAGCAATGAAGGCCACGGCTACACAGCTACCAGGCACAGTGATAAGAGGGGGAACAGGTGGAAAGAGTGCCTGGGGTGCTTTGTCTTCTGTCCCCGGATGCCTCCTCCACTGCCACAGCTGGCCTGCTGGTTATACCTTTGCTCCCTTCAAATTTCCTTTTGGAGTTGAGCCACACACTGCCTCCCTCCACCCCAATCCCCCAACCCCGGGTGTCCTCAACTTTAAGCCACGGCCTCCTCCTTAGCAGAGGCCTCAGATCCCGCTTGACTCCAGAGTCTAAAAACAAACCACTGAGGAGTCTTCGGTGTTCACATTTAGGACCGGAAGCAGCCCCTCTTCTCACACGGGCTATCAGCCGACGTCCCTCCCTTCCGTTGGGCGCTGTCAGTCAAAAGAGGCCTCCCAGAATTCCGCTGGGAGCAAGGGCCTCATTCTCCACCCACACTCCACCCCCTTCCCGGGATGGCTGGTGATCAGTTCTCTCTCTTCTGCAGCTACAATGAATTCTACTTCCTCACCCATCCCGCGCTGTTCATCGAGGACCATTTCCCAGACAACAAGAACTGGCAACTACTGAAACCCCCTCAGTCCCTGAGGCAGTTTGAGAACAACATGTATCACAAGAGCGAGTTCTACAACAAGGGGATGCTCAGCGCTCGCCCAGACACCTCCATGATCAGAACAGGTAACCTGGGGGCCAGGCCCACCCTGGTCCACACACACATTTGACTGTGGGGGTTGGCAGACAGCAGAGAGAGAGAGAGAGAGAAAGACTGCATCAGACCACCAGGACCGGGCAGAGCCATGGATCACCTTGGAGAAAGCCAGAAAGGGGGATGCACCAGAGAGTGGCAGGTTTCCTAGCACACCAGTCTGGCCTGTGGCGTGAGCCAGGGTGGGAGGGTCCTGAGCTCCCTGAGCCAATGAGGGCTCGGCTTGGCCTGCTTAGACCCCCTGGTCCTCCTGTAAGCAAGATGCAGGCTTTGTTCTGACAGCATTCCCAGAACGGGGATGTATAGAGCACCCCAAGCCTAGGGCACCTTCCACAGCTCGGCCTCCATGCATGTGGGACAGGAGAGACAGGAGGCTATCAACCAGGTTGGGCTGGGGATGGGCCCCAAACCTTACCCCACACTGCAGGGAGGCAGGGCGGGGCAGTCAAGGAGCACAAGGTAGGCCCAGGTGACCTGCCCCTTCTACATCTCACCGGATAGCTTAACCAGGATGCCCAGCTCCCACACACTCCGACAAAGCTACACTGCACCTGGCGGCTCCCGCCGCTAAAATAACAGTGTAGGGCTGATCACTTTGAAACTCTGTTTCCTGAGCTGACATTTGATGGAGGCTTGTTTCAGGCTGCCGTGGGCCATCAAACCATAGGAAAAGAATCCACCACGGCATGGTAACATTACACTCCTGTGACTGAGTTGAGTTCGCCTTTTCAAGAGGCATACAAGTGTAAACCACCCATTCCTTAGTTCGTCGTCACCTAACACTTGATTTCATACTTACAATACATATGGAATCTTTCTTGGTGGTTGTCTTAAAGAGGAAAGATGGAGTCAGGCGCCGGAGGCTCACACCTGTCAATCTAGCTACTTGTGAGGCTGAGATTTGAGGATCACGGTTCAAAGCCAGCCCGGGCAGGAAAGCCTATCAGATTCTTATCTCCAGTGAACCATCAGAAAACCGGAAGTAGCACTGTGGGTCAAGTGGTAGAGCACTCGCCTTGCGCTATAGAGCTGAGGGACAGCGCCCAGGCCCAGAGTTCAAGCCCCATGACCGACCAAAAATAAATCCTGGAAGTGTTGACACCAGACACACAGCAAACACTATTAGTCACACACAGGAAACACGCACACATGTACACAGGAGTCAGATCAGCCTTGGATCCCACCTCACCTTGACCTTAACTTTGTGTCCACAGTGAACGGGAAGGCCACGATCACCATCGAGAGCTGCGCCCCGACGCTCTTCATGTTCATGCTCAATGGCAAACAGGAGCACGGGCTGCTGAGCCTGAAGAAGAATGGGATGAGGCTAGAGGTGTACCCTCCCACCACGGGCACCCACAAGCTCCAGATCTTCGCCAAGGGCGACTCCGACATCTACAGCTCCGTGCTTGAATACATCATCAAGTGCAACTACGTGGATCTGGGTGTCCGGCTGCCAACCGAGCTTCACCAGCCGGTGGGCCCCAGCTGGTTCTCAGAGCAGATGGGCATCATGAAACCTTCCCATCCTGACCCCATCATCCATACCAGTGACGGGCGCTGCTCCATCAGCTTCCGCCTGGGGGAAGGGATCAGCATCCTGGCGTCCTTACACGGAGATGACAGTCCCATCACCGAGGAGACGCAGAGGCGTTACATCTTCCAGATGCAGAGAGAGAAGCGGACAGAGTTCAAAGTCCAGCTGCCCCACGCCGGCAGGTTCGCTTTCAAGATCTTCGTCAAGAAGAGGAAGGAGCCGGGCAATTATAGCTTTGTCTTCAATTACCTCCTGTGCTGTGCCAACACCAAGGTGAACTGGCCCGTGTTCCCTGAGATCTTCGGCAACTGGGCGCAGGACAATGAGCTGCTAGAGCCTCTGTCCGGCGTGCTGCCTGCCAATCGGAACATCCCATTCAAACTGAAGCTGCCCGGTATTGCCAAAGCCCTGGTGAAGGGGCGGGACACGTGGCCCTTGACCCTAAACCGCGAGGGTTACTGGGAGGGCTGCTGCAGCACAGCTGGCTGTCAGGAAATGTACATCATGGTGCTGGAGAACGCCAACCACAACTTCTACTCCTACATCCTGAAATATCAAGTGAGCGCCCAGTGAAGGACTGCACCCCACCTTTCTTAAGAGGCCAGGGCCAATCCTCTCCCAAGGAGGGTTCCAGAGAAATACAGAGAGCCCCAAGCACTCACCTCTGATCTGCACGAACCTCTTCCAGGCCTCTGGCTTCTGTTTCCCTGCCACTGCCGCACACGAGCTCTGGGGTGATCGCGTCCTAGGTTGTTTTAACCCCGTGCGGCCCTGGCTGAGGAGACGAGAGACAAAAGGACCCTTGGGATGAAAACGGTGCTATGTAAATCCAAGGTAATTGTGACCTGGACATCCCCCCGTGCGTGGCTGCCCCCTCTCTCGTAGTAGTGCTGTCGTGGTTGTAGGGTTGATGGTGGGAAAGGAGAGAACCCGTCCGGGCTGCCAGCTTGGTTGTGATTCGTTCGGAGAGGAGCATACTTCACAAGTCCCAAGTTACCAGTGAATCAGAGAGCCCCCTTCCAAAGAGCATGCTTGTGGTTTTGTTTTGTTTTTGTTTTTTCCTCTTCCTGGGGATGTTGGACCTGACCGTCTTCCACTTTCCACTGTCTCTTCATTAGCCACTGTCTGCTCTTCACAAGTTCTGCATTTAAAAAGAAAAGAAGAAGAAGGGATGCAGAGGAAGTTAGGTGCCCCACAGCTAGCTAGTAGGCTAAAAGCTGAGCATCTCCATGAGTTACTGGAAAAGTGACAAGAGCATTAAGTAGACAGGTGTGCACCCCTGGGTGTCCTGGGTGGGAGAAGGGGGAGGGCAGGGTGGGGGAAACCATCGGGAAGAAGTGATGCCAATAACAGTCCTGCAACTCCAGCCCAAGGTAGAAAGGCCTTAGACTCACTGCGCCTTCCTAAGTGCAGCCCAAGGCTTGGACATGCCCTCCTGACTCTTTTAAGAGCCTGGGCTCCAGGCCTGGCCTCATCCTGTTGGGCCTCCAGAAACTTGGTCTCTAAGTCAGGAGATGAGACCGGTGAGCAGGTGGGTCAGCAGCAATTCTGGAGACGCTTGGGTAATGACAGGGCTCTTTACACACACACACACACACACACACACACACACACACACATACACCTCGCTCAGGTAATGACAGGGCTCTTCACACACACACACACACACACACACACAGACGGGTAATGACAGGGCTGTTTACACACACACACACACACACACACCTCGCTCAGGTAATGACAGGGCTCTACACACACACACACACACACACACACACCCTAATCCCCACAGGGACACACACACACACACACACACACACACACACACACACACACACACACACACACACACACACACACACACACACACACACACACACACACACACACACACACACACACACACACACACACACACACACACACACACACACACACCCTAATCCCCACAGCAAAGCCAGGCTGGGGAAACTACCAGAGAACACTGTTGCATTTGTCCCTGAGAAAAGCCCCGATCCCATCTCTCTGCTTGTTTTCCTTTGAGAAGAGAAACCCCTAAGTCCTGCCTTCCACTGAGGGTATGATTCAGGTCCCCTTGCTTTCTCAGGCCTGTCCTGAGAAGCTTCAAGATGCCCAGCACGCACCCTGGGCAGTGCCTGAGGCTGGTGTTTCCATAGCAACAGCGGAAAAGGCTGGGCTTATTGGGAGGAAGGGCTGGAGAGATCCACCTTTCTGGAGTTCCAGGCTCCCGATCCTTCACTCCATGATTCCTTAGACCTGTTACCCAGCATGAACCTAAGCCCAAGGCCCATTTACAGGGTGCCCAACCTCCCTCCACCCATCTGGGGGGGGGGGGCTCTACCCACGGGCCTCGGCCCGTGCCCAGCACCTTCTTCTGATAGGCTTGGCCACCCGGTACCAAAGCATTCATGTCAAAAAAAATTAAGAATCATCATCATCACAGGAATATTCTGAAGGCATAACTGGTACTCCATGTTTGCATCTCGCAAACAGCCTTTTCTCACATCTTTTGAGTCTAGGGGTTGAAATGAAATGTGCGCTTTCTCCAAATTAGTGAGCGCCTTCTTTGACTCCTATCGTTGGGTACCAAGCGAGCTTTGCAGAAGACAACTTACATCTTAAATTTGAAGGGGGGGGGGGGAAAGCATAGTTAATCAATACATTGCCACCCAGCAAAACAGGAGTTGTGGGGGGGCGGGGGGGGGGGGAAGAGAGAGAGAGAGAGAGAGAGAGAGAGAGAGAGAGAGAGAGAGCTAGCACCACCAGGGAACCAGAATGCCCCCTCCCTCCTCATTTAACCAGGCAACTCCTTTTGTTAAGACAGCTGCTGTAAGGCGCAGTCAAAAAAAAAAAAAATCACCTGCATTTCTTTCCACCGAAGGAGGGGGAAAAAATATACCAGATGAAATCCAATCTTCATGAATTTTTACACGCATGCTGCTCAGGCTAGAAATCTGGAGTTGCATTTTGAAGGCTTTTATTCAAATCCCCATCTTTGTCTCCTGATTGACAATTTTTTTTTTTTTCCCCAGTCGTGGGATAGAATGGCACACAGGTGCCCCCTGGTGGTGGTTTCGAGAGCAGACCTACCAGAGCAGCAAACCTACCAGGCTGGATCCATTCATTCCCCATTGATGCAAAGTTGGGAGGGAGAAAAAAAAAACACACACTGTTAAAATGTTTTATGTTAAAATCACTGGATGCTTTCTCGTGGTTTTCCAGCGTTTCCACGTGCATGCACCTCACACAGCTGTGAGGGAAAACTGGGGAACTCCCTGGCCTGGTAAAAAGATGCTGGAATGTGGAAATATTATTATTGTTATTATTATTATTACTTGGCCTGGAAATCTCTTCCTGAGACAAAAACCCTGGACACAAAACCCTCGATAGGGCAGCTTTGATCACACCCTCTTCTGTGCCAATAACGGATGGAAACTGATCAAACTCAGCCCCAAGAAGGCTTCCAGGGTTCCAGGAGTGTGGGACAGGGTAGAGCAATTAACTTCCTTTCAGCTTGCTTTGGAAGTGCCACCACGCCCAGTGGGAACTCTTGTTTTCAGTGTGATTATGATCATTGTGAGTTCCCCCGACTAAGTTACACAGTCCCCACCAGGACCAACTTCTCCTGGTCTGCTGAGATTAAAGAGAAATAAATAGATTCGCTGAAGCATGAAAGATTTAGGCTAGACACAAAGAAGTATTTCCTGTGGCTAAGCAGGAGGGACGTGTTGCCAAGAAAGTTTTGTGAAATTCTCTTCCTCAAAGGGGCTTGAAAAGGAGCAAAGTTTTCCCATTGGCTCTGGAGTTTTCCAAGCCGTGCTCACTGGAAGGATTAGGGGCTCTCTAAAACCAATTAAGTCTCGAAAAGACACCAGTTCGCCCACAGTAAACACGGGGTTAACCCTAGGACCACATCACTGGCTATTGGCAAAGATTTCAAAGGTAGTGTACACATCAGGTGGCAGACGTCGGCTTATCAGGGGTCTGTTTAATTTCATTTGAAGTAAGTAGCTGGAAACGTGAAGAGGTGATTACTTCTCATGATGTGTGTATTGTGTGGGCCGATGACTTGTTGAACATGCTTTCTCCACATTGTTGCTGGGGTTGTTTTTCAATAAAATTTATATTCATTTTTATCCAACCCTGTAATGATCGATCCATGCTTCTCCCTGCTCTTATGAGGGGGAAAAATATTAAAAAGAAGGAAAAAATACACTTTCATGTTCAAAGAGTGCCCTAGAAAAAAAAATCAATGTCCCAGCTATCTGAATGTGATACTAGATGCAAATGAAATGTCAGACAAATAGCTATTCCACATTAAAGAAAACATAATTAGGTTAGCTCCAAGCCTCTCTCCGGCTCACATCCTTTGAAGAGCATAAAGGCCGTATCTCTTTTCGCTGAATCTTGTTTAACTTGAAATTTTTTAAAGTCAATCCAAATTTCTTTTTATAGTGGGAGGAAAAAAAAAAAGAATGTGCCAAAAATGCCTGTCAATGCACTTTATTTTTTTTGGAGGGGGGAGGATTTTGAATATATAAAATCTATGTCTTGAAATGTGTATGCCGACGGAAACTTCCCGGCACGTTCCCTAAACTGATTATTCACCAATTAGACATTTAGGGGAAGATGGGGAAGGTGGGGGGAATAAAAACCCAGGCACCTCTGAGAAGCTGCTGTAACCATGGAGACTACACTCATAGTGGTAGTAGGAAGAACAAAAGGGACCGGTGTCCCCAAATCTGGGGACACACATGTGTGCATATGAGATACAGTGAGATACAGTGCATTTCCCCCCCCCTCATTGGGAAAGAATATAGCAGGTAGACCCTGTCTTTAGCAATGTCTTCAAGGGAAGTCAGAAAAAATGTTTCAACTGCAGAGAGAGAAAAAAACTCTTGGATGATTAGAACTGGTCTGGAAATGCCAGCCTCTGCAGAGGCTAGATGATAGATATGACCTCCAATGTCCCTTCCAGCCCAGGGAGTTTGTGAAGCTGTGTCTCTCTGAACAGATGCTGGCAGGCACGACCTGCGGATGTCACTGACTGAACATCTGAAAGGTCCCGCTGCGTTAAGAGCCTACTCCTCCAGCCCCGCGGCAGACTGCACCGTTGGGTTCTCCTCTTGCCGGAGGGCAGGAGACTGGAGATGGTCCAGCAGAGGGTCCAAGGCGGGCAGGAACCCCTGACAGGAGGTTTGGTTTGCTCTGATTTTGCAAGCGGAACTCAAAGGAAACTAAAAGCCCTCCATTCCCCGCCTTCCCCCGGGCTGTCCATTTTTGCATGTCTCATCCCCTACCTCCAGCTCGGTTTGATCCTCCCTGTGATGAGTTCAGATGCGTGTGTTTATCAGTACAGGGGCCTCTCCGTGGAACACAGGTAGCACCAAGACGAGATTTTCAGAAAGCCCTGTAGATTCTTCTGCTCACTGTCTGAGAAGCCATCACTAGGGTTGGGAAGCAGTAGGAGCTAGGGGAAGAAAAGCTTAGTCCACACCACCCCGCTCCCCCCCTCCCGCACACACACCTTTGTTCTCTGGAGAAAGCAAATACAAGGTCCTCACTTCCTGGATAATAATAATGGAAAGTTGACTCTACATCCCACCCATGTTGTAGACTGGGGATAGGGAGCCCTTGGTAGAAACAGAGCCTACAGGTGAATAAACTACACCGGGTAAGTCAACCAGTAGCACACAGATTGCATCCTCGTTGTTGATACTAGTGACATGTTCAGGGGTACAATTCCAATACCCTTGGGGGTCGGGGGAAGCCAGGGCTGAGAGCCAGTTGGGACACGATGTAATAACCCAGGGAAGACTAAAAGGCTAAGGACAGGACCCGGCAGAGATCAAGTGCCTGGGGCAGGCATGAGATGACCACATCCCCGCCAATGCAATGCGAGGCTTGAGTGAAGGTCTTCTAATTAGAAGAGTCTGAACTTGGCAAAAATTGGCCAGGCTCTACAGACAATCCACCATGCTCAACCCCTGGCTGGGGCTGCCTGTGGACAGTGTAGCCTTTATTCAGAAGCCAAGTCTGGTCCTGAAAAGGGTGGACAGCGAAGCTGACGGGGCTGACAGTGTCTCTGGGGCTCTGCTATGGAGAATTTGGGAAAGGCTGGTGAGGAAGAGGATGCATACCCAAAGCCATCTGGGATCTAGGGAGCCCCACAATTATGGAGTAGCTCCACATGGGACTATGGGTCAGACCACTGCTGCATAGGATGAACGTATTCTTCAAGAATATAGGGATTAAAAACTGAGACACCCCCCACCTTAACAAACAAGTCAGGGTATCCCAAGTGTAATCCCAATAACACGGGATGATTAGGTAAGGTGATTCCAGTCCAGCTAGCTAGGCAAAAGCAAGACCCCACCTAAAAAATAAATAAATAAAAAATCTCAAGGGGCTGGGAAGGTGGCTCAGTGGTAGAGTGCTTGCCTCACATGCATGAGGCCCTGGGTTCGATTCCTCAGCACCACATAAGCAGAAAACTGTGGCTCAAGTGGTAGAGCGCTGGCCTTGAGCTGAAGAGCTGAGGGACAGCGCCCAGGCCCAGAGTTCAAGCCCCACGACCAACCAAAAAAAAAAAAAAAAAACTCAAAAAGGGCTGGGGTAGAGCAACAGTCTAGTGAGTCTGAAGCCTTAAATTCAAACCCCAGTACTACCAAGAAGGAGAATGGGGAGGAGGAGGAAAGCAGAGCCATGGCACAAGCACCAGCCTTGAGCAGAAAAACCAAGTGAGAGAAAAAGGCCCCAAGTTCGAGCCCTAGTGCCAGCACAAAATAAAAGAATGAAAAAGATGAGGAGGAGGAAGAGAAAGAGGAGGAGGGGGAGAAGGAGGTGGGGGAGGACGCCAAAAGCATCTGTCCGCTTTCTGCTCTGGCATAAAGCGGGCGAATGGCTGAGGGTACAACACCTTACTTGGCTTTCTCAGACTATCTCTCATGGCAGTCCCTAAGAGGCCCTTAGGGTAAGCCCCACATGACAACAGCCAGTCCACATTCTTGCCACCCTGCTTTCTTGCAAATGCTGCCCCTTGGGGGGGGGGGGGGGAACACTGCACTTGCCGTAGCCCCTGAGGAAGTCCTGAGGGCAAACTCCTACTGATTCCCTCCCCAGCTCTCCACCTGCGGCATGTGGAATTACCTGCCCACAGTCGGTTCTGCTGGGCAAAGCCAGGGTGTGGGTAACTCTCTTCAGGAGAGTTGATATTTAAAACCAAGAGTTAAAACTTGGCTGGGCACCGGTGGCTCACGCCTGTCATCCTAGCTACCCAGGAGGCTGAGAGCTAAGGATCACGGTTCAAAGCCAGCCTGGGCAGGAAAGTCCATGAGACTCTTATCTCCAATAAACCTCTCAGAAAACTGGAAGTGGCACTGTGGCTCAAGTGGTAGAGCGCTCACCTTGAGTTGAAGAGCTGAGGGACAGCGCCCAGGCCAAAGAGTCGAAACTTGTATAAGGGAAAAAAATGATTGTGTAACTATAGTGAGCAATGTACCTTTGCTCTTATCGCCTGATGTTTGTCAAATAAGAATAATGGATAATTATAATAAATAAAAAAAACAAAACCAAGAGTAGAGTGAACACTTCAAGCTCAGTTTCTGTGAGCAGCATCCTTCTTTCCTACCCCACCCCCATCCTCACCCCAAAGCTGATCTCAAAAGAGAAAACCCTCAGGCTGAAGGAGAGAGAGAGAGAGAGAGAGAGAGAGAGAGAGAGAGAGAGAGAGAGAGAGAGAGAGAGAGAGAGAGAGAGAGAGAGAGAGAGAGAGGGCACTTCAAGGTACTTGATGTCAGGCAGGTCTGGGAAAGTAAAGAAGGCCTGGACAGACTCCAGGAAGATGTCATCTCAACAGCTATCCTGATGTCTACTCACTGCTGCTTGGAGAGTGGGGTTTAGAAGGTTTCTGGGGTCACACCTGAGCTCAGTTAAGACTGGTGATAAAGCCAGGCGCCGGTGGCTCACACCTGTCATACTAGATACGCAGGAAGCTGAGATCTGAGGATCGTGGTTCAAAGCCAGCCTGGGCAAGAAAGTCCTTGAGACTCTTATCTCCAGTAAACCACTAGAAAACCGGAAGTGGTGCTATGGCTCAAGCGATAAGAGTGCTCGCCTTGAGCTGAAGAGTGCAGGGACAGGGCCCAAGCCCAGAGTTCAAGCCCCACGACCGACGGTGCGGGGAGGGGGACTGGCAATAGTGGACACTGGCTGGCAGGACAGTGTACACCACAAATGTGCCAGCTGGAACTTACAATCCCAAATAGCACCATGGGATGCACAGGTTTCCTGCCAGCTAACCCATGGCCTGCCAACCAACAAGTGGCCAAGCCATAGCCCCCCAGGATGCTTGGGGGGCGTCTTCTGACTGTATCTGGGCTCCAAGGAGACTCTACCTAACACCCCCAATTCAGAGTAAACAAATGCACTCAGACCTGTCACCCAGGGAACATCAGAGGCACATCTGCTGGCCACTTCTCTATGATCAAACAACACCTTACTTTTCCAGTAAGTGGTGGTCAGTAACTCCAAGCGACTATGATTTATTTTTTTTAAATGAATGGATCGCTGTGTTAGTTACACAGTTGTTGACCCACAAGGCTGATGAGTTCCAGCATCCTAAGGAGTACATTTCCCTGTTGTTCTTAATTCAAGAAGCAGAAGCACAGCAGTGACTCTCCCCCTAGTCTCAGTAGGAATGGAGATTTACAGAAAGGAGACCAAGTGCCACCTGGCACAGGGTGCATGTGGGGTTTACCTCCAGGAAAACAACCAGGGCTAGGGCAACCGATCAATGGATCCAAGGGGAGCCCCCTCCTCTGGGGGGGGGGGGTGGCTTTGTGTCCCACACAGGCTGATGGCTGACTGCATCCGTGACACAAGGAATCATGTCATTTGGGCGGAGAGAGGACCACAGTAGGTCCCCCCTCCACAGGGAGGACAGGGGATGAGGACAGAGCCACAGCCACAGCTGCCAGTGGGCCATGTGACCATTGAAGTACAGGTTCTAGCAGCGAAGCGTCCCCAGAGTCCCACGTAGCAGGAAAAGATGGTGGAGAGAGAAAATAAGAAAGCAATTTATTTATTGAAATGGATGGAAGGTGGGATGTAGGGGTCTCCAGCTCCTTTTAGGTTCTTTTGATCTGTGGTATAGTTTAATTCTGAGGTGGCCTTGCTGATTTTGGGGGGAGGGGTGGTCTATGGGTACGTGTGAAAATTCCAATCATCCACTGCCACTGTATTGGGCCTCCCAGTCCCTTTGTGTCCAGTAGTGTTTGTTTAATGAAATTGGGTGCACCAACACTGGGTGTATATATATCCGGGATCATGGTGAACTTCTTTGTGTCTTCTCATTTTGTCTTGGAGTCCTGCTTTGTTGACTATCAAGGTAGCTAATGCTTTCATACTTCATTTCCTTGGCATGTAATCTTTTCCTTTTTTTTGGTTGGTCATGGGGCTTGAATTCTGGGCTTGGGCACTGTCCCTGCGCTCTTCAGCTCAAGGCGAGCACTCTACCGCTTGAGCCACAGCGCCACTTCCAGTTTTCTAGTGGTTTATTGGAGATAAGAGTCTCACGGACTTCACCTGCTCAGGCTGGCTTTGAACCGTGATCCTCAGATCTCAGCCTCCTGAGTAGCTAGGATGACAGGTGTGAGCCACCAGCACCCAGCTCTTTTCCATTTTTTACTTGAGTTGACTTTACTTGTTGGTGGGTGATTTTCTTACAGATAGTAAATAGTTGGGTCCTGTTTTTTAATCCAATCAGCCAGTCTGTCTTTTAAATGGAGGATTAAAATAATTTATGTTCAGAGTTATATTGGAAAGTTATGAATTAATTTGTTTTTTTTTTCTTCTGGTTGTTTCAAATACTGTTCTTTCTTATTCATATCAAGGTTTGATGGTTTAATGAACTGATAATGTTTTGGTGCTTTCCTACTTCTCACCTGCTTCTCTGCTCTTCTACTGAGGTTGTTCTTTTCCAAACTCTCACGATACTGTTTCTCTTCTTCCTCTACATCTAAGATTAAGTAACTTCTGCAATTCTAGAACAGTGGTCGTGCCTTCCTATCTGGGAAGGTCTTTATTTTCTCTATCAACTCGGAAGGGTAACTTTCCTGGATACAGTAATCCCATTTGGCAGTCATTTTCTGTCAGGACTGGAAATACTCAACTCCACACCCTCCCAGCCTTCAGAATTTCTGCTGAGAAATCTTGTGTTATTCTGAAGGGCTGGCTTTATATGCGATTTCATTCTTCCAATATTCCTTCTTTGTTCTCTTCTCTTGACAAGTTAATCTAACTTGGGAAGTTCTTTTCTGGCTGTGTCTTTTCGGGGTTCTAATTGCCTCTTATGCCTGAATATCTCTATCTTTCCCAGGTCACCCCGCACCCGCTTCTCTGATAGTCTCTCAGATGCCACAGTTAGGATCGGCTGCCTCAGTAGATGATTTTGACACCTGCTCCATTTATGAATGATGCTACTGTCTGCAGGGCTCCATGCATGGCAACCTTGTTCTCCTCCCTGTGGACTGTCTCACCTGGCATGGTGATGGCCCTGACGAGTTAGGATCACAGTGCACACTCTGCATACGAAGGCACTGCCCAGGGGCGCACAGCTGCTAAGTGGGCTGGTGGCTTTGAGGCCTTCCCTCTCTGCTTTCATTTCGGCTGTCTTCAAACACAGCTGTTAGGAACTGCGAAAGGCGCAGATGTGCTGTCCATTCCGCCCTGCAGACTCGTCAGCGGTTCTGGGAGCAGCAGGGGGAGCTGGCATCTCTGTGCTGGCGCCTTCAGGGAATAGCAGCACTCAGTCTTCTAAGGTGAGGGGTTTGCGTGATTTATGTTTGAAGGACCCATGAACAAATGGATAGTCTGTCATTGGCATGGCCCTCCTACAGTTAGCTATGGTTAGCTTTGATTAACCAAAATAGATTTTAAACTACCAAACAGATTTAAACTACAGACATATTTTAGTGGAGGCATAAAGACTTGGGCTCATCTAAAACACCAGCATCCATGCCAGGCCCTTACCACCAATGTATCTTCTCTGATCACTATGCATTCAAGGGAAGATTCTCTGTTGCAAAACCTAAGTTATCATATTTGCAAAACCCCTGAAGAGAACTGAAGGGTGTCTATATTTGCTATAGACTGAATATGGTTGTCCCCCCTGAAACTCATGTTGAAAATTGCCATTGGTGGAGGTGGTGGTGAGAAGTGATTAGGTCAGCAAGAGCTAAAAGAGATCAATGCTACTCCCACAGCATTGGGTTAATTTCCAAAGGCGTGAATGTAACTCTCACACAAGTAGGTTAGTTACCTTAACAATGATTGTTACAAAGGCTGCCCCTCAGAGTTCTTTGTTTTGGACAGCCTGGCTGCTGCCCTGAGAAACCTTTTGTTCAAGGAGAGCACTCTACCACTTTGAAACACATCACCACTTCTGGTCTTCTGGTGGTTAATTGGAGATAAAGAGTCTCATGGACTTTCCTGCTCAGGCTGGCTTCAAACCACAACCCTCAGATCTCAGCCTCTTGAGTAGTTAGGATTATAGGTGTGAATCACTGGTGTGAATCACTCACCCCCTAAGTTTTGTCTCCTTCACACACACTACCCTTTCCGCTTTCTACCATGAAATGACAATAGGAGGGGCCCTTACCTGATGTGGCTGCTGCCTAATCTTGAACTTCTAGCCCCAGAATGGTCTAAATAAACCTCATTCTTGTATAAATTACTTTGTCTCCTGGTATTCTGTTCTATCATCAGAAAATAGCCTAAGACAATACGAGACAAATTTCATTACTTTTTTCTCTGCAATATGTAATCATGATGAAAAATAAAATGCAAGTATTAGGAAAGACATTAAACTAACCTGAAACTCCCAAGGCAATCTCTGCAAGATTTTTTAATAAAAAATTCTGAGCCTTCTATAATGACCTAAACTTCTTACATTAGGATTTATGTTTGAAATGGTTCTATACAATTCCTGATTTTTTTTAGTGGCAATGACTGAAAATTCTTCATAGTCCACATGAATGAGATCTTTGCTAACAGTATAGAGTACATATAAAAACTTTCCTGGAGGGCTGGGAAGGTAGCTCAGCGGTAGAGTGTGTGCCTTGCAAGCATGAGGCCCTGGGTTCGATTCCTCAGCACCACATAAACAGAAAAAGCCGGAAGTGGCGCTGTGGCTCCAGTGGTAGAGCGCTAGCCTTGAGCTGAAGAGCTGAGGGACAGCGCCCAGGCCCAGAGTTCAGGCTCCATGACTGGCAAAAAAAAAAAAAAAAAAAAAAAACTTTCCTGGATATTCCTCTTCATTCACCAACAAATTTATGGTTGAAATTCTTAATAATATGATGATGGATAGATCTTGAATCAAATCAAATCTTTTAAGACAGTTTTTAAAAAATGATGACTACGGGGCTAGCAAGGTGGCTCAGTGGTAGAGTGCTTGCCTAGCATACATGAAGCCCTGAGTTCAATTCCTCAGTACCACATACATAGAAAAGGCCAGAAATGGCTCTGTGGCTCAAGTGGTAGAGTGCTAGCCTTGAGCAAAAGAAGCTCAGGGACAGTGCCCAGGCCCTGAGTTCAAGCCCCAGCACTGGCAAAAAAAACAAATGGTGAATACCGACAGGTAGGACTATGCTTCTTGCTGGGGTAGGCAGGCTGTAGCTAGCTTGGGGTGAGACTATTGTTTTTTAATTGGAGATAAAAGTCTCATAGATCTATCTGCCTAGGTTGCCTTTGAACCGTGATCCTCAGATCTCTGATCTCTTGAGTAGCTACGATTACAGGCCTAAGCCACTGGCACTTGGCTTTATTTCTTTATACTTTGGAAGTACTGTGATTTGAAATCAAGTCTTGAGCTATGCCCTTAGCCTGAAAGTCCCTTTTGCTTTATTTTTCCTTAGGGTCTAACTTTTGCCTGAAGCCAGTCTGTGACTGGGACTTTCCTACTCCTGCATAGTTAAGATTACAGACCTAAATACCTACCCTCAACTTGTTTTCTGAAATAGGGTCTTGCTAACATTTTTGTCTAAAGTGGTCTCAAAATCTGATCCTATCTCCACCGGAGATAAGAATGAGCTACCACACCTAGCTCATAAAAAGTTTTAAGCAGAGAGGGGGGACCAAGATGGCGACGGGGCAGTAGGGAAACGCCACAGCTCTCTCCAACCAAAAAGAGAGTTCGAGTTCCAACGCTTAATCTCCCCAAGAGACCGACAACAATAAAAAGACGAACACTCAGAGAAAAACCAGAGGCGGAGAATAACAAAAAAGAAAGAGGAAAAGAATTTCAAAACAGAGAAAAGCGAAGACCCCTCCCCCAACCTTTACTGGCCGCGCGGCAGCGCGCCAAGCCGCCGGCCAGCCGGCCCGGCGGGGGCTGTGGGAGCCCCAGAGAAACAGCAGAGACACAGGGGGCCACTTTCAGAACATCAGGTACTGGTTTGCAGAACAGCAGATCGCCAGGAACAGAGAAACCTACCAGCCGGGAGTCTCCACGAGGATCCCACCCCCACCCCTCACTCTCCACCCGAGCAGAGAGGCTCCATCCCGCCAAAGCCGCTCGGCATCAGCAGAGTGACAAAAGGACCTGCGGCAGACCACCCGGCCCGCCTGATCGCGATCGCAACGATCCAGCACTCTCCACCTGAGCAGAGAGGTTCCATCCCGCCAAAGCGGCTCGGCGCGACAAAGGGTCCTGTCTGCAGACCACCCGCCCGCCCGATCACGATCGCAACAACCCGGCGGGGTCACTTGGGCCCCAGAGGTACCGAGAAGAAGCTGCCTGAGCGTGGACACTCTTGACCCAACAGCTTCGACAGAGGCAGAGACAGAAAAGAATCACACAGAGCCACCACCGCCCAACCCAGCCCGGATTGCAACAACTGACGACCTACACCACACAGAAACAACCAGCTCCAGGGTGAGTACCCCACAGGGGAAGTGTATCCCTCAAGGGAGACCAGAGCTGGAGGGAATCCCCAGACCCTGACCTAGACTCCCTACCCCAGCACCCGGACCACAGGACCCACTAAAACTGGGAACTGTTTGAGAGCTCCACCAGCCCGTGGAGCACACTCAGCTGGCCAGGCTAGAGCAAGAGCACCCCTGGAAGGGAGCTTAAATGCCCAAGCCAGGAACAGCGCCCCTGGGTCAAGACTACCAACAGTAGAAGAAATTTGAACTGTGTCCCCCAGGCTGTATAACCTAGGGGGTATACACATCAGCACAGGCCTAACAAGCGCGCTCCAGGCTGGGGCCGGAACCAAGCCCGGGGATCCGGCGCCTGAACAACACAACCAACTCCTCCCAATTGAAGTAAAAAGCTGAGCATACGCCTCAACAGAGGGGAGAAAACCAGGAAACAACACTCCCCCGGGAAGCACGCCTGTGACAACAAAAGACCCGGAGGCCCAGGACAAGAGAAGCCCAAACCCCACCAAAACTCCACCCATATACCCTAGACTGGGAATTGGGCAACACAGGCTGCCAGCACCTGATAGTAAGCAGGAGCTCAGACTGTTAAGGCGGCTCAGCAATAGAGTGATAGTCTTGGATGTATGAGGCCCTGCATCTGATTCCTCAGCATCACAAAAGCAAAAAGGGTCTGAAGTGGTGCTGTGGCTCAAACGGTAGGGTGCCAGCCTTGAGCTGAAAAAGCTGAGGGACAGCACCCAAACCTAGAGTTCAAGCCCACAACCAGCCCAAAACAAATAAAAAAAAAAAAACACATCAGGAGCCCATAGCAGACTCCAGCATTTGGGAGAGTGCATCCAGAGCATCTGTTCTTCACAAGAGCACCCGTAGGAGCAAACACAAGCAGTCTAGGCTGCTCAACCCTTCCAAAGGCGGGAACTGTCAGCAATCTACAGCAGAGAGCTGAGAATCCTAAGTAAGTCAGAATAGCAGCTGGAAATAGGCTCCCAACAGAACCCAGATCAGGCACAGACTCTCTCTACCAATACAGAATCAGCAACCAAGCAAAGACAGACACACCAAAACAAAATTGAAGAGCAGTCTCCTGAACCTCCATGCGAAAATCACAGAGAAAAATCACAAGGTTTACTACCACCCAGGACAGCAAGCTCACCCCAAAAGCCAGCAGCCACACAGGGGAGAGCCCCAGTGGGAGCAAAGCAGGAATGGAAGACAAAGGCTACTTCCAAGGGTTGCTGGAGGCAATGACTCAAGAAATAAAGCGAGAAATTTATCAGAAATTGAAAGAGCACAAGGATGAACTATCCAAAGAGATACAGGGTATCAAACAAGAGATGCATGCAAAAATAGAAGCTGCACAAACCTCAATAAGAAGTGAGATAAACGCCAAATTAGAGGTAATGCATACCTCATTGAGAGGTGAGATCAGTACTCTGAGAACCAACATTGAATCCATAAAGGGATCCATTTCCTCCATGCAAACCACAATAGAAGCCACTGTCAACAGAGTGAATGAAATGGAAGGTCGAGTGTCAGATACAGAAGACAGAATACACCAACTGGACCAAAAAGTGACAGATATGGAAAAATTACTCAAATTAAACCAAAGGGATATTCAAGAGCAAGCAGATAATGCTAAAAAATTTAACCTTCGCATAATTGGAGTGGACGAAGGTGAGGAATTCCAGAGCAAGGGAATGCACCACCTATTTAACAATATAATCAATGAAAATTTTCCCCACCTCAAAAACGACCATCTTAACTACATCACAAAAGCTTATCGAACACCCAACAAGCAAGACCCCAGGAGAAACACTTCTAGACACATTATAGTAAAAATGATAGATCTGAATAATAAGGAAACAATCCTGCATGCAGCAAAAATGAAGAAGGAGCTATACTACAATGGGAAAAAAATAAGAATTACTGCAGATCTCTCCACACAAACAATGAATGCAAGAAAAGCCTGGGAAAGCACCATACGAGCCCTGAGAGCCAATAACTGCCAACCCAGACTGATCTACCCGGCAAAGCTAGCATTCACATTTGATGGAGAACTGAAAACTTTTAATAGCAAAGAAAAACTAAATGAATTCATAAACATTAAGCCAGCATTACAAAGAATTCTAAGAGGGGGGACACAACCTGAAGAAAGCAGCCAGGAACTGGGGCCTGCCCCAAACAGGCATTACTCAAAGTCTAACTGAGCAAGCACAGGAGGAAAGGAAAAAAGAAAAACTTAGGAAAACGGAATGGCAGGGACAACAATGCATCTCTCTATACTTTCTCTTAATATAAATGGGCTGAATTCGCCAATTAAAAGAAAACGAACTGAGGACTGGATAAGAAAACAAGACCCATCCATCTGTTGCCTTCAGGAGACCCACCTCTCAGCCAAACATACAAACAAACTCAGAGTGAAGGGGTGGAAAAGGATCTACCAATCAAACGCCCCCAGTAAGAAAGCAGGTGTAGCTATCCTGATATCTGACAAAATAAACTTTTCATTAAAATCAGTACAGAAAGACAAGGACGGACACTACATATTAATAAAGGGAACAATCCAAGAGGAGGATATAACCATCATCAACTTATATGCCCCAAATATTGGTGCACCCAGATATGTCAAACAAATGCTCTCAAACTTACAGAATAAAATAGATCCCAATACGATAATACTAGGAGACTTTAACACACCACTCTCACCAAAGGACAGGTCTACCAACCAGAGGATTGGCAAAGAAGCTACCGAATTAAGAGAGGCCATACTGCAAGCGGAATTAACTGACATCTACCGAGTATTTCACCCTAAAACAACACAGTACACATTCTTCTCAGCAGCTCATGGAACTTTCTCCAAAATAGACCATATCATAGTTCATGCAAGGAACTTAAGCAAATACAAAGGGATCGACATAATCCCCTGTATCCTATCTGACCACAGTGGAATCAAGCTAGCTCTCAATAACAAAGCATACAGCAGAAATTTCTCCAATACATGGAAATTGAACAGCACACTCCTTAACAATGCCTGGATAACAGAAGAGATCAGAGAAGAAATAAAGCATTTCCTACAACTCAATGAAAATGAAAACACCTCACAAAGAAACTTGTGGGACACAGCAAAAGCAGTCCTGAGGGGCAAATTTATTGCCCTCAGTGCCCACATCAAGAGAATGGAGACAGACCAAGTAAATAATCTCATGTTGCAATTAAAACAGCTAGAAAAACAGGAAAAAATGGAACCTAAAGCTACTAGAAGAAGCCAGATAACCAAATTAAAAGCAGAGATTAACCAATTAGAAAATCAGAAAACCATAACCAAAATAAACCAAACAAAAAGCTGGTTCTTTGAAAAAATAAACAAAATTGATGGCCCATTGGCTAGATTAATTAAAAAAAGAAGAGAGGAAACCCATATTAATAGGATTAGGGATGCCACGGGAAACATCACC
Source organism: Dipodomys merriami (assembly GCF_024711535.1). Lineage (NCBI taxonomy): Eukaryota > Metazoa > Chordata > Mammalia > Rodentia > Heteromyidae > Dipodomys > Dipodomys merriami. The sequence goes on along the minus strand of NW_027206268.1, from coordinate 2,514,456 downwards.
ACACGTACCCAAGATATCCAAACAATTCTAACAGACTACTTTCAAAAGCTATACTCTCTAAAGGAAGAAAATCGGGCAGAAATGGATGCATTTTTAGAGAAATACAAGTTGCCCAAACTGAGCAAAGAAGAAGTTAACCAATTAAATAAGCCAATATCCTATAATGAGATACAGGAAGCTATCAAAAGTCTTCCAACAAAAAAAAGCCCAGGACCAGATGGATTCACAGCAGAATTCTATAAGACCTTTAAACAAGAACTAATACCCATACTCCTCAAGCTCTTCAGAGAAACAGAGAAGGAAGGAGCTATCCCAAACTCATTCTACGAAGCCAATATCACACTCATCCCCAAACCAGGCAAAGACCCAACCAAAAAGGAGAATTACAGGCCAATCTCCTTGATGAACACAGATGCAAAGATCCTTAACAAGATTCTAGCTAACAGAATCCAGAAACACATAAAAAAAATAATTCACTATGACCAGGTAGGCTTCATCCCAGAGACACAGGGATGGTTTAACATACGTAAGTCAATAAATGTAATCCAACATATCAACAGAGCCAAGGTCAAGAATCACATGATTATCGCTACAGATGCAGAAAAGGCCTTTGACAAAATTCAACATTCATTCATGCTAAAAGCTCTGGAGAAAATAGGAATAGAAGGAACATTTCTAAAAACAATAAAAGCCATTTATGACAGACCAATAGCCAATATTATACTTAATGGGGAAAAGCTACAACCAATTCTCCTAAAATCAGGAACAAGGCAAGGATGCCCACTGTCTCCACTCCTCTTCAATATAGTCCTAGAACCCTTAGCCAGGGCAATAAGGCAAGAAAAAGACATTAAAGGGATCCGCATAGGAAAAGAAGAAGTTAAACTATCCCTTTTTGCAGACGACATGATACTATACCTCCACGATCCCAAAAACTCCATCCCCAAACTCTTAGAAATCATAAATCACTTTGGCAAAATAGCAGGATACAAAATAAACCCACAAAAATCAGTTGCCTTCCTATACACAGATAATGTACAGGAAGAGAGGGAAATAAAGGGAGCAACCCCATTCACAATAACCTCCCGAAAAATAAAATATTTAGGAATTAACCTAACCAAAGATGTAAAAGAACTATTTAATGAGAACTATAAAAAGTTAAAGAAAGAAATTGCAGAAGACACTAGGAAATGGAAAGACCTCCCATGCTCCTGGATAGGCCGACTTAATATAGTAAAGATGGTAATACTTCCAAAACTAATATACAAATTCAATGCAATTCCTATTAAAATCCCAATGACGTACATCACTGAAATACAGAAAACAGTCCAAAAATTCATATGGAACAACAAAAGACCTAGAATAGCCAAAACAATTCTAGGGGATAAAGACAATATGGGAGGGCTATCCATGCCGAACTTCAAACTCTACTACAGAGCTATAATAACAAAGACAGCATGGTACTGGCACAAAAACAGACCCGAAGACCAATGGAACAGAATAGAAGATCCAGAAATAAATCCACAGGCCTACAGCCAGCTGATATTCGACAAAGGAGCCAAAGACATACAATGGAAGAAACACAGCCTCTTCAACCGTTGGTGCTGGGAAAACTGGGCAGCCACATGCAGAAAACTAAAAGTGGACCCCAGCCTATCACCATGCACCAACATCAACTCAAAATGGATTAAAGACCTTAACATTAAACCTGAATCTCTGAAACTACTGCAGGACAGAGTAGGAGAGACACTTGAACTAATAGGCACAGGAAGGAACTTCCTGAACAGAGTCCCAGGGTCACAACAAATTGGAGAGAGACTCGACAAATGGGACTACCTTAAAATAAAAAGCTTCTGCACAGATAAAGCTATCGCAACCAAGCTAGAAAGACAACCAACTAATTGGGAAAAAATATTTACCAGCAATATATCAGACAAGGGGTTAACATCCTGTATATACAGGGAACTCAAGAAACTAATCCCTCCCAAACCCAACACACCAATTACTAAATGGGCAAGGGAACTAAAGAGGGACTTCTCAAATGAAGAAATAAAAATGGCAAAGAAACACATGAGGAAATGTTCATCATCCCTGGTGGTGAAGGAAATGCAAATAAAGACAACCCTGAGATACCACCTTACCCCAGTCAGAATGTTCCACATCCACAAATCAGCCAACGACAAATGCTGGAGGGGATGTGGAGAACGAGGAACGCTATTACACTGCTGGTGGGAATGTACACTCATACAACCACTTTGGAAAGCAGTCTGGAGGGTCCTTAGAAAGCTAAAGATTGACCTCCCTTACGACCCAGTCATACCACTTCTAGGCATCTACCCTGAACAACAGGAACCAATATACAAGGACACGTGCACCTCCATGTTTATTGCAGCACTGTTCGCAATAGCTAGGATATGGAAACAACCTAGATGCCCCACCACAGATGAATGGATCCAAAAATTGTGGTATCTATACACAATGGAATATTATGCAGCCATTAGAAATGACAAAATAATGGCATTTGCAGGGAAATGGATGGAGCTAGAAGGAATCATGTTGAGCGAGGTAAGCCAAGAACGAAGAGACAAACAGTACATGGTCTCCCTGATAAGTGGATGATGAATCCAAAAGGTTAGGTGATATGACAAAACTAACAGGACTTAAGAAACAAAGAACTCCCACTCATCTGGTTGAACCACTACTAAATATCCCCATGCTGCTGATCACATATATGGTATATAACATATGAGCACCGTTATATATTACAGACTGTGATAGACAATTTGCTCCAGGAAAGTTAGAATGAACTTGTGACTTTAAATGAGCATCATTATTCCACAATACTGTGAATTTCTGGAAATTAAGTAATCACTTAATCACGATCAAAAAAAAAAAAAAAAAAAAAAGAACCTTGGGGAAGGGAGGGAGGGAGGGGATGGTAGGGGGAAAACAATGGAGGGGGTAACAATGTTCAAGAGGAAGTGGAAGTGTACTCATTACCTCACTCATGTAACTGTAACCCTCTGTATAGTATCTCTACAATAAAAAAAAATTTAAAAAAAAAAAAAAAAAAAAAAAAAGTTTTAAGCAATAGTATTTTCTCCTCTGCTTTTGCCCCTAAGAAGCACAGAGGGAACCTGGCAGCCACTAGAAACTCAACTGGACAGCTGAATTAGTTTGTCCATCCACGCTGCAAGCCCTCTTGTCCCTTTGCCCTGATTCTCCCGATTGGCTCTTCTTGATGCAGTTTTGTATGCTATATCAAACCACATCTGGAACAAGCCAAAAAGAGTCCCTTTTCTCTTCTCTGAAATTCTGCATCCAATGCTGCTCAAACACTTACGTCCTCAGAGACAACCTTATTTTATGGCCACCCGCCTCATCTGTACTGGATTCAAGGATGTTTGGCAAACGAAACACCATCACCCACCGTTTACCAGGTGTTATGTGCATGAATATGGGAGGGGAAGTAGAACTGTTTGGAGAGAGATAGGTATCAAAATGGAATGCTGTAGACTTGTTTTCCATTCAATGTGACACTTACATAGTACCTGCTATGGCAAACAGTGTTCAAAGTGCTTATAATTATTAACTAAGTTAATCTTCCCAAAAAGTCTATATTAGGGATGCTGTTTATATTGTCTTATTTTGTATATGTTTAAAAAAAAAAAAGAATTACTTGCCCAAGATTGCACAGCCAATAAAGTAGCAAAGCTAGGTCTTGAGAACAGGGTTGTCCACCTGCAGAGTTGTCTGCACTCCACCTCTTGGTTCTGACAGACCAGACCCTTCCCAACCTGTTGAGATCAAATGAGGCCCCACAGGAAGACAGTCTCCAACCCGCAGTGGTACTCCACCATGCCCCCTCCAGTTGAAACCTGTATGGAAATCCAGGCAATTCCCCCAAGTTCCTTGGGAATTCAGGGCAAAAGAAACAAGAGAATTTACCCAGCCAACCATGACTGAAGAACACCAAAAGCAGACCAGATCCCTCACCTTCTCGTCTCATTTGAGCCTCCATATCATGGAATTTGTAAGACAAGCTAGAAAACTCAGAATTAATTTTGACTGGTTTGGGTATCTGGCTAATAATGATTTTGGTGGTGGTGGTGGTGGTTGAGGGGCTGGAACTCTGGGTCTGGGCACTGTCCCTGAACTCTTCAGTTCAAGGCGAGCGCTCTACCACTTGAGCTACAGTGCCACTTCTGGTTTTCTGGTGGTTAATTGGAGATCAGAGTCTCACGGACTTTCCTGCCTGGGCTGGCTTTCAACCGTGATCCTCAGATCTCAGCCTCCTGAGTAGCTAGGATGACAGGCGTGAGCCACCGGCGCCCAGCCTGGCTAATGATTTTTGAAAAACAAAATTGAGATGCTAAATTACCAAATGTCCTAACAACTTCAGCAATCAACTATTTCACACTTGTAATCCTCGCTACTTAGGAAGATGAGATCTGAGGATCAAGGTTCAAAGCCAGCCCAGGCAGGAAAGTCCATGACTCTGATCTGCAATTAACCACCAGAAAACTGGGAGTGACACTGTGGCTAAAGTGGCAGGGCACTAGCCTTGAACTGAAGAGTTCAGGGATAGCACCCAAGCCCAGAGTTCAAGCTCCCCGACAGGAAGGGAGGGAGGGAGAGAGGAAAAGAGAAAGACCGTATACATTTAAGGAAATAGTACCTTATGATTCCTCAAGCGTGGTCAGTGACGTCAGCCTATCATCATCTCAGAAGCAGGAGCAGCTGCCTTCCATCTGAAGCCAATGCTTGACAGTCTGCAGATCAGAATCCCCCCTCAGACCAGTCCACATAGGTACTACGTTTCCAGAGCCTGCAAAGCCTTCAGAAATGTAGTTCCAATAAGTCCTCTTAGCCCCATTTTAAGATATGCACACTAAGGTGCAGAACAGTAACAACACCCATTCATCTGGTGTTTGTCACTATGTGTTACGATGAAGTATGCTGACCAGCTCAAGAGACACTGAGTGGTGGCCCGCGCTGGGAGAGGGGCATTGACGAGTAATTATGAGAAACTCCTCGTGGCTAGGAGACAAGCAAAACTTTGTCACAGGAGACAAAGATGCCCAAGTGAACTAGGTATTAACCATGCTAAGCTGGTGACAAAGTATGGGAAGAGGAGAGTAGCAAGGCTACATACATGGTATGTTATGACAGACCGCACAAAGAAAGCGACAGGGAGCTCCTGACACTGATCGCCTGAATGCTGGGCTTTTGTAAGGTGATGAGGATTCAATCAGGAAAACACACAGGCAGTTTCATTCAAATAAGTATTCCAGAGCTGGGTGCCAGTGGCTCAGACCTGTCACCCTAGCTACTCAGGAGGCTGAGATCTGATGATCATGGTTCAAAGCCAACCCAGGCAGGAAAGATCGTGAGACTTTTATCTCCAATAAACCACTCAGAAAACCGGAAGTGGCACTGTGGCTCAATTGGTAGAGTGCTCGCCTCGAGCTGAAGAGCTGAGGGACAGCGCCCAGGCCCAGAGTTCAAGCCCCACGACCAACCAAAAAGGAAGAAAGAAAAGTATCCCAGGGAGTGGTGAACCCTATAGAGAGGAGCTACCTCAAGGCAAAAACCTAGAGAAAATGGGGTGAAGTAGATTTGAGATATGGTTGTCAGGAAAGGCTTAACTCAGGACAACCTGCAGAGTACAGGCCTAAGAGGTTAGTGAGAGAAGGAAGTTCTAGGTAAAGAGCAAAAGGTTTGTCTTGAGCATAATAAAGCTTTCTGCACCCAGGAAGCAAAAAGGGGGCCAGCATGGAGGAGCTCGCTCAAGGATGGTACAGTGACAGGAGCGGGTCCAGTTCCCTGAGGCTCTGTAGAGCACTGGAAGTCATTTGGATTTTAGCTTGAGTACCAAGGGATTCCCAGGGAGTTAGCAGTGACATAGGTTTCTTCATCTGCCTCAAACACAGCTCTGCAGGCTCTGTGGGTGGATATCACTGGACTCAGGTGTAGAAGAGCACCGCCAGACTCTGCGTCTGGCGTAGTCTACATCAGGGCTATGGAAGTAGAGAACAAGTGGTTGGCCCCGAAATGGGTCTGAAGGCAGAACTGACAGGGTCTCCCAATGGGCCGGGTTAGGATGGCTCCTACAAAATGGCACACAAGGCCAGGGCCTGAGATCAAGAGACCGCTGCTGAAAGCATTTGATGCACACGGTACTTACCAGGCATCCACGTGAATGTATCTTGTAAGCAGCTAGGTAGCTAGGAAGCAGCTCTGGGAAGAGCCCGAGATTCGTTTATTTATCTTGGCACTCAGAAGGCTAAGCCAAGAACATTCCAAGTTCGAGACCAATCTGGGCTAGAGTGAGTTCACGGCCACGTTATGACCTATCTTTTTCAAAAAATAAAAAATAAAGTGTCTATTTAGAAGAGGAAAAGCCAGTTATGTTGAATGAGCAAGAAGTGCCAGACAGGTAGGTAGGTAGGAAATAGGAGTGCCAACTGGGGAAAAAGACACTGACCGAGGTTATATTGTGACCTTGGGAGCCGCAACTTGGGGAGGGTCAGGGGGAGTTGGGATTGTAGAGGGCTCAGAAGGGCCCTAAAAAACAACAACAATGACAAACATCAGAAATGTTTTTATGGAGGGCAGCAAAGTAACATAGGAAGAAATGTGGAACTGAGAAAGGCAATGTACCAGGATGTTTGTATCCAATGGGAGCAATCACTGAGGCTGGACAGTGACAGGACTTGGCCCTGCAGCCAGCAAGTTCACGACACCTGCTTTCTCCTTATCCCTAATCGCATGTTCCAGTTCTTGTGCTGGATGCCGCTTCGATGGTCCTCATCCTTCAGGGCTCCTAGCTAGCAATCTGCTCTTCTCTGCCTCCTCCTCCTTGGTTCTTAATCAACTCCCATGGCCCTCGGATGCCTTCTGAGCCTTGACTTCCAGACCTCTGTCTCCCCGGAACCTCTCCTTGCGATGCAGATGCTGAATGTTCCCACTGGATGTACCTGCGGGGCTCCACACTCTAAAGATGGCCCTGCCCCTCCACCAACCTCGTCCACTTCATACTGGAGCAAGAGGCTCTTTGCCAAGGTATTCAGCCTGGCCCCTTCATAGACTTCCAGCCAGACTCAACTCAGGTCAGTGTGCCTCGAACCCGTGCTTCTACTGCACACTACCCTAAAAGGAAGTTCCTGCAACGAATTTCCAAAATGTTTCATCAAAGCTTTATTTCAATTAGTACGAACCTACTCAAATTTCACTGGTCAGGAGAAAAGTATCACTTTCCGGTAAGAAATATCCATATGAGAAAAGGTCTGCAAAATGGTTTATTCTTAGAAATTACCGCTGGAAGAAGTAATTCAAACAAACCAGTGCAGTGAGAAGGCATAGAGAAGTAGCATTTTCCGGATCTCTTCACCTGCTTTAGTAAGCATCATCACCTGTGGAATTTTAGACGGTTTGTTCATGCTGAGCCTGGTGCTCAACGTCGCTTCCGGTTTGTGGGATGGTGAGTGGCTACATGAGGGCTGTGAACTGTCTCACTGTCTTCTCACTCTCTCTTTTCAGTTCTTCAATGTGGGCATCGAGGCGTTCCAGAATATGATGAGATCTCAGCTCTTCTTCTTCCAAAAATCTGGTAGCTATGGAGCCCAGGGGAGACACAGGCATGGAAGACTAGGAGAGGAACACATCGTGACATGGGTTGAGAGAAAGAAATACACACGCTGGCACTATTTATGCCATTTTCTCACTAGTAATATTTTAAAAGTATAGTTTCCCCTGAAAAGCTAAGCTTTAGTTTTTATCCTAATGACAAGAGCAGTAAAAGAAGAAAAAAAATCAGTTAAGTTCCGCAAAAATTAACACAGACCCTCTTGACCCAAATTGTATCAATAGGAAGGGTGAAATAAATGCAATTATTAGGCACCAATTTAGACCTGTAGAGCCTTAGGCGCTCTAGAAGAGAATGCAGCTAATGCCTGCCGTTTCAAACCTAAGAATTCAGAGTGTGACCTTCTTGAAGCACAGAAGGTCTACAACAGATCAGGCGCCAGTTCAAATCAGTTATTTTCCCTCCCCTAAAATTCCAGTCCAGGCTTTTTAATTTGAAACACTTACTCTGGTGATGTTTTAGAATTCAGATCTTAGGAAAGTGATCGAAGAAGCATGGCAGATGTAGACCGTCCCCGTTGGCAGTAAGTTCTGTCCTGCCATCACCCCGAGTTGGCAATTACAGAACCACTCCCAAGGGGAAATGCACCAAGGTATACACACACATCGGCCTCACACAGATTACAACCTGAAACCCTAGACACTGGGCCTGGGAGATCCTGTGGTCTCCATTTTACAAAAGAGAAACGACATTCAGTGCTGAAGGACTCTCCCAAGGACAATTAACTGCTGCTGAAGTTGGGGTTCAAACCTGATACAGTTGGCCCAAAGCGGAGGTACTTACGCTACACTGCACTGCCCAAGCCGTCACCATCCACTCAGTCAGGAAGGCCGAGGGTCACCTTCTACCACCTCCCCTGAAAACATCCCCACTGGTGACTTAAATATTTCCCAGTTCTGTGCATGCCCACATGCTGATGGTGGAAAAGCAAATAGACAATTTCTGAAGCATGAGATCCACTCTATTTGCTTGGTGAATGCTGAGAAAACACCCCATAACCAACTACATTTTTGTTTTTTGTCAGTCGTGGGTCTTGAACTCTGGGCCTGGGTGCTGTCCCTCAGCTCTTCAGATCAAGACAAGCGCTCTACCACTTGAGCCACAACACCACTTCGAGATTTTTCTGGTGGTTCACTGGAGATAAGCGTCTTGCCGGGGCTGGCTTTGAACCTCGATCCTCAGATCTCAGCCTCCTGAGTAGCTAGGATGACAGGTGTGAGCCACCAGCATCCAGCTATGTTGGTATTTTTTGAAGCAAGATGCAGGGCTACTTACACTGAGCAGGGAATGCTCAGGACAGGAAGGTTTTGGTACCAAAACATTTTTCTGCTAAACTAAAGGGTCAGGTTAGCTTTCAGGGGGTTTTTTTGGATTTCAGAATGCCATATAAGTTAAATGGAGACTTAAGAAACCTTTCCATGAACTTGTTGACACGTATGAAGTCACCATAACCAAGCACGTACATAACCACAGCAGATGATAGTAGCTAAGAGGCCTAAGGCAAGTGCTTCAGGCAGAAAGGCAAAATGCCAATGGAGCCCAGCACTGCTGCAGGGCCAGCGCAACTCTAAGATCTGTGTATGGCACCCCAGACCCACTCTGCACACCTCAGATACACGGCCTTCCTCCACCTCCCCCCAGACCCTGCTCCTCTACGCTGTCTATGCCTCGGGCTTTCTTGGCTGGTGAAGATCTTCCCTGAGCCAACCATTCTGGTACAGAATTGGCTCTCAGAAAAAAAAAAAAAAAAAAGGCAGGAAAGGATTTTTCAGAACTAGGATAGACTGTGGAAAAAATGGCTTTGGTTGAATGTCTTCATGAACAAAGCTGCAAATCAGAAATATATAATAATAATAATAAAGGTAGTTATGACAGATAATTACTAAGAAGCTTCTTGGTCTTTAAAATCAAACTAAATCAACTAATGAACTAGTAATGTCAGAAAAGTTTCCATACCGAAGATACACACTCTTCTTGGTCATTCATACTGTCAGAATTGGTATCAGAATTGGTCTCGTTTGTATCCGGCACTGAAGGCAAAGTGTCAGTCGGACACAGATAGTTAGAAGCCAAAGACAGAGTGGAGCTGCAAGGGCTGCTCTGAGAACTCCGGGGGCTGCGGGCTCTGGACCTGGAGTCTATGCTATGCGTTGCTTGTCCTCTCGCAAAGTGGAGGCCTGCTTTATGCTTCTGGGTCTTTATTCCTTCGTGTCTGTAATGGCCATAGTCTGGCCTGGATGGCAGATTAAAAAACAGAACACATGAAAAATGGTAGCAACGTTTGTTTTTTCAACAGAAGCTTTTTGGGATGTTGACTTAAGCGTAAACAAAGAGGCTAACTATTAGGGCTCTGTAATTTTGAAAAGGAACAGACCCCCTTAGTCCAGGTGTCGCTTTACCTATTCAGGATCTCAACATCCGACCTCCACTGCCAGGCCTTACTCTCAAACACTTACACTACATTAGGAGGACAAACAGGCCGCCAGAGAAATCCAGAGAGGCTGGTGTCGGGACAGGGAAGTAAACCTGCACATAGAACACACCCAGCCTCATTGAGGCGTAGAGCGGGAAGGAACTATTAACAAGGACTTTATTAGAAAAATATATAAGCCCTGTGATACAAGGTCAGTGAGGCCCTTAGCTTCCTTCTTAGGATAACAGCCTATAATTTAATTCACCAAAAATACAATGGAGCGCCCATGGCTTCTACCTGTCATCCTAGCTACTCAGGAGGCTGAGATCTGAGGATCGTGGTTCAAAGCCAGCCTGGGGAAGGAAAGCCCATGAGACTCTTATCTCCAGTTAACCACTAGAAAACCAGAAGTGGCACTGTGGACAAGTGTGGTAGAGTGATAACCTTGAGTAAAAGCAGCTCAAGTTTAGTCCCCAGTCCCTGAGTTCAAGCCCCATGACCACCAACACCACCAACAACAAAAAGCCAAGTTCTACTTCTTATGGAAAGGGGAGGGTTGAAGTAAAAGGCAGCATGAAAAGTCTGAGAAATAAAGATGTTGTTTTTACCCAGAGTGCACAAAGCTAGTTTTTTTTTTTTTTTTAATCCCGTGTCGGGGATCAAACTCAGGGCTTTATCACATGCTAGGAAGTGCTCTACCACAAGCTACATCCCAGCCCCAAACTGTAAAGTTTTAATGAAAAGTGCTCTATGGCCTCCCTCCACTCTAACCCAATCGCACCTAGCTTTGCTGTTTACACTGTACCTCAGACTTAAACACAGGGCCCTTTGATGATTGATTTTGCGTGAGTCAGGAATTAATTCTCGAGTGAGTGAGAATTGTGTTGCAAAGTACACATTTAAAAGAAACGTTTAAGCAATTTTACTTCAACTCTGTGTTGAACTCAGCTGTCCTGCTGTGTGGTGCCTTAAAGATCCTGTCATCTTTTTGTTTACACGCCTCGGTAACCATGTCCAGTTGAGATTTGGTATCCATCAAATCTTTTTGTAGTTGCTGATTTTCAGACACTAATTTGTTTAATGCCTCAATATAATTCTCCTGAAGGTCTGCTAGTGAAATCTCTTTTGCCTAATAAAAAAAAAAAAGAATACTAGAATCACTTAATTTATACAACAATACTTGTGATCTCTGACACTGCTGGTTGAAAATTTGAATTTGTTTTATTTGTAACTAAATCAATTTCTTTGCTTTGGAAAAACTGAGTATTTTTCTCTAGTCCTCTTTAGACTAACAGAGAAAAATAGTCTGCTTGTTCGAGCAAATGGAACTGGAACATTAGAAACAGGCAGCGTGTACATCCACGCTAAAGAAAAGAGGGACCAAGATGGAGGAAAGCTGGGAAAAAGAAAACAGTGGCAAAAAAGCTCAAGAGCCCAGTGCACCAGGGAAGGACATCAAGAGAACAAGCTCAAGGAAAGAACTTTTAATAAAACATTCTAAAAACTTAAAAAAAAAAAATTCTGGCTGACAGGGGACAGCTTTTAAGTAAATAACCTTTCATCTGCATAACATTCATGTAATTTTGGCACCCACTCTTGGATATAAATTTGGATGTGATAAGGCAGGACTCAATTATATGGGGAGAATTACTACCTGATCTGGGCTCAGCTCTGTGATCCTAAACTTCATTATCCCTTCAATTCTAGGTTTTCTTGGTAATACAGGGCCATTTTCTTCAAATGACAACGTATTTTAGTTACGAGTCTACAAAATTATAGTGATCTTTACAGTTCAGTGATATTTAGCTTGCTCTTTTCTGTGAAAAAGAACTCTGAAAGGTTGCTAGTCAATAATGTTCTTGACAAACGTAATCCATCTAACTAAAATATAAACTTTAAAATATACTTGTTACTATCTCTATACAAGTAGAAACAGTAAGTTACAGAATCTTCCCACAAGTTGTCCATGTCAGGCAAAATTGCAGAGAACATCTGCACCACAGATGACCTAAATTTTAAACTAGTCAGTTTTTAATATGTGGCAAATATTTTATTAAAGCTACTGCTTTCGTTAAGATAGTTTACTGAAATAGCATTTGTTAGCCCAAGCTCATTTTGGAAAAGTAATTCCACCTTCCCAGGTGGTAAAAATGAAAAGGACACTTCCTAATAATTATTCTGAATAAGACGTGTGGCATGTTCACATTGTATGTTACTCATAACCTAGAAAAAAGCTTAAACTTATCATTAACCATACTTTAAAAAAAAAAAAAGATAACACTTGATTCAAGCACCCTTATTTCTCAAAGTTATTTCTGTATTAATAATTATAGATAAATGAATATGAAAGGTAATATATAAAAGCTGACTAGCAGGCATGTTTTTAATTTGGAAAGAAAGAATTACCAGTTGGATGGAGATTTCAGGAGAGATTCCGAGAAACAGAATCTTTGATCATAGGCTGGCTTAAGTTCCCCTGAGCGTTCTCAGCTCTTGAATATGAGTAGGTAATCACTGCACAAGATAAAGTTCTCCCAAATGAATATTACGAATTCTGAGTCTTTTGAGAATTCTGTAGTGTAAATCAGATTAGCACTTGGTTTTCTTTACGACTAACTTACTGTTGGCTTTATTAGGGTAGACAGAGTCATTTACTGTTTACCCACTCAACTTACTCACTTACCTGGCCACCTATCCAAAGCAGCCAGACACACATACAACTTTTCCCTTGTGTGAAGAAAAGAAAGGAAGGAAGGAAGGGAGGGAGGGAGGGAGGAAGGAAGGAAGGAAGGAAGGAAGGAAGGAAGGAAGGAAGGAAGGAAGGAAGGAAGGAAGGAAGGAAGGAAGGGAGGAAGGGAGGAAGGAAAGAAGGGAATTTTTCATTATATTATTACAGGAATTTGGGAAGGGACCAAAATCAGACAAGTTCTTTCATCTGCCATCTGCAAATTATTTCATTTCATATCTAGGGAGCCACAAACTAACCATTTAAATAAATAGTAAGGATGCTGGACAAGTCTCCTTGTTCACTTGTTATTTATATTATGACTTATCTATGACTTATCTACTTACATTCTTGGCCTGCTTTTCCTACTAGATTATCTTTTCCTTATTTCCTTTGTAAGAAATTCTTATATGTGAACATTTTATATTAATCTTTTATCTGTTTATAGATTGCTTTTCTCCTCCTCTGTTAAATTTTTTAGTGGGATCTTTTGCCATCCAGAAATTTTACATGATGCATGATGCTTAGAGAATCTTACCCACATGACAGATTTTAGAAATAGTTCCCCGGGGCTGGGAAGGTGGCTCAGTGGTAGAGCGCTTGCCTTGCATGCTCAAGGCCCTGTGTTCGATTCCTCAGCACCACATAAGCAAAAAGTAAAAAGCCGGATGTGGCGCTGTGGCTCAAGTGGTAGAGCGCTAGCCTTGAGCTGAAGAGCTGAGGGAGAGCGCCCAGCCCAGAGTTCAGGCACCACAACCGGACCCAAAAAAAAAAAAAAAAGAAATAGTTCCCCATTTTTCTAGCTGAAGTAAAATATTCTTTTAGCCTTCTATACTTTCGTCCATCCCAGCCTCCATAACTGTGAGATTAGAACTAGTTGGGAGCATTTTTGGAGGCATAATACTCTCTGCAGGTATAGAAAAAGAAAATTTCTAGTCATTGGACATTTGACCTACATCAAGAGAAGATGGAGCAGAATAGAAACATCATTTTATAAAATCACAAGAATTTTATTACAAAATAACTCACTGTTAGCTACTCATTATAGTTTCTGGAGCTTGTATGCATTTCTTATCCTTCCTACCAAGTAACTGTAATATCTTAAAGACCAGAATCCTTCCTTATTCATCCTGCGTTTTATTGCAGCACCTACTAAAATGTTTTTCAGATATTCTAAAGTACTTGATTAAACAAATTACACCTTGTAAAAACATGTTTAAAAACTAAGTTTTGTAAAAATATGCTTTATAACCAAAAGATATTGTGGCCAGGTGCTAGTGGCTCATGCCTGTAATCCTAGCTACCCAGGAGGATGAGATATGAAGATCATGGTTTAAAACCAGCCCAGTCAGGAAAATCTGTGAGACTCTTACCTCCAGTTAACCACTAAAAAACAGGAAGTGGAGCTATGGCTCAAAGAGTTAGAGTGCTAGCCTTAAGCAAAGAGCTCAGGGACAGTGCCCGGGCCCTGAGTTCAAGCCCCACAACCAACCAACAACAACCACAACAAAAAGATTATAAGCATCATCACAAATGTAACAGAAATAAAATATACCTAGCATTTATTGCACACTAAGTGACAGTACCAGTATTACAAGGGGCTCAAATTGTTAAGTGCTCAACAAGTGCAAGAACACCAGTTCTCAAAAAAAAAAAAAAAAATCCATGGAAGGTTAAGATTGGGAAGTTATAGTGCCAGGCCAGCACAGACAGAAAAGTCCTCACGACTCTCTACAAAAAGGAAGTTCGACGTGATGGCATGTGCCTGTAATAACCAGCAATGACAGGAAACCCAAAGTAGGGTAGATCACAGCTCAGGGGCACACCTGAGCAGGAACCAAGACCCTCTCCTAAAAACAACCGTTAAAAAAAATCGAACTAGAAGCCAGGTGCCATTGGTTCAGGCCTGTAATTCTAGCTACTCAGGTGGCTGAGATGTGAGGATCACAATTCAAAGCCAGCCTGGGCAGGAAGGTCCACAAGGTTCTTGTTGCCAACGAACCACTAAAAAGCTGGAAGTGGAGCTATAACTCAAATGGAACACCAGCCTGGAGGGAAAAAGCTCAAGGACAATACCTAGGCCTTGAGTTCAAAGACTTGGCAAGAAAGAAGAAAGAAAGAAAGAAAGAAAGAAAGAAAGAAAGAAAGAAAGAAAGAAAGAAAGGAAGGAAGGAAGGAAGGAAGGAAGGAAGAAAGAAAGAAAGAAAGAAAGAAAGAAAGAAAGAAAGAAAGAAAGAAAGAAAGAAAGAAAGAAAGAAAGAAAGAAAGAAAGAGGGGAAGGAAGGAAGGAAAGAGAGGAAGGAAGGAAGGAAGGAAGGAAGGAAGGAAGGAAGGAAGGAAAGAGAGGAAGGAAGGAAAGAGAGGAAGGAAGGAAAGAGAGGAAGGAAGGAAAGAGAGGAAGGAAGGAAGGAAGGAAGGAAGGAAGGAAGGAAGGAAGGAAAGAGAGGAAGGAAGGAAAGAGAGGAAGGAAGGAAAGAGAGGGAGGAAGGAAGGAAGGAAGGAAGGAAGGAAGGAAAGAAGGAAGGAAGGAAGGAAGGAAGGAAGGAAGGAAGGAAGGAGAGGGGGGAGAGAGGGAGGGAAGGGAGGGAAGGGAAGAGAAAGAAAAAGAAAAAAGAAAAAAGAGCTAGAGGAAGGGCTTAGTGGTGAACACAGTAGCCTAGCAGTGTGAGGCCCTGAATTCAAACCCAGTACCATCAACAAATAAAGCAGCAGCTAAGTGCCAGAACAATGCTGAACACTTTATATGTGTCTCCCTTACCTAAAAACAGACTGTACATCTATTTCATCTTATACGTAATATAAAAGCTGGGAAGGTGGCTCAATGGTAGAGTGTTTACCTTGCATGCATAAGGCCCTGGGTTCAATTCCTCAGCACCACATAAAGCAGAAAAAGCCAGAAGTGGCACTGTGGCTCAAGTGGTAGAGTGCTTGCCTTGAGCTGAAGAGCTGAGGGACAGCGCCCAGGCCCAGAGTTCAGGCTCCACGACTGACCAAAAAAAAAAAAAAAAAAATTATCTTCCTGCTGCTGGTATGAAAACTCATATTTTGTTCACATACATCACTGTTTGCATTTCATTTTTTTAAATTTCTACAGAAGAAAAATTCCACTGTGCCATATCACTATTTACATACTGATATTTTAAGTCTTTTTTTTGTCGCTCATGGGTCCTGAACTCTGGGCCTGGGCATTGTCCCTCAGCACTTCAGCTCAAGGCTAGCATTCTACCACTTGAGCCACAGTGCCACTTCTGGTTTTCTGGTGGCTAATTGGAGATAAAGTATCATGGATTTCCCTACCCAGGTTGGCTTTGAACCACAATCCTCAGGTCTCAGCCTCCTGAGTAGCTAGGATTACAGGCATGAGCCACCATCATCCAGCTCTTAAAATTTGTCTTTGATAGTAGCAAAACTTAAGTTTCTATTTATGTACCTCATGTAAACCCAACTCCAGTTTCATCACCACTTCAGAAAGACGACGATTTTCTATCTTGAGTAATTCCAGCTGATTCACAATCTCCTAAGGAAAAATAGAAAAATTATGAGAAGCAATTCATGTGTGTCTTATGAGATCTTTCTACATGTAGTTTTCAATAAGCTAAGTCACATTCTTCATTCATAAACATACACACCTGCATACATATGCACTTCCTAAAAGAATGTGTTAGACATGTTATCAGCTGAGTCAGCATTCATGAGATGATTCCATAGTCATAAGTCATAATCAGGGCAGGAACGGCAAAACCTGGTAAAACCTCAACCACTCTCCTGCTGTAGCCTTCTCGAATTTGACATCTATCTCCAGCATCGCCTGGACTTGCATTTCTTTCACAAAGCAATCATTTATTTTTAGTCTTCATTTTTCTTTAGTTTTTCTGTTTTGACTATTTGTACTTTAAAAGACTCTTGACTTCCTGGGCTTCTTTTTTTCCTTAGCAAAAACTACCTGGTTAATCTCCTCCCTACTGTTTTCTTTTCAGTTCCATTCTAATATTTGTTTCACTGTAAGCAAGAAGTATTCTAAGTTTAGATAAGTCACTGCTCTGTAGAATTTCTTATTCTCTAATTCTCTTGGGAGTTTGAAATACCAACTTCATGCAAGGATTCGGTGCAGCTAAATACGGTGTAGTTACGGATTTCCATACAAAGTCCAGGTTTTATCTCCAACCAAATATGCCAAACTAGTGCTCTCTCCACCAGATCCCTATGCATGAATCTTTTACACAAAAACTGCCATCTTCCCCAAATTAAAGTCTAGATTTTCTTTTCTTTTCTTTTCTTTTTTTTTTTTTTTGGTCCAGTCCTGGGGCCTGAACTCTGGGCCTGGGCGCTGTCCCTCAGCTCTTCAGCTCAAGGCTAGCGCTCTACCACTTGAGCCACAGCGCCACTTCCGGCTTTTTTCTTTTTGCTTATGTGGTGCTGAGGAATCGAACCCAGGGCCTTAGGCATGCAAGGCGAGTGCTCTACCACTGAGCCACCTTCCCAGCCCTAAAGTCTAGATTTTCTATCATTAGAGAACATAACTTTTTACTTGCTTGCCCGAGTTTATTAAATCATGACTGGTATCTCTAACTCTCTCTTCTTCATTCTTCCTATCCACCGAAATACAAGCCCATCAATTTTACCAGGGCCTATCTATTTCATTTCACCCCCTTGCCCACTACTCAGAATGCCATCCTGCACCATACAAGGCTCTGGGTGCTCTCTCTACCTCTCTGCCCTCCCCACTGTTTACAAGACGTTCTCTATTGACCTCACAACCACACAGAAAGCCCTCTCCCAGGGCAAAGTCCTTCAAAGTCTCTGTTTTCTAGCTTTGTCCCTGCTATTCACCCCACTAATATCTACTTTTCTCTTAACTGATACAGTCCTCCCCCTTCACTAGCTCATTCTTATCTGACTCACAGGGTTCCTAACTTGGATACCACTCTTCTTTGGGGCCTGAGCTCCTAGCACCTCATGCACACACCACTGGTACTGTCACTTCAGTCTCCGCCCCGATCTTCACCATGCTGCTTATCCCAATTTACAGAATTCTATATTATGGGAAGCATGTCTTTAATAAATTCAGTCTTCAAGCCGGGCGCTGGTGGCTCACGCCTGTAATCCTAGCTACTCAGGAGGCTGAGATCTGAGGATCGCGGTTCAAAGCCAGCCCGGGCAGGAAAGACTGTGAGACTCCTATCTCCAATAAACCACCAGAAAAGCGGAAGTGGCGCTGTAGCTCAAGTGGTAGAGCGCTCGCCTTGAGCTGAAGAGCTGAGGGACAGTGCCCAGGCCCAGAGTTCAAGCCCCACGACCGACAAAAATAAAAAATAAAAAAAAAATAAAAAAAAAAAATAAATTCAGTCTTCAAAAACAAACATAAAGCAGGGCACTGGTGGCTCACGCCTGCAATCCTAGCTCGAGAGGCTGAGATCTGAAGATCATGGTTCAAAGCCAGCCCGGGAAGGATAGTCCATGAGACTCTTATCTCCAATAAACCACTAGAAAACCAGAAGTGGCACTGTGGCTCAAGCATCAGAGCGCTCGCTGTGAGCTGAAGAGAGCAGGGACAGCTCCCAAGCCCAGAGTTCAAGCCCCATGACCGACCAAAACAAAAGACAAAAAAAAAAAAAAAAACATAATCTTAAAAAATACCAAATAAAGTTTTGTTCAGACTTTACCTTATGCTCAATTGCTTTCTCTTCTGCCTTCTGAATCTCTGCTTTGAGCTGCTTTTCCATGTCTGAGGAAGAACACTTGGTGGAGGCAATAGTGATATCTCGCTGATGCAGCTCCCGAGTTAGCTGGCTGATTTCCATCTTCATTCCTTCCAGTACAGAGCTATAACTCTGCTCAGCCTGCAAAATTTGTTCTTTCAACTATAAAAAACCAGAAAGAAAAGTTAAGAGACAACCTATACATGAAAAAAGTCTATTAGTAGTTAACAAAAGAATGGTTATCTTACAGTAAGCTGTGAGATTTGGGGCTAGGAATGTGGCTTAGTGGTAGAGTTCTTGCCTAGTATGCATGAAGCCCTGGGTTCAATTCCTCAGTACCACATAAACAGAAAAAGCTGGAAGTGGCACTGTGCCTTGAGCAAAAACAGATCAGGGACAGTGCCCAGGCCCTGAGTTCAAGCCCCAGGACTGGCAAATAAATAAATAAATAAATAAAAACTGAGGATCAAAATCAAAATCCATCAAGCTTTATTTAGAGAATAGCACCTCTCACCTTCACTTTGCTTATATTTTTGAGCTACAAATCTTAAATATTTTGCTTATCTGGTTTTATTGTCTACAGAAGATAATAACTAGAAAATAGACAAAAGGACTGAGTGTCAGTGGGTCATGCCTAAAATTCTAGCTATTCAGTAGACGTGGATGTGAGGATCACAGTTTGAAGCCAGCCCAGGCAGGGAAGTATTGAGAATCTCATCTCCAATTAACCACAGAGGAGAAAAAAAAAGAAAAGGGAGGGCGGGGAGTGTAGTCATGGTGATGGGAGGGCAGGAATGGTAGAGGAAAAACAAAGGAGGAGCAACAATGCTTGATAAGAAATGTACTTACTACCTTGCTCATGTAATTGTAACCCTTCTGGTTACAATTTTCACAATTAAAAAAAAAACTTATTTTAAAAAAATAAGTGGTAGAGCACTAGCCATGAGCACAAAGGCTGAGACAGCATGCAGCCCCATGACTGGTACAAAAAACAAAACAAAAAAAAAAGCGGAAAAAGGGGCTATCAGTAGTCTCAAAAAAAGTAATAATAAAACACAAGTCAACAAACAGAACAACCAGGGTCTTTTAATGTAGAAACTACAATATATACATACATATATATATATATATCTATAAACTATATAATCTACATAGCCAATAAGGATATTAACCACATCATAGCACAGAACAACATTTACTTTTATAACCATACTCAGCCAGTAAGAAAATGCTAAATAAACCAGTCACAAGTGGTTCACCTCTATTCTATTAGCTACTCAAGAGGCTTAGGTATGAGGATATCAATTCAAAGCCAGGCCAGGCAAAAAAGTCTATGAGACACTTATCTCCAATTAACCACTTAAAAGCCAAAAGTATAGCTGTGGCTCAAGTGATAGAGCGTCAACTTTAAATGAAAAAGCTAGCACCCAGACTGAGTTCAAACCCCAGGGTTGGCACTGAAAACAAAAAAATGGCAAAAAAGATTTAAATAACAGCTCATATATCTTGTTATAAGAAAGGAATGCATATGTGTTAACTTGAACTTTCCATCAAAATATATTTAAAGTAAAGCTTTATAGTTAAAAGTAGATTAGCTTTGATTATCTGAAAAATTGTAAGACATCCCTAATGATGTCAAAAGATACTACTTTTCCCAACAGTTTTCTCTCATGAAAAATGATCCCTCTGTTCTGTCAACCCATACCTCTGTCCATAAATACCACCAATGTTGTGATCCCAGGCACAAAAACTTTTACCTTCTTAATCTCTGCTCTGTATTCATTATTATGTCCTTCCATCTTCTTTAGTTCTTCGTATTTTTCCATTAGTTCTTGGCTCAGTTGTTTGCATGTTGCACTCACAGATTCTAAGCTAAATGACAAAAAGACAATCACATACTTTAAACAAAGTAAAATCTCTGAAATCCAGAAATTAGGTTACCTGATTTTCCTCAATGACGTTGAGAAAAATCCTAATACCTTAAACATCATTTCATACCCCTACTAGTTAAAACTCATTCTCCATTTCCTTATCACATTTTTGACTACTCTTTCCCTCTGTTTAAAATTTCACAGGTCATAAAATTGTGAAGGTAACAGCAAGTTCGCCGGTGTCTCTTCCCTAGGGAGGAAGGAAACTATGAGCATACCATCATAGTCTACATGGCTACATACAACCACACAATAGCTTTTCAAGTGTCCTACTTCTCTCTCTTAACTCAAGAAAAACTCTCTTGAGACATCAAAACTTCAGAGGCATCAAGCCTCTCTTACCATACTATTTCTATTAACTTGATCTTTTTACTCCTAAAATCTCTGATAAACTTTCCTGTCACTGGCCACTTACTATGTATGCCTGACTTCTTGTCTTTTCATATATCTCCTCCTGACTAGCAGTACCTTCTTATCTTTCCCTGGCCATGGATGGTCAGTATCTAAAAAATTAGGGCTCAAGTGGTAAAATGTCAACCTTGAACCAAACAGTTTAAGGGAAACACCCAGGCCCTGATTCCAAGGCCTATTATCAGCACAAAATAAGTAAATAAGAATCAAACCAGTATTTTCCCTATCAGAACGATCCAATCCTTGATCCTCTAATCACATTAAATATAATTTCTTTATAACTTATATTCCTGAATCTAAAAATTTTCCAGGATTTATTTCAAATTTGCTAGTTGAAATTCCTCAGGTGCTTTAACGTGTGTATTTTATCTCTCAAACTACAAACTCTTATTAAAACTATGTCTTTTACTTATTATGCACCTGTGAACATAGCCCTCACTCCTTAGCCCCTATATCAATGACTCCAGATGGCTCCATAAATGCTTAATGCTTACATGGTTCCACCAACCTTCCAGATCAGTTATCATTCAAAAATACTGTTTTTGTAATACAACTGCACAAGGGCAAAAGATTAAATCCCTCTATTTCCTCTTCTGGGAAGATTTCTCTTTCAAACTAAACAAAGCAAATTGTTCAAAAACAGCTTCGTTTTTCTCCTTTGAAACCAATTTATTAAATGGACACTGATATTTACAAGCATTTGTTCCTATTTCATCTATTTTTTAAAATTCTAGAATGTCTCTTTACTTAGTATATGATTACAATGAATCAAATCACTAAGATTGAGAGAATAAAACTCAGGGTCATCTTGTTACATCTGCAGGTGGGAAAATCAGGGCCTAAAGAATGGCTATGGTGTCCAGGGTGGTTTTGAAGGTCATAAACAGTGGCCTCAGAGCCTGATGAGACAGCAGTAAAATATATATATTGATAAGACTACTCAAAAGTCAATCAATAAAAAATCTTTAATAAAATGCAGATTTGAAGCCGGGCACCAGTGGCTCATGCCTGTAATCCTAGCTACTCAGGAGACTGAGATCTGAGGATCACAGTTCAAAGCCACCACCCTGGGCAGGAAAGTCCATGAGACTCTTATCTCCAATAAACCATTAGAAACCCAGAAATGGCACTATGGCTCAAGCGATATAGCACTCACCTTGAGCTGAAGAGTGCAGGGACAGCACCCAGGCCCGGAGTTCAAGCCCCAAGACTGACCAAAAAAAAAAAAAAAAAAAAAATGCAGATTTGAGGGCAGGCACTGGTGGCTCTTGCCTGGAATCCTAGCCACTCAGGAAGCTGAGATCTGAGGATCATGGTTCAAAACCAGCCTGGGCAAGAAAAATCTGTAAGACTCTAATCTCTAATTAACTACCCAAAAAAGCCAGAAGTGCAACTATGTCTCAAGTGGTAGAATTTGAGCTTTGAGCACAAACGCTCAGGGACAGTGCTCAGGCCTAGAGTTTAAGGCCCAGGACCAGCACAAAAAAAAACACAGATTTAAGTGTCATTATCAAAACATAATTTCTATGTTATTCAGCCTTAAGCATATACATACACCCTGATAACAGTAACAACGAGTACCTTAAGTATTCCAAGAAAACCGTAAGAAATAAGGAAAAAATACATATGTGTAATGAAAGCATTAAAAATACAGAAGAGTAGCCAGGTGCTAGTGGCTCATGCCTGTCATCCCAGCTCCTCAAGAAGCTGAGATCTGAGGATCTTGGTTCAAAGCCAGTAGGGACAGCAAAGTCCATGAGACTCTTATCTCCAATTAACCACCAGATAACCGGAAGTGGTAGTGTGGCTCAAGTGGCTTTTTTTTTGTGGTAATGGAGCTTGAAATAGAAATGTAAAAACAAAACATATTACTTAAAGATTTTAAAAAAGTGCAAAATATGGGGGAAAAAAGTTTAAAATAGCCATTTTTATTTTGTCTACATGCCAAATTTTGCATTTATATACAGAAAATGTTTATGTACAAGAGATCATAATCAATGTATTTAAAATAAAACAGCAAACCCTTTTCGGTCAAAAAGCCTAGGAGTGGGCTGGGAAGGTGGCTCATTGGTAGAGCGCTTGCCTTGCATGCATGAGGCCCTGGGTTTGATTCCTCAGCACCACATAAGCAAAAAGAAAAAAAGCCGGAAGTGGTGCTATGGCTCAAGTGGTAGAGCACTACCTTGAGCTGAAGAGCTGAGGGACAGCACCCAGGCCTAGAGTTCAGGCCCCACGACCGGACCCTCCTCTCCCCCCCCAAAAAAAAAGCCTAGGAGTATGACAAGCAAAAGAAGTTCCTAAGTATGAGGAAGATGAGCATCGTGGGGGATGAGATAGGATGGTATTGGTCAGGATTCAATGCCCACACAGGAATCTCAGCCAGGCCCCAGAACAGAGAGGAGCAGTGCTGTGTGTTAACTGTGACCTCCCGGAACAGTTCCAATGAGGTGGGAAGGGGGAAAGCTTTTGTGAAGGGCTTCTACACAGGAAAAGAGTGAAACAGTTGGTATGGCAACACTGCAAAATCTCATTAAGAGGAGAGAAATAAGGAAATAACTTAATGAAGACATAGGATTAAAGGAGGATTTTAACTTTTTTTCTAAATGGAAGATACAATAGCACATTTTCTATCAGCAGAACTCACTCAACAGAGAGAAAGAACTTGATACAGAACAGAAAGCAAACAGTTATTTCCTTTCTGCAGAACAGGGCACAAATGGATGCCTAAGTCTTAGAACAACAGGTAGGCCTCCACTAGCTCATCCATAGTAACAGATTGTGGGCAAACACACAGACAGACTGGTAGATTTGGTGGCAGAAAAGGTAGGAAGATATAATTAATTCTCTCTGTCTCCTCAATGAAATGGGAAGTATGGTCATTTGCGGATGTTAGAAAAGTCTTTTTCACTGATGTATTTAGTTAACTCCGTCAACATGATCATCGAAACTCCATCTTAAAAATTTGAAGTTTTTGAATGTGTACATATATATAAATATATAATTATCTACCTGCCTTCAAGTCGGATCACCTCTGCCTGCAGAAGTTCTTCACTAGTGTGGGTGAAATCCAACTGAGAGAGCATATCATCGAAGACCCCCTGCCCTTGAGAGGCATACTTCCTCTCCAGTTCATCATTTTCCATCGGCCTGTGGAAGGAAAATGATGATGGTTACAGGTCTTGTATCTGTACAAAGAGAAACAACAGGAGTACTCTATTTTTCCCAATTGTTATTGGTAGGTAAGCCCATCAGTTTGGGAGAACAGAGTCAAGAAAGAACTGCTGCTCTCTAAAAGCACCAAGTTACCCCTTTCTTAATTAATTTGGCTTATTTTTCAAGGGATAGGATGGGGAGGGAGGGGCAGAGAGTTCACTGGAGTTGAACAAAAGGAGCACAGCTCACTCTTACTATTTTCCACTACAAACCTCAAACAATGCAAGATCTGTGTTAAGGATGTTTTTTAAAGGGCTAGCTCAACAACTGGCTGTTATTGATAATAAACCTTACAATGGTCTACTCTACCAAGAAGGGAGGCCCATACATAATTCCCTTCACATCTCGAGTTTCACCAAGAAGGTAGACTGAGTGGTTTCAAGCTTTTAAACATCTAAGTCTTGGAGAAATACACTAAAAGGAAGAAAACCACACAAAGCTTCCGAACAGTATAAAAACCCAACTCACAAGTTAAAACTACATGAAGAAAGCCCATGAAATGATCAAACACAAAATTAAAAACAGGTAATGTTAAAATTGAGATTTATGCCAAACCATCAAGTGGATGAGCAGAAAAATGTTAATCATCAGTAGACCTTATGATTTCCACTGAGTGTTTCAGATCAGCTGCCTTTAACATTGCTTGTAGCTCCTCCTTCTGCATTTGTGTCTCATGGATGATATTTTCTTGAGAGTGAAGATTTGCCTTCAATTCTCTCTGTTCTTCCTGCAGAGCCTATAAAACATTCAGAAGAAAGGCAGACATTATTACAACTTCCCTTCAGTTCTGAAGTCAGATGGCAAATCTGTGACAGGCACACTATTAATAATCCAGCTCTCCACAGCTGAGCCAGCAGCTCCAAAAGAGGGGAGAAGCCAAGAGATTGTGAAATCTAGCTGCAGATTATTCTTACCCTCATATACACACATTTCCCCAATTTGGGTAATCTTAAAACACACCTCTAATAATTTTTCAGATTCCCTCAATTTTTCTTCTCTTTGCCTCTGCTCCTGCATGATGGCCACATTGGTTCCAACTAAGTCACTGACTCTCATGTTAAGGCGCTCTATTTCCAACTCATTGGCACAGATGGTATCCTTGGCCCGCTCAAGCTTGCTGTTCAGGTGCTGAATTTCTGACTGGCTGGACAGCTCCACAGACTCTAATTTCTGCTTTCGATTGATGAGCTGAGCCTAGACACACATAGATTACCAACAGGTAAAAAAGAAATGATAAAACAATAACCAAGGAATAAGGAATACTAAAACAGAATTTACTCTGTAAAAATATGGGGCACTGTTACATAGCAAGTGTGTCACCAACCTGAACAATACAATGAGACCCTGTGTCCAAAAAAAAAAAAAAAAAAAATCAAAGCTTTTCCAAAAAGGAAACCTTACACAGAATCCTGTGCAGAACAAATACATGCAGAAATCAGGTAAGGAGGTAGAGGAGGAAAGGGTAGGATTTGTTTACTGAGCCTCAGCCCTCCCTACCTTAACCTGTCCAGTAGTCTAGGATTGGCAGAACACAGCTGGAAACCCTGTGTGAATGGGTACTCAAGATGAGAGACAATACATCATGGCAAAACACTCAACAACGCAGGAGCTATTTAACACTACTCAACTCAAATCTGTACTCTGAAGACAAACTCAAATGTTGAAGTTACTGATATAGTTTAACCAGTTAGTACAGATTTGCTACTTAAAAAAACTATTTTAGGGGGCTGGGAAGGTGGCTCAGTGGTAGAGTGCTTGCCTCCCATGCCTGAGGCCCTGGGTTTGATTCCTCAGCACCACGTAAGCAGAAAAAGCCAGAAGTGGCTTTCAGCCCAAGGCTGAAGAGGAACAGCACCCAGGCCAAGTTCAGGCCTCATGACAGACACACATCTTAGCAGATTTTTTTCACTGATTTACTGTTTCATTCCTGCAAAAATACAGAGTCTGTTTGGTACACAATCATCTTAGTTATAGATTTTCATTAACTAGAATTAACACCTATGCCTGCACTACCCAATATGGCACCAAGAGACACACGCGGCTTCTGAACTGTGGCTTATCTGCACTGACAGAGGTTCTATATGTAAATGCACACTAAAAGAAACAAATATGCTAATATTTTTGACATGCTGGGTTAAGTAAAAGCATATTACTCAAATTAATTTCACTAATTCATTTTACTTTTCTAATGTGACTACTACAAAATTTTAAATTATCTTTGCTACCCACTTGTACTACTGCTATACTAGTTTAATCTCTAGAATACCTCTTCCAATACTAAACAAGTCAGAACAACCACATATACCATTTAGAAAAGAGTAATTATTTAATCTTTTCCTTTTCTTTTTTTTGGTGCCAGTCCTGGGGCTTGAACTCAGAGCCTGGGTGCTGTCTCTGAGCTTTGATGCTCAAGATTAGCACTACCAATTGAGCCACAGCTCCACTTCCAGCTTTTTTGGTGTGTAACTGGAGATAAAGAGTCTCATGGGCTTTCCTTCCTCGGCTGGCTTTGAACTGTGACCCTCAGATCTCAGCTTCCTGAGTAGCTAGGATTACAAGTGTGAGCCACCAACGCCAGCTCAATTAACGTCTCTTAAATATCTGCCCTGACAGGTATTTAAAGGTTAATATATTTCAAATCTGTTTCTTTCCATTAACCACTAACAGAAACCAAATATTTCTGTTATTAGCTTAACGTCCGAGACTCAAACTACTCTACTAAAAGTGGGTAGAATTATCTTAACAACACAAATCACAGTAAAAGTAAAGAAACAATTATGAAGGCCATTTATACCAAGGATATCAAAAGCAGAGTCAAGTCAGATTTAACCAAACATCTGTCTTGTATTATGTTACACTGTTTGGCCTACCTGAATTATCTCTGATTGTTCGGCCAGCGCCTTTCTTTGTGCTTCCAGAGAAGATACCTGTTGCTGATAAATCAAGCGTTGCTTCTCCCAGTCCAACGATTTCTGACGGAATTCCTGAAGAAACAATGAAGGCATTTAATTTTTAAGTGCTTCCCCTCCGGTCACCACTTCCCAGACCCCCTTTGCTTCAATGCCACCCCTCTCACTTCCCTGAGGACTCTTGTGCCTTTCTCCTCTGCAGGAGCCCCATTACCCACTTAGCTGACACAACTGTAGCCTAACACTAAATCCTGCTCATACTGTGCCTCCTGGATACCTGTCTTTCTAAATTTAACACCCTAATGATGAAGAATAAGCAACATAGATGCTAGACAAGGGGTTCATGAACATCATCACAGATTTGCTGCCACCTAAGGGTTGTTTTCGCTTTCGAGTGATTTCATTTTTCTAGAGATGCCAACTAAAACTTCAAAATGTGATCACACATACCCCTTGTTATCCAAAGTCTTGACTCCCAGACCAAGACTTGAAGAGAATCAAATAAATTCCAGATAATCCCCTTGACAGCACAATTCTACTTCTCAGAATCTATAACTCAGGAAATGAGCAGATTCATATCACATCTCTTTTGATAGTCAAATTTTTATCATCTCAACAGAACTGCAAAGACTTGAATAATGACAAATCTGTGCTAAATTTTAAGAGGTATTTGTAACCAAATGTCAAACAGTTCAAAATCAATGCTCTCCTCAAATTCTATCATCAAAAAAAAAAAAGAGCCCTCTCTCTATGCATTTACATG
The DNA here is from genome assembly GCF_024711535.1 of Dipodomys merriami. Classification (NCBI taxonomy): domain Eukaryota; kingdom Metazoa; phylum Chordata; class Mammalia; order Rodentia; family Heteromyidae; genus Dipodomys; species Dipodomys merriami. The sequence goes on along the minus strand of NW_027206268.1, from coordinate 2,486,744 downwards.
CAAACACACAGACTAAAAGAAAGATATTCTTAGAGGAGGAACCCAAACTCATAACTCCTCTGAACATCAAAAAGACTGTATAAAAATGAATTCCAGGAAATGGAAACATGGGTTTCTTTTTGTGTTAGTGGTGGTGGTATTGGACATGTTGTTGTTTGGTTTTGGTCTGGGGTTTTTCTTGGGTTTTGTCTTTTTAGGAGGGCATAAGGAAGGGGAAGGAAATGGAGGGAGGAAGGATGAGCAAACAGTCATGGTACTCATTATATACTACGCAGAAAATGAACTATGCAACTCATGATCAGGGACAGGAGGGGGAAACTAGGGGAAAGCAAAGTAAGGGGGGACATTGTCCAAAAAGAATATGTAACTGTAACCTTTCTGTACAAGATCTTTATAATTTTTAAAATTACAAGAAAAAAAAAACTATTGCAAGTTTTAAAGGAGATGTCCAGACTGAGTAAATAACATTACACAAATGCTGAGGGAAATGAGGACAAAGCTGTACTATTCTAGCGAGAAGGATCAACCTTGAAGTGGAGCACGCTGATTTGCTTAAGGATGATCATAGGAGGCTAGTGTGGGATGGACTGACAGGCAAAGCAGGAAGAAGAGACATGCTCTAGACACTGGAGAGCTCGTTAGGAGAAATTTTAACTTTTTTTTTTTTTGTCGGTCGTGGGGCTTGAACTCTGGGCCTGGGCACTGTCCCTCAGCTCTTCAGTTCAAGGCTAGCGCTCTACCACTTGAGCTACAGCGCCACTTCCGGTTTTCTGGTGGTTTATTGGAGATAGGAGTCTCATAGTCTTTACTGCCCGGGCTGGCTTTGAACCGTGATCCTCAGATCTCAGCCTCCTGAGTAGCTAGGATTACAGGCGTGAGCCACCAGCGCCCGGCTAGAAATTTTAACTTTTAAGAGAGGCTAATGGAAGGTTTTTGTATAGGTGACATAATTTGACTTGTATTTCAACAAAATCATTCTGTCTACGGAGCTGAGAATAACTCCTAAATTCTAGGCTCAAGCAACTGAGAAATAGACATGCCATTACCTGGTACTAAGATTAGGAAGATGGGGAAGAAAAAGTCAGGACTGTTATAATTTATTTTGGATATGTCAGATATTATAGTGAGATGTGAAATAGGAATTGTGTGATTTAGAAATCGTCAACAAGAGTTATGGTAACAATAATACTGGAAGGAATGATAATAAGCTGGGAGCAGAAATCTGAGTCAAAAGACAGCCACTCTAGTTGTAATGCTCATTTGGTGGTGTATAGGATGATGATATAAAAATTAAAGATGAGTTCTTTGAAGTAGAAGCAAAGGAGAAAGTGACAATAATGAGCAATAAGGATCCTGGGAGTTTGGTAGGAAAAAGTTATCAATGAAGAGAGCTGGAAGGGAAGCAATTATCTGTGTAGTCCTTGGACTCAGAATTCTAAAAATGTTGAAATGTAAAAAAACATTAAACCCAAAAATTACCATTCTTAGTAGTAATGATACACCCACATGTGTGCATGACAGATTTCCCAGAGAGAAAAGATCAGAGAAATCACCCAAAGATATAGAATATTTCTCAAATCAGAAGCAGCTGTGGGAGCTGTATACGATGTAGATTCCTAGTCCCATGCCATACCACTGGAATAGAATCTCAGAAAGGCAAAAAAAAAAAAAAAAGCATACTGGGTGATTCCTACATATACTGAAGAGCTCATCAGGGAGACAGGAGGAAAGACATAAATTCTAGGTGCTGTTTAGCAGTGCCAACTCACTGCCTCAATTAACTCTCCTAGGGAACAGACATAAAATAACCATGGAGTTTCTCAGGAAAAACAAAATCAGGAAAGAGGGAGGTGAGTCTTCCCTAACTTAATCTGCCGGGACAGTCCTCTCTACCAAAAAAGCTATATGCATTTATTAGGCAAGCTCCCACTTGAGATACTTGAGATATAGTATGTCAGACAAGGACACTGCTCATGGTAGACTGCTAGTAACCAGTGGTCTATGTTCCTCACATGTAAGACATTAAATTTTTTCCCAGGACATCGACTGCATGCTTACTATTCTATTCCCAAAAATGAAAGTCTCTGTACAATTCCAAATGCCCTTTAAGGGTATAATCATGTTGTTGAGCATTATCAATAACTACTAATCTCATTAGCCACAGGGAAGCAGTCTAGGATACACAGTGAATTATCACCTTCACAGATAAAAGAAAAATGGTAGCCGGGCGCTGGTGGCTCACGCCTGTAATCCTAGCTACTCAGGAGGCTGAGATCTGAGGATCGCGGTTCAAAGCCAGCCCGGGCAAGGAGAGACCTTGAGACTCCTATCTCCAATAAACCACCAGAAAACCAGAAGTGGCGCTGTAGCTCAAGTGGTAGAGCGCTCGCCTTGAGCTGAAGAGCTGAGGGACAGCACCCAGGCCCAGAGTTCAAGCCCCACGACCGACAAAAATAAATAAATAAATAAATAAAAGAAAAATGGTTTCAGGCAACAACAACACTTTGAAACTTTTTTTTGGTCACGGGGCTTGAACTCTGGGCCTGGGCACTGTCCCTCAGCACTTCAGCTCAAGGCAAGCACTCTACCACTTGAGCCAAAGCTCCACTTCCAGTCTTCTGGTGGTTAATTGGAGATAAGTATCTCATGGACTTTCCTGCCTGGGCCTACTTTGAACAGCGATCATCAGATCTCAGCCTTCTGAAAAGCTAGGATGACAGGCGTGAGCCACCGGTGCCCAGCTAACAACAACACTTTGAAACAGCATTTGTTATGGTTATCATTGTAAACATACCTCTATTTTTCCAGTTAGCCTCTCAATCTCAGACCGATCCTCCCTGTGGTTTTTGGTATTTCCTCTAAATTCCCTTATTTGCTTTTTCTGCAGCTTTTCATAGCTTCTCTTCAGTCTGCCTAACTGTAAAAACAGTTATTTGGTTACTGAAAATTTAAGAGTATGATATGAATGCAAGAACTATGCCAAGACGTACTACTGAAAACAGACTGACAGCATGTTAATCTGCAAACTACATTTTTTTTTTACAAATTACTTGTAGAAAATAACTAGCAAAGAAATATGTTTCAATCAAAAAAGGAAAACAAAACCTTGGTTTTTATTATAGTAGTACCGTACTTAAAAACCTTACCACCAACCCTACAAGAAAGCAGTAAATGAAAATCTTTCTTTCCTCTAGACTTGTGAGTCGCAAGCCATGCTCCTTGACAGGCACTGATATTCAGTGAGCAGAAGAGAGGTACTTAAGGTTTTATGAATAAAAGCAATGTGGGCTGAGAATGTGGCTTAGTGGTAGAGTTCTTGCCTAGCAGGCATGAAGCCCTGGGTTCCTCAGCACCACATAAACAGAAAGTGGTAGAATGCTAGCCTTGAGCAAAAGAGGCTCAGAGATAGAGCCTAGGCCCTGAGCTCAAGCCCCAGGACTGGCGATTAATCAATTAATTCAGTGTTGTACTTATAATCTGATTTGTATAACTTAGTACAACTTTGTACAACTACTTACATGACATAAATAAAAAAGCAAAAGCAGTTGTTCCCAAATCTGAAGAATAAAATTGACTTAATGGACAGAATTTTCTTTCTTTTCTTAGGTATCCCCAAATGTTTCCTTAACCTTTGGGTCCTCTATTACTTAAAGTCTAGTAAATTATTTAATGCCAATATTAAAATACTACATTTTTTGGCATTGATTTTTGGCATTGATATTTCTTAGCCTTATTTAAACACACACATTGATTTTTGGCATTGATATTTCTTAGCCTTATTTAAACACACACACACACACACACACACACACACACCCTTCTCCATTTTAGACACACACACACACACACACACACACACACACACACACACACACACACACACACACACACACACACACACACACACACACACACACACACACACACACACACACACACACACACACACACACACACACACACACACACACACACACACACACCCTTCTCCATTTTAGGTACTCAATCCCTGTTCTAGATAGTATCATATAGAGGCAAAGTTCTGTGCCTAGATTCAAGAACAGAGACGTAGATTTCTACCCCTCTCCCTGCCACGAAACATGTATTGTCCACTTTACAAAGAAGAAACTACATCTCATTAACAAAATTTTTGATGCTTAAAAACAAAGAACTAAAACAACATGTAATATGAACTAAAATCTTACTTCTTCCTGCAGTTTATTTAGCTCTTGTTTATACTCCATGGCCATTTCTTGCTTGATTTTTTCATGCTCTTCTACCTGCTGATGTAACATTCCAATCTGAAAGCAGATAGTATTTTTATTTTGTTATTAGCATTGAAACAGAACTCGCTGAAACATAAAAGTAACAGTAATTATGATAGTTGATTCTGATTGTCAGTAGCTAGGCATGCCTGTGAGGACAATTCCAGAGAAGGTTAAATCCTGAGGGCTCTGACTTAATCAACCAATTGTCTAATCCATTGACAGATTCAAAAATTTGAGGGGACTATTGGGAAAGTGATGGCAACTTTAGTTGAGGGAAGCCCAGGTAGAAAAAGTAGGGGGACTGTATCTTTCCCTGATCCCTTCCTATCCTCTTTCTCTGCTTCCTGGCGGTCCTGAGGTAAGTATCCCTGGCTCTACCACACCCTTCCAACATGATGATGTTCTTGCCTGGTCACAGGCTCAAGTTACAGCTGTCCTCCTTTAAGCTGTTTGTCTCAGGTACTTGTATAACAGCAATGGAAATGCTCACACAATAACCTTTATACTTGTAAACTCAAGTCTTCAAATGTGTAAATACGGTTAACACCCCACTTCTCATGAGTCAAATATCTAGTCAATAACCCCTAGCACTGCCAAAAAAAATGGAGAGGAAACAACTGTTCTAGAACTCATATCTTCTTTTTGACTTATTCTCCCTAATCCTTTTCATCAAAGAACTCATGAGAAAATAGATATAACATTTAAAAACCTTGGAAACTAAGACTACTATGTAAAATAGCTCTAAGAATAATCTTTACAAATCAAAGTGGAGATTAGCGATCCCAGACAAAAAGAAACAGGAGACGTATTTGAGAAATGGTTCCACAGGCCAAGAGTACGCTTCAATGATTTCATACCAGTGATAGGTATTTGAAGCTGCACTCTCAGCTCTGTAAGTTTCTATCAGTATTTCTTCTGACAATGAGCTCAATTTCATCTACTGGTAAGCAGGAAGGGAGAGGGATAACTAGAAATTGGTGCTAGTAATCACAAGATGAAATTGTAATTTAAAAAAAAAAAAAAAAAAACTAGAGGGCTGGGAATATGGCTTAGTAGTAGAGTGCTTGCCTAGCATACATAAAGCCCTGGGTTTGATTCCTCAGTACCACACTCACAGAAAGCCAGAAGTGATGTTGTGGCTCAAGTGGTAGCTAGCCTTGAGCAAAAAGAAGCTCAGCGACAGTATTCAGTCCCTGAGTTCAAGCCCCAGGACCGGCAAACAACAACAACTTTCAATGATTTCATAAGCACAGATTCTATGGTATCCTCAAATCTAGTGAAGGAATTATTTGACTAAATTTTATCAAGTCAAAGATAAACAAGAAAGGGGGTGGGGGGAACTACTTCACCACCTTTCTCTCTACAGTATATCAGATCCCTCTTATTTAGCTCTCTTCTATTATGAAGTCTATACTCCAGATCCAGAAAGAAGTTTGTCAGCCTAATCTTTGACTGATTTGAAGATGCCTGACCTTGTCTCCTTCCCTAGATTCCAGGACAATGCAACATGGGGAACTCCTTAACAGCGAAGAAAAGGTTCTGGATTGATCCTGGTTACCCTGATCCCTTGGAAATTTGATTCTCTGTATCTTTAATCACACAAGATTAATAGATGTCTAAAGTACACAGATTTTATCTATTAAGAAAGAAAGAGTGACTTTAAATGAGCATCATTATTCCACAATACTGTGAATTTCCGGAAATTAAGTAATCACTTAATCACAATCAAAAAAAAAAAAAGAACCTTGGGGAAGGGAGGGAGGGAGGGGATGGTAGGGGGAAAACAATGGAGGGGGTAACTGTTCAAGAGGAAGTGGAAGTTTACTCATTACCTCACTCATGTAACTGTAACCCTCTGTATAGTATCTTTACAATAAAAAAATTAAAAAAAAATAAATAAAAGAAAAGAAAAGAAAAGAAAAAAGAAAAAAAGAGGGCTGGGAATGTGGCTTAGTGGTAGAGTGCTTGCCTAGTATGCATAAAGCCTTGGGTTCAATTCCTCAGTACCACATAATCAGGAAAAAAAAAAAAAATGGAAGTGGCACTGTGGCTCAAGGAACCACAGCTATGGCAAAAGGAGCTCAGAGACATGGCAGGTCCTGAGTTCAAGCTCCAAGACTACAAAAACAGAAAATAAAACAAAGAGAGTGAAAAAGAGAAAAAGAGAAAGAAAGAGGAAGGAAGGAAGGGAGGAAGGAAGGGAGGGAGGGAGGGAAAATGTTTATGCCCAGGTATAATATCCTTGATATTCAGAAGGCTAAGGTCTGAAGGTCATGGTTTAAAGCCAGCCTGGGCATGAACGCCCAAGAGCCTCTTATCTCCAATGAACTACAAAAAGCCAGAAGTGGCACTGTGTCTAAAGTGTAGAGCAGCACAGCTCAGAGACAGTAGCCAGGCCTAGAGTTCAAGTCACAGGACCAGCACAAAAAAAAAAAAAAAAAAAGTAAAATGTTTTCAAGAGAGAGAGCACTAATCTCCATTTAACGATGAATAAGGAAAGGCAGTTGGTAGAATGCCAGCATCTAAAGGCACGGGAAGATACATGCAGAAAAGAAACTGACAGTTTATGGGCAAGTTAGATTTGTAACTGAACTGGACATGGGCATGGGCATGGCAGGGCACTTGTTACCCAGCACTAAGGAGGCAAAGGCAAGAGGACTGCAAATTCAAGCCCAGCCTGGGTTACACAGTGAGGCTCTGCGCCAAAACAACTAAAGGCTGAGTATACAATTTGCGGGGGGGGGGGGGGGGGGGGGGAATGGGGGGGGATGGGGGGGCAGTGGTTGCCTAGCATGTACAAGGCCCTGGGCTTAACCTAGCACCAGTAACACAACAATATCAATAACAATAATAATTCCAAAACAAAATACTGGAAAAGCTCCTCCCAGTCTGTTTGAAATTGTTTTCAATACACTATATAATTAAAGTTGACAGCAATTCTATTCCAAAAAAGACTGAAAAAAAGTCTTGAAAATTATTCGGGGAGCGGGGGGCGGGGGGGAGGAGAAACAGAGCAATGATGTACAATTCACCCTTCTTTGGATTTCTTAGAAAATAAAACAGTATCAGGGCTGGGAAGGTGGCTCAGTGGTAGAGTGCTTGCCTTGCATGTATGAGGCCCTGGGTTCGATTCCTCACCACATAAGCAGAAAAAGCCAGAAGTGGCACTGTGGCTCAAGTGGTAGAGCGCTAGCCTTGAGCTGAAGAGCTGAGGGACAGCGCCCAGGCCCAGAGTTCAAGCCCTATGACCAGCAAAAAAAAAAAAAAGTTATCGGTGTTGAAATTTAAAAAAGAGAGAGAGCTTCACACTCCACGTAACTGTGCTACTGACATTCATGCGATACTATGTCACTGAAACTAACAGGACAGAGATCTTCCCAAACTGCCAATCCTTCCAACCAGTTCTAGAGAAAAACTAAATGAGAAAGTGAAAATTGTATGCATGTGAATAGAACACATTAATACTAAGAGAAATAAACTAATTATACAAGTGCAAATGTACTTTGCATAGAAACAAAAAGAGGAATAAAAACAGGTTAAGAATTTTTATGTGTACAGCTAAAGGCAAGCATGCTAAATCATGTAATTCTCAGAGATTACCATTACCATTAATCATTTCCAAACTCTTCCAGGCCCAAAACCAGAATACCCACAGGGGGGAAAAATGTACAAAATGTATTTCAAGCACTCAAATAGGAATTATCTATTATTTTATTTTTAAATAAACATTAACTGAAGGAAAACATACAGGCAGAACACTACAGCTCAATAAGTTAGCACAAAGAGAATAAGCCTATTGACCATGACCACCACTCCACTAGGCAGGTTACTTTTGCCCTAGTCACTACTTCCACCCACCTCTCCAAAGGTAACATGCTTTCTGCTTGCCTTCCAATATTGCTTCCCACTGCACCAGCTATATCATGAGAAGTCAGTAAATATTACTAAACTTCCAGACACCAGTGGCTCACACCTGTAATCCCAGTTACTCAGGAGGCTGAGATCTGAGCAGCAAGATTCAAAGCCAGCTTGGGCAGAAAAGTTTGTGAGACTCATGTTTCCAATCCACCAGCTAAAAAAGCCAGGGTGGAGCTATGGCTCAGGTAGTAGAGCACTAGCCTTGAGCACAAAAGCTCAGGGACAGCACCCAGCCCCTGAGTTCAACCTCCAGGACTGGCAGCAAAATAAATAAATAGATAAATTAATAAATAAATAAAATTATCTAAGTATAGGTATGTATGTAACTAAACTGGTCCCAATAATTCCCAATATTAATGACTAATGAGATTGATTTTAATGGGGTGTGTGTGTGTGATGTTCTAGGAATATTAAACCTAGATTTTTGTGAATGCTAGGCAAGCACTCTAATACCGAGCAATACTCCCAGGCCAGATTTCATTTCAAATCAAAGAAAAGAGACAAATGTGTTTAATCAGGGTCTCAACTTTTCTTTTCTTTTTGGCAGTACTGGATATCAAACCCAAGTCCTCAAATATGCTAAGCAACTGCTCTACCACTGAGACACACTCCCAACCTCTTAACTTGTTTTAGCTAATGAGTCATTCAGTGAGGACCCAAACAACTTCCACCAAACTCAGTGCATGTTAATATGTACGTGTAATAGGATGAAAGTTATACAAAGATTGTGTGGTAGTCTTTTACACTGTGAAACAATTATGTGTATATTGTGTATGTCCAAAGCAAAATGATCTTGAAATAAATACTAATAATCATATAATTTCACAATATTCTTTTCTTCTGGATGAAATGTAAGAATTAGAAAAGCAAAACAAAAAAAAAATTTGCTTTCAAGTGAACATGTTTAGTGTAAAGATAAGGTCAAACAGAAGCCTGAATCAACTGGTTTACCTCTTTGTGTTTCATATCCAACTGAGTCCTAAGTGCCTTGAGTTCGCGATCACGGAGGCCCAAGCTAGTCTCCAGGGCATGGGTCTGCCCTTCCCACTCGGATTTTTTATGAGCCACCATTATGTCAATCTGTTTCATGAGCTCTTGTAGTTCTGCTTCACAGGATGTCAAAATCCCCCTGTAAATAGGAAGAGACCAAATACAGGACATTTGTCTGAGTGGGTTTTTTTTTCCCTCACATATGAAACTAAAGCAAATTAAACCTACTTAAAAAAAAAAAAAGTTAAGCCAGGCACTAGTGGCATAATTACGCCTGTCATCCTAGCTACTCAGGAGGAGGCTGAGATCTGAGGATCACAGTGCAAAGCCTGCCCCAGCAGGAAAGTCCATCAGACTCTTACCTCCGATAAACCACCAGAGCTCAGGGACAGTACCCAGACCCTGAGTTCAAGCCCATGACCAATAACAAAAAAGGCAATACATTGCCAGGATTAAAGAACAGTATTTGAGATTTTTGTTTTTAATGCTAATATGAAGGTTTCCTCCACTACTGAACAATATAAAGCCTGCAACTTGGTTAAGCACAGACATCTGGCTTTTAGACTGAGATTTTCATAGCTAACAATTACACTTGCTGACCGAACTCAAGGCCTTGCCTAGCAAGTGCTCTTCTTCTGAGCTAAATCCCCAACCTGTGAAATATGCTTTTTTGTTTGTTTGCTTGTTTTGGTTTTGGGGTTTTTTTTGCTGGTATTGGGGACTTGAATTCAGGGCCTTGAGTTCTCTCTTAGCTTACTTCTTCATAGCTGGTGCTCTACCACTTAAGCCATGCCTCTAATCTAGCTTTTTGCTGGTTAATTAGAAATGGGAGTCTTGAGGACTTTCCTGCTTGGGCTGGCTTTGACTACAGGCTAAGATTACAGGCGTGAGCCACCATATTTGGCTTTTTAAGCCAAAACTCAAGTCAGGAAGAAAGCAGCGTCCAGTGTTCCATTGCTGAAATGAGTTCAACCCCATAGAGAAATGCCGTCCACATGTGTGGTACGGATCAGCCCAGCTTTGGCTCACTGTTTTTGCTTCTGTACCAAGGCACAACTCATATAGGTTGTTTAAAACTCCAGTAAAAATTCAAGGTCAAGCCAGTCGCCTGTTGCTCATGCCTATAATCCTAGCTACTCAGGAGGCTGAGATCTGAGGATCGAGGTTCAGAGCGAGTCCAGCAGGAACGTCTCTGAGACTTTTATTTCCAATAAAACACCAGAAAATAGGAAGTGGTAGTGACTCAAGTGGTACAGCGCTTGCCTTGAGCTGAAGAGCTGAGGGACAGTGCCCAGGCCCAGAGTTCAAATCCCAAGCCGACAAAAAAGGAAAGAAAGAAATTCAAGGTCAAAAGTACACTTACCCACTGTGCCCCCGATTTTGTATCCCTTCCAACAAAGCTTCCATGGCCAGATCCCCTTTGCTTTGATAACTGGGGGGAGAAGAAAACCTAAGAAATAAGTCCTAAAGGAAGTCATTAAGTTCTAACATTGCAACTTCAGCTTAAGAATGTGAATGAAAGCTTATAAATCTCAATGAGAAAATGCAGTACTTCCTAAGATGATTACAGAGGCAAAAAGCATTATTCTTGACATTTTCAGACCCAAACATCTTAGATAGCAAGCAAAACTATCCTAATTCTCCCTGAATGACTGATCGAATAACTTATTATTTCCAGTGCCTAGTGTTGGGAGTAGAGGAGAAGGCATCTTTCTAGCAAAGGACACTAATACAAGGTATTCTAGAAACACAGAGGGGGCAAAAAACAGCAAAGATTGGAAAATACAACCACTGCACCTTATTTCTAAAGGTGTTAACAGGGAGTGTTCATTCTTGGTCCACAAATATGACAGAGATTTTTCTTCTGGTTAATTTAGTTGACCTATTTCACCAACATTTCACAAAATAGAAACATAAGGAAATAGATTCCCACATTCTAACCACTTTCTTTCATACCACAGTAAGAACTAAATTACACTGTAACTCAGATTCCCACTAGTGGCCTATTCTAGGAGAACTGGGAGACAGTACAGAGTACACATAGTGCTGGATGGATATCCAGAAATAGTCCTGCTTTGCAACTAACTAGCCATGTGTTCTTGGACTTCAGTTTTTGCACCTGTAAAATTAAAGGCATCAACAATAATTACCAAGACTTGTTCCCAGTTTTGTCTAAAAGCCAATTAAATATCCACTCTAAATACCATGTTCCTGACAGCCAGACATGGGAATTTACTATATATTCAAGAAAATGCTATTCACAAGGACAATGCTACTAGTTATTCAAAACTATTGCTACTAAAATTATACTTCTTTTGGTCATTCTTAAACAGTATTTAGTAATGAATAATTCATTAACATATTTTCTAGATGACATTATTAATAATTAATAGATGTTAAGTCACTAAATGTTCAACTGATCTAGCTGTCTTTCATACTTTATCTCAATATTCACAACATTCAAAAAAGACAGACATTGAGCCAGGTGCCAATGGCTCATACCAGTAATCCTAGCTACTCTGGAGGCTGAGAGCTGAGAGTTACGGTGTGTAGTCTGGACAAGAAAGTCCATGAGACTCTTAGCTCCATTTAACCACCAAAAAGCCAGAAGTGAAGCTGTGGCTCAAGTTGTAGAGCACCAGCTTTGAGTAGAAGCTAAGGGCCGGTGTCCTGACCCTAAGTTAAAAGCCCAGTGCCAGAACCAAAAACAAAAAGGCACATTATTACTTTGAGGAAGCTGGACTGGGCTTAGAGGGTTAAAGAACTTGACTATGGTAAACTACAAAGTACAGTCCTAAAGTTCAAACCCAGGAGTTCACACTCATGTCCCAACCCCCAACCATGCCCAATTCTCATATTTTGCAGTACTCCTGACCTTAAAACCATAGTGAAAATATCTCTCTTAAGAATCCTTGGGACCAAATATATATTAGATTAAAAGAAATAAAATTATCCTAAGTGCTGCTGATATTTTTTGTGTATGACTGATCAGATATCTCTTATTCGATGCCTAGTTCCTATTTTAAGAGTGTTCCAGCATTATCTTCATTGGGTTTAACAGTGTCTTGATGAGAAGTAAAACTAAACTGAAACGTAGTATCACCTCAAGACCACCAGGTGGCAGCAACTTACTGGCAAGAACAACGCTCCCATACGGTGGTCTCTTAATACCGTAAAGTATAAATGAGCCAAGGATGTTTTACCCGAAAGCAAGGAAATTACCAAAACTATTGGTCTAACAAATGGAATAATAGCCAACTGAACTGGGCTCTCACTGGCCCAGTGTAGAACAAGATAATAATTGGTCTAGGTTGAGACAATTTATACATTATTATCTATAGATGTGTGATAATTCTTTTTTAAGTAGAAAAAGCAAAAACCCTCATGGTTACCTTTGGAGGTTGCTAGGCCAACTCATTGATGTAGTCTGAAAGTAGAGGGAAAGAAGTAAGTACTTGTCTTGCCTTCCCTTGTGAAAACAGGGTTCTTGAGCAGCTGCTGAGGGAAAGCAATTCCCAGCTAATAAATACTGAAGGATGACTTAGAACATCACGACTTTGTAAGCCCTCACGCAACGACTGAATTCAGGTGTTTGTTAGTCCATGAAAGGAAAGCTCTTGGGCATTGTCACGGTGGATTGGGCAGACAGCACTAAAACTCACTAAAGCTTAATGTCCCAACCCGAAACAGCTAGCCCAGTCTTACCTCCCTCCCTAATAATTACCCCAGGAGGTCCAGTGATTTTTGTAATATGAAATCTACACCTGTGCAATATTCTGGCACTTCTGCCCATCAACAATTAAGGCTGAATCTAATCAAGCTTCTCGATCACTATGGTTCAACAGAACTTTTGGTACTGGCAATAACACCGAATCCCTGCACTGCTCAATCAGTAGTTAGCTGACACTGAGGGGCTACTGAGCACAGTAAGTGTGGCTAAGGCAACTAGGATACCAAAGCGTCATGAAAAATTAATTTAAGTAGTCATGGTTGCTTGATGGCTATTCTACGGATAGTAGCTATGTTGACAGTGAAATGCTCAAACTCTCAACTGCAGAGGACACTGAGGTCAGAGGTACACGTTAAAGGATACCACATGACACAGCTACGTTTGGAGTGGTAAAGGGATGTGAGGAGACTGCTATTTCCACGATCTTGAAAGCGCTGTCCCAAAGATAGAGCGGGTGGCTGTCTGAGATTTTGGTCCAAACAAGGTATTGTAAAGACACTCAAGGGGCAGTTGAAGAAATGTGAACCCTTGCTGGATATCGACATTACAGAACTTTTATTAATTTGTGTAAGTGTAATAATAGTGTGGCTTTGTAAGAACTGAAACGAGCAAATGTAGCACCTAGCAGGGAAGATGGTAACTGTGTTAGAGTGGACTACTGAAGCTGTAACCGTCTGCCTCCACAGGAGGAGGGACTAAGCAAAGGTCCTCTATTTCTCCAAGTGAAGAAATGGCATCCATACAATCGACATCCCTACGTTCTATCGTTTTTAAAACATGAATCTACGTGCATCTTAGAAGTCAGTGTGAAGCCTGGACCTGAAATCCTAGCTCCTCAGGAGGCAGATATTGGAGAATATAGTAGTTTGAAGCCAGCCAGGGCAGGAAAAGCCCATGAGACTCCTATCGCCAATTAACTACAAAATGGCCAAGTGGAACTATAGCTGAAGTGGTATAGGTGCTAGCCTTGAGAGTTCCGGGACAGGGCCCAGGTCTTGAGTTCAAGCCTCAGTTCAGTCACCAAAAAAAAAAAAAGAGGGAGAATGTATCTGAATGTTTTATAAACTTCTAGCCCACTTGCATTTTACAGCTTTTACTACTGGATCATTGCAATAAATCAGAAGTCGAGCAGCTCTAGACAAAAACTAACCTAAAGACAGCACTGCATTATAAATAAAATACAGGCTTTATTGTGTCAGTAAGCTATAGCTATTAAGAATGTAAATATCAGGCTGGGAAGGTGGCTCAGTGGTAGAGTGCTTGCCTTACATGCATGAGGCCCTGGGTTCGATTCCTCAGCATCACATAAGCACAAAATGTTGGAAGTGGCGCTGTGGCTCAAGCAGTAGATGCTAGCCCTGAGCTGAAGAGCTGAGGGACAGCGCCCAGGCCTGAGTTCAGGTCCCACAAACAACCAAAAAAAAAAAAAAAAAAGAAAAGAAAAGAAAATGGATTACCAAGAATGTAAATACCGGGAGATGTGTAGTTCATGATCCTTTTGTCTTCATACAAAAAAAAAAGACAACAGATCCCTGTATACGAGGAACTGTACAAATGAAGGGCATCTACCCTACAATATTGCTTTATTAAAGGGAAAAAAATGTTAAACAGTATAAAGCAGTGAATGTAAGGCCCAGGGGAGACTAGAGTGTGCAAGTTAAGTGTACTGTTATGTAACTGTAAATGCGGATGAAGTTAGGTTGTAGTTAACTATCCATCAAAACTGGTCTTCCACCGCATCATATTAATCGTTACTTCCTTTGTAAAGGGACTTAAAGACCTGCAGTTCGGGATCTAGACTTACTGTCTCCAAGTACGTTTGCGATAAAAGTGTTCTGTTTCTAATGACCATCTGGTATGGTGACCACGAATTAGGTCATTTTCTCGAATTTAATAAAATCCGTGGGTATTTGGGTCATTGAGTATGTGGTTAACAAAAAAGGCCTATGGAGATTCAGTAATTAAAATGTAAACCTCAAAAAAAAGGGGGGGAGGGGCTGGGATTGTGGCTCAGTGGTAGAGTGCTTGCCTAGTGTGCATGGAGCCCGGAGTTCGAATCCTCAGTGCCACATAGACAGAAAAAGCCGGAAGTGGCGCTGTGGCTCAAGTTGGCAGAGTGCTAGCATAAAATCTCAGGGACAGTACCCAGGCCCTGAGTTCAAGCCCCAGGACTGGCTAAAAAAGTTAAATTAGATATTATGGGTGAGCAAACGCAGCAGACACTACGTAAAAATGAACTATCCAACTTGTGGGCAGGGATGGTCGGGGAAAAAAACGGGCTGAGCGCGAGGGAAGGGGGTGGCACTGTCCAAAAGAGAGAAAGAAATGCACTCTTTCACTGACTTACACAACTGCAACCCCTCGGGGTACATCACCTTTATAGTACTTTTTTAAGTTGTAATTTAAAAAAGTTTTTTTTCCCCCTCTTCCAAAACCTCGTTCCCAACCCTGATTGGCATGTGTGGATCCGTCAGGAAACTTCGGGGTTCCTTGGGTCTCCAGCCCTTCGCTAGTTTCTTCCACGTTTCTGGACGTTCTAAAGCAGCCCGCGCTTTTCAGACAGCTAACAGCTTGCTAATTGCGGCCACCTGCCCGGGCCCCGACACCACCTGCCGTAAACCGGCGCCCGCACCGGCCGGACCACCTGCCGTAAACCGGCGCGCACGCTCGCGGGCGGGCCGCCACCACCTGCCGTAAACCACCACAGTGTCGCCGCGCAGGCCCGGGCCCCTTCCCCTCGGGCGGCTCGGCCGGAAGCCGGGGTTCGGAGGGCGGCGGTCCCACCCGCAACGCCCTCCCCCCCCCGCCCGGGGCCCACGGGGAAGGGCTGGACCACCTGACGAGGCCACCCGCAGCTGCGGGGGCGGCCGTGCCCGCCTTCGCCTGGCTGCCGCGGGGCGGAGGCGTCGAGGCCGTGGCGGATCCACGCCGGCGGCGGCGGCGGCGGCCCCGGCGACTTGCGGCCATGCTGCCGGGAGGCCAGCGGCACCACGGCGGCCAGGGCCGCCGGCGGACCCAGGACGCGACCGCCACGCTCTCCCCCCCACCCCCGCCCGCCCTTAGCCTGCTCCTCGGAAGCGCACACAGGCGGTCACGGCGTTCGCGCGAGCGCCGCCTTCCCCACAGGCCCCCCCGGGGGCCAGCTTCCCGTCGTTTGGGTTCGGGCCGGGAACGCGCATGCGCGTCACCGCCACACCGACGCCCGGGCTCTGACGTCAGCGCGCTCGCCCCGCCCACTTCTCCCCTCCCCTTCCACACACACACACGCACGGGGAAACAAAAGTCTTACTTGGGATCCGGGCACATCCGGGGATCTGTGGGTCACGTGGCCCGGGGTGGGCGTGGTCCGGAGACGGAAGCGGGCTGCACTCGCCTCGGGTAAGGGGCCCTCGCCTTCCCCCCCACCCTTTCCCTCTTCAGCTTAGCTTCTGCCGAGCCTCAGAGGTCCCCGCAGTCGGCCGACGCCGTCACCTCGCCGACCGAGGCATCCTCCCGACCGCACCCGGCCGGGCGTGGCGGCGAGGCTGGGCCTCCCGGCCCCCACCCTACCACCCCCACCCCCTTCGTCGCTTCCGGTCCAACCTCCAGGCCGGAAGTGACGAGGGTGGGCGGGCTCACGCGCTGGGTCTGGACG
This sequence comes from Dipodomys merriami, assembly GCF_024711535.1. Classification (NCBI taxonomy): domain Eukaryota; kingdom Metazoa; phylum Chordata; class Mammalia; order Rodentia; family Heteromyidae; genus Dipodomys; species Dipodomys merriami. Next base: position 2,470,204 of record NW_027206268.1, on the reverse strand, counting down.
GCGGGAGCCGGCGAGGGTCAACTGGAGACACGCCGGAGGCCCGCCGGCTTCCGTCGCCGGAGTGCGCACGCGCGGAGCTGTGAACCACGGAAGCCGCCCCCACGGCGCCGGGGCTCCAAGCCTCGCGCGCACAAAACCTCAGGGACGGCGCCCAGGCCCTGAGTTCGAGCCCCACGACGGACAGAAAAATCAGAGCTGGAAAAAGCTTGCGCCTTTCTCGGGGGGAGGGAGGAGGGTGCACGGTGGACTGTCGTGACTGCTGTGTGTGTGTGTGTGAATGAATGGTGTGGCAGGCCGCCCTATTGGGATCTAATGGGGAACGTCAAAGAAGTGGGTTCCAATCCCGCCCTTTGGCTGGGGGTTCGGAGGGCAGCCCCTCAAAGATCTAGACGCTAAGACGTCTGAAACTATGGGCTGGCTTCCCCGGAAAAATAAGAAAAGAACTTGAGGCTTGTTTGCACCCAGGCATTGCCCTGAAGGTGAGGCAGACTTACCTTAGCGCCTGACCCTGGGCATGAGAGACTGACCTCAGAGAGGAAGGAGAGAGGTTGGTATTGAGGAAAAGGAGATCCATGTCTTTCTAGCCATAGGTTGATTGATTGGGAGATCCATATAATAAATGCCTATGTAAAGATGCATACGATTAATGGTACTTTGGGGGGGGGCGGTCGTGGGGCCTGAACTCTGGGCCTGGGCGCTGTCCCTTAGTTCTTCAGCTCAAGGCGAGCGCTCTACCGCCTGAGCCACAGCGCCATTTCCAGCTTTTTCTGCTTATGTGGTGCTGAGGAATCAGACCCAGGGCCTCATGCATGCAAGGCAAGCGCTCTACCACTGAGCCACCTTCCCTAATGGTACATTTCTTAGTTTCCTTTAAAAATGTATATTTAGCCGGGCGCTGGTGGCTCACGCCTGTAATCCTAGCTACTCAGGAGGCTGAGATCTGAGGATCGCGGTTCAAAGCCAGCCCGGGCAGGAGAGACCGTGAGACTCCTATCTCCAATAAACCACCAGAAAACCGGAAGGGGTGCTGTAGCTCAAGTGGTAGAGCGCTCGCCTTGAGCTGAAGAGCTGAGGGACAGCGCCCAGGCCCAGAGTTCAAGCCCCACGACCGACAAAAAAAAAAAATGTATATTTAAATAATATACCTAGATATATGTGTGTGTATATATAGAGATGGATATACATATAGATATATTGCTGTTATCGTTGTTGAGTAATTTTACCAAGGTTACAATTCCGTAAGTCAGGTTATGAATGCAATGATTCTTGGTCAGTGTCACCCCTTCCTTGTTCCCCCCCCATTTCCTCCCCCTCATCCCTACCCTCAAAAGAAAAGGAGCTTTTAAGTGCAGCGCATGGCAAGTAGGACAGGGCTTCTGGCCTTTAAGATACTGAGGCGAGATATATTAGGGAATCATTGGTCCAACACACACACACACACATACATCAACTGGTGTTAATGATGTACAAGCCAATTGGTTAGAAAGCTGACCTAGCTCGTCTAAAGGATCAAGTTAGTATAAGAGACAAACATTCAATAGAAAGCCTGATGGAGAGATTTCTTGGAACTTTACTCCCCCCAAAAGAAGGTGAAATCTGTATAATCCTGAGGAAAGGACCAGAGGGGCCCATGAAAATATCCTGAGGGCAGAGCTGCAAAGAATGAGGACAGAGAGGCCAGGAAAAAGGAGAGCAAATGGGACAGGGGAAAGGACCACTTGGGCATACCTTTAACTTGTTTGTTTTCTCCACTAGGTGGTAGTAGATTAATTCAGAGTAAAACATTAACACCGCTCCTCCTTCACTGCTGACAGAAGTAGCTGTGTACTTTTGCTTCATTTTTGCCTGAATCTATCCATACGGGAATAAATCCCTTCCTTGTCCCAACCTGGGTGCAGGGCTTGTCCATGTGTTAGGACAATGTACACGCTCTGGGAGACAGGCACAGAACTGCTTGGCATAGTTGAATTCCATACCCAGAGATTGGTTGTCCATGAGTGCCCGTCACCTTAAAACTAGAAGCTGAGAGACCCAGGCGCCAGTGGCTCACGCCTGTAATCCTAGGTACTCAGGAGGCTGAGATCTGAGAATCTCTGTTCAAAGCCAGCCTGGACAGGAAAATCCGTGAGACTCTTCTCTCCTATGAACCACCAGAAAACCGGAAGTGGCGCTGTGGCTCAAATGATAGAGCGCCAGCCTTGAACTGAAAGAGCTGAGGGACAGCGCCCAAGCTCAGAGTGCAAGCCCCAAGACTGACAAAACAAACAACAAAAAAGAAATAGAAGCTTGGAGGATCTCGCTGCTTGCCAGACCTTCAGGGTTGCCACTTTGTAGCAGGAAGCAACAAAGGGTGGCCTTTGATGACACAGAACCCAAACTTAGGGCACCTCAGAAGTGCTCTCCAAGCTGGCCAGCCTCTTGCACTGGATTGCAGCAGTTTTAGAAGGAAAATGAGGAGTGAGCCACACTCAAAGGAGCTAAGCATCCAGACCCCTCAGACCAGGCAGGGAAGGACCTACACCATGAAAATTAAGAAATTGTGAAGGGAAGGTAAAACAAGAGCAGCCTGAGGCTCTGCCATTCTTGCTTGGATGGGGGGGGGGGGGGGACGGCAGTGGGGCGGGGGCATTTTTCTTCTCAGAGATCAGATCAGAAACTATTTAAGAAAGTGACATTTGTAAGTTCAACTGCCAACATTGTTCCCGCCTTGAGGTCTGAGTCAGGTCTGCGGTTGACCAGTTAACACATTCCCAGGCAGTGTTCAGTTGCAGGGAATGCTGAGTCTTGGGTGAAGGCAAATGGAGATTTATGTCACATGGGGGGGGGTGGCTCTAAAGAGCAGGAGAGGAGACTGAGCAAGCAATCCTGAATTAGGGACTCATCAAAGGTACCGTGATTGGGGGAAGGGGGCGGGAAATGAATGTACAAGTTAGGAAAGGAAAACCCCATTTAGGTGCAGCATGATTAGAGCTTTGTTGAGAAATGTATTGGCCGTCATGCAAAATTCCACTGACTCACACCTGTAATCCCAGCTGCTCAAGAAGATGAGATCTGGAGGAGCTCTGTTTAAGGCTAGGCTGGGCGCAAAAAGAAGGAAGGAGAGAGAGACATGTGTTATTCTCCTGTCACTCTTTATACACCAGTCTGTAAGTTATCACCTGACCCATACAAGATGAGCTTTTCCCAAGGTGATGATGCACCGCAGAATGGCTCTGGACTCAAAAGCCTGGAGAATCGTGCCAATTGTTTAGTCTTCACATAGAAGACTTAACTGTTCTTTGTTGTTTTTTCAGCACCCAGCTGAAGACGTAACTTTTTCACCTACAGATCTAACGGCAGAATCACTGCAGGAAAATGGACAGTGAGGTACAGAGAGATGGAAGGATCTTGGATTTGATTGACGATGCCTGGCGAGAAGACAAGCTGCCTTATGAAGATGTTGCAATACCACTGGTAGGTTATCATCACTGATCGTGATTCAGGGTGTGGGTGATGGGTTAAAGGTACGATCCAGGCTGGGTGCTGAGGATCACAGTTCAAAGCCGGCCCGGGCAGGAAAGTCCACATGAGAGTGTCCAAAGCAAGTCTCCTGGCCAGTCCACGTGCAAGATTTGGATTACAGGCATGAGCCTCCAGCGCCCCAGCAATTCCTTGAGACTCTAAAGCTAGACATACAGTCAGGTGCTGGTGGCTTACACCTGTCATCCTCGCTACTCAGGAGGCTGAGATATGAGGATCACGATTCAAAGTCAGCCCTAGGAGAAAAGTCTATGAAATCCTTATCTGCAGTGAACCACCAGAAAAGCCAGAAGTGGAGCTGTGACTCAAGGGGTAGAACGCTGGCCCTGAGTTCAAGCCCCTAGACCTCACCTCAATCAATAGCTGGGCATAATGATGCATGCCTATCATCCCAACTATGAGAAATGCTGAGGTCAGAAGGACTGCAGTCCTAGAAACACAAACAAAAACCCTAGACTTTATCTCAGAAATCCTGAGCAAAAAGGACTGGAGCTATTGTGTTGCTCACGCATCGAGTGTCTGGCACATGCAAAGCCCTAAACTCAAGCTCCATTACTATTAAAAAAAAAAAAAAAAAAAAAAAAGGACGTAGCAATAGTAAAAGCAGATCATTGTTCTGAATGACTATTGTGCCTTTTCAGAATGAACTTCCTGAGCCTGAACAAGACAATGGAGGCACCACAGAATCTGTGAAAGAACAGGAAATGAAGTGGACAGACTTGGCCTTACAGTGCCTCCACGAGAACGTGCCCCCGGCTGGAAACTGACGCCGCCCCTCCCTCCATGCCAGCCGCTCTCAGAAATACCACAATAAACGTGTCTGAATTCAGATCTTCGAGTAATGAATCCGTACTGAAAAGTGTACACCTCCCCTTCCTCCCCCTCCCACCCCCAGTCAGCATAATATAAAACAATTCAAAGGTGTCTCAGGAGTGTACAACGCTTGGCTAGAAGTTTTCATTCACTTGCTTCTGTTTGAATGTGATCGCCTTAAAACATCTGCCTTTAACTCTTGTTTTCACTTTACCAGTAAAGTTTAACACACACACACACACACACACACACACACACACACACACACACACACACACACACACACACACACACACACACACACACACACACACACACACACACACACACACACACACACACACACACACACACACACACACACACCATTAGTATCCTGGGTCACAGATAATTGGAAGTACAAGAAGTCCAGGCAGGGCTGGGAAGGTGGCTCAGTGGTAGAGCGCTTGCCTTGCATGCATGAGGCCCTGGGTTTGATTCCCCAGCACCACATTAAGCAAAAAAGGAAAAAAGCCGGAAGTGGCGCTGTGGCTCAAGGGGTAGAGCGCTTGCCTTGAGCTGAAGAGCTGAGGGACAGTTTTCAGGCCCACAACCGGACCCAAAAAACAAAAACGAAGTCCAGGCAAAGAAAGAAGCCAGAACAGAGTTCCTGACTTCTGCTTTTTTCCCCACTTGTGAAGGATTGAGCAGGCTTAGTTGGAGGAACTTCTGCCCAGTACATATAGCCCCTGTCACCTATTCCTGGCTCAGTCAGATGCTGGTGGCTCATGCCTGTCATCCTAGCTACTCCGGAGGCTGAGATCTGAGGATTGTGATTCAAATCCAGCCCAGGCAGAAAAATCAGCGAGATTCTTATCTCCAGTAAACCAGCAGAAAACTGGAAGTGGCGCTGTGGCTCAAGAGGTAGAGTGCTAGCCTTAAGTAGAAGAAACTCAAGGACAGTGCCCAGACCCTGAGTTCAAGCCCCAGAACCAGTAATAATAATTATTATTACGTATAATAATAATTATTATTACTTATTTCCAAAGTCATATATAACCATAACTCTACCACCAAGAGATATATTTCTATCGCAGAAATATCCCCTGAAGGGATATTTCTATACCTTACGATGTGTTTTCAAGGGGCTGGGAAGGTGGCTCAGCGGTAGAGCACTTGCTTTGCATGCATGAGGCCCTGGGTTCAATTCCTCAGCACCACATCAGAAAAAAGCTGGGAGTGGTGCTGTGGCTCAAGTGGTAGAGCACTAGCTTTGAGCTGAAGAGCTGAGGGACAGCGCCTAGGCCCAGAGTTCAGGCCCCACAACCAGATCCAAAAAAAAAAGATGTTTTCTCAAGATTGTGTGCATGGAAACAATTGTGTTCATGCTGCCTAATGACCACCAGATGGCGCTCAATAAATTCCTTTTAGAAAGTTGGACTCTACCTGATCCTTTCCCTTCACTCTAGACTCGAGTATCAGACAAATAAATGAAAGACTTTATTCTAGAGTTTCCTTTTCTTTTTTGCCAATCCTGAGGTTTGAACTCATGGCCTGGGCACTGTCCCTGAGCCTCAAGTGATAGAGCACTACTCATGAGCCAGAAAAAAAGCTTGGAGACAGTGGCCTAGGCCCAGGACAGGTAGGGGGGTGGGGGGAGGAGAAAAAATAGAAAAGCCTATTTGGGAGGAGTCACAATAGCAAGGTAATTGACATTTCCTTGGTTTTAAACTTGTATGATACTTACCAAGAATCAAGTGTATGTGTATACACACACACACACACATACAGATGTCCATGTACAGGATTTCTTGAGGGTGAGGGAGAATGGGCAGAGAATTTGAAAGCAACCAAATGACTAGAAAGGAAGTGTGGCCTCCCTGGGTGACTCAAACGCCCTTGCTCATGATGCCCATACCAAGAGCAGAAGCAAAAGTTCTCCTCCGCCCAGGCTCCCCTCCTGCCCCCACTCAATTGGCACCTCTGCCCCTGCTTCCTCCCGCATGCCAGGCTGTAAGTGGTACTTATTCTTCTTTGTTTCTGAAAAAAAAAACAAAAAACACTGACTCCTTCCTTAGGCCCCACACATTAACTAAAGGCCTGAGGAGAGCTAGGTATTCTGGTCACTGCTTGGCATCTGTGTCCTCCGATTGGAGCCATTCTCTCCTGAAATCGCTTGGCAGACATCTTGGGTTCCAAGAAGGACAGGGCAGGCTTACAAGGAGGAGAGGGAGGACCCTTCCCCCAAAAGAAGAAAACCACTTGGACCGACTACTAGCTCAGGACAGAGGACTGGCCAGATTACCTCCCTTCTCTCAAGCGATGAGAGTTTACTGCAACGTCTAGCACCTTCTCCCAGAACCTCAGAGGACAAGGATGGATCTAATGGCCAATCAGGCGCCGAGACTGCTTCACTACGCACACCTCTCACGGAGTTGTATATTCATTCATGTCTGTGCCCCGAAGATGACTGAAGTCAGGCTTAAGGGCTGTCTTCCCACAGTCTATGTGGTGTGTAACGAATCTCTCTTTTCAGCACTTCAGTATGGCTTTTCATGGTGCCCCGTCTTAACTGAGAGGAACTTTCTAAGAAAGAGGGAGAGGGGCAGCATCCCTGGCTCTTGGTAAAAGTGTACAAGGCAAAAGCCTGGTCACTGTCTCCTCAACTCTTTTATCCTGGACCTCTCTTCCTAGCAATCAATCTCTGTGGATGTTACTCTTTCTCTCCTACTTGCTCCTTTTTTTTTTTTTTTTTTTTTTGTCAGGCTTGAACTCTGGGCCTGGGCCCTGGTGCTCTACCACTTGAGCCACAGCACCACTTCCAGTTTTCTGGTGGTTCATTGGAGATCAGAGTCTCACAGACTTTCCTGCCCGGGCTGGCTTTGAACTATGATCCTCAGATCTCAGCCTCCTGAGTAGTTAGGATGACAGTTGTGAGCCACTGGCACCCAGCGCCTACTTGCTCTTAATCAGATCTTCTAAGTATCTTAGACTTGTCTTTTTTTTTTTTTGGTCAGTTATGGAGCTTGAACTCAGGGCTTGGGTGCTGTCCTTGAGCCTCTTCGTGCTCTAGGCTAGTGCTCTACCACTTGAGCCACAGCACTACTTCCAGTTTTTTCTGAGTAGTTTAGTGGAGATAAGAGTCTTACGGACTTTTCTCCCTGGACTGGCTTCAAACTGAGATCCTCAGATCTCAGCCTCCTGAGTAGCTAGGATTATAGGCTTGAGCCACTGGCACCCAGCTGTGTCTGTCATCTTTCACATGGCTAAATTCTCTAGTAAACAAGATTTTTTTGGGGGGGGTCAGTGTGGGGCTTGAACTCTGGGCCTGGGCGCTGTCCCTAAGCTCTTCAGCTGAAGGCAAGCACTCTACCACTTGAGCCACAGCACCACTTTTGTAGACAAGATTTTACAACAGGGGGCTGGGAAGGTGGCTCAGTGGTAGAGCGCTTGCCTTGCATGCCTGAGGCCCTGGGTTCAATTCCTCAGCACCACATAAGCAAAAAGAAAAAAGCCGGAAGTGGCACTGTGGCTCAAGTGGTAGAGCGCTAGCCTTGAGCTGAAGAGCTGAGGGACAGCGCCCAGGCCCAGAGTTCAGGCCCCACGACAGGACCCCCCCAAAAAAAGATTTTACAACAGAAGGAAGTTGTTACATTTTACTCTACATCCTCTGAAAAAAAATATAAATGGATGGATGGATGGATGGACGGACAGACAGATGGTAACATGAAAGGAAGTCTCAGAAGGGAAAGATACTTACCGTTGAAGGAATTTCGGGAAGCTTCATGGAAAGACAAGCCTTTAAAAGTCTAGATTTGGACATCCTGGCTGTCACCAGGCGTGGGGGGGGGGGGGGCGACGAAGGGAGGAGGGGAGCGGGGGAGGTGTCAGAGAGGACTGGTGCTTTCAGGGAGATGTTGATTCTGATCATTAAATACATGGCACCAGGGCTGGGAAGGTGGCTCAGTGGTAGAGCGCTCGCCTAGCATATACAGAGCCCTGGGTTCGATTCCTCAGCACCACATACACAGAAAAAGCTGTGGCTCAAGTGGTAGAGCACTAGCCTTGAGCAAAAAGAAGCTCAAGGACAGTGCCCAGGCCCTGAGTTCAAGCCCCACGACTGGAAAATAAATAAATAAGTTCATGGCAACAAACAATTGTTTGTTGACCGCAGCCATGCCAGCAGGTAAAAGCAGTGTCGTAAATGCATTTACAAAGTCATAAGGAAATTGCTGACATAGACCATCTGTGCTGAGTTTTCTGCTTTTGTCAGCCAATTCAAGTGACCTCTCTTCAAGGTAAAGGAGCAGGGGAGAAAAATTGCAAAGGCAATTTTGATACAGGTAAGGGAGGGCTCTTGGACAGACAGGGGACTTGAGAAAGAGAGGATGCAAAGTATGCTTTGTTGGTGGTGGTGGTGGTCGTGGGGCCTGAACTCTGGGCCTGGGCGCTGTCCCTCAGCTCTTCGGTTCAAGGCCAGCGCTCTACCACTTGAGCCGCAGCACCACTTCTGGCTTTTTCTGCTTATGTGATGCTGAGGAATCGAACCCAGGGTCTCATGCATGCAAGGCAAGCGCTCTACCACTGAGCAATGCACATTCCCAGCCCTCATTATGCTCTTTAAAAGCCAAATTATTTAACAACAAACAAACAAAAAAGCAAAGAAATGCCAACTAAGCCAACAATGCTATTATTTCCCCTGTAATTACAATCTCTTAAAAGAGATCCGTAAGACACCACTTTGGTGAGGATGAGGAGAACTCTGAAGCAGCAGTCCAGAACAGTTTGGCAATATCTACCCAGATGCAAAACAGACTCCACTTCCAGCCCAGCCTTTCCAATTCCATCTGGAAGTATCTGTCAAATTTTGGCACATATCTTTGAGGAACTATTTCCCAAGGATATTCATTGCATCACTGTGAGTAATGGAAAAACAATAATAAAAGGCCACAACATCCATCAAGAGGGAATAGTTCAGAAAAAAAAAAATTATTCTACAGCCAGTCTTTGGTATTCTCCACAGTTATGCAAGGAATTGACGGTGTTGGGTGGGGGATTAAAGAAACATGGGATGATTCAAAGTGAGATGCAATACACACGTCTGTGCAATTGAACCCACCCCTTGTATAACTAGTGTGTGTGTGTGTGTGTGTGTGTGTGTGTGTGTGTGTGTGTGTGTGTGTGTGTATGCCAATTCTAGGGCTTTGAACTCAGAACTTGGGTGTTGACCCTTACATTTTTCACTGGAGGCTGGTACTTTACCACTTGAGCCACAGCTCCACTTCCGCCATTTTGTTGGTTAAATTGGAGTTAAGAGTCTCCAGGACTTTCCTGCCTAGACTGGCTTTGAAATTTGATCCTTAGATCTCAGCCTCCTGAGAAGACTCTGAAGATGATTTAAAAATAAAATAAAAGGGGCTGGGAAGGTGGCTCAGAGGTAGAGCACTTGCCTTGCATGCCTGAGGCTCTGGGTTCGATTCCTCAGCACCATATAAGCAAAAAAAGAAAAAAGCCGGAAGTGGCACTGTGGCTCAAGTGGCAGAGCGCTAGCCTTGAGCTGAAGAGCTGAGGGACAGCGCCCAGGCCCAGAGTTCAGGCCCCACGACCGGACCAAAAAGAAAAAAAAGAAAAAGAAAATAAAAATGAAGCAGACATATACACAAATATAAAAAGATCTCAGATAGATCTGCAAGTGGAAAACAAATTGCAGCCAGGCCGCCGGTGGCTCATGCCTGTCATCCTCGCTACTCAGGAGGGTGAGATCTGAGGATGGTGGTTCAAAGCCAGCTCCGTCCAAGTGGGAGAATTCATGAGATGGCTTATTGCCAAGGAACCACCAGAAAACTGGAAGTGGTGCTATGGCTCATGTGATAGAGCGCCTGCCTTGAGCTGAAGAGCTCAGGGACAGTGCCCAGGCCCAGAGTTCAAGCCCCATGATCAACAAGAAAGAATAAATAAATAAGTAAAGCACTTGTTGAATCTAGCTAGAGAAATACAAATATTCACTGGACAGTTGCTTCAAATTTTCTGCATGGAAATTTTTAGTTGGTTCCTCTCTCTCTCTCTCTCTCTCTCTCTCTCTCTCTCTCTCTCTCTCTCTCTCTCTCTCTCTCTCTCTCTCTCTCTCTCTCTCTCTCTCTCTCTCTCCTGAATGTGAAGCTGGAAATTTACAAAAACAAACCCTATTAAATAAATACACAGCCTTGGACACACATAACATACTTTCCCCCACGCAAGCAGATTCTTCCAGATGTGGCCGCGATGTCTGTGGCCGGCTTGGACTGTCATTATGGACAAGGGCATTGCTGATCTTCTTCCCCCTCCTCACCTCAGCTTCTTAAGAGTCCAGGGCTGGTTTCCTCTCACCCCTGTAGCCAGGGGTCTTCCGCAGCCGTGGGAAGGCACGGACTAAGGGACAGGAAGTCGCCCTGCAGATCCCGTCAGAGCCAGGACCAGAAAGGGAGTGTGCGCCAAGCTGGTTTTCTGCCCCCTCTTCTTGCCCCTGTAATGGAAGATAACTCCCTAGAGGTGTCTGGACTCTGGCTAGTGACAGTGACAGTAAGAATGGCCATTGTTTAAGAGGAGGACCCGCTGGGAGCCAGTGGCTCAGGCCTGTCATCCTAGCTACTCAGGAGGCTGAGATCTGAGGATCATGGTTCAAAGCCAGCTTGGGCAGAAAAGGCTGTGAGACTCTGATCTCTAATCAAACCCACCAGAAAGCTGGAAGTGGCGCTGTGGCTCACGTGGTAAGAGCGCTCTGGCCTTGAGCTGAAGAGCTGAGGGACAGCACCCAGGCCCTGAGTTCAAGCCCCACGACCGACCAAAAGGACAAATAAAAGAGGGGGGCCTGGACGGACGCGACTCCATGGGCACACCAGGTACGTCTGAAAAGACTCTCTTCGTTGGAGCTTGCTCTTCTACTTGGTGTTTATTTTCCAGATAGCAGTTGGAGGAGAATAGAAAGGGGGGGGGGGGGGAAATTGCCAAAAAAAAAAGAATTGGAATTTTAATGAGAACCATCTGCAGTGATTTCCAAGGGTGTAAGTGTTTGGGACAGAAAAAAAAAAAAGTCATTCTCAGCTCCGTGGAGGAGAAGAGAAAGATGGAGGAAATTATTCTCTGTGTTTACCCTTCCAGATGATGGCAAATAGAAACACCTAGAATGGGCCAATCGCCCAGGAGTGGGGCCAAGAGGGGGGGACCTGGGGAGAAGGAAGGCAGCCCCCCTCCCCCCTAGCTCTGACTGTGCCAGGGCAGAAGGAATGTTTTTCCTCTGCCAGGGAGACTTTGAGGGATGGGTTGTGGTGGGTCGGGGCCAGCGCCTGGAATCTGGGTAACCATGGAAACGGGCCCGAGGGTGTCAACAAACACGGGATGGAATTTCAGCATTTGTAGCTAGGCCAGGATGGAATGGGAACGTTGGGGAGAAATTCTTTTCTTTCTTTCTTTTTCTTTTCTTTTCTTTTTTCTTTCTTTGTTTCTTTACTTCCCTCCTTCCTTCTTTCTTTACTTCCCTCCCTCCCTCCTTCCCGCCTTTCTTTCTTTTTTCCTTCCCTCCCTCCCTCCCCCTTCCTTCTTTCCTTCTTTTTCTTTTTTTTTCTTTCTTTTTCTTTCTTTCTTTCCTTCCCTCCTTCCTTCCTTCCTTCTTTCCTTCCCTCCTTCCTTCCCTTTCTTCCTTCCTTTCTCTTTCTTTCTTTCTTTTCTTTCGTTCTTTCTTTCGTCCTTCCTTCCTTCCTTCCTTCCTTCTTTCCTTTCTATCTTTCTTTCTCTTTCTCCCTTCTTTCCTTCCTTCCTTCCTTCCTTCCTTCCTTCCTTCCTTCCTTCCTTCCTTCCTTCCTTCCTCCACACAAGGAGGAGGCTTCAGTGCTCTGCGTAAGCTCTCCCTGCCTGGCACGGCAACAGGGTCACAGGAAGTGCGAGCCTCTAGAACCCTCCATCCTCCGCTGTATTCACTTATTTCTAAGTCGTCGCATTCCATCAAGGCCTGCAGGGACGTCTGAAGCCATCCCCAAAGGGGTCCCTGTGCACATCTGACTCCCGTCCTCCACCCAGCAGGTCACGGGCTGCCACGGTCGCTCATCATGAAGACAGCCGTGAAGTCCAAGGGGATTTTTTTTTCCCCAACAGCCCTGTGCAGACCAGGTGGCAGCACCCCCTCCCCCTCCTCACAGATGGGGTATGAGAAGCAAAACCAGGGTCACCCAGAAAGAAAGGGACAACGGCTTCAACCTAAACCCAGAGGCCATCGTACTGATACTCTTCATTCTGAGGAATAACATGATAAACCGCCATGGTGGCCCACACTATAAAGAATCAAGCATCAGGGCTGTGCCCAGTGGTAGAGTGCTCGCCTAGCATGCATGAAGCTCTGGGCTCAATTCCTCAGTATACCACATACACAGAAAAAGCCAGAAGTGGCGCTGTGGCTCAAGTGGTAGAGTGCTAGCTTTGAGCAAAAAAGCAGTTCAGGGATGGTGCCCAGGCCCTCCCTGAGTTCAAGCCCCAGAACTGGACAAATAATAGTAATAATAATAATATAATAAATCAATAACAAATAAATCAATGTTTGGTGTGTAAATGCCAATACCACCTGCACAGAAATAGGCCCAATATATCTACTGCAACAATATGATCCTGGTTAAATGGGAAAGGATATATGTGATTGACTACATGCGCACACACATGCGCGTGCGCACACACATGCGCGTGCGCACACACAAATGCACAGCTACTAGGCAGAAATATTAAAGAAACCATGGACTCTGGAATCTTCTTTCCCAAGGCCTACTTGAGACATGGAAGAGCCCACGTCTGTTTAGCTGCCAGATCAGGCACAGAAACAGCCTGGAAGAGATCCATTGTGAACTTGCTCTGCAGATGAGGGGAAACAAGGCAGAACTGAAGCTACAAGCCTGAGTTGTGGCTAGCAGTACAAGATGCTTTTCTTGTATGATGTGGGAGCCAGAAACAAGCATGTGGGGGTGTGTCCTGGCATCTGAGAGTAGATCGCACGAACCTGTGGAGTCCAAAGACATGGTAGCCAGGCCATATGGAGTGAAGGGCTGTCAAGTTTAGAACTGTAAGCCTACAGATCTGCATTCATCAGAACTGAGATCAGGGCTGGGATCAAGGTGGCTCAGTGGTAGAGTGCTTGCCTTGCATGCATGAGGCCCTGGGTTCGATTCCTCAGCACCACATAAGCAGAAAAAGCTGGAAGTGGGGCTGACGCTCAAGTGGTAGAGTACTAGCCTTCAGCTGAAGAGCTGAGGAACAGCGCCCAGGCCCAGAGTTTAGGCCCCACGACTGACCAAAAAAAAAAAAAAGTTCAGGGCAGTGTGCAGGACAAGCAGCAGGACTGGAAAAAAACAAAAGCAAAAAACTGAGATCAGCTGGGCACCAGTGTAATCCTAGTTACTCAAGAGGCTGAGATCTGATGATTCTGATCATTGCAGCTCTAGGACAGACCAGGGTAGGGAAAAAAAAAATCCTGGAGACGCTTTATCTTCAATTAACAACCCCCCCCCAAAAAAAAAAACCACAAGTGAAACTGTGGTTCAAGGCACCAGCCTTGAATGAAAAAGATAATAGACAGAGCCCAGGCCCTGAGTTCAAGCACCAAAAAAAAAAAAAAAGATGAAAAATCTACAAATCCTACTATCAGAATCACATCAATCCTGAAGAAGGAATCTCTGTTCTAGAAGGGGGAAAAAAAGACTCAGCCGTTAAGAATTTAGCAGAGTAGGTAGTCATCCATCTGCAGAGTTGCATAACCTTTGAACCCGTTTAAGAAATCATCTCAAAACTTCATTAGCAAAAACACACTCCTAAATAAAGCCCACAGGAAATTTTAAAAAAAAGTGCAAGAATGTCTGGAAATGGGAGGGTGACTTCTTGTTTGTTTTCAAAGTGGAAAAAAAAGAGAGAGAGAGGGAAAAAAAAGTTTTTAAGAAAAAAGGAAGCCCTGACCTACATCAAGATGGAGTTTCGGAGGGACAGTGTGGGATTCAGTGGTGCTGTGGCCGTTACGAAGCCGGATTTACACTCCACACCAAACTTGGTTCCCTGGAATACAACAAAAATGCAGGAGACTGTCCACAGCCTTGTTGAAGTTCAACTGTGGAAATAGTTAGCATATGTTTCAGCATCTAGGAATACTGGCTTATTTATCCTGACTTAAGTATGTGCACGTACACACATATATAAAGACATATATATATATATATATATGTCTTTGACTTCTCACCCCATGACTGCTTGTAAATGTGTGTGTGTGTATGTGTGTGTGTGTGTGTGTGTGTGTGTGTGTGTGTGAGAGAGAGAGAGAGAGAGAGAGAGAGAGAGAGAGAGAGAGAGAGAGAGAGAGAGAGTTTTCCCTCAGCTTCTTTGCTCACACTTGGGACTCTACCACTTTAGCCACACCTCCAAGTCCAGCTTCTGGCTGGTTCACTTGGAGATTAAGAGTCTCTCTGATTTCTCTTTCCCGGCTGGCTTTGAACTTTACTCCTCAGCAATCCACCTCCTGAGTAGCTAGGACTACCAACCAGCGCCGAGCTTCAGCAAATGTGTTTGATCATCTGTTTTCTTTTTTTTTTTTTTTTTTTTTGTCAGTCATGGGTCTTGAACTCTGGGCCTGGGCGCTGTCCCTCAGCTCTTCAGCTCAAGGTGAGTGTTCTACCACTTGAGCCACAGCACCACTTCCAGTTTTCTGGTAGCTTATTGGAGATAAGAGTCTCATGGACTTTCCTACCCGGCTGACTTTGAACCATGATCCTCAGTTCTCAGCCTCCTGGTTTGGATTACAGGCGTGAGCCACCAGCACCCAGCTTCTGTTTTCTTTCTTTTCCTATTTTTCTCTCTCTTTTGTTTCAGGCCTCAGAGCCTGGGCACTATCCCTGAGCTTCTTTTGCTCAAGGCGAGCGTTTTATCACTTGAGCCACAGCACCATTTTCTGGCTTTTTCTGTGTATGTGGTACTGAGGAATCGAACCCAGGGCTTCATACATGCTAGGCAAGCACTCTACCCCTAAGACATATTCCCAGCCCTGACCATCTGTTTTCTGGAAGGCTCCACACAAACGTGCTGCTCTGAAATCAGATCATTGTCCCTTAGGCTGGTTACGATCACCTGGGTTTTATATATATACTAAAATGCAGAGAGTTCAGGTCTGTGAATCCGTGAAGCTCCATAAAATGCTGAGTTTCCCACCTTTAAATATTGCAAGTACCATACAAGCTTCAGGAGGCCCGTAGCTCATTCCTAATGAGAATCTTCTGTCTGTGATTCATGGCTTAAGCCCTATAAATGGCTTCAAGTACATGCCCAAAATATGTGGCTCTGCAAGAGGTCTGGGAACATTCGTATGCGTGTGTATCTGCTCGTGAGAAAGTGTGTGTGGGAGGAAGGGACAGAGTAGAGACCGTTTGCATTTTAAGAAGCCAGGAGGGTATGCACAACCAACTCCTGGACATCATTAATAAAGTGAGTAGAGCTAGGAGCCAGTGGCTCACACCTGTCATCCTAGCCACTCAGAGGCTGAGATCTGAGGATCACAGGTTCAAAGCCAGCCTGGGCAGGAAAGTCCCTGAGACTCTTATCTCCAATGAACCACTCAGAAAAGCGGAAATGGAGCTGTGGCTCAAGTGGTAGAGCGCTCTTCAGCTCAGGGGCAGCGCCCAGGCCCAGAGTTCAAGCCCCAGGACCGACAAAAAAAAAAAAAAAAGTCAAACCTGGAACTTAATTTCCTCCTACACGCATGATTCACACTGTATAGCCCAAGGGATCCAGGGGACTTTCTAGAAGAATCTTGTTCCCCTAGAAACAGCTCATTTCTAAACACACTTAAATTCGCTGATGCTGCTCCCTGGATGAGTTCTGGATTATTATATTTCTAAGTCCATTTTTCACATTGATGAATTACATAATTAGAATGGGCCAAGAATGAGCTATCACATCACCCAAATGGAATTTGTACTAGAAGTTTACCATATGGTCAATGGGTTAACATTAACCATAAATAGAAACCATCATATCCTCTGGTGCTTGCTAATCACATTCCTATGAATTAAGTGTTTTCCGAAAAGCAATCTGTACCCCGACCCCCCCCTCCAAAAAAAAAAAAAGTCTATGCAGAATAAATACCAGTCATGATCTCTTCAAGACAAATACAGAGGGGGTGAACATGACATGCTTTAGGAAATCGTTAGATTAAATGGCTCAAAAAGTGGTTTCAAGGGTGACAGATGCTGATGTCAAAGACACATTTGTAAAGTCTGGATAAAATATGGTTCATAAAATATGAAAGATTTACAAAATTATTAGATAAGCAACAGCTCTCAAGAGGAATCTAAGGATCTTGTAATCCCAGCTACTCAGAAAACAAAAGAGTCGAGGTTCAAAGCCAGGTCAGGGAAAGAAAAGTCTGCCCGACTTCATCTCCAATTAACCAGCAAAATGTTAGATGGGAGGTGTGCTTCAAGAGGTAAAGTTCCAGCTGTGAGAGTACAGGTTCTGAGTTCTAGCCCCTCTACCCTCCACCCCTACACAAATAGCAATCTTATTTCCACGAATTGGCAAATCTGTTTAATAAAAACAGCTTAAGATCAGACAATGCTCCTTATCTGGAGTGAACAAGAGATCCTCCCAAGGTACCTCCTCCAGGGGTCCCTCTTTCAAGATTTCTGTTCACCCATGCCCTGGTATCCGTGCCCGGCATAGTTGGCCAATGTTAGTTTCCTCCTCTCCTCAATTTCCCCCACCCAGTAATTACTGCTCTCCTGTCCTTGGAGCCCTGGCCCTTGGGCCAGACACCCTCCTGGAATGCTAATCACAGAATCTCAGAACTTAGGGATCTCTGAGAAACACAGAGTGACACCTGCTAATGGGTACCCTTCCGTGTAATTGCTGGGGGGACTGTTGGAATTATCTGATCAAAGCTATGACTATACTTCCCTTTTCCTCAGCACAGAGGTGATTTAGGATGCATCTCTTGATGGGGGTGTTGGAGGAAGGACCTCCCTTTCTGATGTTGGCAACATGGTCCCTCATTTGCTAATGGTTTATGTGACGGATGATTCAAAAGCGATCTTGATGGACAGGAGTTGTGTGGCCCCCAGATTGCAAAAAAATTGTCATCTAGAAAGAACGTAGAATGGGGATTCCCTACAGTCTGTTTTCAGATGTGCTCGTCAGAGACCCCGGGAGCATCACCAGAGTTCTGCCCCAATCAAACTTCCAATCAGTTGCCTGCACTTAGTCAGGTGGACTGGTCTCCGGAGACTGTGGGTTTCTTACCGGGAAATGCTCCTTCTTGGATTTGGTCGTGTGTATCTGCCGTTCAATTTACTTGGGAAGCATAAATAGAATTACAGGCCATTATACGGCATGGACATAAGTACAAGATTTTACTGGCCGGGTGCTGGTGGCTCACGCCTGTCATCCTAGCTACTCAGGAGGCTGAGATCTGAGGATCGTGGTTTGAAGCCAGACTAGGCAGGAAAGTCCTAATGAAAGTCCTAATGAGATTCTTCTAAGTATCTACTCAAAAAAATGGAGGTGCTGTGTATGGCTCAAGTGATAGAGCACTAGCCTTGAGCAAAAGACTTCAGGGACAGTGCCAAGGCCCTGAGTTCAAGCCTCACAACTGACTATAATATAATAATAATTATTATTATTATTATGAAGATAGCATCAGCGCTGGAATCCCTTCGATATTTGGGAATGTTTTAGTTCTTTAAGTATTTAAAGCAGTTTAGGAAACCTGATGTAATACATTTGTCAACTTAATTCACAGATGTCTAGGAGACTCTTAATATTCAACCAATGGGGAAAAAGACTGGAGAGATTTACGCCAATCCGTTTCCAATTACACTTGTGGAAATATTCTATGAATGGGCAGAGACGGACGGAGCACTTAAAAAGTAGCAGAATATTCATCGTTCGGTAAACTGAGAATCTTAATGTGCAAATCATTAGGCAGAGTCAAAAAACAGTAGTTCATCTCCATCCTCAAAAGCCCTCTGATGTCAAAAACAATAGGACTATGGCCATAATTGATGGAGGGACTCCATTGGCTGAGTACAAGGGGGAGAAGCCAATCCCCGCTCCCAGCCTGAGGAACCTCTGTCTCTACTAGAGCAGCAAGATGACAAGAAGCCAAGTCTTGGGCTGGGCAGGTGGCTCAGTGGTAGAGTGCTCACCTAGCATTCACGAAGCCCTGGGTTCGATTCCTCGGTATACCACATACACAGAAAAAAGCGCTGTGGCTCAAATGGTAAAGAGTGCTAGCCTTGAACCAAAGAAGCTCAGGGACAGTGCCCAGGCCCTGAGTTCTATCAGCAATCAGTTTTCCCTGCACAGCCAAGTAAGCCTGTCTCAGATGAGACTGGGATTAGGGATCACAGGGAGACTCTCCTGTTGTCACTGGGATGCCGGCTTGGTTGTTTTAACTATGTCATCGGTACCTTTTCCTTGGACCTCATCCTCGCCTCCTAGTTCAACTCCACAAAGAGTCGAAGCACATTGTTGGAAGTACATTCATTCTCCGCTTAATAGTCTTGGCTCTTGTTTTCTCTCACCTGCCAGGACTCTTTTTTTTAGGGCTATTCAAAGCTCAAATGGTTGAGTTCCTTCCTGACTAACAAACCAGATTACCAATGTCTCCCCTAACCCACGAGTCTACTACCCAAAGGGAATCCATCTATCACGGTTCACTGCCTTTCTGGAACTCTTCACTATCCTGCAGCTGTCTTGTTCACGTATTTGCTGCCCAGAGATCATCTTGTCTCCCCTCTACCCCCCGCCTCTCCTTTCACCCCCCTAGTAAAATATGAGCTCTGGAGAGCAAACATGTGTCTGTTCTGTTCATATCCTTGGTTCTTAGAATTCCTGGCGCAGGGAGTGAATGCTTATCGAGTGAATAAGCATTTGGAGGATGAAGGTACCCTTCCTCCTCCCTCCCCCCCATCTCAATCTTGGAGAAACATCTTCTAGAATGTTTTCTGGAAGACAGAGCAAATGAACTAGGGAGCAGGCTCTGGATGATAAAGAGTCTCTGAGGTTGCCCTAACAGGGCAACCTTTATATTGCCTTGGTGTCCTTGTAAGAAGTGCCTTAATTAAGTGGCTTTTTGTGAGAATCATTGACTCCTTACTCAGGCCCGTGAAGTAAGTAGGAGCAGGATAAAGGATGGGTGTTCCAGCTGACTCCATTTTGTACCTGAGCTATTCTCTCTCGGCCGCCAGGAAAGGCAAGACCCCAATGGCGAGACAAGCCCTCACCTGACTAATCCTGAGACAGTGACCGTCAAGCTGTCTCTGATGTGACATCTGGCCATTCCAGGTGTTCAGACCACTGCTGAACACTACTGTGACTTAGAACTAGTTTAGAATATGCCACCAGGCGCCAGTGGCTCGTGCCTGTCATCCTAGGAACTCAGGAGCCTGAGATCTGAGGATCCTGGTTCAAAGCCAGCCCGGGCAGGAAAGTCTGTGAGATTCTTATCTCCAATAAACCACCAGAAAAGCAGAAGTGACGCTGTGGCTCAAGTGGTAGAGCGCTGGCTTTGAGCTGAAGAGCTGAGGGGCAGCACCCAGGCCCAAAGTTCAAGGCCCATGACTGACCAAAGAAAGAATACTCCTGGCTTCTCATCCCCTGGCCCAATTCTCCCTCTTTTTTTTTTTTTTGTCGGTCGTGGGGCTTGAACTCTGGGCCTGGGCGTTGTCCCTCAGCTCTTCAGCTCAAGGCGAGCGCTCTACCACTTGAGCTACAGCGCCACTTCCGGTTTTCTGGTGGTTTATTGGAGATAGGAGTCTCACGATCTTTCTTGCCCGGGCTGGCTTTGAACCGCGATCCTCAGATCTCAGCCTCCTGAGTAGCTAGGATTACAGGCGTGAGCCACCAGCGCCCGGCTCCAATTCTCCCTCTTTAACCTAACACAAATGTCTGTTACTCTGAAGATTGGCTGAGGATGAACTGAAGTGCTACCTTCCCATCGCATACCTGAGACAGGTAACAAATCTGTCTCTGTTCTTCACCCATGTCTCTTTATTTGATCCTAGAGGGGTTCAGTTTCATCTTGAGGTAACAAGCAATGTGAGAAAGTGAACACAGGACTTCACCCAGAGCCCAGCCCCCTTTGGGAATATACCGAACAGTCTAGAAAGCTAGCTGCCTTACTCCTTTTTTTAAAAGTATTTATTATTATTACTTTTTTAATCAGTCGTGGGGCTTGAACTCTGGGCCTGGGCGCTGTCCCCGAGCTCTTCAACTCAAGGCGAGCGCTCTACCACTTGAGCCACAGCGCCACTTCTGGTTTTCTGAGTGGTTCATTGGAGATAAGAGTCTCACAGACTTTCCTTTTGGGGCTGGCTTTGAACTGTGATCCTTAGATCTCAGCTTCCTGAGTAGCTAGGATGACAGGCATGAGCTACCAGCGGCCAATCTATTTTATTAATGTTTTTTATTATTTACTTAGTAACTTTGTTTTTATGTGGTATTGAGGAATCAAACCCAGGACTTCATGTATGCTAGGCAAGCACTCTACCACTAAGCCACCTTCCCAGCTCCCTAGCCTCATTCTTCAAAGGAGCTGTTGGATGACCTATTACCATATCAACCCAAGGTCCCTCCATTGGTGCTTGCTGTGGATAGAAAAATAGACAGAGCTCCCTTAACTCCACCCTGAGAACCCCAACAAGTCTCAAGCTGCGTTTGACTCCCAGTATTGACAAATAGTGACTTGTCAGCTTTTCCTGGTAAGGGACACAGCATGGGCTTTTCAAGTTATGAAGGCACTGTCATTAATGCTAGGTCCGAACCACACCCTCCAAAGGATTTTTGCCCCTTGGGGAAGAAGTTCTTCCAGAACCTCTGAGGAAAATATCTGTAATTATTTAAATGAAAAGAAGGGAGGGGAGGAATTCTCTTTGGAATGTCATCTCACCGGCTTTCCTGGAGTTAGGAGTAATCTCAGACACCCTAAGTATGTTGCCCAACACCAAATAGAGCTGGTTTGGGCCTCTTGGGTAAGTCTGGGTGCCAAGGATGTGAAAACAGGCTTCTCACGGGTGGGGGAGGGGGGAGGACGATGATCCAGATAAAATATCTCTAGGGTAGGAACTATACCCCACGAGCTACTTTAATGGAACCTGCCCATTAAAGACAGGAGTGGAGGATATATATATATATATATATATATATATATATATATATATATATATATATATATATATATATATATATATATATATATATATATATATATATACATACATACATACATACACACACATATACATACATATACACACATATATACACATATACATACATATACACATATACATACATATACACATATACATATATATGCTAAAATATATATAATATATTATAATATAATATATGCTAAAATATTAAATTGTTGGGATGCCTTTTCTTTCTGTTTTTTTTTTTTTGGGGGAGGTCCGGTCGTGGGGCCTGAACTCTGGGCCTGGGCGCTGTCCCTCAGCTCTTCAGCTCAAGGCTAGCACTCTACCACCTGAGCTGCAACACCACTTCTGGCTTTTTTCTTTTTGCTTATGTGGTGCTGAAGAATCGAACCCAGGGCCTCATGCATGCAAGGCAAGCGCTCTACCACTGAGCCACCTTCCCAGCCCCTTTTATTTCTTTCTTTCTTTTTTTTTTTTAATTTCTTTTTGTCAGTCATGGGGCCTGAGCGCTGTCCCTCAGCTCTTCAGCTCAAGGCTAGCGCTCTACTTGAGCCACAGTGCCACTTCTGCCTTTTTTTTTTTCTGCTTATGTAGTGCTAAGAAATCGAACCCAGGGCCTCATGCATGCAAGGCAAGCACTCTACCACTGAGCCACCTTCCCAGCCCAAGGGATGCCTTTTATTTCTGGGTTTACTTTTGTAGCCACTAGAAGAGCAAGAATGCCTGCAGTTCAACTCTGCCCTCACAGCCATTCACCAATAACCTAGTTGGGTACCTGAGGTTCACACCTGTGACTCAGGAGGCTGAGATCTGAGGATCATAGTTTGAAGCCAGCCTGGGCAGGAAAGTCTGTGAGATTCTTATCTCCAATCAACTACTCAGAAAAAGCCGGAGGTGGCGCCATGGCTCAAGTGGTAGAGTCTAGCAACAACAACAAAAAAAGTCCCATGGACTTTCCTGCCTGGGTTATTTTTGAACCAAGATCTTCAGATCTCCGTCTCCAGTAGCTAGGATTACACATGTGAGCCACCAGTGCCCGGCTTCCTTCCTTTATTTCTTTATTAACTAGTCCCCTTCATCTTTCTGGAAAACTCATCCTGCATTTTATGGTTATTATGAAGAGGCTGGTGATCATACCCAAGAGTATATTATGCCACGGGCTGGAGAATACAACACATTAAAGCCCAGAGAGATAAAAGACAATGAAATGAAATACTAACCTAGTCTCTCATGAGTGTCACGTATTACAAGCCCAAGACCGAGAATAAATGTCTGTTCTCTCCATGAGTGTCGCATAAGGAAAACCCACTTGAGAGTTTTTGCTTGGTATCCTCCACACAAAAGTTACAGGCTGCTTAAGAAGGTAGAGCATTGGAAATGGTCCAATGTTGCTAGTTGGAGATAAAAATGTACAGATGGAGTGGAGGCCATTTAACTTGCCAGGCCTCCCTCTCAGACGGCATGAATGGAATACAGTAAGCTCCTTAGCATAATTAGCAGAGTGTGCTTTCCCGGTTCTGCTCAGGCGTCTGCTTTCTTGCTTCCTTTTCTCTTTTCAGTGTGTTCGTTGAGGGTCTCTTGTTCATTCCTGCTGTATTCAGAACGGTTATATGGGGGAGGCCAGGGAACACATTTGGCAATATCAGACGATCCACATTGCTCTTAAGTGTGGTTGTAAGCTTAATTTATCACGAGAAAGAGTGAGGGGGAGGGGTCTCTGTGTTTGCACTCTTGGCCTACGCCCCACAAATGTTAGGGATATGTCCCGGACAATAGTATCCTGGTTACCAAACTTAAGTCAACAAAGGATCGATGTCAACTGGGCCTTGGTTCAAGAAAACATCCTGGTGAAGGGCTCATTAGCGATGATGGTGATCACAGCAGCGGTTCCCTAAACATACCCAGAAGGCCTTGGGGCCTCCACCTAGCAGGTACCTCCCCAGGTGGTACCTCAGTAGGCTGCAGGACAGATACTGGGAGGGACAGCCCACCAGGTCCCAGACAGACCTCAACAGTAAAAAATAAATAAAAATAACAAACAAACAAAAACCATCTTGTTCTGTCTCAATGCCCACCTTTCCAACTCAGAGAGGACCTGGCCTCTCCCAAAGTCTGTTCTCCAGATGGTTCTAGATGGTTCCAGATGGTTCTAGAAAGTTCCCCAGTGCCATTCTTCCCCTGGGTTCTGGGCCTAGGCTTCAGACTTGCTTACGGTCAGTCTCCTTAATGATCCGTGGGCCCATGGCATTTCCATCCCTCTGCCCAAGGTCCTTGTGAGAAAAAAACAAAATCTCTCCTGGTGGCTGTGGCTAAGTCCTACGACAGCATTATTCTATTAGGATCTGGTCTGGGGGCCTTTATGTCCTCCATACACAGAGATCCTTCCTCTTCCACTGACGCTGCTTTCCTCAAAGAGGTCCCGGGGTGCTCTTGTTTGTAAAAACCTCATTTTACGGGCTGCTGTCCAATACCCACACACCTTCCCAGGTCAGAGTCTTCTCTACACGCCTCTCCCAGCCCTCACCATGGGCTCTCCACCCTCAGCCCACTGCAGGAGCCTCATCCCAGCATCTACTTGCAATACGAGACAAAATAACCATGGTTTGCAGGGCACTGGTGGCTCACGCCTGTCATCCTAGCTACTCAGGAGGCTGAGATCTGAGGATCGCGGTTCAAAGCCAGCCCAGGCAGGAAAGTCTGTGAGACTCTGATCTCCAATCAACCACCAGAAAACCAGAAGTGTGAGCTCTGGTGCTCTACGAAGTGCCTAGAGGACCAGCAACTTCACCCCAACTCGATCTTCACGGGGCATGAGCTGAAATCTATGGCCCTTTTCCATCGCAGACAATCCCTGGAACTCTGATCCCAGGAGATGTACCCCCCTACCATTGATCACCAGAGAGAGACTTTCAGGGCCTTTTTGTCACCACCACCACCACCCCCCAAAAAAGAAGGAAGTGTGGGCAGTCACCGTGGACAGTCACCAACTGAGCTGGCTACACTTCTAGACTTGTTTGAGCAGAGGATGTGTGGGAGCAAGAGGAGGGGAAGGGACAACGGGGAGTCCCTAGCTCTGGTCCATAGTAGCAGCAGCACCTGTTCTCATCCCCAACTTCTCCTCCCTCACCCCCTATCCCGGTTCCTGTCTCCAGACTTCCCAGTTCATCATGGCAACAGCTCCTGCCTGCGCTTCACAGGGGCAGGAAAAGAAGCTGGAGATAAAGGAACGCCAAGGGACAGTGAACCACAGGTTTCTGAAAAGTGCAGAGGAGTGGGATTTGACTTACAAGCGGGCCTAAAAGAAAGGATCTGGACTGGGAAGGTGGCTCAGTGGTAGAGTGCTTGCCTAGCATGCAGGAAGCCCTGGGTTCGATTCCCCAGCACCACATATACAGAAATGCCGGAAGTGGTACCTGTGGCTCAAGTGGTTAGAGTGCTAGCCTTGAGCAAAAGAAGCTCAGGGATAGTGCCCAAGCCCTGAGTTCAAGCCCCAGGACTGCCCAATAAAAAGAGAGAGAGAGGGCTGGGAAGGTGGCTCAGTGGTAGAGTGCTTGCCTTGCGTGCATGAGGCCCTGGGTTCGATTCTTCAGCACCACATACGCAGAAAAAGATGGAAGTAGCGCTGTGGCACAAGTGGTAGAGCGCTAGCCTTGAGCTGAAGAGCTGAGGGTCAGTGCCCAGAGTTCAGGCCTCATGACCAACCAAAAAGAGAGAGAGAGAGAGAGAGAGAGAGAGAGAGAGAGAGAGAGAGAGAGGAGAGAGATGGTAGGCCCTTACTTCTCCTTTCTCTTCTTTTCATTCCTCAAGTTCCTCCCTAAAGTAATCTTCCATAAGAGATTCTTCCTATATATGAGGAGAAAGCTTAAAAGGCAGTTAATAAACAGTATGGAAAGCCTTGTGCTCAGCCAAACTGAATATATATCTATCTTTGTTTTACCTGGGCAAATATCCTGGTCACAATTACCCAAGCCTGCCCATCTGTCAATCACAATTACCCAACACCTGCCCATCTGTCAATCACAATTACCCAACACCTGGCCATCTGTCAACTCCTGTGTGTCCTCATTTGTCCCCCCAGAGCCTTGCCCTGGTCCCTCACACCTGCACTCTCCAGATGGTCGCCTTTTCTTCAAAAGCATTGGGTCCCCTCCTTTGTTCCTCCCTGCAGTCCAAAGTCAGCCTGTGGCCGGGCACCAGTGGCTCCTGTCTTAATCCTAGCAGCTCAACAGGCTGGGAAACCAGGACTGAGATTCAAAGACAGACAGCTTGGGTAAGACTTTCATCTCCCACGAACCAACCACAAGCCTGATGCGGAGCTGTGGCTCAGGGGGTAGAGCACTAGCCTTCAAGCCCAAATATTAGCACGCACACACACACACACACACACACACACACACACACACACACACACACACACACACACACACACCAACTGAGATGGGTTAAGCACAGAGAGAGAATCCATCCTGGAAAGACATTGGATGGAGTCCGATGGGCCATTCATAGCATTGTCTCCAAAACTATCCGTGTAGGACCACTGTCTCCTTATGCATTACAAAGAAAACTCCTAGACGAACTTCCCCGCTTTATGGTTGTCTAGGAGATAAACTATGTTCCTTCTCCCCCACCCCATTTTCCACCCCTACTCCCTCTTTTTTTTTCTTTTGTCAGTCGTGGGTCTTGAACTCTGGGCCTGGGCGCTGTCCCTCAGCTCTTCAGCTCAAGGCGAGCGCTCTACCACTTGAGCCACAGCACCACTTCCGGTTTTCTGGTGGTTCACTGGAGATCAGAGTCTCATGGACTTTCCTGTCAGGGGTTGGCTTTGAACCTTGATCCTCAGATCTCAACCTCCTTAGTTTCCAGGATAACAGGAGTAGGCCACTGGTGCCTGGCTTCTACCCCTACTTTCTACAAAGCCTGTGTCTACGTGTATAGGACTCTACTCCCTGCCCCACCATCCCCTGTCTAATCCCCCAATCCAGCCTACCTTAGCAGGCGGGAGATAATGCTTTGGAACACTACTCTGACATGCTTAGATTTCTACCCTTGTATTCCCCAGCACTTGGTCATCTGGATGGTGCTAAATCTTCCAACCACTTTTTATGACTCTCACCTTTTTAAAAAACTGACCCATAAAGGTACATTTTGAGCTGGGCACCGGTGGCTCACATATGTAATCCTACTCAAGAGGCTGAGATCTGAGGATGGTGGTTCAAAGCCAGCCAGGACAGAAAAATCCCCAATGAAATTCTTATCCCAAATAACCACCAGAAAACCAGAAGTGGCACTGTGGTTCCAAGTGGTAAAGTGCTAGCCTTGAGCACAACAGCTCAGGGAAAATGTCTAGGCCCTGAGTCCAAGCCCTACGACCAACACAAAGAAAAGTAAAGTAAAGGTAGGGGCTGGGAAGGTGGCTCAGTGGTAGAGCGCTCGCCTGGCATGCATGAGGCCCTGGGTTTGATTCCTCAGCACCACCTACACAGAAAATGCCGGAAGTGGCGCTGTGGCTCAAGTGGTAGAGCACTAGCCTTGAGCAAAAAGAAGCTTAGGGACAGCACCCAGGCCCTGAGTTCAAGCCCCAGCACTGGCCTAAATAAATGAGTATAAAAATAAATATAAAAATAAAAAATAGCCGGCACCGGTGGCTCATGTCTGTCATCCTAGCGACTCAGGAGGCTCAGATCTGAGGATCGCCGTTCAAAGCCAGCCTGGGCAGGAAAGGCCATGAGTTTCTTATGTCCAATGAACCACCAGAAAACCAGAAGTGGCTCAAGTGGTAGCGTGCTCTGGCCTTGAGCTGAAGAGCCGAGGGTCAGTGCCCAGGCCCGAGGGGTGCACTGTACATTCATGGGTCCACAGCCAACCTGCAGGCAGACACTTGTGCCATGTGTGGCTGCCTCCTGCCCTCTGTCACTTTATAGTAAGGACAGAAGCTGCAGCCAACCTTGCCCATCACTGGTTTTCTCTGTCCATGGTTCCCGAGGCCCCGCAGCTGTTTGATAAATATTTGAGAGCTGACTCTAAATGGGGAAGAAAGTTGGGGGGGGGGTGAGGACTCATCCCCCACCCCCTTTCAAAATCTCACCACAGGGGTTGATGGGATTGGAAGTTTGCCCTCTGCACCCTGAACTCCAGGATGCGCCAGTCCGTTCTGCTATCTGCTCTGTGACTTGCAAAAAGCTGACGCTAGTTCCCTGGAGGTTGACTTGGGAAGAGAGAGAGAAAAAAAAACAAAACAGCAAAACACTGTAAGCGGAAGCCGTTCCCAGGAATGCTGAGGCTTTTCTCCTAGGGGCCCGTGACTCACCTTTAGGCTCCGTGGTGACGTTGTTCACTGTCAAGGAGCTCATCATTCACCGGCATGACTATCCCCCCCACCTTAGCCACCCAAGATGACTCAGTCCACACCCCAGCTGCCCTCCCATGGTATACACTCGGGATCTGAGGCCCTGATGCTGCCGCCGCTCACTGTCTATACATCCATGCCTGCCTTGACTCTGGTCTCCGTCACTGGAGCTTTCTGTCTTTTATCACAGATGGCTAATTTGTCACAGGCTGGTCTTGCATCCCTAGATTCAAGTGATCTTTCTACTTCTGTTTCCTAAGTAGTTGGGACTATAAGCATGCACTACTGTATGCTTTTTTTAAGTTCGGTTTCCTGGTGGTTCATCAGAGATCAAGAGTCTCACGGATTTTCCTGCCTGGGCTGGCTTCAAACCATGGTCGTCAGATCTCAGTCACCTGAGTAGCTAGGATGACAGGCATGAGTCAGCGGGACACCTGGCCTGACATCTTGTTTTTAAAGGAGTCAACAATAGATAGCTTGCAGATCGAAGGCCCTAAAACACTAATTCCGTCTGCTCTAACTGGGCCTCCTTGCTGTTTCTGAGAGAGAGAGAGAGAGAGAGAGAGAGAGAGAGGCCCCCTTAGACTCTATTGTGATCTACCTGTCCATCCCCATGGGACAGTCTGAGCATGCTCTCTCTCTCTTTTTCTCTCTCTCTCTCTCTCCTACCCCCTTTTCACTCCCCCCCCAGGGTATCCTGGGAAAACAGTGAGGGGGCGGGGAAAGGCCAGGATGAGCATCCTGTGAGTGAAACATCCTATTGCTCATCTCTGTGGCTGGCCGAGCCCTGGCTTGAGCCACGGACATGTCTACCCACCTAACCACCAGTCTGCAAGGCCACAGTGGTTGACCGCTGGCACCGGTCACCAGAGGGAGGTCAGAGAAGGTGCTCCATCTCTCACACCTCCTGGATGGCATTCGGCTGACACCCTCCTGCCTCAAATATCCTGTTTTGCTCGTACCCCCAGAGGCCTAAGGAAGGCCTCTGGAAATCCACAGCAGGTGCCTCTCCCAGAAAGCCGCCTGCAGGTACCCAGCTGGAAAGATCTGTGTGCCACACAGCCACCCTAGGCACCCACAGTGTCGGGCAGGGACGCGCAGGGGGACGGGGTTTCCCAAGGAGGTCCCAAGGGCAGTACCGGCTTGCAGGAATCGATGAGAGCCTGCACCAGAAATGAGCCCATCTCTGTATGGCTCACCACGCCATTCACAGGAGTTGAGTTATGGTCTCAGCCTAGATTCCCATCAACAAGAGAATGGATAAAGGAAAAAACAAAAATCTATGATAAGGGAGGGGAAAAAAAAAACACCAGGTGCCAATGGCTCACACCTGTCATCCTAGCTACTCAGGAGGCTGAGATCTAAGGATCACGGTTCAAAGCCAGCCCAGGCAGGAAAGTCCGTGAGACTCGGATCTCCAACAAACCACTCAGAAAACCAGAAGTGGCGCTGTGGCTCAAGTGGTAGAGCATTCTGGCCTTAAGCTGAAGAGCTGAGGGATGGCGCCCAGGCCCAGAGTTCAAGCCCCACGACCAACAACAACAACAAAAAAACCTAACTAAATTAAAAAGTGTAATTGTTGAGTTTTAGACTGAATCCAAGAGTCTCCACATCAAAACAACTGTGTGTGTGTGTGAAGCTGCTGTTCCTGTTATAGTCAAAATGGCTACAGGAAAATTCCACGGGCCTTCCCCACTAAGATCCCCTCACACGAACGCTGCCAACTTGAGGTCAGCGCGGCTTGAAGAAGGTGGCATTTGTGTCAGGCAGCCTCGGGCTTCCTAGTCCAAAGCTAAGTAAACAGAAGTCCTGAGGACAAACCCATTCCACCAGGAGGGCCTACGGTGGGTTTTTCCAAGGGAATGAAAGGTGGCCTTTGTCTAGGGTGGAGGGGCATGGGGTCTGCTGTTCACAGCTCTGCCTGGTCTCCAGTGACCTCATCCCTGTCGACTCTCGCCCTGTTTCTTCTCTCCAGAGAAGGCGGAGAAGGGACGGGTGAACAGTACTACCTGATATGGAATATCAGGAAAGAAGAGGGAGGGGGAAGGAGGGGAGGGGGCAGGGGGGGAGAAGAGGAGGAAAAGGAGGAGGAGAGGAAGAGGAAGAGAAGAAGGAAGAGGAGAAGGAGGAGGAGGAGAGGAAGAGGAGAAGGAAGAGGAGGGAGAAGAGGAGAAGGAGGAGGGAGAGGAGGAGGAGGAAGAAAAGGAGAGGAAGAGGAAGAGGAGAAGAGGAAGAGCAGGGGAGGAGGAGGAGAGGAAGAGGAAGAGGAAGAGAGGAAGAGGAGGAGGAGAGGAAGTGGAGGAGGAAGAAGGGGAGAAGGAAGAGGTGGAGGAGGAAGAAGAGGAGGAGGAGGAGAAAGAAGAGAAGGAGAAGGAGGAGGAGGAGGAAGAGGGAGAGGAAGAGGAGGAGGAGGGAGAGGTGACTGTCAACTCTACTCCAGGTGACCAAGGGCTGAAGCAGAGAGAAAGCCCCCAGATAAAACTGTCCAGGTGTGGAAGTGGCGCCATGGTTCAAGTGGTAGAGCACTAGCCTTGAGCTGAAGAGCTGAGGGACAGTGCCCAGGCCCTGAGTTCAAGGCCCACGACCAACAAAAACAAAACAAAAACTGTCCAGGTGTGTCCAGGTGTCAACCGCCTATACTGTTTTCACTCTGGAGGCCTGAGTGTGGAAATGACCTGACCCTATCATTTAGGCACTTCCTGGAAAACCACAATTACCCTTCACGTTATAATTACCCACTACCACTCTTCTATTTGGAAACCTTGCTTCCGTGGGTTCTATTCTGAAATTCCCCCCTCCTACCTTGAGAAGCAAGACAAAGCACTTTAAATGGCTTCTTGCTGGACTTTTTTTTTTTTCTCTCTCTCTCTCCTCCTCCAAAGACCTTTATAAATTCCATGCTGTCCCTTCAACGTCTATTTTAACTTGTGTATAAATGAGATCATTTGTTCTAAGTAAGGGAAAGGAAAGGAGTAATGAGTTATTTTCCAAGACCAGCCAAGAATAGAAACAAGTGTCACCTACTGATTTTGCTGTCCATTTAAAAAACGTCTAAGAGGGAATTTAAATTTTTCAAGAAGAGCCAGTCTGATGTAGCAGAAACAAGAAACACTTCAACCATCCAGATGTCTGCTCTTTTTTTTTTTTTTTTTTTTTTGGTCAGTCTTAGGGCTTGAACTCTGGACCTGGGCGCTGTCCCTCAGCTCTTCAGCTAAAACCAAATGCTATATCACTTTGAGCCACAGAGCCACTTCCAGTTTTCTGGTGGCTCATTGGAGATCAGAGTCTCACGGACTTTCCTGCCCCAGGCTGGCTTTGAACTGTGATCCTCAGATGTCAGCCTCTTGATAGCTAAGATGACAGGTGTAAGCCACCAGCACCCAGCTCAGACATCTGCTCTTATACCAGGTGCCACACCTTTCCAAGAGTTGGTTTCTCAACTGGAGATATAAAGACTAGATTAAAGCAGCATTTGTCCCAGTCCTGAAGCTAGGTTGTAAGGTGACACACAAGCAGAGCTTCAAATGACCACAGACCACAAACTCACTAAAAGAAGCATTTCTTTTCTCTTTAATCTTTTGAGGAGATAGTGTAGAAAATCTTAGATGGATCCTGGTAGGCCTTTGTCTAATGGCTTTTCTATTTCTTTTTTTTTTTTTAATTTTTTTAAATTTTATTTTATTTGTGAACCTACTGTACAGAGGGGTTACAATTACATGGGCAAGATAATGCGTACATTTCTTCTTACCAAGCATTGCAGCCTCCTCCTTTGTTTACCCTTCACCTCCCTTCCCAGCCTCCCCGCTCCCCCCCCCCCCCGGCTTTTCTATTTCTATAACAGCAGAAGAGAACGGAAGTCCAAGATACCTGCTGGAAGTATTTGCTAAACTTAACATCAGTACTCTGATATTAATGACCTCTGTTTTTCCTTCTACTTTCTGTCAGCAGTGAGAAGCAGAGAGAAACAGGAAAAAACTAGAGTCTCCCTATCCCTTCCAAGTCATGCCCACAATAACTGAACCTCCTTCCTCTAGGCTCTGCCTCCTAAGCATTCTTCCACTGTCCAATAACATTACAGTCTGGGAACCAAGCCTTGACCTTTGGGAGGTATTAGAGATACAAACTACCATACATGTGGAATAGACCCAGCACCAACCCATAGCCCTGTAGCCAGCGAACTAAGCCTAACCAGCCCAGAACCAACCCACATGCCTTCTCCCCTTTTGAGAGTCACTGAGGTTCGGTTTGGTGTTAAATTGCAATGCAGCATTATTGCAGCAAAGCTTACTCACACAACTAATTTTATTAAGTGAACTGGAATCATCCCATCTTTTTCAATAGCCTGATTTTCTTTAAAGGTCAAAACAAAGCAAATAATGGGCTGGGAAGGTGGCTCAGTGGTAGAGCGCTTGCCTTGCATGCTCAAGGCCCTGGGTTCAATTCCTCAGCACCACATAAGCAAAAAGAAAAAAGCCGGAAGTGGGCTGGGAAGGTGGCTCAGTGGTAGAGCGCTTGCCTTGCATGCATGAGGCCCTGAGTTCCATTCCTCAGCACCACATAAGCAGAAAAAGCCAGAAGTGGCGCTGTGGCTCAAGTGGTAGAGCGCTAGCCTTGAGCTGAAGAGCTGAGGAACAGAACCCAGGCCCAGAGTTCAGGCCCCATGACTGGCAAAAAAAAAAAAAAAAAAGAGTCAAGAATTTTGCCGGGCGCTGGTGGCTCACGCCTGTAATCCTAGCTACTCAGGAGGCTGAGATCTGAGGATCGCGGTTCAAAGCCAGCCCGGGCAGGAGAGACCGTGAGACTCCTATCTCCAATAAACCACCAGAAAACCGGAAGTGGCGCTGTAGCTCAAGTGGTAGAGCGCTCGCCTTGAGCTGAAGAGCTGAGGGACAGCGCCCAGGCCCAGAGTTCAAGCCCCACGACCGACAAAAAAAAAAAAAAAAAAAAAAAGCCGGAAGTGGCGTTGTGGCTCAAGTGGTAGAGCACTAGCCTTGAGCTGAAGAGCTGAGGGACAGCGGCCAGGCCCAGAGTTCAGGCCCAAGACCGGACCAAAAAAAAAAAAAAAAAAAAAAACAAAGCAAATACATTCAGATATCAATCCATGTAATACTGGTGTTTGGGTTTTTTTTTTTTTTTTTTTTTTTTTTTTGGGTCCAGTTGTAGGGCCTGAACTCTGGGCCTGGGCGCTGTCCCTCAGCTCTTCAGCTCAAGGCTAGTGCTCTACCACTTGAGCCACAGCACCACTTCCGGCTTTTTATTTTTGCTTATGTGGTGCTGAGGAATCGAACTCAGGGCCTCATGCATTGCAAGGCAAGCACTCTACCACTGAGCCACCTTCCCAGCCCCTTGGGTTTTTTTTTTTTTGTTTTTTGCTTTTTCTTTCTTCCTTTTTTTTTTTTTTTTTTTAATCAGTTATGGGGCTCAGTGGTAGAGCGCTTGCCTCGCATGCATGAGGCCCTGGGTTTGATTCCTCAGCATCACATAAGCAGAAAAAAAAGTCAGAAGTGGCGCTGTGGCTCGAGTGGTAGAGCACTAGCCTTGAGCTGAAGAGCTGAGGGACAGAGCCCAGACCCAGAGTTCGGGCCCCACGACCAACAAACAACAACAAAAAGATGCATTGTAAGCAGGGCTGGGAATGTGGCTTAATAGAAGAATGCTTGCCTACTATGCATGAAGCCCTGGGTTCAAGTCCTCAGTATACATTCACAGAAAAAGCCAGAAGTGGCGCTGTGGCTCAAGTGGTAGAGTGCTAAAAGCAAAAGAAGCTCAGGGACAGTGCCCAGGCCCTGAGTTCAAGCCCCAGGACTGGAAAAAACAAAACAAAACATTGTAAGCAGTGGTACTCAGTAGACATTATGTTGAAAATGAACTATACAATTTGTGGGCAGAGACAGGAGGGAAAAACTGGGAAAGAGCAAGAAGGAAGGGGTAATACTGTCCAAAAAGAAATGCTCATTGTGGGGCTGGGAAGGTGGCTTAGAGGTAGACTGTGTACCACATACACAGGGGGAAAAACTGAATAAATGAAAGAAATAAAATTAAAGGAAAAAAATTATTTTAAACATTTTTTTTAAAAATGTACCCATTACCTGAGTTACAAAACACTAACCCCTCTGTACATCACTTTCTAATAACAATAAAAAGGATGCATTGTATCCTAAATAGATGTATTAAAATGAAACATGCTTGTAGAAACTAATTGATCCTAGCAAAATACATAATACAAAGTCATCGCTACCTTGAACAAATACTCACAGCCCCCGGATTACCAGCATTCATGTGTCAGCAACAAGTGGGTTAGTGGGTCCTACTTGTATTTATAATGCAATTTATAAAATTGCATTTTTGGGGGGGGGGGTCCGGTCGTGGGGCCTGAACTCTGGACCTGGGCGCTGTCCCTCAGCTCTTCCAGCTCAAGGCGAGTGCTCTACCACTTGAGCCACAGCGCCACTTCCGGCTTTTTTCTTTTTTGCTTATGTGGTGCTGGGCAATCGAACCCAGGACCTCAGGCATGCAAGGCAAGCGCTCTACCACCAAGCCACCTTTCCAGCCCTAATGCAATTTTTTACCCAATTTTGCCATCTTTCCAGAAACTAAGATGGTTTTCCCTAAGGACTTAGCTGGGAACTCAACAACAGGACAGTCCTGGTCTCAGGAGAGTTTCAGTTCTGAAAGGCTGGTCACCAGCCTTGCCAGCCAGGTTCTCCATTGTGTTTTAAGTACAAGCTGGGCACCGGTGTCTCACACCTGTCATCCTAGCTCCTCTGGAGGCTGAGATCTGAGGATCATGGTTCAAAGCCAGACCGGCCAAGGAAAGTCTGTGAGACTCTGATCTCCAATGAACCACCAGAAAACCGGAAAGGGTGCTATGACTCAAATGGGAGAGTGCTCGCCTTGAGCTGAAGAGCTGAGGGACAGCGCCCAGGCCCAGAGTTCAAGTCCCACGACCAACCAAAAGGAAAACAAAAAAGACAGCACCGGGAAGGGGACCAAACATGTCA
Source organism: Dipodomys merriami (assembly GCF_024711535.1). NCBI lineage: Eukaryota > Metazoa > Chordata > Mammalia > Rodentia > Heteromyidae > Dipodomys > Dipodomys merriami. The sequence continues at coordinate 2,435,339 of NW_027206268.1, read as the reverse complement.
CACATCACAGTGGTTCTGTAAAGTTGGGTACACTGCCTACCAACTTGGCAGCCCTCCTCTACCTTCACCGAGTGAGGGCTATCACTCTCTCAACTCTCGGTTCAAGGCTCTCTCTGTCTCCATCCTGGTTGAGACTTTGGGGCTTATTTTACCTAGTTCATGGGTCATGGCATGACAGCATCGTAGCCAGGCCTGGCTAAGGTGTAGCTCAGTGGCAGAGTGCTTTCCTAGCACGTAGAAGAATGTTAGGGTTGGATTCCCCAGTACCGAAGGAAAAACTCCCAATCCTACACCACATCTTGTTTTGTGTTTTTGTCAGTCATGGAGCTTGAACTCTGGGCCTGGGCGCTGTCCATCAGCTCTTCAGCTCAAGGTGGGTATTCTACCACTTGAGCCATAGCACCACTTCCAGTTTTCTGAGTGGTTCATTGGAGATAAGAGTCTCACGGAGTTTCCTGCCCGGGGTTGTCTTTAGACCATGATCCTCAGCTCTCGCCTCTTGAGTAGCTAGGCTGACAGGCATCAGCCACTGAAGATCGGCTTTACACCACCTCTTTCTAACTCTATAACCAGTGAAGAGAAACAGAGTCCCAGGCACCTGGGTTCTGTGTGTGTGTGTGTGTGTGTGTGTGTGTGTGTGTGTGTGTGCAATCTGCACATACATAGTTTTGGCCTGGCACTTGAGCCCAAAGCTCCTGGGGCACACACAAGAGGTGTGTGTGTGGGGGGGGGGAGGTGGACAGACACACAGACTTGGCCTGAGCTGTACAATAGTCAGCTCTCAGCCGGCTGGCGCGTGGCCTAGTCGAGAGAATGGGGGTGGGAGGGGGGGATCTCAGTGGCTGTGGAGAATTCTCTTATTGTTCTGAGACCCCCAGAATGGCTGCGGACCTATTCACTCCGCAGCCTGCAGCTGTGCGTGTCCCTGCCCCCCTCCACACCCCGCGCGCACCTGCCCCGCGCCCCCCTGCCCCGCGCCCCCCCACCCCTCCCGCCTGCCATCTGTCGTCTGAGTGCCTTTGTCTGTGGCCTGTGCCTGGCATCCCGGACGATACCCCAAGGGGACCCAAGGCTCAGGCCTGGCGGGAGGCAAACAAGGAGGGTTTATTCCAATCCCGTTTGGAGGTCACCTTGGAGAGCATCCGCCTGCTCTCCAACCCTCTAGCTTTTTGGCACACAACTTCTTGGGGTAGGGGATGGGGGTGGGGGGGTGGGGAGTGCTCTCCCGAAAGGAGGGGTGGGGGGAACTCAGAGTGGACAATCTGAGCCAGATCTTCCTGCCTAGGCTTTTCTATGCTGTTATTCTTTCTCCTGAAGCTCTTTGGGGTGCGGTCCTGGGGGGGGGGCACGTTTCAAATGGAGGAGTCCGTTTCAAATGCAGATGTTGGTTTTGTCTGCCTGCAAATCTGATCCTCCTACTTTATACCTACTTTATACCGATTGTATCTTTCTGAGTGCTGAAGTGAAAAGCAGAGAGAGCTTGTCTTTAGCAAAGGCAGCTGTTTGAAACACACACACACACACACACACACACACACACACACACACACACACTCTGCTAGCCCAGAACCTCGCTTACAGTGGGGGTGGGGGGGATATTCAAACACTTTCACTGTGATCTGACCAAACAGAACACAAACCAAGGAAAACAACACCAAGCTATGGACCTGGGTAGCATTTCCAAACCACAGCCTTTCCAAACTCCACTCCTCACAACAATTCTACTCTGCTCTCTCTCCTAGGCAGTTCCCAACCCTAAAATTTGGGGGATATCTCATCCATTCTTTCCTTCAATGGGGGAAATAAAGACCCAAAGGCACAAGGATCTGGGGCAGGGCAGGAAATGGGAACTCTCCCTGGGCATGTAAAACCAAAGGTACCCACTCTGAATCCAGGATGCAGGCACTAGCAGGCGCTTTACATAGACACAGGTATGTGGGGAGCAGCAGGTGATCTGAGGCTTTTCTCTCGGCAGACACCTCAGTACATGGTATCTCTCTTCCTGCTGGTCTTTTGATCATGCACCAAGATAGGATAGTATGCACCCCAGAAGGTCCCAGTTCCTAAGAAGCCCACCACTCACCAATCTCTGGACAGACTGAAGCTCCTGTAGACCTTTAGTGTCTCTCTCCAAAAGGAATCTTGCTAGAGGCAAAATGGGAACTGGAACTCAGAACTAGGAGTGCACAGTTCTTACTCCTATATTGCACTTCAGTTGTCCACTAAGTGGGAGGGGTGGCTCAGAGAAGTGCTTCTCAAATCCCTTTTCTTTTTCCCAATTCACAGATGGGCTCCCTCTTCCAAACTAACGTATGGATAGATTTTTTGGACAACATTCAAGATCCAACTGTAGCAGGGTATTTAAGATTGTAGGGATGGGTTTTTCCCACCTCAGTGTAAGGTCCTCTCCTGGATGGCGAGCAGACTCCACCCTCCTCGCAGCAAAGTCTCCACCCAGTACCTGCGTTACCTAGGCAACTGGGACACCTGGAAGAGGTCACGTCTGCATCTGCTGAGGTCACATCTGAATTTGATGTGGCCACATCTTTCCCCACCCATACCCTACATAAGGGCTAGCCCAGGCCCAGACTCTCTCTCCCTTTTTTCTCTCTCTGTTCGTTTCTAGCTCTTGCTGCTCTTTTCTTGCTCTCTTGCTCTCTCTCTTTCCCAGCCACGTGGAGTGCCAACCTTGCCTGGTCCCAGCAGGTCTACCCCTTACCTGAATACCACGTGAGTGCTACTGTTCTTACTCGGCTTCCTCTTTTTAAAAACCTAACATAAATGGTGCCGTGACTCGATAAAGGCTTAAAGTCAGGATAGCTGGGATTTCTCTGTTTTTTTCCCCTCGTTTTTCTTTCTTTTTTTTTTTTTTTTTTTTTTTTTTTTTTTTTGTTCTTCCCTTTTTGCTCTGAGGAATACCCGCAGTTCTTACGGCCTTTTGCGAACCAGTCTCTGCGGCGGAATCAACGCATCGATACCATTGCTGCCTTCACATCCACGTCCACACCACTTCTCTACTCTGGTGAGTGAAACTACTCTACGGCTCTCTGTCGCTCAGTCTCTGTCCAGACGTGGCGCCACGCCAGAGAGCTCCTACGGCCTTTAGCTGAAAGGCCGGTCACCTCTGAATCCGAGGACGCTTGGCTTTGGGGGCTTGGCCATTTCTCTCTAGAGGGCTCTGGGGGAAGTCGGGACGCCGCTTCTGCCTGGTCAGCTCTCCTTCACTCACCAGACTGACTCTCCTACTCATTTAATGGGGTGCTACAAATCACGCCTGAGCCGTGAAACCCCTTTGAAATGTCTCCCACGCTCCCTGGAAAGCCAGAGAGCCTCATTTTTATGCCATTCTCAGAAGCACAGTTTTTGCTACTGCAATGGTAAATGGTCAGAAGTTTAATTTCAGGCTCTTTGCTCTCTCTGCCATTCATGGGCAACTTTCTACCCTTTTTTTCTACAACTTTTTGGCTTGTGCCTTGAAGAGTGCGACGCAGGCTGGGTCCCAGGGACCCCCCTCTAGGTTCCCTCTCAAAGGCTAGCCAATGTAGGCTTAATCTATTCAGGCTTTCTTTGCATTCTTTCAGAAATTCGCCATCTTGAATCCGCCATCTTGGCCACGTGGTGGGTTAAGGGATTGGCCCCATCTGACCCTTAACCTTCCACTAAGTTTACTACTCCATCTATTCTAAGGTGCCTTGCTAACAAGTTGCTGTTTTCACAGGCCCTAGTAACTGAGGCCCAACCATCTGATGTGCTTTGTTAGCAAAGATGTCTAAATGTTGTCAAAATTTTAGGTTTTGAGTTTTGCCTTTTTTGTTTTGTGTTGTGTATTCCACTACTGACTACATGGTTCTAAAATACTGGGCATATTTATGCTAAAATTTTCATCACATCTAATGAGTTTTGTCATTTCAGAATATTTGTTGGCAATTCTTGATAAGAACCAGGTAAGCTCTACTTATTCTACTTGATCTCCTTGTTGCTTTAATTGAAAATAATAAAGGGCTTTTGTGGCAAAGATTTCAGTTCAAAGCCAGCTCGGGCTAAAAAATCGCTAAGACTCTGTCTCCCAGCTAAACTCTGCAAGTGATACTATAACTCAGTGTGGTAGAGTGCTAGCCTTGAGCAGAAGTGCTCAAGGACAGTGCCCAAGCCTTGAGTTCAAACCTCCTTGAACACTGGAAGTGCTATTGTAACTCAACGTGGTTCAGTGCTAGCCTTGAGCGGAAGCGCTCAGGGACAGTGCCCAGGCCTTGAGTTCAAATCTTGAATACCAACTGGGACAAGCCATCCCAGCAACGAGCACCTAGACTCAGCCAGTCTAGGGAACAAGGGAACGTGGAAAGGAGTAAGGGGAGATGATGTCACATCAGCTACTTTGTGCCTGCCCTTTCAAAATTAACCTGAGCCGGGAGGTCAGTAGAAGTAAGAAGCCTGCCCATCCAATGTCTATACCTGTCTACCTATTAACTGAACAGGAATTTATATTCTTGCCTTGGTCACCTGAATTCTCTACCTAGTCGCCAGATGTCAGAAGTAACTAGGGACATTTCTACCAACATTTTCAGCCCCAAGTCCTTCCTCTTGCCATTTATTTGCTCTCTAGTATTTTTTTTCCAGCCCCTCAATGCTCATGAGACTTCTCCAGATTTCATCTAAGGACTCACGCCACCAAGGTACAGCTGCTGCTCACTGCCTTCTCTGGGAGGAGACCAAATTCCAGCCTTTTACCCCTATTGTCGACGCCCCTTGTCAGCAGGAAGTAGCCAGAGAGAATCCTCGCCCTATTTCATGATTATTAAAAGGCTGGAATGTAAGGTCCTCTCCTGGATGGCGAGCAGACTCCACCCTCCTCGCAGCAAAGTCTCCACCCAGTACCTGCGTTACCTAGGCAACTGGGACACCTGGAAGAGGTCACGTCTGCATCTGCTGAGGTCACATCTGAATTTGATGTGGCCACACCTTTCCCCACCCATACCCTACATAAGGGCTAGCCCAGGCCCAGACTCTCTCTCCCTTTTTTCTCTCTCTGTTCGTTTCTAGCTCTTGCTGCTCTTTTCTTGCTCTCTTGCTCTCTCTCTTTCCCAGCCACGTGGAGTGCCAACCTTGCCTGGTCCCAGCAGGTCTACCCCTTACCTGAATACCACGTGAGTGCTACTGTTCTTACTCGGCTTCCTCTTTTTAAAAACCTAACACTCAGGAGAAGTCTTGAGGCTTGAACTCTGGGCCTGGACGCTGTCCCTCAGCTCTTCAGCTCAAGGCGAGCGCTGTACCACTTGAGCCACAGCGCCACTTCTGGTTTTCTGATGGTTCACTGGAGATCAGAGTCTCACGGACTTTTCTTGCCCAGGCTGACTTTGAACCATGAACCAGATCTCAGCCTCCTGAGTAGCTGGGATGACAGGCGTGAACCACCAGCTTCTAAGCCTTTTTTTTTTTTTTTTTTGTCAGTCGTGAGGCTTGAACTCTGGGCCTGGGTGCTGTCCCTCAGCTCTTCAGCTCAAGGCTAGCCACAGCACCACTTGCAGCTTTTTCTGCTTAGGTGGTGCTGAAGAATGGAACCCAGGGCCTCATGCATGCAAGGCAAGCACTCTACCACTGAGCCACCTTCCCAGCCCCAAGCCTTTTATTATTTTTTTTAAGCACATGTTCCTTTGAGGGTTATGTGAGGATCCAAGCCATAAAACTAAGTGTGGCACCACAACACGTCATCCCAGCGTTTGGAAACTGAGGTAGGAGAATCATGAAGTCCAGGGCAGCTTGGGCTAAGAGTAAAGCCAGCTTGGGTTATATAACCAAATCTCTGCCTCAAAAGCAGACTAACAAAAAGGAGCAAACAAACCATGACAGTAACCGTTTTGTGAGTGGACACATCGAGTCAAAAGTTGAATATTAAAGTGCGGCTTATTATATGCTAATGATATCTCACTAAAACTGCACCAGGAGTCAGAGCGAGCAGTCAGGAGCCTTTACCAAATCTCTTAAGGCTCAAGAATCTAAGCTCACTCTACCCCTGCGGCTTGCCACCCCAGATGGTCAAAGTCATTTGGCAGGAGCTATGTGGATGAGAATAATGGTTGGAATAGCTGGAATTCCTCCTGGAAATTCCAGGAAATCCAAGGGCTTCTCGACACCACACGGAGCTATAAGCGAGGGGGGAAATGAAGCTAATTTTCTTTTCCTTGGAGCTGATTGTTGAAGTGGGAACTGGGAGTTGAGAAGAGAAAGTTCCCTTCTGCCTTGTCTTTTCAAGCCCTAGGATCTCATGAAGAGGTGGCTGCCAGGGGAGAAACAGAAGTGGAGGGGTATCTTCAGACCCCTGGAGACAGGAGGGACCTGTTTCTAAGGCTGACAGACAAACCCGGAGTCATGGAAACTTACAGAGTTTTGGGAGGGGGGCAGGGGGATTTGTGTAGCCAAAGGGAACCCTGTGTCACTAGAAGCTTCTGTTGTACCCATACTGAAGGGAAGGTGGTTGCTTCTAACCAAAGCAAACTCTATTTGTAGGGACAGAAGACAAGGAGAAAGCTTCCTTCCTCCTGTGAGCCAAGATGGGAGGAGGGGATGATGTCACAGTTCTAGTGTGATTCTACTTGTGTGTGTGTGTGTGTGTGTGTGTTTGTATCTTAGGAAGGGCTTCCCCTTTGTGTGTGTGTGTGTGTGTGTGTGTGTGTGTGTGAGTGAGTGGTTTTGTTTGTTTGTTTGTTTTTGCCACTCCTGGGGCTTAAACTCAGGGCCTGGGCACTGTCCCTGAGCTTCTTTTGCTCAAGGCTAGCTTTCTACCACTTGAGCCACAGTGCCACTTCCCGTTTTTGAGTGATTAATTGAAGATAAGAGTCTCATGCAGACTTCTCTGCCCTGGTTGGCATTAAACCACAATCCTCAGATCTCAGCCTCCTGGGTAGCTAGGGTGACAGGCCCGAGTCATCAGTGCCTGGAGAATCTCCCCCAACTTGACCTCCATCAGCATACCTACGTGTCCTAGTTGAGCAGTGGTGTCTGTGTTCACTTCCTGTTATTAGTCGAAGTCCCTCCGATCATCCGGGGATTCTCCTTGTGCTTTTAACTTGTATTACCCTTGAAATGCAAAACCCCACTGCGCACACAAAACTTGTATGGCAGATAGAACTCATTCTCCCCTTCCTAAGAACAAGTTTTTTGCTTTGTCCAGTTTTCTTCCTTCCCCTCCATTGGAGAAAAAAATGGAAGAGGGTTGGAAAATTCCAGCGTGAAAGTGTTCAGCCTTCTTTGAGTTGTACAAACGGGGAATTGGGGAAAGACGTGCTCTTCCAAAGATGAAAAATTCCCCAGCCTTTCCAAAAGCAATTCACAAATCTCTGAGCCCAGCACGGAAGCTGACCAGTTTCTCCCCTCTCTGAGGTATGACTGTCCTGCTGTTTGTGTGGTAGATGCACATGTGCATCTGCGAGGCTGCTGTCCGAGTAGAAGCAAGCTCTTGTGTCTCTAGATTTCCAGCATACAAATAGTATCCAGAATTCTTTTTTTTTTTTTTTTTTTAATCAGTCGTGGGGCCTGAACTCCAGGCCTGGGCGCTGTCCCTCAGCTCTTCAGCTCAGGGCTAGTGCTCTACCACTTGAGCCACAGCACCACTTCCGACTTTTTTTTTTTCTCTCTGCTTATGTGGTGCTGAGGAATCAAACCCAGGGCCTCATGCATGCAAGACAAGCACTCTACCACTGAGCCACCTTCCCAGCCCCGTCTTTTAGGTTTTGGTTTTGGTTTTGCTTTTGATTTTGGGGGTTTGAACTCAGGGCCTGGGCGCTGTCCCTCAGCTCTTCAGCTCAAGGTGAGTGCTCTACCACTGGAGCCACAGTGCCACTTCTGGTTTTCTGGTGGTTCATTGGAGATGAGAGGCTCACGGCCTTTCCTGCCCCAAGGCTTTGAACTGCAATCCTCAGATCTCAGCTTCCTGAATAGCTAGGATGACATGTGTGAGCCACCAGGGCCTGGCAAAAAAAAACTGTCATATTTGATCAGCCTGACTTCCCTGATCTCCAGCTTTCTCTAGCTCCTGTCCTCTACTCTCTGCCTAGTCTATTCTATGTGATAGATAGATTGATAGATAGATAGATAGATAGATAGATAGATAGATAGATAGATAGATAGATAGATATGTGTGTATATATATATATGTATATATGTATATATATATATAAATTTTTTTCTGACCTCCCAGCAGAAATTCTCCTGTGCCTCTCTAGAATCAAATCTTTTGTTCAAGGGCCAGATTCCAAGTCTCCTCCATTCCTAGCTGGGGTTAGGGAAAAAAAACCTGAGAAAGCAGGCTAGAGTGCCAGGATCTTCCAGGCCAAACCTCACACAGTTTAGCCAAAGACCAGCTGAAATACAGGCTGAACTAACTATATTCACCATCTCCAACTCTGAAGACTTGTCTCCTCTAAGGTTAAAACTCTATACGCTCCATTTGTCCCACTGCCTGGTATCTCTTAAGGTCAAGACTGTATTTCTCTCTGCTTATTGCTGGTTACACGAATGCCTTCCACCAAACAGGCATTCTTGCCTGCAGGAATTTGCAGCCTCTCACAAGGGTAGGTGTAGCTATGAGAGCCAGCTGACTGTCAGGGGCATACGGATGGTACTGTTTTCCCCGGCCTACTTGTGCAACACCCACAAACACAAACATAAAACACAACACAACACAACAACACAGCCAGGCCTCCTTCTGTCTCCCAAGAAACTCTCTAGTCCCATGCCTGGTTAGTCGAACACTAGAACCTTTCCCTCAGAAACTGGCAACAGGCAGCCAGAGAGAAGCCAAAGCCCTCTTTCCTGGCCCTCTCCTGTGGATATCCAAGAGGAAAGGGCTGGCTAGGGAGCAAAGGCCATTGTGCTCGCTTGTGCATCCCCCACACTGATGTTTGAAACAGGTATCTGGGGCCTCTCGCATTGTAGCATAGCCTTGGGCCTCTAAAACCCCAAACTAGTCATGTGCTAGAAAGCCAGAGAGAATAGCCAACGCCTCAGTGGTCCAAAGTACCTTCCCCAAAGCCTCACCCACCTTCAGGCTTCTCCCAGCCCCCATGGAAAGTCAAGAAGTGGAAGAACCAGCCCAACCACCCCAGAGCCTGCCAACTTCCTGCCTGGTGCCCACACCAGTCCTGACAAAGGCCTGGAATCCAACTGAAGCCAACCCAATGGGAAGAGCGGAAAGGAAGTGGCATGGGAAAGGGAGCACCTGGCTTCCTTTCCCCAAGCCCCGCCTACCAGAAGGCCCCATCCTTTGGCCCAGGCAAGTAGGAGGAAACACAGGCAGACAGGACAGCCATTTCACCCACCTTCTGGAAAGTAGGAAACGGGTGAAGTTTTCACTTTCTCCCCAGCGTCGAGTGTCTGAGGAGAAGGACAAGCAAACAGAGTAGAGTCTCGGAACAATCTCAGGAAATGAAGCCACAGGACACACTGGGAAAGGCTGAAAACAGGAATGACTATGGAAAGGATCCAAGATGCTCCCCTCTCAGATAAAGGGGGGAAGGGGGGGAGGAGGGATACCTTATCTAGCATCATTCCCTGCTGAGTTACCATCTGGGGAAACTGAGGCAGAGAGGGGAGTTCCCCACCCTCTTTAGCCCCCACCCCCATCCCCCCTCAGGCTGGCTGTGGAATCTTCAAGCCTGGCTTCCAGCAAGGAGACAAAGAGATATGCCCATGGATGATGCTACATTGGTTGGGGTCTACAATGTCAGAGCAAGAACCTTCTCTAGTGAGATCCACCAGGAAACCCAACTGTACCCCCCTTCCTCCCCCCCCATATACACCCCCCCAAGCCAACCTCTCTGCCAATCGCTTTGCTCTTTAAGTAGGAACCACACAGCCAAGAATCAAAGTCATTTTAGGGAAGCTGTAACCACAAAAAACAGAGACCAAAACAACCAGACCAAAAAAAAAAAAATGAACTCCAAGAAAACAAATAATGTGGAGATTGGAGCAAGAAAATCCTTTCCATTAAAATTACTAACTCCCCCCCCACTCCCTCAGGAATAAGAGATTTTAATTTATGAAACAAGAAGACAATGAAAAGAAGAAAATGCTAGAAAAAGAACTCTGGTTAAGAAATAGTTCTTAAAAAAAAAAAAAAAAAGATAACAAGGGGCTGGGAAGGTGACTTAGCGGTAGAGTACTCACATGCATGAAGCCCTGGGTTCGATTCCTCAGTATCACGTAAACAGAAAAAAACAGAAGTGGCGCTGTGGCTCAAGTGGTAGAGCGCTAGCCTTGAGCAAAAGAAGCTTAGGGATAGTGCCCAGGTCCTGAGTTCAAGTCTCACAATTGACCAAAAAAAGAAAAGGTAACAAAACTAGAGAAAGGTTGAAGTTTGAGAGAAAGAGAAAGAGAGAGAGAGAGAGTACCAGGCATTAGTGGCTCATGCCTGTAATCCTAACTACATAGGAGGCAGAGATCAGAGGATCACAGTTCAAAGCCAAACCCAGGCAGGAAAGTTCCTGTGACTCTTTCATTTTTTTTTATTTTTTGATCAGTCCTGGGGCTTGAACTCAGGGCCTGGGCGCTGTCCCTGAGTTTTTCTGCTCAAGGCTAGCACTCTACCACCTTGAGCCACAGCACCACTTCTGGTTTTTGAGTGGTTTATTGGAGATAAGAGTCTCACAGACTTTCCTGCCTGGTCTGGCTTTGAACGGTAATCCTCAGATCTCAGCCTCCTGAGTAGCTAGGCGTGAGCCACCAGCGCCTAGTTCCTGAGAGTCTGATCTCCATTTAACCACCAAAAGCCAAAAGTGAAGATGTGGCTCAAGTGGTAGAATGCTAGCCCTGAGCAGAAAAAAAAAAAAAAAAAAAAGGTCAGAGACAGTGCCCTGGCCCTAAGTTCAAGCCCTAGAAATGACACAGAAAAAAATATTTTTAAAAAAATATTCATAAAAGGCGGGGGGGGGGGGAGAGGGAGGAGGGGAAAATATCTAATATCCAAATAACTGGACTTCCAGAAGTTGAGAACAGATTAAAGTTGCCACAAAGTTGATGATGAACTCCTAGAACTTAGGTACATGAGCTGCTTGAATACTGGGCCTATAAAAGGTTCAGACCAAAGGACGAAAATCTAGCAAGACATATCCCTGGGAAATTTCAGGGCAGGCAGAGAAAACCCTCAAAGTTTGCAGAGAAAGGGAAAGCACTTTATACTCAGTGATTTACCAGTCAGGGTCAGGATCATATCTGGTTTCTCAAGACCAGCTACGGAAACAAGAAGACAAGGAAATAATTCTTTCGAAAGACACAGGGAAAATTCTTTCTGCTTTTGTTTGGTTGGTGTTGTTTGTATGCTTTTGTTTGCGTAGCACCAGGGTTTGAACTCCATGCTTCTCAAGGCCATTTCAAACACACCCCAGTTCTTTTTGCTTTCCCTTGTTACAAGTAGGGTATTGCTTTTGCCCAAGTCAGTCTCAGGAAGCAATCCTTCTATTACTGCTACCTCTTATGAAGCCCGGTTAGAAGTGAGGGAAAATTATTTTAATCTAGAATTTTTTTTATTTTTATTTTTTTGTCGGTGGTGGGACTTGAACTCCAGGCCTGGGCGCTGTCCCTCATCTCCTCAGCTCAAGGCTAGAGCTCTACTGCTTGAGCCGCAGCACCACTTTTGGTTTTCTGAGTAGTTTATTGAAGATAAGAGTCTCTCACACTTTCCTGCCCGGGCTGGCTTTGAACCGTGATCCTCGGATCTCAGCCTCTTGAGTAGCTAGGATTACAGGGGTAAACCACGGGCGCCTGGCTCTAATCTCGAATTTTATATCCAGCTAACTATCAGTTTTGCTTTAGGACTGAGACACGAATAACTTAGTGAAAATGTGCCTTTCCCAAATCCATTCATCGGAAAGTTGCAAGATAGTAATTGGAGAAAGAGAAAGACAAGGATTTCAAAGAACAGAGGGCCAACCAAAAATCAAATAAGCAGGAGCTAGCAGTGAGGACAGAGGGAAATCTAAAGTGGAAATCTGTTCACCGATAGGAGGTATTGGCCAAGATGGACTGGACTCCAAGGATAGTTGTTGGGTCTACATTTACAGAAGGGAACTTTAGAATTCTGTCTATCTGTGGCATAAATGAATGTTAAATACATAGAGCCTTAAACAAAAGAAAAATAAGACAATACTCAACTCCAGTAAAAAAAAAAAAAAAAAGTTGCATAGGAAAAGAACTGTCATCCTGAAAGAGTATGTGATTAAGCTATGATAAATATTTAGTAATTTAACCAAAACTATCATATGTAGAAAATGGAGGAGAAAAGTGTGTGTGTGTGTGTGTGTGTGTGTGTGTGTGTGTGTGTGTAATCATAAACTTCTTTTTTTGTTGTTGTTGCTCAAGGTTTGAACTCTGGGCCTGGGCGCTGTCCCTCAGCTCTTCAGCTCAAGGTGAGCGCCCTACCATTTGAGCCACAGTGCCACTTCTGGCTTTTTCTGCTTATGTGGTGCTGAGGAATTGAACCCAGGGCCTCATGGATGCAAGGCAAGCACTCTACCATTGACCCACCCTCCCAGCCCCAATCATAAACTTTTGTAGTAGGAAGTAGGTCATCAAAACTTCTATCAGAAACAATGAGATTAAAAACAAGATATAGTATTTTTTTTTTAGAAATTCAAGTGTGAATACAGATTATCTAAAAGTTTAAAATGGAACTTGGGGGCCAGGCACCAGTGGCTCACACCTGTAATCCTAGCTACTTGGGAGGCTAAGAGCTAAGGATCACAGTTCAAAGCCAGCCCAGGGCTGGAAAGTCCATGTGAGACTCTTATCTCCAATGAACCTCCAGAAAACCAGAAATGGCGCTGTGGCTCAAGTGGTAGAGTACTTGTCTTGAGCTAAAGAGCTGACGGACAGTGTCTGGACCCAAAGTTCAAGCCCCACGACCAACAAGAAATAATTAATTAAAATAAATAAATAAAATTATCTTGGGGAAGGGAGTTAAGAGTTGGACAGGGAACTACCGTCTTTGTACTACTATTGGACTTCTTTATTTTTTCTGTGCCAGGGCTTGAACTCTATTGGACTTCAACTTTTTTATATTTGTTTTGTTTTACTGGTACTGGGGCTTGAAGAACTCAGGGCCTGGCACTTGCCTGGCTGGTACATTGCCACTTGAAACACATCTTCATCCTGGCTTTTTGATGGTTATTTTGGAGATGGAATCGCACAGGATTTTGTATTGGGTTGGCATGGAACTATGATCCTCTGGATCTCAGCCTTCTGAGTAGCTAAGATTCCAGGACTGAGCCACCAGTGCCTAGTTCTTTAGTCTACTCTTTTTCTTTTTTTGGGGGGGGGTCTGGTTGTGGGGCCTGAACTCTGGGCCTGGGCGCTGTCCCTCAGCTCTTTAGCTCAAGACTAGCGCTTTACCACTAGAGCCACAGTGCCACTTCCAGCTTTTTTCTTTTTGCTCATGTGGTGCTGAGGAATCAAACCCAGGGCCTCATGCATGCAAGGCAAGCACTCTACCACTGAGCCACCTTCCCAGCCCCTCTTAGTCTATTCTTGAAAGAGTCTGAGAGTTATCTATCACAGGATGAATCTGGTCCCTACTCCCCTGTCTCCAAGCCAAGACTCAACCAAAAGGGATCCCTGGTCAAGCTGACCCCAGCTGCCTGGGTCACTAGAGGGCGCAATACCGTCACGCTGGCCCTGCCACACAAAACCTTACCCCCAAACCTACTACCCTACCTGCTGCCAATGCCTCTGGCACATTTCCTGCTGTCTCTAGCCAAGAGAAGCAGAGAGGGTCTCTCCAGGCCGCACATACAAGGCAGGTGTCAGAGGTTAGGTTGGTATTTCTTTCTTTCTTTTTTGTCGGTTGTGAGGCTTGAACTCTGGGCCTGGGCGCTGTCCCTCAGCTTTTCAGCCCAAGGTGAGCGCTCTACTACTTGAGCCACAGGGTCACTTCCAGTTTTCTGGTGGTTTATGGGTTTATGGGAGATCAGAGTCTCATGGACTTTCCTGCCCCAGCTGGCTTTGAACCACGATCCTCTAGCTCTCAGCCTCCTGAGTAGCTAGGATGACAGGCGTGAGCCACGGGTGCCCAGCTAAGTTGGTATTTCGAATGTAAGCTTCTCTGGTCTGCTGGCCTTCCTCCATTCCCCAGTGTGACAAAGGCTGCCCAGACAGAGGGGAACACGGAAGGGTATTTCCTTCCTCCAGGTGGTCACCCATGCCCATTACACTCACCTTCCATGCAGCTGTGGACTCCTGGAAGGTCCCCACACTTAGAAACCCCAGAGAGGACCGGGCAGGTGGCTCAGTGGTAGAGTGTTCGCCTCGCATGCATGAGGCCCTGGGTTCGACTCCTCA